>NC_090831.1:88149129-88758360 GCF_028021215.1 Eschrichtius robustus
CCTACGTTTCCCATTTGGGGCAGGGACAGGCAGAAAGCCAGTGGGTGTGGGCAGCTGGCAGGGGCTGTCCCACTTGCAACAACCACAGCTTGCTCTCTCGGGACTCTTGCATCCCTCCAGCACTACCAAGGCAGTCCGCTGATTTTCACTTGAGTGCCTTTGGGCCTCTTTCTAACACGACCACTTTTTATTAACACCACTCCCCGCCGGCCCTTCTCGGGCACCAGTCAGTGCTGCTCTCAGCTCACAGTGGAGATTCACTGCCTCAACCTGACACCCAGGAGTATGGAACTGCCTTCAGAGTTTCCAAGTTGCTGACTAGGAAACCCAGCTCACGAATTGGAGCCGTTTTCCTCAGGTCACCCCTTGGGTCCCACAACTCACAGAGCCAGGGATTTGACAAGCCTTTTTCTTGTGACTTAGAACAGCATTCTTCAACTCTTCCTGAGGCATTGGGGCTACCTGTGATGATGGGGGACAGGGCGTCCCCTACGCAATTCAAGTGCAGACTCTCAATTTTATCTGTTTTACAGGTTAAAAAATCCACGTGAGATTTCCTTTGAAGAAAAGGTTCAGAGGCCGAAGAGATGAGGAAGATCACTTCTTTGGACGTATGCTCTTTTAAAAAAACAGCTACATGGAGGTATCATTTATATACAGTATAATTCATCCTTTTTAGTGCACAGTTCTGAATTTTGATAACCACGTATACTCAGGGAACCACCACCACAATCAAGGTCTAGAACATTTCTGTCACTCCAGGAAGTTTCCCGCTGCCCCTTTAGAGTCAACTGCAAGTCAAGCTCACACTCAGCTCCTGCAAGACAGATCTTCTTCTGCCCCTTTTTTGTTTTGTCCCAGAATGCCATATAGGTGAAATCATAACATATGTGGCCTTTTTTAAAATAAATTTTTTTTATGTTGAAGTAATTGTAGATTCACATGCAAGTGTTAGAAGTAATACCCTCAGAGAGAAACAATACAGAGGGAACCCTGCACCCTTTAGTCAGTTTTTCCCAGTGGTAACAGTCACAAAACTGCAGTACAGTGTCACCACCAGGGTGCTGACAAGGAAAGTTAGGACACAGAGCACTGCCATCTCCACGAGGATCCCTCATGCTGCCCTTTATAGCTGCACTGTCTTCCCTCTCCTTCCCCCTCCCCAACTGTTCTTAGATTAACACTAAACTTTCCTTCATTTGTATAAATTTGTCATTTCGAGATTGTTATACAAGTGGAATCATACAGTGTGTAACCTTTAGCGATTGGCTTTTTTTTTTTTTCCACTCAGCATAGTTCTTTGGAGATTCACCCAGGTTGTGTGGCCGCAGGTTTTCTAAGGTGTTTGGCTGGAGTAGGGCGGTCATTGTCCAAAAGTTTTCTATCTTGCGGATGCCCCTTTCCTGTTCCTTTGACTAGAGAAAGTGGGCTTCTCTTAGGACTCTTCGGGTCTGTGTTTGTTGATGTTTCAGATTGCTGCCTTCTTTAGTTCCAAATCTGGGGTCTACGAGACAAAAAGAAAACCCATGTTGTCATCAGGTGCCTAGCTGGTCTGCACCTTCTCTCCCCCTTTCAGAATCTTCTTATGTTTATTTTATATATATAATGTTCAGGATTTTTATTTGTACTCAACAGGAAGAACAGAGAAAAGTATGTCTACTCCATCTTCCCAGAAGCAGTGATCTTTTTAAACAATAATGCATCTAAGATTTACACTTCAATGCATTTTGGCAAAGGTTTACATTTGTGTAACCTCTATCATGATATAGAATATTTCCATCACTCCAGAAAATTCCTTTATGGGTGCATGATTTTTTTGATATGAATCTGATTATGCTCCCTGTGAGGCCAGCTTCCAAGATGACCCCAAATGGTCCCCACATCTTGGTATTCTCACCCTCATGTAACACCCTCTCTTGGGTGTGGACTGGATTTAGACTACCTTCTGGCCAATGAAATAGGGCAGAAAGGATGGCTTGTCATTTCTGAGATTAGGTCATAAAAGACTGTGGCTTCCATTTTTGGTGCCCTCCCTCTCAGATTACTCACTCTGGGAGAAGCAGCTCCCACTTCATGGGTTCTCTCCTAGTGCAGAGGCCCAGGAGGCGAGGACCTGGACTCCAGGCAAAAGCCAAGTGCGTGAGCCTCCCTGGAAACAGATCCCTTGGAACCGTCAGGGACTGCAGCCTCATGAGAGACCCCTGAGCTGGACCACTCAGCTAAGGTGCTGTGGGTTTATGACCCTCAGAAATTCTGTGATGTAACATGTTTTTGTAGTTTTAAGCAGCTAAATTTTGGGGTAACTAATTACGCAGCAGTAGGTAACTGATACACTCTCTAGTCCTCCCCTCCCCCAGGTCTGAGCTCTGCCAGCCTCCCTAGCCCCATCCCGCCCCACTCTCTCCCTCTCTCCCTCCTCTCTCCACGCTCCAGCCACATTGGTGTTTTGGTGTCTCTTCCCTCAAGACTCCATTCCTGGGACGCTCTGCCACCCCTACCTCCCCAGGCCAATCTCACCCTCAGTTACTCTCACTTGTCCTGCTGGTTGGCTCCAATGTCGGGTCTCCAAGGAAGACCCTTGATGATTAGGGTAGGTTGCCCAGATATACCCTCCTTTGATTCAAATTACCCATCATAATTGCAATGTATTGTCATGCTTGTTTAACATGTCTCCCCCTATGAGAATGGAAGCTCCCTGAGGGTGGGACTGTGTCTGTCTTGTTCACCCCTGTATCCCCAGTGGCATGAGGCCTGGGATCCTGTGTGTGTGATGAATAGATGGAGAGATGCATGAATTTCCTCTCAAGAAAGAGTGTATGGAGGAAGGTTTGGGAACAGAGCATTTCCTGGAAGTCTCCAAGAAATTGTCCTACTTCTGAACAGAAAGTATGAGATCCTAACGAAAAAAGGCAAAATAGGTGTTTTAAAAATGTGCTGACTGTAGGCAGAAGTGACGACCCTTCACCTCAGAGGGGGTCCTGGAGGTCGTCAACTCAGAATGCACAGCAGAACCTGGAAGCTTGAACAAATTATGACTCTTGGGCTCCTCCTGGGCCAGGTGGGCATGGGTGTCTTTTCCAGGTAAGAGTCGAGAGCTCTGATGGGACCTCCAGATGAGGTTTTAAGGATTTTCACATGTTGAGGGAAGCTTCTGGAACTTAGAGGGTTCTTAAAGGCCCAGCAAGGAGGCCCTGACCTCAAGTCTGGCAGGATCATTTGTAAACGTACTCCTGGTATTGAGGAGGCCTGCAAGGCCAGATCCCCTGCGAATGAAAGGGGAGTCAGGATTTGGGAGTGGGGGTGAAGTTTGGGTAAGAATGGCCATTGGTCCTGAGCAATGGCGGCCCCTGCCCTGGGCCCCACGCTTTCGAAGACCCTTCTCTGGCCCTCCCCAGGGACCCCTCCTGTAGGAGTCCACAGGGCTTAGGGATCTACCTCCCCAGAGCCTGTGCACTCCTTTTGAGACTATGCCCCAGTTACCTGGGATTCTGGAATACCTGCCCAAACGCGCTGAGCCTGCGTCTGGGTCTGTGGGGCCTCCTCCCTGGTTCTGTCTTCTCTGGGGGAGACTGCACAGCAAGTTGTTCTCCCTAGTTGTGCACACAAGGGATGGCCAAGGGGTGGCTATCTGCAGGCTGGTATGGAGGGACCGGGCTGAGCTGGCCACATACATGCATGCTCATGAGGCCCTTTATGGTAGGAGATGGGAGGTGGGGGTTAGGATGGGTCAGGGGCCAGAGACCTTCACTTGTGTTCTTGCTGCAACTCCCACAGTTACTGAGGGCAGGCCTGACATATGCCCCCAGTTTTGGTTCTCCTACTCAGCTCCTCCCTTGATTGCATTTACTGTGGTCTCCAAATTGCCCCTCATTGCATGTCCCTGAGCCTGTGTACCCCGTTCTTTCCACCAGCAGTGTTCCCTCCTTGCCTGCCTCTTGGCCTCCTGCCCCGCCTTCCAGGCTCAGCGCAGGCGTGCTCTCCTCAGCAAAGCATCCCTGGCCTCCCCAGCTGGAGTCCTCCCTTCCCTCCTCTGTGCCCCGTGGCTTGTCTGCTGCCTCTGGTCTGGGACCGGTTGCTCTAAACTGCATGTATGGGCAGAAAGCTTCGTCTCTCCCATTCATGGCTCCTGTTCTCCTCTGGGTCCCCAGCGGCTGGCCACCGCACCTGGCACAGGAAGCCATTTAAAGACCTGCTCATGGACCGGATTGAATCATTTTGATAATTATGGGAAGAAGGCTTTGGAGGCCTCCTCTCAAATTTACTCCCAAATTTTCTTTTGGAAAATTCAGTGCTTGTTCTGAAGATTCAGTTTCTTCAGTTGCAGTGAGGGCATTGATCTGCTCACCCATTTCCCGCCTCTGAGCTCTCCCCATGGGTGTGGAGACGCCCAGCCTCCCCCCTTCCCTCACCGACCACGTGGAGAAAGCTGGACAGCAAGCGTGAGCACTTGAGTCTCTGCACTGTCTGCTGCCCAGAAGTATCTCAGGGGCTCAGCTGCCTGCGGAGGAGGTGGCCATGTGTCCTGGTTTGCAGGGACAAGCTGTGTGTGTATAACTGCTGTCTTGGAATGATTTTTAATAGGGCCCCTTTCACTCTCAAAAGTGTCCCGTCACTTAATAAGATAGATGATAAGGTCCTCTACGCAGCAGAATCTTGCCTTGCTGCCGAGCTCATCAGCCTGAGCATTTGCACTGTTTTCCTTGAGTTCTAGGATTTCTCAGATTTACTGAATTCTTAGAGAGGTTGGCACAAAGCAGGGCTATTTTCATGGCCTCATTACAAATCCTAACTGGTTCTCTTTAAAAGCAAGTGGTTATAAATATGCTGTCCAATCCAGCGGCTCTCAGACTCTGCTTCCAAAGGACACTTCTGAAGATTCCCAAAGGAGTGCATTGAATAACGATGGCTGTGTCCCATGTCACAAGGAAATTATAAGTCAGCGGATAGAATGGATTCAAGTTCAGTTTCTTTTCCAACAAGTTTTTATATACCTTTGGTAGCTGATCCTGCTTGTCAGCTGGCAGATAAACAAATACACAAGTGTTAAGTGAGTATGAATTTTTAAACATTCAAGAAAGTGTTTAATAACTTATGTATTTTTAATGAGGTAAAGAATTCCTGCATACCTGGAACACGGTCATATTGTCTTTAGGTAAAATTAGTCTATGTGATGGAATTTAACATATCAACATGTCATAGTACTTCAGTATTAAATTCATATCTAACATCTGTTGAGTCTTAGTATGTGCCAGACAAGTGCTGAATGAGTCACATACGTAATTTCGTCCTTGCAATGACCCCATGAGGTAGGTAGCAGGACCACCCATATAAAACAGGAAACTGGGGATTTGGGAAAGGACTCCAGGTCTCATGACGTCCAAGTGCTCTGCCACCTAAACTCTTTTGAAATGCTCTTTGAAACCTCCTAGCTAGTCATTATAGTCAAAAACGCATCTATCATTTGACCTTTGCCCTTAGGCCATGATTCTGTAGCAATTAGAGAAAGCTTCTGAAGCTACAGTGACATCCGAGTTTTCCTTTTGACACTGAAAAGACCTCTTCTTTTGCTATAGTTTTTTTTTTTTCTTAGAAGAGTGTAATGAATCTGGAAAAACCAAGGCCATGTCATGTAAAATACAATGCTGCTGGATGGCCTAGGGACCTCTCTAAGTCATGCATGGGCTCAGCACACTTTTTGCTGTAATGCTCTGTTCCTTCCAGACCCCCACTTTAGTCCGCCTCTACCCGTTTCTTAGTTTACCTAAGGAGGGCACATTGGGATTGTTGTAATCTGGTACAAAATAGATGCTCAATAAACACTGGTTTTAAGAATGAATGCATTAAGGTAAGGGAATAAAGGAATGACTCAACATCACTTTCATCAAGATTATGAGATGGAATCCTGCAGAAACTGCTGCATTTTGCCAAATCCCCTTCCTTAAGTTCCTGGGTGACTGCTAGGAAATTGAATCTCTGCGTTCCCTGGTTAGTCAAACGAAAGAGACTGACTAGTGGTGTAAAAGTTTCCCCTTGGTCCTATGGCCTCATCAAGACCTTTGGAAGGTGGGGAAGAGAAATATTACCTATCTGTTTTGCTGACTGAACATGCCTTTCAGTCTGGTCGCTTCTAAACTCACCAGCGAGCCTTTCATTGCTGTGTGTGAGCAGCCGTGCTTCCTACACTTGCCACTGGACCACCCTAAGCTCGCCTTTACTTTGGGACCTGGCATGTCATCGCCTCCAGTGAACAGAGCCATCTTGCCCTGCCCGCCACCCACATGTGCATTTGCCCTGTTCACACCAGGCCGCCAGACCACGTTCCTGCTATTTCCCTTTCAGTGATTGGCAACAGGCCACTCAAACCTGGAAAACATTTCCTGCATCCTGACTGTCGGCGGGGAGGACCCAGAGAGGTGACTGACCCAGCCGAGATGCTTTTCTTGCTCATGCAGGGAGAGCACTTACTGCCAAAAGTGCTGAAGGCCTTTGTGTCCCCCTGAGCGTGTCAGAGCCTGAACAAGCTTTGCATTCCAATGCTCCAGTTTCCTGGAAAGCTCCCTCCCTTCTCTCCAGGGCTTCGTCTCATTTCTCCTCAGCTCCACACAGAATTAATAATGGGTGCATCTTCTGGCCTCTGGGCCTTCTCGGGCCCACAGACAGAGTATAGGTCACTTTTTCTCCACATGACTTTTAATGTTTTATTTTTAAAACAATTATTACAAAGTTAATAATAAATATATTCATGGAAGGAAATTGAGAAATGCAGGAAACAAAAGTAAAATTATCTATCACTATCTTGCACTAACATCTATTAACATTTTGCTATGGATGTGTCTAGTCTTTGTTTTCAATCTGTTTTATTGATTATTAGGGGGAAAAAAACTCCAAATAGAATTATACCAGCTTGAATATTTGCTTAACTATTGATTCATTTTTATGCATTCTCCTTATTAATTTTTAAAAATTTTGTCATAATTTTAGATTTACAGAAAAGTGGCAGAGATAGTACAGAGAGTTCCCATATACCCTTCATCCAGCTGACCGTCATGTTAACATCTTGTATAACCGTGGTATATTTGTCAAAAATAAGAAATTCATACTGGTGCGATCCTAATAACTAAACTACAGATTTTTTTTTTTTTTTTTAGGATTTTACCAGTCTTTCCTTGCTTTTCATGACCTTGGTACTTCCGAAGAGTATTGGTCAGGTATTTTGTAGGATATCCCTCAATTTGGGTTTGTCTGATGTTTTTCTCATGATTAGATTTGGGTTATGGACTTTGAAGAAGACCACAGAGGTGTCTTTTCACTTCCTTATGTTGTCCTATGAAATACACACACACACACACACACACACACACCCCTCACCGAAAACTTTTGGATCGAAGAGGAGGTTAAAACTATGATTTATTAGACAGCCTCTTGAAGTGTATCTTCAACTACTTCATGCCCAGTGCCTGGCCTGGGGATGCCCCAAGTAGGTGCTCCCTCGGTGTTTGTTTCATGGTTGGCATTAGTGTCCAGGCCAGGACACTTCCCTCTGGGGAAATGATGGACGGGGTGGCAGCTACTTTGTTCATCTTGAGAGACAACAGAAAAAGAAAGAGAAAAATAAAAAGCAGAGACCAAGTTTGTGCTGAGAAGAAATATATCATTTCCTTGAAAATAAAGACATAAGATGTAAAAAATGGAAATGAGGAAAGGGGAAGATATTAAGGGAGGAGAGAATATCAGGGCACAAACTGCTGGAGACAGTTGTGGGTCCCAGTTATCCCCAGATTCAGCAACCTTCTGGGATCACCATTTGTTTTGATATCCAAAATAATTCTCCCTCTTTTGCCACGTAAATGTGGTGAGTGCAGGACCCTCGCTGAGAAGGCAGGAGCTCTGGGACAGGAGAGCGGAGAGAAGCTGACTCTCACACAGAACCCGGTCCAGGCCTCTCCCTGACCACCTCTGGAATTAAGGAATATGAATGGGGAACAAATTCATAACTCCTCAAACCCTTCCAAAATCTCTTTTGTCTACTTCCTAGCAGATAATAGATACTCCAGAGCATCTCACTTGTCAAATTCCCTTTGAGCTCTTTCTGATGCCTAGTTTCCTCCTGCAGTTCAGGGCCTGTTTCTCTCTACCCCTGTTTCCAGGGTTGACACAAACATAACTTGGTTAGTAAAGACTAACCTCTTTTTTTTTTTTTTATTTAATTTATTTTATTTTTGGCTGCTTTGGGTCTTCGTTGTTGCGAGCGGGCTTTCTCTAGTTGTGGTGAGCGGGGGCTAAACTCTTTTTATGGAGTAGGCAAGAGGGAAAATCTGAGTAGGAAAAGACAAAATTATCTTTAGCTGGTTAGGGGTGGGAGGAGAGAGAGAACATACTGAAACCCTGGGTAATCATTAGTTAAATCCATTTCACCTGTAACCTGCCTTCACTAATCAAGGTTGTTTTAATTGTTGCTACAAAAGACTTGCATGTCCTCCAAGTGGCACGTAGCCTAATAAGATATTTGCCTCGGCTGTTTTCCAGGAATGTGGAGTCAGCTGTGTCTAGTTCGAGCTGAGCTGGTTAAGACCGGTTAAGACCACCAACCCTCCAACTGGGCATGCGTGAGTGTCAGCTCAGTGACCTTTTGGCGTCAGAGGGCCCAAAACTCCGCCCTCAGATCGTGCTAAGCGTCTCCATTTTGAACGCGCTCAAACCTGTAGCTTAGTTACACCTGTACAGTGACAATTACCGCACCTTTTTTCAATCACCTTTCCCTATTCTCCTCACGCTCTCCACGCCTCAGACCGCCCTGCTGCTTTATTCTTTATCTCATAAATACCCCATGGCTTGAGCGTAAACTCTCTCTTTGCTGCAAACCTCAGTCAGCGTCTCAGTATCTCGGCTTGCTGCACGTCAGGCAAAACGATCATGGTTCTGTCACAGTACCTCCATCATACAGCGATGAAAGGAATCAGGTACTTGCCTTGTTTGATAAAGGAGCCTGAAAGGAAGGCAGATCGGAGATCTGCACACCCCCTCTTGGGGTTGGGGAGTGTATCAGGGAAAGTCACATTAGTGTTTGAGGGCTATGTCAAGAAGAGTAGGAATTTCAGGAGGGGTAGAATTCATCACATGGTGAAAGCATAATGACTCTGAGAGGTAGTTTTATCGTTTCTGATTACAGATGAGAAAAATTAGCTCAAAGAGGAACTATGACTTGCACACCCATGATCACCCTGTTGGTAGGTGGCAGAAATAGAACTAGAGTCCTTCTCCGACTTGGAAGACCACATTTTTAACCCTGAACCACACTACTGCTCTTAACTGAAACATCACTTTCTCCAGATTTTACCAGCTACATCCAGATCTTGGGTCTCAGGCCACAGAACCTCACAGTGATCAGGGTGAAATTGACTGGATTCTAACTTCAGTATATTGCTATTTTCCATCTTATACACTGGGTGTGACACAATAGCAGAGACGTCTATCTTTCTCGAGAAACTAAACTAGAACTGGAAAGAGATGCAAGGTGACTTGACAAGAAAGCCCCGCCCTCTCCTCACAGGACTCTTCCTCTGCCTTGTTGCTTGGGAGCAGCTCTGCCCAGTGACCGTTTACACTCTCCCCACCCTCCAGTGCTGCCTGTGGATAGCCCTTCTCTGAACTGAGCTGTCGAACGTCCCAGACTGCTTCTGGGAGAAATGTGCTGTGAAGAGTGGAGAAAGAGTAGGACAAACCACATCTGAAGGATAGCTGTCAAAGACCATCACTCCATGTTTGTTCACGATCTTTTTGGATTCTCAGATCTTTCCGATTAACAGCTAGGAAGCTTGCATGTCAATGCTGCAGTGGCGACTCCACTCCATCTCCAACCTATAAATAAAGGCAGAGCTCCATTCCCTGCCAATGCACTGCCTGGGACACTGGCCAGGTGCCTGGGGGTGGGAATGTTATTAGACGCTCAATAAATATTTGTTGAATCTTGAATAAATTCACCCCTGCTCAGAGGTGGTGAATAGACAGAAGTGAGAAAAAGTACCCTTCTCTTCTCCTAGGAGATTGATTTGGTTATTATATTAGAAATAGAAATGCAAATTAGCATGTGCTCAGAGCTGGTTGGAAATCTGTTCATTGATCCAAATAAAATGTAACATACTCCATAGCTCTTCTTGCTATCCTTGGGTTAGGTTTTTAGGGGGTTTAAAATAATGTATCTACAAAATGGAAAGCTAGAAAAACTCCAAAGTGATCTAAGATTGATCTGAACAAGGAGATATGATCTTGACCTTCAAGGGGTACACGTGAGAAACGCTGGGACATCCCCATATATACTGTCGTAAAGAAAACCAGTCCTCTGGGAATTTGGAGGAATGAGATTATTTTGGCCAGAGGCGGTAAGGAAAGTGTTTATGTAGGGAGTGGGCATCATTCATTCTTTTTTAAAGAAATATTTCTGAGCATCACCCCAGCTAAGCACTGATATCAGGGTGAGCAAGATTCGGTTCTTGCCTCCAAGGAGCTCACGATACTGGAAGAGCAGACTCAGTACCAACGCTTATGGTACTAGTTAATGCTGCTCTGTGTGCTGTGCAGGGGGAGCAGGCAGGGGAGGGGGAGGGACCCCCAACTGAGCTAGCTAGACAACAGGGGATGCTTCCTGGGGGAAGTGTCTCTGGAACTGGACCTTGAAGAATGAGTCAGACAGACAGTGAAGGATAATTCCAGGCAAGAGGAACAGCATGAAAGTGCTCTGGAAAGAGAGAGGTTTGGTTTTGTTGCAGTGAGAGTGCTCAGAGACGCGGCCTTAACAGCTGAAAGGGTTTATCACAAAGAGCTTCGTAGACTTTGCTGCCGGAACCACCAACCAGAGGCTGGAGGCAGGGAGTGCTGTGAAGACACCTGACGTGAGTGAAAAGTAATGAGGTGCAACTTGGCTTTGCCAGTGGAAAGAAATGAGACAGAGGAGAGACCCATGGATATTCTGGGTGGCAGTAGGAGTCTGAGGTAGGAATTTTCTGCATGTTTGTGGGTGCGATAAGTAGGCTGCGGTAGCTGGAAGTGGTGGTGACGTGCTGGATGCCAAGGGCTGGGAAGGGGTTGAGATTTTCCCTGCTTGCAAGCAGATGAGTTCGCCTGCCCCAGTGCGTGGATGCTGACAGAAGACATACAACTCCTGAGTTGGGGACCAAGGACTCTATTACTTGTAGCAATAGCAAGATCCAGAGTGTCGGCACAGTCACATCGGTTCTGAGCCCCAAGGCCCACAGGGGCCATACAGGTGGGCGACACACAGGAAAGGGATCCTGGGCCTTGAGAGCCCACCACCTTGCAGCAGCCTGCTCTTTGAGAGAGAGACAATATCTCATCCCTCAAGGGTGCTTGCTGCAAACGCACCCAGGAGAAACAGCCTGGGACCAGTTACAGAGAGACCAAGGCCTTGGCAAGATGTGCAGGAGTGCCAGAGACCCTTGGAGAAGCGTCTCCCAACATTGGAAAGATGTTTTGTGTCAAATGTTGAAGGCCCATGGATCCAAAATAAGCAATTTGGAATTTATCCTGTAGGCAAAGGGAAACCACTGCAACTGTTTTTGGGGTAACCGAGGACTGTTAAATTGGGGAGCTTAATCTGGAAATGGATGTAAGGCTGGGGCAGACTAAAGATATTCATACATTCCTGGACAGTCGTTTCCCAGAGAGATAAGATCTTTCTTGACACTGAGCAGGCTCTGTGACTGATTTGGTGGGAGTAACACCTGGGCTTGGACACTGGCAGCTTCTATCTCCTCAATCTTGGGACTCTGTCTGGGAGCCCTGAGCCATGTAGGAGGACAGACTACTCTGGGATTCCCATGCTAGAAAGCCTACATCTAGGCCCTCCAGCTTCCAGCCAGCTCTACCACAATGCCATATCTGTGGATGAAGTTGTCTTGGACCCTCCACACCAGCCTATCTGCCAGCTATGAACCCCTGGGTGACTTAAGTGGACACAACATGGAGCGGAAGACTCACCCAGCTGAACCCTGTTCAGATGCAAACACTGTCTTAAGATGTAATAAAATGATTGTTGTTTGAAAACACTGAATTTTGTAGTAGAGGCACACCTTGTTTTATTTGTTTCACTGTATCATGCTTCACAGATACTGTGATTTTACAAATTAAAAGTTTGTGGCAACCCTGCATTGAACAAGACTTTCAGTGCCATTTTTCCAACAGCATTTGTTCATTTCATGTCTGTGTCACATTTTGGTAATTCTCACAATATTTCAAACTTCTTCATTATTGTGTTCTGTGATCAGTGATCTTTGTTACTGTGGCAAAAAGATTATGACTCACTGAAAGCTCAGATGATGGCACTTTTTAGCAATAAAGTATTTTAAATTAAGGTATGTATTTTTGTAAAGACAGTGCTATTTCACACTTAATTGACTACAGTATAGTGTAAAGATAACTTTTGTATGCACTAGGAAAGAAAAAATTCATGTGACTTGCTTTATTGCGGTATTCTTATTGCAGTGGTCTGGAACCGAACCCACAATATCTCTGAGGTATGCCTGTAGCTGTTAAGCTGTAGGTGAGATTGGAGGCTAGGAGTCCAATAAAGAGTCTCTACAAATCGGAAAGGTTTGCCTGAGAAAGCCAATGGAAGCAAGAGTCCTTAAAAAGGCGAAGTGGGGGTGCTTGGGTGGATAAAAGTCAAAACCTTCAACAGAGCCACCTTGGAGCACTGACTGCTCCTCCAGTGAGGGTGCAAAACACACATCCATGGGCCTTTGTTATGCTGGTCCTTGGCCTGGGAACCTTCTCTCCAGCTTCATCTTTTGAGACTTAGCTTGAGTCAACTCCTTCTGTGCAGTCTTTTCCTGAAAGAGTATTCATTGCTTCCTCTTTTCCCAGATTCCCCAGGCGTGCCTCTGGTGTGGGACTTGCTGGCTGCTTGATCTGCCCCGTGGACTGGCATTCCTTCAGGTCAGAGTCTGTGTCCTTTCATTTCCATGTCCTCAGGTGCCAGCTTCCAGTCTCAAGGCCTGGGTATTTGAGGCACGTAGTAGATGATCAACAAACGATTTGCAGACAAAATGTTGGTTGAGTTTCTAGAACGGGATGCAGAGTTTGGTGGTTCTCTTGTTTCCTGTTCAAGTTGAAGTTTTTGTTTCTGGATACTTTTTTTCCACCATTTTCTTTTTTATTGGGGTATAGTTGTTTTACAGTGTTGTGCTAGTTTCTACCGTACAGCGAAGTGGAGTTCCCTGTACTATACAGCAGTGGACACTCTTTTCTTGTAAAAAAAATAAAATAAAATACTGATGTCTGGATCCCACTCCCAGGCTTCTGGTACAATTGGTCTGGGTTGCAGCTTGGGCATTGAGAATTTTAAAAGCTTCTCAGATGATTCTAGTACACAGTCAGGGCTGGGACCATGATTGTGATCCAATGTCCATTCCTGAGATTGCTCTTCCATTTCTTAGTCTCTCCTCTCACCAGGAAGACCACGTGCTCTTCATTAAACCAGCTGGGAGGAGAGCCAGCCCCAGCGGCAAGGGTCCAGAGTGAAATGCATGCAAGAACTGAAGGATAAAGACTGAGAGTGAACGTGCGTGTGAACGTGTGTATGTGTGTACACGTACATGCTACCTGATACATATAGTGCACCTTCATGATAATAGCTGTCATCATGTATCGATATATATTTTTGAGTCTCATTTTTCTCACCTGGAAAATTAGACTTTTATCTTAATTTCTAAAGTCTCATTTAATTCTAAAATGGTCAGATTTCAACAGGCAAATGTCCTGGGAGAGGCCACATCACAGTGAGAGCAGAGCGAGAGCAGCCCACAGAGACAGGAGCCTGCAGGGATGGGGGGAAATCATCTCTTTGCCTGCAGCAGAGATGAGGCTGGGGTTGCATTTGGGGCCATATCTTGGAGACCTTGATTGCCAGGCTGAGGTGAGTGTGCTTACTGCAGCAGGTGACGGGGGTTAGTGAAAGGCCTTATCAAGGAATTGACATGATTGGAGCTGGGTTTTCGAGATGAGTTTGGTGAGGCTGTGCACATGGCTGGGAGGGAGAGAGATGAGCCGGGAGGAGAGACCCAGTAGGAGAGGCCAGTCCAGCTCTAGCTAGGAGGGGAACGGGGCCTGAGCTGCTGCGGACCAGGGACAGAGAGAAGGGACAGATGACGGGGATGCTGAAGGGGTCCATGGGGCAAGACTTGGCCATGGATGGCTAGGAGGAAAGAGAGAGCAAGGAGAGTCGGAGTGACTCCAGCTTTGGAACCTGGAAAGGTTGCTTGAGGCCTCTTTTCATCTGTGTTACCACCCAAGCTCCCTCTTGAAAGCTGCCTGTCCAAATAGGCCTGGCAGCCTCAGTAGGCAGCGTGGCAGGGGTTGAGAGCTTGATTTGTAGAGTAATCCAGATCTGAGTTCAACTCCCAGCGCTGGCCTTTCTATCTGTGTGCCCTTAGACAACTGACTTAACCTCTCTGAGCCTCAGTTTCCTTATATACAAAATGTATATTTTAATAAGGTTTTTGAGAGGATTAAATGAGGTTGTAGTTATAAAATGTATATTTATAAAAGGCTTGGCGCAAGTATACAGTTGAGAGCTCAGTAAACGTTAGCTGTTAGAATTACTGTCTTCTCTCTGTCTCTCTTTCTCTCTCACACACACACACAGACACATTAGCATTTCAGGGTCTCTTTTCTTTTGCTGTTCTAAAACCTCCAATTGGACAGGGCGGTGACCAGGGTACCCGTCCTCCAGCTGTGGGCTGCTGAGGGCTCAGATCTGCCCCCCTTCCCTCCAGAGTTGTCCTTAGCCCAGGAGAAACCACCTCACCCAGGGGTATCCAACAGCCTGCCTCCCCCACAAGCCCATCTAATGCCTGACAGGGACAGGGTACAAAAGTGTGGCCTCTTTGTCTCATGGTGAAGTCAACTCTGTGCTGCAATTCTTACTCCAAAGCACCCTCTGGGAAGGCTGAAGCCAGACGCCAGCTGAGACTATATTGCCTGCCTTACCCTCCCTCTCTCCCCTTGTCTTGAAAGCATCCCCCCAATAAAGCAAGTGAATCCCTGCCTCAGACTCCTGGAAGGTTTTGGGAGCATGGCCCATGGCTGACGGTTCTTTGGTTCTCTATTCAGGCTTCCCCTCAGGCACTGTCAAGCCTGGGCTCCATGCTGCGGGGCCAGACAGAGCAATCCTTGCTCCCAGCCCAGGTGCCTGGATCTCTGGCATGGGAAGGGGAACCAGGTTCCTTCTGGAACAGGAGAGGCATTTAGATAACACTCAAACCATGAAGCACCCAACCCCTCCTCTGACTTCTCCAGGTCGTATTTGTATGTCACCTATGACCCCCTCTGCCCTGTGGAGTTGCTGCTCTGCCCTCCCATTGGGCCGTGAGCATCCATGGGACAGAAATTGTAGCCAAGTGGTTGCTGCACCCCCAGCACTCAACACGGGCCTGCACACAGTAGGTGTGCAAGAAACATTTCAGGAACTGCATTTACTTGGAATGAGAAACAGTTACAGCAAGATCACCAAAGAGAGCAGACAGTAATGGCCAAAGTGAAGGGTCCTGCAGGGACCCACTGAGAGCTGGGCCTGCCTGGTAAGATGAAAGATTCCAAAGAAAAGCAGCTGTCAATCACCAGGCAGAGTCACAATGCTGCGAGCACTCTATAGGCTCTCATTTAGTTCTTAAAACCTTCCTTGGTATATCTTACCGTCTCCATTTTACTGATGAGGTCATTGAGGCTCAGAAAAATAAGTCACTTGACCAATATGAAGTGTCAGAATGTGGTGGAGTTGGACTTCCAGCCCTTGTCCGGCTGCACTCTTTCCATGATCACAGGGTCTGAAATGACATTCTGAAGAGTTTGGAGTTGCTCTTCTGGGAATCTGCATCCCTACTGACACGAGCTAGAAAGGACTGGCTGGCGACCGTGTTGGAGGCAGACTGCCTGGACGGCTGGATGGAGGTGGGAAAGGGGTTTGGATCTGAATACACTCTTTTATTGGGGGACAGCAGAATCAGGAGCATCACAGCGTGGCTCTGAGGAGTCGGGCGACAGAGGCCGGGCTGATGCGGTGGATTGTCCAGCGAAGGGAGACGCCGGGCTAGATGCCTGATTCACTGGGACCTCCTGGCTCTGGGCAGGCGGGAGCCCCCGGCGCTGAGCTGTGTGACCCTCTCTGGGCTCCATTTCTCATCAGTCAAGGGAGCGGGGTGATTGGAAGGTTTCTTCCAGCTCCGGGTCCCTGATTCTCAGTCAGTGAAAGGTCTGATGTTTCCCATCCCTCTTTGCTCCTCTCTGTGTAAATCCTGGGCTGCCGACCAGTGATCCAAGTCCCTCAGCCCAGCCAAGGCGACAGAAAGCCTGACTTTCTCAGCCCTGAAAAGAGCTGACAGGCTGTTCTCTGGGCTCCCCTCTGCAGGGAGCATTGACAAGAGCTGGAAGAGGAGGCTGGCATGGGAGCCTTCTCGAGTTGTTCCACAAAGACCTCTTCTCTTTCCCAGGCATGATGACAAATACTGCTGCTGCCTCTGGCTGTAAGGGCTGGGGTGTGTGGACAAGGTTCCCATGCCTGAGCTCTTAGGAAAATTGCAAGCAAAGAAAAAAAAATGTGCATGGGCTTTTGGCTGTGCTTTTTTGACTTGATGCCAGATGACCACTGGGTTCAAAATTACATCACTATTGACTATCTGAGTAATCAGAGTAATTTCTCTGTTTGAGCATCTTGGAAGAATAGCTACCTTGGCAACAGATTGTTATCAGTTCGTTAATGATTTGTGCTGAGGAACAGTTTCCTTTATGCTGAAAACCGGTGGCCTAAAAGCTGGATCTGGCCAGCTAACCCATCTATCTCTGAGTGGATTGCATAGTATTGAGAAATGGAGCTGGGTTTGACAGCCTACTTTGTCTGTTAAGCAGCAAAGGCCAGGCCAGTGGTGCTGGGATTCCCAGTGTCAGCCCCCCTCACCTCCAGCATTGGACTCAGCTGAGCCTCTGGAATACACAGTCCCTACCCACTGAGGGTTGCTCGGCGCTGCAGGAGGGTCTGACATGACACATCCAGCACTGGCCGCACATGCTGGCCCAGCCTTCCGAAGCCACTGGGGCTTCTGTTCCTGATAGAACAGTGTTCTGTTCACTCTCCCTTGCTTCTTGCTCAGCTCACTGGATGCCATGCGTTGGCCTCTGTGCTTCAGATGAATTTAAAAAGCAGGCTGGAATATCCAGGAAGGATCTAAAAGGAACTTCTAGAAGATTCACAACCAAATCGATGGTAGAGAAAGGTGCAATGTGGTTTTTAATGGTCGTGCAGCGTTGCAGAAAGTGGGAGGGGAGTTGAAGGTGAGGAAATGATGTTCAGAAAGTTGAACTGACAGCACAGCTGCTAAGTGGTGAGGCTGGGATTTGAACCTGAGTCTGTGCCTCACTGATGCCTGTAGGAGGTGGGATAGTGGGCTGTCTCAGTGAGAGCTAGTAGAGCCCAGAATGTGCCTTAAAAAAAAAAAAAAAAAAAGACTCTGTATAATAGCAACTATCCCCATGCCTTTGATAATGCAAGGGATCACAAATGCTGTGGAGTGAATGAGTGATAACGTTTTGTCATGTATTGTGGGTCTGAGGCTCTCTTACTACACATAAGCTTAGAGAGACAAAGCTGCCCTGATCTCTTCTCCTGACTTTGCTCTCGGGCTTCAGGGAGGGAAAAGCTTTCCAGCTCCGGTAGGCCTTCCTATAGTCTCCGAAATGCTTCCTGCAGGTAGCAGAAAGGCTGCCCAGGCCAGCTTCCCCATCATCTATCTTTGGACAAAAGGAGGTTGCATTCAACCCTCTAAGTCAAGGGAAGGGAAGTCAAAGGGGACTAGAATTATTGGAGGCCAGCTATTTGCAGGGGTGGAGCTATACTTTACACATATAATCTCATTTCTAATTTACTGTAACCCTATAAGTAGATATTATTGTACCCATTTTGCAGATCAGAGCACAGAGGTTCAGAGAGGGCAAAAAATGTGGGGTAATAGAATTAAACTTATTTTTATAGCAGACACCAACATTTTTTTTTTAGAGAGGAAATGTCTTTATTTGCTTAGATACCTTTATGAACACTTTGGGTGGGAAGTAAGGCCAGAAGGGCAGGAGCCTCAGCTAGGACACAAAGCAGAGGCTCAGCTGCCTTCTGTGGGGTAGGAGGCAGGGGGCAGAGAGGAGGGAAGGATGGAAAGAGGGTCAGCGAGATGCCGAGAGAGCCTGGGGCTAAGTGACTCCAAGTACCCAGGGAAAATTTCCAGCTGCAACTGCCCGTGTGCTCCCCATACCTGCTTGAAACGTTGATAGAGAATTGTGTTTATGAGTGGGGTTTCTTTGCAGAAACTGCAGAAATGGGTGTTTCCTTGTCTGCTTCCGTGTGGTGAGGAGCAGGTTCAGCCTGTGTGGAATCAGAACCCTAGAGCCTAAGGTGGCCCTGAGAGTGGGAGATTCAGGCCCCTCCACGTGCAACACTGGCACCAGCAGGAATCCTGACCTTCTCTAGAGGATGGAAGGGATCCTAGCAGACCTCAGGGCAGTGGTGTGCTGGAGCCGGCTTCCCTGCAGAGCCAGTGCCACACATCCCTTCCCAGAACCCCATTCAGTGGCACTGTCTTAGCTGCACATCTGCATGGTAGGAGTATTTATACCATGGAAAATGGCAAATGCTGCAAATCAGGGCTTTTTTTTTTTTTTTTTTGATAGCTGATTGTTGAACATTTACCAGAACACCCCTGCTTCAGGGGGTCAAGAGACCTTTTGACATCTGTTTACCTTCTCTTGCCAGGCTGTTCATCAAATGTTGAAGGAAGGTTAAAAGTTGCAAGTTCTGAAGGTAAGATTCGTGAACTGTTTCCATTTCTGAGTTATGAGAGAGCATTGGCAAGAGTGGGGACATAGAGTGAGAGCCTGTAGGTTTAAAAAAGGAGAAGGGGGGAAATGCTACAAATAATTACCTTTTGCATGGGAGACTGGAATACTACTCAACAATAAAAAGGAATAAACTATTTGATACCTGTTATAATTATGCTGAGCGAAAGAAACCAGATGGAATATGATTTTATTTATATGAAGTTCTAGAAAAACAAATCTATAGCGACAGAAAACAGATCAGTGGTTGCCTATGAATGGGGGTGCAGTAGGGGTAGGGAAGGGTGGTCAGGAGGGATTACAAAAGGGTATGAAGAAATTTGGAGGAAGTAATAGATATAGTCACTATCTTGCTTGTGGTGATGGTTTCATGGATGTATACATGTCAAAATTTACCAAATTGCACACTTTAAATATGTACAGGTTATTGTATGTTAATTACACTTCAGTAAAGCCGATTTATTTTAAAGCATGATTTCATACTGATGCTGCCAATTCTAATCCAACACGACCAACTTCATTATAGCTTTTCCCCTTTCATTATTTGTAATATTTTTCTCTGATAGTGAGAAATATGGCTCTCATTATTCACAATAGAGTTATATATTTGTTCAATCCGAGTATACACAAAAAGTAGTTTCAGAATTGCCAGCCCATGGCGCTGTGAGACACACTTTTACTAACCAGGATACAGCATTTATATAAGGTTCTATTTGTCTTCAGTCTTACTACCATCTTCATCAGGATACTGTTTTCTGAAGTCATGTTAAGGTCCTTCCTTCCCCATCGCCTTCAGTGTGATTATAATATTCACTCGAAATATTGTTAGGTTTGTTTGTTACTATTTGTATTCCTTTTTGGGTTAATCCCATATTCTGGTTGGATTTAAGTGGGGGAGGAGAGGGGTACTTGAAGCATTCCATGATTCTAAGAGTCAAAGTTCTACAGAAAGTATATTGAGAGAAGTGATGCTTCTTCCTCATCCCTTCTCACCCATCCCATTTCCTTCCTCCTTTCACCCCAGTTTCCATCCATGCCCTGTAGGTAACCAATCTCTTTACTTTCTGGTTTATCCTTCCTATATTTCTTTTGCACCAATGAGCAGATACATGTGTATTTTGTTCTATCCCCTTCTGTCTCATGCTAGACATATTCTATGGCACTTTGCTTTTTTCCTTAACTCTATGTCTTAGGAATCACTCCAAATCATTTTGTAGAGATTTTTCTGCCTCATTTTTCATAGCTGCATAGTACTCCATTGTGTGGATGTACCATAGTTTATTCAACCACTCTCCTATACATAGGCATTTAGGTTGTTTCCAATGTTTTATAATTACAAATAATACTATTTTGAGTAACCTTGTTCATATGTATTTTTGTGATGTTGGAGGTATATCTTCATGGTAGATTCCCAGTAGTGGGTCAAAGGGTAATTACACATGTAGTTCTGTTAGTTATTGCCCAATATCCCTCCATGGGGTCATGTCAGTTAGCATTCCCACCATGCATGAGTTCCTGTTTGCCCACAGTCTTGCCTAGAGAATGTATTATCATGCCTTTCAATTTCTGTTAGTCTGGTAAGTGAGAAATGGTATCTCAGTGTTTTAATTTACATTTTTCTAATTTTGAATGAGGTTAGTCTTTTTTTTTTTTCATTAGAGGACCACTTTTATATCTTTTTTGTGTGAATTGTCTGTTCATGTCCTTTCCCAGTTTTCTGGTTTTTGGTCCCTCAATTTTTTTGAGTTATTTATGTATTAAGGGTATTAATCCCTTGTCTGTGCTATATGTCACAAATATTTTCTCCCAGTTTGTTAGCTGTCTTTCAACTTTGTTTACAAGGTGTTTTGCCGTGCAAATTTTTTTGTTTTTATGTCATCAAATTTATCAATCTTTTCTTGCCTCTGGATTTTAAATCATAGATAACTTTTATTCTATGCCAAGATTATAGAGAAATTCACCCATGTTTTCTTCTAGTAATTGTATGGTTTCATTTTTTATGTTAAGATCTTTCAACCATTTGGAGTTTATTCTTGTGTGTGGTATAAGATATTGTACTAATATTATTTTTCCTACATGGCTACCCAGTTGTCCTAACATTATTTCTTAAAAAGCTCCATCTTGACACCAGTGATTTGAGAGATGGCTCAACTC
Organism: Eschrichtius robustus; assembly: GCF_028021215.1. Classification (NCBI taxonomy): domain Eukaryota; kingdom Metazoa; phylum Chordata; class Mammalia; order Artiodactyla; family Eschrichtiidae; genus Eschrichtius; species Eschrichtius robustus. The sequence continues at coordinate 88,170,175 of NC_090831.1, forward strand.
CATTTGGAGGAATAAAATAATAATACTATTAACTGCTAATGGTTTCCCCAGGATTTACTGTGTTAAGAGAAATACAGGCACTGTCTCATTTAATCTTCACAATCCAATTAGGCAGTTAATATCAGCAACCCCATTTTACAGGTTAATAAACTGAGGCTCTATAAGGTAAGTGATTTAATAAATGTCACACAGCTGATGAAATAAAAACCCAGATCTGTCTGCCTCTTACCCATTCTCTAGAAAAACTTAATCTGGAAGTCAGGCCATTCGTGTATCTATTATCAAAACCCATTATTCACCATCTTGAGCTCATTGCTATTAACTCAGGCCACATGCATTTTGGCTGAGGTCGTACTGTTGGTCATGTCGATTGGCGCATTCTTGAGATGAGTGAGGACAGCTGCCTCGTTTAGAATAGCAGACTGTGAACCCCTCAAACCTACTGAGGGCTTGCCTCTCAGTATGTTTATTCTAGCGGAGTAGGCTAGACAAAAACAAACCAACAATAAAGTATCACAAGTGACAAGTCCTTTAATGAAAATAAAATCGGGTGCTTAGTGGCCAGGTGGTCTTTTAGATGGATGATCAGGGAAAATCTCTCTGAGAAACTTACATGGAAGCTGGGGCCTGAGAGACAAGAAAGGTCAGGCCATGGGCATATGTAGAGGAAGAGTGTTCCAGGCAGAAGGACAAGCAAATTCGAAGGCCCTGAGTCAGGACCAAGTTTGAGGCACTGGAAGAATAAGATGAAGGCAAGCATGGCTGGAGTAGAGAGAGGAAAGGCCACAATAACAGAGCATCAACAGAGGCCATATCATGTAGGGTGTGTGGCCAGGATACAAAATTTCCTTGTGCAATGGGAAATCTTGGGTGGTTTAAATCCAAGGAGTGGCATCAGTTTTGTTTTTTGTACATATGATTCTGGAAGATCTGTAGAAAATGGACTGTGTGAGGCTAGAAGCTGGGAGGACAGTTAGGGCTTTTGCAGGAATCCAGGCTAGTGATGTTGAGGACCCGGGTTAGCATGCTAGCAGTGGAGATGGAAAAAAATGTCTTGAGACTGAGTCAGCAGGAATCCTTAAATGATTGGGTGTGAGGGGAGAGGGAAAGTTAGTGGGTGGATGATGGTGGTACTTGCCAAGATGGGATAGGCTGGAGGAGAAGCATTTTTAGGGAGGATGGGAGAATCAGTAGTTCAGTTTGGACTTGTCAAATTTGGCATGCCTACTGGATATCAAAGTGGAAAAGTGGGCAGATAGACATGAATTTGGAATTGGAGAAAGAAGATGAGCTGCAGATGCAAATGTGAGAGTTGCTGCCAAGTCAAGAGTATTTAAAGTTATGAATTGAATGAGGTTATCCAAAGAAAGTATGTGGATTTTACCTAGAACTGATCTCTCAAGGGGAGATAAACCTTTAGGAGTTCAAATAAAAAATAATCCAGCAAATGGGACAGAGAAGGAGTTCAGTGAAGTAAGATGGAAACCAGAACAGTGGTATAAGGAATGTTTCAAGAAGGAAAGAGTAGTGTGGAGTATTGATAAGGGGTTGCATAAGATGAGAACCAAAAAATAACTGATAGATTTGTCAAGCTAGAGGTCATTGGTGATCTTGACAAAAGCCGCTTCAGGGACATGTGGGGCTGGAAAACCAACTGGAGTGGGTTGAGGAGAGAATGCAAGGGAAGAGGTGGAGACTTAGTCAACTCCTCTTAGAAGTTATGCTGTGAGGGGGAGCTGAGAATTTGCGGGAACAGTTAGAGGGGAATGGGAGGGGCAAGGAAAAGTTTATCCAAACACTAGAGATACTGGTTTGTCGAATGCGCCTGGGAATGGACCAGTAGAAAGGAGGAAGGGAGGGAGGTCCTGAGACAGTGAGAGGTGATGGGCTCCAGAGTTGATGGAGCACAGGTGGCCAGAGGAGGGAAGGCAGAGATGATGGATTTAGATGCAGTTAGGGTGCATCTGGGTTTATGTGAGACAGGAAATGAGGGAGGGAGTCCCTGTTGGATTACTTGCTCTGTGGGGCATGGGCTGAGGTCAGCCGCTGAGATAAGGGGAGAGATGCAGGCAGCTTCGTAGAAGCAGGACTTGACGGGGGTCTTGAAGAACTGAGATGGGAGATGGAAGGAAAGGCTGTGCTAGGTGACAGGGAGCAGGGGCAAAGGCACAGAGGCTGGGCTGGACTTAGCTCACCCCAAGACTGAGGAAACCAGCTTGAGTGGAGCAGAGGCCCCGGGGGAGCAGTACAAGGAAATCAATGGGGGATGCAGGAGGGTCAGTTCCAGGAGGACCCCAAAGCACCAGAGAGGCTGACCCATATGGAGAAAAGTGAGAATCTCGTTGACTTTGGGGCTGGAAATGGCCTGGTGCAAGTGTGTCTGAGCAGGTGGACCTGTGTCAAAGGCTGAGGCAGCGTCTCAGGATGGGCCGGAGGGAGGGTTGCCTCAAGAATATTCTGAGAAAGAGGGAAGTGTGAGACACTTCAAAGGAAAGTCTACAGGATATGTGAATTAAATACCTCCCTCCCAGCCCTCCACGGCCCCAGTTGCCCAGGACTGAACCCAGAGCACACCCCAACCCCAGGTCCTGTCTGTCTCCAAGCTCTGCTGCTGCCTCCCTCCCTCCGTGTCTCCGGCTGCTCTTCAGCTCCCTGTAGCGCCTTTCTTCAGACTGCCATCATCTGCCACCTGTCCCCTCTCCTGGTCTCTCATCTGCCCCTATTCAATTTCTCATCCACACCCCCACGAAGGTGAGCTTCCTAAAACCCAGATCTGATCATGCCATGTGCCTGCGTATAACAATGTGTTCGCCTTTCTCATACCTTCTCCCATCTTATAGGATCTCTTAAGAAACACTGGCAGCTCTATTTAACAAAAGACAAGGTCTGTGTTCTGAAATTCCTAAGAAAAACACGAGGATTAGTTTTTCAATGTAAAGTTACACTCTTATTGTGAAAGTCATTTCCCATTCATGGGACCAATACGTACATTTCTCTCTGAAGCTCTGAGCATGTTCCTAACATGCCCCATGCTCCTAGCGTGTTCCTAACATGCTCAGGTGAAGGAGGGGGGTTCCCTTTTGAAAAGTCACTATACCATGTTCCTAGAGCTTTCGGTTTGGCTACCAATTAGAATTTATGTATTCACTCATTCATTCATTCACTTGTTCATTCAACAAATATTTATTAAGTATCCACTGTGTGCAGCCCTGGGAGGAGACAGTGGAGGCAAGACGACCTGGTCCCTGCTCTGCCTTCCTGTGGAGGGAGACCAGCAGTGAATGAGAAACACATGAGCAAGGTCATTTCTCATGAAAGAAACAGGGAAATATGATCGTTGTTTGGGAGATTGAAGGCAAAGGTCTCTGTGCAGAGGGGATATTTGAGTCAACAAGGGAAGGAGCCAACTGTGCCAACCACTGGGGGAAGAGCGTTTCTGGCAGAGGGAACAGCAACTGCAGGAGAAGAGCTTGTAGAGAATAGGGCATTCTGGCTGCTGGATGGAGAATGTGATGTTAAACGTTCAACAGGGGAAGCAGCCGCTACATCTGCAGAGAACAGTGTTGGCAGAAGATGGAGAAGGAAAACTCTGCTACTTTCAAGAAAGTAATTTAAATCTGGAGACTATCACCTCTGAAAAAGGAGTTCCTTCTACACTTTCGTTACAAGAAGGCCAGTGCCTTGGACACCGACATCCAATGTCAGTGCAGCTCTGTGGCCAAGGGCTCTTGTTGGACCACCGGGGTGGGACTTCTGACCCTGAAAGTGTCCTGGATGAGCAACCTTAAAGCAAGTCACCTATTCTCTCCAAGCCTCAGTTTCCTCATCTGTATAGTGGGAATAATTACAATCCTACCTCGGGATTATATGAAATAATTCATGTAAATATTATAATCACTTAAACATTAGCTATTATTATAATGATCCCTCTGAGAGAGAAATGGAAAGCTCCTACAACAACAAACCTGTTGTCCCATATTTTGTTAAAAATGGTTCAGCATTCTGCTCAATTCCTGTGTCAAACCCATTTTCCACTTTATGAGTAATCTCTAAACTCTTGAAATAGTGTGAGTGTTGGAAGTGAACTTTGTTGTGGTAAAAATGTTCCCCTTGCTTTTAATTGGTTTGAAAGGAAAAGATGACGGAGAAGGGCACGGAGAGCTAGGAGCAGGCAAAGGAGAGGGAGGAGGTAATCCTGAGCAACTGTTGACTGTTTGTGCCACCGATGGCACTGGGAATCGGAAATGACAGACTACTTCCTGTGTGGCCTCAGTCCCATCACTGACAGGGAGCACTTTAAAACTCTGAATTTAAAAGAGGATAATAAATGGCAGTCTGGAAGCATTTTTAACACAAGAGCTAATTCCTCAGCAGAATCTAGCGTGTCAAAGATGAAGGCAAAACAGGAAGCAGTTAGGTGACCTCTGCGTTCAAATGAGAATATTCTGGCATCCCTGGATTTCACGTTAAGAAATCAGGCCTTTACCCCAGACCGCAAAGAAACTTGAGTAAAATGCAATCTGCTGAAGGGTGTGATACACAGAAACATATCAGCACAAGCTTCCTTTTTTTTCTTTTTTTCAACTTTTTACTTTATGTTGGAGTGCAGTTGATTAACAATGTTGTGTTAGTTTCAGGTATACAGCAAAATGATTCAGTTATACATATACATGTATCTATTCTTTTTCAAATTCTTTTCCCATTTACCTTGTTACATAATATTGAGCAGAGTTCAGCTTCTGATCAGCAGTTTTATGTTTTTAAATTTTTATTTTTTAAAGTTATACAATTTTTATTTATTTATTTATTTATTTATGGCTGTGTTGGGTCCTCGCTTCTGTGCGAGGGCTTTCTCTAGCTGCGGCAGGTAGGGGCCACTCTTCATTGCGGTGCGCGGGCCTTTCATTATTGCGGCCTCTCCTGTTGCAGAGCACAGGCTCCAGACGCGCAGGCTCAGCAATTGTGGCTCACGGGCCCAGTTGCTCCGCGGCATGTGGGATCCTCCCAGACCAGGGCTCGAACCCGTGTCCCCTGCATTGGCAGGCAGATTCTCAACCACTGCGCCACCAGGGAAGCCCCTGATCAGCAGTTTTAAATCAACAGTGGCCCAAACTTGAGTTTTGTGGTCTCTTGGTAGATGAACTTCTTCTCACTCCCCCAGTTTTTGTATAAAATCAGTCAGATCTCTGGGCTTCCAAAAAACCTTTGCCCTTGTCAAATCTCCCAGTCATGGTTATGTAATGAGTTGGAGAAATTCTATTCCTCAGGCTTCCTCTCGGAGAAAATACTATACATTTGGAAAGAAATTGTTTGCTCTGCCTCTTAGGAGGGAGAGTAAGGCCCCAAGGACATGGCCAAGTACTGAAGATTGTTGCTGAAGTAAAAGGGACCAGAAGGGGTCTAAGTCCCTCCTGAGAGGGGAGGGGAGGACAGTGAGGGAAGGAGTGGGCATGGGAGTCGGTTCCTGCCCCACACACTTTAATATTCACTCAAGGGGCTAACTTCAGGGCACCCTTGGTGCAAGTGGGTTTTCTATTTTACAGGGTAGAAATTGGTGAAGGGGCTAAGCCTTGCACTGGATGATGTAAGCAAAACAGAAGCAGGGCAGACCCTGAGCTGGAGGGACAGGGAGGCCTTGCTGGAGTCTGGATTACGATTATCCATGGGCCACATCTGCCCTCCCATTAGCACCTCTGATAACATGTGAAGCCCCGCGCAAGAGTCTGAGCTGCAGAGAGATGGTTAGACAGGCCTGGCTTCCTGGAGCCAGTTGTAGTGACTATAAGATTATCATCCACTACTACCAAGCAGGGCTTTGTACTTCCCCATGGCCCTTGGCTAATCAGAGCCCCATCTGCTTCAAGTCAACACTCCCATTTTCAGATACATTTAAAGCAAACTTCGAGTTCACCCCAGAGAGATGTAGAACATACTGTTTGTGTTTGAATTAGGGCTGGAGTCATTATTCAGTGAGGTATAGAGACCAACCTCCTTCCGAGGGCTTCCAACCCTATTAACCTTTCGTGGGCTGTGTCTCCGACAACACCAACTCAAGGCTCACCCTCCAGTTTCATTTCCAGGTAACCACAACCTGGTCCTAGTCACTGAGGTCAGTCAATGAGAATTTAGAATCCTAGATTGGTTGTGTGTGTATATGTTTGTAAAGTATTACATTTATTTAATATAAATATTGATAAGCTTTTTTAGTGCTTGCTTTTTTCTAATCCTATTGGGTTGGCCAAAAAGTTCGTTCAGCTTTAAGTAAAGACACATTTTTCATTTTTACCAAGAACTTTATCGAACACCAAATGAACTTTTTGGCCAACCCAGTATTTCATACCTGAATCCCTGTGCTGGCTTCACTGCTTCAAATGAGGCGATGCAGTTCAAATAAGGGGTGGTACTTGAGTGGCAACCAAGGAAAAAGTCACAATTATAGGGACACAATTAGCCTTCTCCTTTGATCATTCCCATTTCCCCAAAACCCTTCCAACAGGTAGGACACGGGCAGCTGAAAAGAGAGATTCACGTTTGACACTAGTTTGTAATACCTAGAGGCATTTCTAATACATGGAGGTACTTGGAGGGAGCTGTTCTGGGATAAGGAGTCTTCCTGTTGAGTTTCCAGTTCCACAGAAAGTCAGACTTGCTTGACTCCCAGGCCTGGGGCAGAGGTGAAGTGACTAAGGAAAGAGGCACATACCTTTGCAGGTCAGGTATGACTATCCTGAGTTCTGTGGGCCCAGAAATAAAGGGAATCCACAGGTGGTTTCCCAAGGGTGGAAAGAGAAGCAAGACTCCAACCCAAACATATGGGATCGGTGGAAAAACTTTAATTATCGGTAGCATCTTCCTGAGGTTAAACGTGGAAACCATATTAGCATCTGAGGCGATCATGCTCCTGAGGGGGTGGAGGGCGGGTGGTAGAAACAATGCAATATGGCGGCAGGATAGGACCAAGAAGAGAGATAGCCAGTAGGGGGCGCCCTTTTGGTTAGATATGGCTGGTGGTCTCTAGGGACACTGGGTGGACTCTGACAGTCGAGTTTTAAAGTTTTCCTGTCCTGCCTTGTAATCCTCTTTTGTCTCTCTAAATCTTCAGTAAAGTTTGCTGAACACAAATGTAACAATTGTGTTTGAGAGAATAAAGAAAAGGACCTCTTCCTTTACTTAGGAATATCCTTAGGGATGGGGCTAACCTGGAAGATGGGCCCAGCACAGAAGAGCCTACATCATCAACAGATGCCTAGACAGTCAGAATCTGGAGCAGTGGCCCAGAGAGAGAGGTGACGAGCAAACCTCAAACTTAGACATTACCTTTTGGCTTTTCACTCCCTCTCCCCATCATCATATCCTCCCTGTCTCCCTTTTAATTTATACTCCGTTTCGTTCTCCCCTTTAAGAATGAAGGTACTAGACATTAGACCTGAAAGTAACTTCGACAAAAGCTGGACGCAAACTCTGGGCCCCCATTTCTCCTCATTGTGCTAGAGGGTCTTGGTGTTGCCTTCCCGCTGAAACAGTCCAAGAGCAAGAAGAGTCTATGCTGATTTTGCAAGAATAAATAGTTGTGGTTCAAATAAATCTCTTGCTCAATTTTTCGGATCTGGAGATTTTGCCACATGACTGTTCCAATGCCCAGAATTCATACCCCTGAGATCTTCCTCTCATCATTTAAGATTTTCAAGAAGATAATTTAGCTCGGTGCTGGTTGCCAGATTGACAGCCTTAAAAACAAGAGGTGAAATCCAATCTGGACAGAGCCTGTGGCCACTGTCTATTTTTAGGGAAAAGATTATTCACCCATATGGCCAGCGAGGAATAGAGCATTACTGGGGCTGGGGGGTGAGGTACAGACTTAGAACAGCCTTGACCCTAAATCTCCTGCTCTCAGTCGGGGGGTGGGGGTTGGCTGGAAGCTGGAAGGGACAGGAATTGTTCTGGGTTGAGGGGGGTGTGCAATGCAAAGTTTCCTGAAAACAATCCAGCATTTTGCAGAGTGATAAAAACAATCCTTCCTCTAAAAATAGCCCTCTTAGAAACCAGAGGCCTGGATTTAATTATAGTCACTTTATATTGACCACGTACCGAGGTACCAAGGCCCAAGCTGGTTCTTTGCAATATTATCTGCTGTAACCCTTCTCCAGACCCATGAAGCAAGCATTTCCCACCACACAGATGAGCACATTGAGGGTCTAAGAAGGAATTCAAAGCCAGTGTGTCACTTAACCTCAATTGTTTCCATTTTCTTCAAATCTCCTAGGCCAGAAGTTCCCAAACCTGGTTGCATATCAGAATAAATGGAGGCACTTTAAAAAAAAAAACAACAACAAATTCCTGGGATTTATCCCAGTCCTGGTAAATCATGGTTTTGGGCAGGGACAAATATTTTTTTAAGTTCCCAAGATGATTCGGTTGCACAGCCCTGCTATCCAAGATTCAGACAGGGCGATTCCAGGAGTGCTTGGGGAATTCCAGGAATGCCACCCCTTGTTCTTTCAGTCTTGAGCCCTAAGTGTCCTCCGGCTACCCTGGGTTTCTCTGAGTTCCTTCACTGAGCCTAATTCCCTCTGACCTCAGAACTTGCCCCTCTGCTTGGAAGGCTTCCCATCCCCTCTGCTCCCCCCTCACATCTCAGTGTCATCACCTCCTGGAGTCAGCCCTGGTCACCTGGACAGGGAGACGTGCCTCTGCTCTTTTCTCTCTGAACACATCATGGTCTGTAATTACATACCATGTGAAGTTTGAAAATGAATGTTGGTTTCACCTGTTAGGTGGTAAGCGCCGTAAAGGCAGGGGACTAGGTCTGTTTCACTCAAAATTGTACCTCCTGGGCCTTATACGTTTGAGGGAGGGAGGGAACGAGTGAACGACCTGAGATGAGGACAGAAGAGGGTTCTAGTCCTGGTTTGGTGCCAATTTGCTGCACAACAATCTGGCAAGCTACTCCTCATCTCTGAGATTCTGTTTTCTCCCCTGATAAACAAGGGCTGGATTAGACCCATCGGTGTCCCATTTCACTAAGTGTCAGAGTCGCTAGGGAGCTTGGGTCAAGTGGAGCCCAGCTCTCCTTCAGCAAGTCTGGAGTGGGCCTGGGTCCGCATTCTAAATGAGCCCCCAGAGGTGCTGATGCAGGTGGGTCTCAGGGGTGGGATGGGGGGGCACATTTCAATAACACTGGGTTGGGTAAATTCTGAGGTCCTTTCTAGCTCTGACATTTTGTCATTTATTCAGTTAGCAAACAGCTCTTGTGATCTGGGCGTGAGGAAGACAAAGAGGACTGAGAAAAAAGTGTGACTTCTCAGAACTTGCATTCTTCACATGGCCACCAGGCAATGCTGTCCCTAAGAGGCAGAGTACGGACCTTGGTTGCCATTTTCTTTGTAACTCACCATACTTGGAATCACCACTTTTTAATATAAGGAATGCAATACAACGTACTCCATGTTAAAAATATCCTGCAAATACTGAACTGTTCTCAGAAGACTCCAGATAACGTTCAGGACCTCCAAATGCCCGAGACCATCCTTGCAACGAATGGAAATTCTGGGAGAGGGGGAAGGCCATACAATTCTCTCTCTCTCTCTCTCTCCTCTCCCCTGCTTTTAAAAACTTATAGAACAATGGGACTTCCCTGGTGGTGCAGTGGGTAAGAATCCGCCTGCCAAAGCAGAGGACATGGGTTCGATCCTTGGTCCGGGAGGATCCCACATGCCTCAGAGCAACTAAGCCCGTGAGCCACAACTGCTGAACCTGCACTCTAGAGCCTGCGAGCCACAACTACTGAACCCGTGCACCACAACTACTGAAGCCTGCGTGCTCTAGGGCCTGCAAGCCACAACTACTGAGCCCACGTGCTGCAACTACTGAAGCCTGCTCACCTAGAGCTGGTGCTCCGCAACAAGAGATGCCACTGCAATGAGAAGCCTGCGCACCACAACAAAGAGTAACCCCTGCTCGCCACAACTAGAGAAAGGCCGCACGCAGCAAAAAAGACCCAATGCAGTCAAAAAAAAAAATATGTATATATATATATATATATATATAAAACAAAAATGGAAAACCACATAAAATAAAGGTATAATGTCATAAGTTATAAGGTGAGCATTTCTTTTCTTTTTTTTTTTATACAGCAGGTTCTTATTAGTCATCAATTATATACACATCAGTGTATACACGTCAATCCCAGTCGCCCAATTCATCACACCACCACCCCGACCCCCCCACGGCTTTCCCCGCTTGGTGTCCATACGTTTGTTCTCTACATCTGTGTCTCAACTTCTGCCCTGAAAACCAGTTCATCTGTACCATTTTTCTAGGTTCCACATATATGCGTTAATATACGATATTTGTTTTTCTCTTTCTGACTTACTTCACTCTGTATGACAGTCTGTAGATCCATCCACGCCTCAACAAATGACCCAATTTTGTTCCTTTTTATGGCTGAGTAATAGTCCCTTGTATATATGTACCACATCTTCTTTATCCATTCGTCTGTCGATGGGCATTTAGGTTGCTTCCATGACCTGGCTATTGTAAATAGCGCTGCGATGAACATTGGGGTGCATGTGTCTTTTTGAATTATGGTTTTCTCTGGGTATATGCCCAGTAGTGGGATTGCTGGATCATATGGTAATTCTATTTTTAGTTTTTTAAGGAACCTCCATACTGTTCTCCATAGTGGCTGTATCAGTTTACATTCCCACCAAGAGTGCAAGAGGGTTCCCTTTTCTCCACACCCTCTCCAGCATTTGTTGTTTGTAGATTTTCTGATGATGCCCATTCTAACTGGTGTGAGGTGATACCTCATTGTAGTTTTGATTTGCATTTCTCTAATAATTAGTGATGTTGAGCAGCTTTTCATGTGCTTCTTGGCCATCTGTATGTCTTCTTTGGAGAAATGTCTATTTAGGTCTTCTGCCCATTTTTGGATTGGGTTGTTTGTTTTTTTTTTGTTTTTTGTTTTTTTAAAGGAATGCAAGCCTTGTTTATTTATTTATTTATTTATTTATTTATCTATTTTTGGCTGTGTTGGGTCTTCATTTCTGTGTGAGGGCTTTCTCCAGTTGCGGCAAGCGGGGGCCACTCTTCATCACGGTGCGCGGGCCTCTCACTATCGCGGCCTCTCCTGTTGCGGAGCAAGGGCTCCAGACGCGCAGGCTCAGCAATTGTGGCTCACGGGCCCAGCCACTCCGTGGCATGTGGGATCTTCCCGGACCAGGGCCCGAACCCGTGTCCCCGGCATTGGCAGGCAGACTCTCAACCACTGCGCCACCAGGGAAGCCCTGTTTTTTTAATATTGAGCTGCATGAGTTGTTTATATATTTTGGAGATTAATCCTTTGTCCGTTGATTCATTCGCAAATATTTTCTCCCATTCTGAGGGCTGTCTTTTCATCTTGTTTATGGTTTCCTTTGCTGTGCAAAAGCTTTGAAGTTTCATTAGGTCCCATTTGTTTATTTTTGTTTTTATTTCCATTACTCTAGGAGGTGGATCAAAAAAGATCTTGCTGTGATTTATGTCAAAGAGTGTTCTTCCTATGTTTTCCTCTAAGAGTTTTAGAGTGTCCGGTCTTACATTTAGGTCTCTAATCCATTTTGAGTTTATTTTTGTGTATGGTGTTAGGGAGTGTTCTACTTTCATTCTTTTACATGTAGCTGTCCAGTTTTCCCAGCACCACTTATTGAAGAGGCTGTCTTTTATCCATTGTATATCCTTGCCTCCTTTGTCATAGATTAGTGGACCATAGGTGCATGGGTTTATCTCTGGGCTTTCTATCCTGTTCCATTGATCTATGTTTCTGTTTTTGTTCCAGTAGCATATTGTCTTTTTTTTTTTTTTAAACATCTTTATTGGAGTATAATTGCTTTACAGTGGTGTGTCAGTTTCTGCTTTATAACAAAGTGGTTCAGTTTTACATATACATATGTCCCCATACCTCTTCCCTCTTGCATCTCCCTCCCTCCCACCCTCCCTATCCCACCCCTCTACGTGGTCACAAAGCACCGAGCTGATCTCCCTGTGCTATGTGGCTGTTTCCCACTAGCTATCTATTTTACGTTTGGTACTGTATATATGTCCAAGCCACTCTCACTTTGTCCCAGCTTACCCTTCCCCCTCCCCGTATCCTCAAGTCCATTCTCTAGGAGGTCTGTGTCTTTGTTCCCGTCTTGCCCCTAGGTTCTTCATGACCACTTTTTTGTTTTTTTTAGATTCCATGTATATGTGTTAGCATACAGTATTTGTTTCTCTCTTTCTGACTTACTTCACTCTGTATGACAGACTCTAGGTCCATCCACCTCACTACAAATAACTCGATTTCGTTTCTTTTTATGGCTGAGTAATATTCCATTGTATATATGTGCCACATCTTCTTTATCCATTCATCTGTTGATGGACACTTAGATTGCTTCCATGTCCTGGCTATTGTAAATAGAGCTGCAATGAACATTTTGGTACATGACTCTTTTTCAATTATGGTCTTCTCAGGGTATATGCCCAGTAGTGGGATTGCTGGGTCACATGGTAGTTCTGTTTTTAGTTTTTTAAGGAACCTCCATACTGTTCTCCATAGTGGCTGTATCAATTTACATTCCCACCAACAGTGCAAGAGGGTTCCCTTTTCTCCACACCCTCTCCAGCATTTATTGTTTGTAGATTTTTTGATGATGGCCATTCTGACCGGTGTGAGATGATATCTCAGTGTAGTTTTGATTTGCATTTCTCTAATGATTAATGATGTTGAGCATTCTTTCATGTGTGTGTTGGCAATCTGAATATCTTCTTTGGAGAAATGTCTATTTAGGTCTTCTGCCCGTTTTTGGATTGGGTTGTTTGTTTTTTTGATATTGAGCTGCACGACCTGCTTATAAAATTTGGAGATTAATCCTTTGTCAGTTGCTCCATTTGCAAATATTTTCTCCCATTCTGAGGGTTGTCTTTTTGTCTTGTTTATGGTTTCTTTTGCTGTGCAAAAGCTTTGAAGTTTCATTAGGTCCCATTTGTTTATTTTGGTTTTTATTTCCATTTCTCTAGGAGGTGGGTCAAAAAGGATCTTGCTGTGATTTATGTCATAGAGTGTTCTGCCTATGTTTTCCTCTAAGAGTTTGATAGTGTGTGGCCTTACATTTAGGTCTTTAGTCCATTTTGAGTTTATTTTTGTGTACGGTGTTATGGAGTGTTCTAAATTCATTCTTTTACATGTAGCTGTCCAGTTTTCCCAGCACCACTTATTGAAGAGGCTGTCTTTTCTCCACTGTATATTCTTGCCTCCTTGATCAAAGATAAGGTTACCATGTGTACATGGGTTTATCTCTGGGCTTTCTATCCTGTTCCATTGATCTATATTTCTGTTTTTGTGCCAGTACCATACTGTCTTGATTACTGTCGCTTTGTAGTGTAGTCTGAAGTCCAGGAGCCTGATTCCTCCAGCTCCATTTTTCTTTCTCAAGATTGCTTTGGCTATTCGGGGTCTTTTGTGTTTCCATACAAATTGTGAAATTTTTTGTTCTAGTTCTGTGAAAAATGCCATTCGTAGTTTGATAGGGATTGCATTGAATCTGTAGAATGCTTTGGGTAGTAGAGTCATTTTCACAATGTTGATTCTTCCAATCCAAGAACATGGTATATCTCTCCATCTGTTTGTATCATCTTTAATTTCTTTCATCAGTGTCTTATAATTTTCTGCATACAGGTGTTTTGTCTCCTTAGGTAGGTTTATTCCTAGATATTTTATTCTTTTTGTTGCAATGGTAAATAGAAGTATTTCCTTAATTTCTCTTTCAGGTTTTTCATCATTAGTATATAGGAATGCAAGAGATTTCTGTGCATTAATTTTGTATTCTGCTACTTTACCAAATTCATTGATTAGCTCTAGTAGTTTTCTGGTAGCATCTTTAGGATTCTCTATGTATAGTATCACGTCATCTGCAAACAGTGAGAGCTTTACTTCTTTTCCGACTTGTACTCCTTTTATTTCTTCTTCTTCTCTGATTGCTGTGGCTAAAAATTCCAAACCTATGTTGAGTAATAGTTGTGAGAGTGGGCAACCTTGTCTTGTTCCTGATCTTAGTGGAAATGGTTTCAGTTTTTCACCATTGAGAACAATGTTGGCTGTGGGTTTGTCATATATGGCCTTTATTATGTTGAGGAAAGTTCCCTCTATGCCTACTTTCTGGAGGGATTTTATCATAAACTGGTGTTGAATTTTGTTGAAAGCTTTCTCTGCATCTATTGAGATGATCATATGGTTTTTCTTTCTTTTTTTTTTTTTATAAATTTATTTATTTATTTATTTATTTTTGACTGTGTTGGGTCTTCATTTCTGTGTGAGGGTTTTCTCCAGTTGCGGTGAGCAGGGGCTGCTCTTCATTGCGGTGCGCGGGCCTCTCACTCTCGCGGCCTCTCCCATTGCAGAGCACAGGCTCCAGATGTGCAGGCTCAGTAGTTGTGGCTCACGGGCTTAGTTGCTCCACGGCATGTGGGATCTTCCCACACCAGGGCTCGAACCCGTGTCCCCTGCATTGGCAGGCAGATTCTCAACCACTGCACCACCAGGGAAGCCCGATCATATGGTTTTTCTCCTTCAGTTTGTTAATATGGTGTATCCCATTGATTGATTTGCGTATATTGAAGAATCCTTGCATTCCTGGGATAAACACTACTTGATCATGGTGTATGATCTTTTTCATGTGCTGTTGGATTCTGTTTGCTAGTATTTTGTTGAGGATTTTTGCATCTATGTTCATCGGTGATATTGGCCTGTAGTTTTCTTTCCTTGTGACACCTTTGTCTGGTTTTGGTATCAGGGTGATGGTGGCCTCGTAGAATGAGATTGGGAGTGTTCCTCCCTCTGCTATATTTTGGAAGAGTTTGAGAAGGATAGGTGTTAGCTCTTCTCTAAATGTTTGATAGAATTCGCCTGTGAAGCCATCTGGTCCTGGGCTTTTGTTTGTTGGAAGATTTTTAATCACAGTTTCAATTTCAGTGCTTGTGATTGGTCTGTTCATATTTTCTATTTCTTCCAGGTTCAGTCTCGGAAGATTGTGCATTTCTAAGAATTTGTCCATTTCTTCCAGGTTGTCCATTTTATTGGCATATGGTCTCCTTGTAGTAATCTCTCATGATCGTTTGTATTTCTGCAGTGTCAGTGGTTACTTCTCCTTTTTCATTTCTAATTCTATTGATTTGAGTCTTCTCCCTTTTTTTTCTTGATGAGTCTGGCTAATGGTTTATCAATTTTGTTTATCTTCTCAAAGAACCAGCTTTTAGTTTTATTGATCTTTGCTATCGTTTCCTTAATTTCTTTTTCATTTATTTCTGCTGTGATCTTTATGATTTCTTTCCTTCTGCTAACTTTGGGGTTTTTCTGTTCTTCTTTCTCTAATTGCTTTACGTGTAAGTTTAGGTTGTTTATTTGAGATGTTTCTTGTTTCTTAAGGTAGGATTGTATTGCTATTAACTTCCCTCTTAGAACTGCTTTTGCTGCATCCCATAGGTTTTGGGTCATCGTGTTTTCATTATCATTTGTTTCTGGGTATTTTTTGATTTCCTCTTTGATTTCTTCAGTGATCTCTTGGTTATTAAGTAGTGTATTGTTTAGTCTCCATGTGTTTGTATTTTTTACAGATTTATTCCTGTAATTGATATCTAGTCTCATAGCACTGTGGTCAGAAAAGATACTTGATATGATTTCAATTTTCTTAAATTTACCAAGGCTTGATTTGTGACCCAAGATATGATCTATCTTGGAGAATGTTCCATGAGCACTTGAGAAGAATGTGTATTCTGTTGTTTTTGGGTGGAATGTCCTGTAGATATCAATTAAGTCCATCTTGTTTAATGTATCATTTAAAGCTTGTGTTTCCTTATTTATTTTCATTTTGGATGATCTGTCCACTGGTGAAAGTGGGGTGTTAAAGTCCCCTACTATGATTGTGTTACTGTTGATTTCCTCTTTTTTGGCTGTTAGTATTTGCCTTATGTATTGAAGTGCTCCTATGTTGGGTGCATACATATGTAAAATTGTTATATCTTCTTCTTGGATTGATCCCTTGATCATTATGTAGTGTCCTTCTTTGTCTCTTGTAATAGTCTTTGTTTTAAAGTCTCTTTTGTCTGATATGAGAATTGCTACTCCATCTTTCTTTTGATTTCCATTTGCATGGAATATCTTTTTCCATCTCCTCACTTTCAGTGTGTTTGTGTCCCTAGGTCTGAAGTGGGTCTCTTGTAGACAGCATATATATGGGTCTTGTTTTTGTATCCATTCAGCCAGTCTGTGTCTTTTGGTTGGAGCGTTTAATCCGTTTACCTTTAAGGTAATTATCGATATGTATGTTCCTATTACCATTTTCTTAATGGTTTGGGTTTGTTATTGTAGGTTTTTTCCTTCTCTTGTGTTTCCTGCCTAGAGAAGTTCCTTTAGCATTTGTTGTAAAGCTGGTTTAGTGGTGCTGAATTCTCTTAGCTTTTGCTTGTCCGTAAAGGTTTTAATTTCTCTGTCAAATCTGAATGAGATCCTTGCTGGGTAGAGTAATCTTGGTTGTAGGTTTTCCTGCTTCATCACTTTAAATATGTCCTGCCACTCCCTTCTGGCTTGCAGAGTTTCTGCTGAAAGATCAGCTGTTAACCTTATGGGGATTCCCTTGTATGTTATTTGTTGTTTTTCCCTTGCTGCTTTTAATATTTTTTCTTTGTATTTAATTTTTGATAGTTTGATTATTATGTGTCTTGGTGTGTTTCTCCTTGGATTTATCCTGTATGGGACTCTCTGTGCTTCCTGAACTTGATTAACTATTTCCTTTCCCATATTAGGGAAGTTTTCAGCTATAATGTCTTCAAATATTTTCTCAGTCCCTTTCTTTCTCTCTTATTCTTCTGGGACACCTATAATTCGAATGTTGGTGCATTTAATGTTGTCCCAGAGGTCTCTGAGACTGTCCTCAGTTCTTTTCATTCTTTCTTCTTTATTCTGCTCTGCAGTAGTTATTTCTACTATTTTATCTTCCAGGTCACTTATCTGTTCTTCTGCCTCAGTTATTCTGCTATTGATCCCTTCTAGAGAATTTTTAATTTCATTTATTGTGTTGTTCATCTCTGTTTGTTTGCTCTTTAGTTCTTCTAGGTCCTTGTTAAACGTTTCTTTTATTTTCTCCATTCTATTTCCAAGATTTTGGATCAACTTTACTGTCATTATTCGGAATTATTTTTCAGGTAGACTGCCTATTTCCTCTTCATTTGTTAGGTCTGGTGGGTTTTTGCCTTGCTCCCTCATCTCTTGTGTGTTTCTCTGTCTTCTCATTTTGCTTAACTTTCTGCGTTTGGGGTCTCCTTTTCGCAGGCTGCAGGTTCGTAGTTCCTGTTGTTTTTGGTGTCTATCCCCAGTGGCTAAGGTTGGTTTAGTGGGTTGTGTAGGCTTCCTGGTGGAGGGGACTAGTGCCTGTGTTCTGGTGGATGAGGCTGGATCTTGTCTTTCTGGTGGGCAGGTCCATGTCTGGTGGTGTGTTTTGGGGGTGTCTGTGGCCTTATTATGGGTTTAGGCAGCCTCTCTGCTAATGGATGGGGTTGTTTTCCTGTCTTGCTAGTTGTTTGGCATAGGGTGTCCAGCACTGTAGCTTGCTGGTCGTTGAGTTGAGTTGGGTCTTGGTGTTGAGATGGAGATCTCTGGGAGATTTTCACCGTTTTATATTACGTAGAGCTGGGAGGTCTCTTGTGGACCAGTGTCCTGAACTTGGCTCTCCCACCTCAGAGGCACAGCCCTGACGCCTGGCTGGAGCACCAAGAGCCCGTCATCCACACGGCTTTAAGCCATGAATGGTCATCAGCACGATGCTGTGAAGACGGGATCAGCAATGAGAGATGAAGTGCCTCAACTCTGGCGAGGAGTTGCTTCTCCAGTGCGACTATGGGTCAGAGGAGGAGACGTGTCCACTGGGGAGTGTGTGCTGTCATGAACGGTTTCCAGAAATTGCCAGGCGCCAGCCTTGTTCCCACACTATGAGGACCTGCTAGTGTTGGACGGTCTCCTGCAGAGGCGGGGGGTGGCTGTGTCTCATCGTGAGGACAAGGACACTGGCAGCAGAAGTTCTAGTACCATATTGTCTTGATTACTGTAGCTTTATAGTGTAGTCTGAAGTCAGGGAGTCTGATTCCTCCAGCTCTGTTTTTTTCCCTCAAGACTGCTTTGGCTATTCAAGGTCTTTTGTGTCTTCATACAAATTTTAAGACTTCTTGTTCTAGTTCTGTAAAAAATGTCTTTGGTAATTTGATAGGGATTGCATTGAATCTGTAGATTGCTATGGGTAGTATAGTCATTTTCACAATATTCATTCTTCCAATCCAAGAACATGGTATATCTCTCCATCTGTTGGTATCATCTTTCATTTCTTTCATCAGTGTCTTATAGTTTTCTACATACAGGTCTTTTGTCTCCTTAGGTAGGTTTATTCCTAGGTATTTTATTCATTTTGTTGCAGTGGTAAATGGGAGTGTTTCCTTAATTTCTCTTTTAGATTTCTCATCATTAGTATAAAGGAATGCAAGAGATTTCTGTGCATTAATTTTGTATCCTGCAACTTTACCAAATTTGTTGATTAGCTCTGGTAGTTTTCTGGTGGCATCTTTAGGATTCTCTATGTATAGTATCATGTCTTCTGCAAACAGTGACAGTTTTACTTCTTCTTTTCCAATTTGTATTCCTTTTATTTCTTTTTCTTCTCTGATTGCCGTGGCTAGTACTTCCAAAACTATGTTGAATAATAGTGGCGAGAGTGGACATCCTTGTCTCGTTCCTGATCTTAGAGGAAATGCTTTCAGTTTTTCACCATTGAGAATGATGTTGGCTGTGGGTTTGTCATATATGGCCTTTATTATGTTGAGGTAGGTTCCCTCTATGCCCACTTTCTGGAGAGTTTTTATCATAAATGGGTGTTGAATTTTGTCAAAAGCTTTTTCTGCATCTATTGAGATGACCATATGATTTTTCTTCTTCAGTTTGTTAATATGGTGTATCACATTGATTGATTTGCATATATTGAAGAATCCTTGCATCCCTGGGATAAATCCCACTTGATCATGGTGTATGGTCCTTTTAATGTGCTGTTGGATTCTGTTTGCTAGTATTTTGTTGAGGATTTTTGCATCTATATTCATCAGTGATATTGGTCTGTAATTTTCTTTTTTTGTAGTATCCTTGTCTGGTTTTGGTATCAGGGTGATGGTGGCCTCGTAGAATGAGCTTGGGAGTGTTCCTTCCTCTGCAATTTTTTGGAAGAGTTTGAGAAGGATGGGTGTTAGCTCTTCTGTAAATGATTGATAGAATTTACCTGTGAAGCCATCTGGTCCTGGACTTTTGTTTGTTGGAAGATTTTTAATCACAGTTTCAATTTCATTCCTTGTGATTGGTCTGTTCATATTTTCTATTTCTTCCTGGTTCAGTCTTGGAAGGTTATACCTTTCTAAGAATGTGTCCATTTCTTCCAGGTTGTCCATTTTATTGGCATAGAGTTGCTTGTAGTAGTCTCTTAGGATGCTTTGTGTTTCTGTGGTGTCTGTTGCAACTTTCCCTTTTCCATTTCTAATTTTATTGTTTTGAGTCCTCTCCCTCTTTTTCTTGATGAGTCTGGCTAATGGTTTATCAATTTTGTTTATCTTCTCAAAGAACCAACTTTTAGTTTTATTGATCTTTGCTACTGTTTTCTTTGTTTCTATTTCATTTATTTCTGCTCTGATCTTTATGATTTCTTTCCTTCTGCTAACTTTGGGTTTTGTTTGTTCTCCTTTCTCTACTTCCTTCAGCTGTAAGGTTAGATTGTTTATTTGAGATTTTTCTTGTTTCTTGAGGTAGGCTTGTATAGCTATAAACTTCCCTCTTAGAACTGCTTTTGCTGCATCCCATAGGTTTTGGATTGTCGTGTTTTCATTGTCATTTGTCTCTAGGTATTTTTTGATTTCCTCTTTGATTTCTTCAGTGATCTCTTGGTTATTTAGTAATGTATTGTTTAGCCTCCATGTGTTTGTGTTTTTTACGTTTTTTCCCCCTGTAATTCATTTCTAATCTCATAGTGTTGTGGTCAGAAAAGATGCTTGATATGATTTCAATTTTCTTAAATTTACTGAGGCTTGATTTGTGACCCAAGATGTGATCTATCCTGGAGAATGTTCCATGCGCACTTGAGAAGAAAGTATAATCTGCTGTTTTTAGATGGAATGTCCTATAAATATCAATTAAGTCTATCTGGTCTATTGTGTCATTTAAAGCTTCTGTTTCCTTATTTTTTCATTTTGGATGATCTGTCCATTGGTGTAAGTGAGGTGTTAAAGTCCCCCACAGTTATTGTGTTACTGTTGATTTCCTCTGTGATAGCTGTTAGCAGTTGCCTTATGTATTGAGGTGCTCCTATGTTGGGTGCATATATATTTATAATTGTTATATCTTCTTCTTGGATTGATCCCCTGATCATTATGTAGTGTCCCTCCTTGTCTCTTATAACATTCTTTATTTTAAAGTCTATTTTGTCTGATATGAGTATTGCTACTCCAACTTTCTTTTGATTTCCATTTGCATGGAATATCTTTTTCCATCCCTTCACTTTCAGTCTGAATGTGTCCCTAGGTCTGAAGTGGGTCTCTTGTAGACAGCATATATATGGGTCTTATTTTTGTATCCATTCAACGAGCCTGTGTCTTTTTGTTGGAGCATTTAATCCATTCACGTTTAAGGTAATTATGGCTATGTATGTTCCTGTTTCCATTTTCTTAATTGTTTTGGGTTTGTTTTTGTAGGTCCTTTTCTTCTCTTGTGTTTCCCACTTAGAGAAGTTCCTTTAGCATTTGTTGTAGAGCTGGTTTGGTGGTGCTGAATTCTCTTAGCTTTTGCTTGTCTGTAAAGCTTTTGATTTCTCCATCGAATCTGAATGAGATCCTTGCCGGGTAGAGTAATCTTGGTTGTAGGTTCTTCCCTTTCTTCACTGTAAATATTTCATGCCACTCCCTTCTGGCTTGTAGAGTTTCTGCTGAGAAATCAGCTGTTAACCTTATGGGAGTTCCCTTGTATGTTATTTGTCGTTTTTCCCTTGCTGCTTTCAATAGTTTTTGTTTGTCTTTAATTTTTTCCAATTTGATTACTATGTGTCTTGGCGTGTTTCTCCTTGGGTTTCTCCTATATGGTACTCTCTGCTCTTCCTGGACTTGGGTGGCTATTTCCTTTCCCATGTTAGGGAAGTTTTCGACTATAATCTCTTCAAATATTTTCTCGGGTCCTTTCTCTCTCTCTTCTCCTTCTGGGACCCCTATAATGCGAATGTTGTTGCGTTTAATGTTGTCCCAGAGGTCTCTTAGGCTGTCTTCATTTCTTTTCAATCTTTTTTCTTTATTCTGTTCCATAGCTGTGAATTCCACCATTCTGCCTTCCAGGTCACTTATCCATTCTTCTGCGTCAGTTATTCTGCTATTTATTCCTTCTAGTGTAGTTTTCATTTCAGTTATTGTATTGTTCATCTCTGTTTGTTTGTTCTTTAATTCTTCTAGGTCTTTGTTAAACATTTCTTGCATCTTCTCAATCTTTGCCTCCATTCTTTTTCCAAGGTCCTGGATCATCTGCACTATCATTATTCTGAATTCTTTTTTGGAAGGTTGCCTATCTCCACTTCATTTAGTTGTTATTCTGTGGTTTTATCTTGTTCCTTCATCTGGTACATAGCCCTCTGCCTTTTCATCTTGTCTGTCTTTCTGTGAATGTGGTTTTTGTTCCATGGGCTGCAGGATTGTAGTTCTTTTTGCTTCTGCTCAATAAGTTATTTGATAGATTTAATATACAGTACTGGACACAGAAGAAGAAAAGTAGTAAACCTGCTAGTGTTGGAGGGTCTCCTGCAGAGGCAGGGGGTGGCTGTGACTCACCGTTGGGACAAGGACACTGGTAGCAGAAGTTCTGGGAGGTACTCCTTGGCATGAGCCCTCCTAGGTGAGCATTTCTTAATCACTGCTCACGTCATGAAATAGAGCTTTGCCAGTCCCCCCAGAAGCCTCTCCACATCCTCTCAACTCCTTCCCATACCTTAAAAGTAAACACTCTCCTGACTTTTAAAGTTATCATTTCTTTATAGTTCTCTTGCCTGATTGTGCACTCCTAGTCTTTATAGTTTCATCTTGCCATTTGTTGAAAACATTGGTTATGTCTTTTAAGTCCCATCAGATTCATAGTCCCATTCCTCTAAGATCGAGGGCCATGTAATCTGCAGAGTTTCTCACCGTCTGGATTTTGCTGATTGCGTACTCAGGGTGCAGTTCAACATGTTCCTCTGTGCTCAGTATTTCCTGAAAGTTGGCAGCTGAAATCAGAGGTTTGTTTCATCAGTCTCATTTCCAATCCATTTGGCAAGACTATAGGTGGTGGTGTGTTCTTTCATCAGAAAGTACATAATGTCTGGTTTTCTCTCCCTTCCTCTGCCCTCCTCCCTTTCCCCCTCCACCTCCCCCCTTTTCTCCTCCTCCTCCTTCTCCTTCTCTGTCTTTCTTTCTCCCCCTCCCTCCCTCCCTCCCTTCATGCTGTTGGCCACTGTTGATGTTCATGATCAGTGTCTGGATCCATTAATTCATTAGGGGCTGAAAGAAATGGTGACAGTCTAATTCTAAAATTTCTTATTTATTTAATTGTTGAACTACTGTAGGAAGAGATGCTTTCCCTCATCTACAATTTGGTTACCTGGTGGTACCCTTCATACAGGGAAGGCAAGATAAATGTTTCATTCTTTCCTTTATTTAGCACTTTTAAAGATAATGAATTACTTCTCTATCATACTCTCCAGGTGACCACCTACTTTAAAAAATATTATGAACTCACATATTAAAGTATGTTAGATGAGTTTCAGTCTATTGGAATTATTATTCTTGCTGAAGCTCAAATTGCTTATCTTTGGCCAGAGGGAACCTCTTCAAGTTGGCCAGCAAGGGTTCTTCCACCCAATGAGGGGCTCCCTTCTCTCTTTCTCTAATCTGAATATAAATCCTATTCTCCCCTCCTTTTGCTCCTGGGACTATTGAGTGCATACTTGAAGATATCCCTTCCCTTTAGCACTATTTCTATCTCTGGCTGTGAACTTTGTAACAATGAAACACGTCAATGTACCTATACAATGCATCTTTCTATTGCCAAAAGTATCTGGATTTACTTCGTAAAAAATGGGGGTTGGGACTTCCTTGGTGGCGCAGTGATTGAGAATCCACCAGCCAATGCAGGGGACACGGGTTCGAGCCCTGGTCCAGGAGGATTCCACATGCTGTGGAGCAACTAGGCCCATGCGCCACAACTGCTGAGCCTGTGCTCTAGAGCCCGTGAGCCACAACTACTGAGCCTGCATACCAAAACTGCTGAAGCCCTTGCGCCTAGAGCTCGTGCTCCGCAATGAGAGGCCACTGCAATGGGAAGGCTGTGCACCGCAACGAAAGAGTAGCCTCCGCTCGCCTCAACTAAAGAAAGCCCGCGCGCAGCAACGGGGACCCAACACAGCCATAAATGAATGAATGAATGAATGAATGAATAAAATTTTTTTAAAAAGTGGGGGTCAACTGTCACAGCTAAGAGGAGCCTAAGAAGACATGACAACTAAATGTAACATGGTATCCGGGATGGGATATTAGGTAAAACTAAGGAAATAGGATCAAAGTATGGACTTTGCTTACTAACAGTGTAATAATGATTAATTGTAACAAATGTGCCATTCTATAAGATGTTAGATGTTAATTAAAGGAAACTGGGTATGGGGTATATAGGAACTCCCTGTACTACCTTTGCAATTTTTCTGTAAATCTAAAACTGCTCTAAAATCAAACGTTTACTTAAAAAAAAAAAAAAAAAAGAAATGGAAATCTAGGTAGCTTTGTAGGCACATATCCATTGTGCAGAGCCAGGGAAACTCACCAGCAGATTGAACACGCAGATCACAAAGAGATGCAGAGGAAACAGACTGGTTAGGTGAATGGGAAAATCTCCTAAAGGAGCTGAATTATGAACCAAGTCTCAAATTTGAGAGTTAAGGAGGTAGAGTGTAAGTTAACCAAGGCAAATCAAACATATATATTTATCTCTTCTTTTTTGGAAACCCTTTTAAATGACAGGAAAGAATTTTTAAAGGGTAAACCCAAAGAGCAAAAAAAATGGAAGGGTAGGGGAATAGTAGAAAAATAAGATCAACCAAGTTTTGGGAGCTGAGGGGTAGTCAGTCGTTTGGGTGAGGGGAAATTGCTTCAACAGAGAAGAGAAATTCAAACCCCAGTGTTGCTGAGGGGATGCTAACAAAGGGCCAGGGGAGGAAACCAAGAAAGAGTTAAGACATCGGCTCCAGGAAGCAGAGGCTGTAACATAGGGCAGCGGGTAAGAGGAGTCCCCAGGGAGAGTACTGTGTAGCAGGTGTGAGAGCCACCAGTGTGGATGGGAACAGGAGGTAGAGGGCTCCAAGGAAAACCCCTGAAATTGCAAAAAGAAGAAGAAGCATTTATTAACTCTAGGAAATTTTTTTTAAGTACAAGAGAAGAAATGACCATATTGTTCTACTAGTCTCAGTTGTGAAGGATACTGGCAATCATATAGTAGAAATGCTGAATACTAATTTTTAAAAATTGTGCTATAATTTATCAGGAGATTGGGGGAGGGTAAAAGTGTGTGAAGAGAGTATAAGAGAATTCCATTTTCATCTTGTAGAGTAAAAAGTCAATAGAGGATACATAAAAGTGAAAAATTATTTTCACTTAAAAAAAAAAAGATTGTTAAAGAAAAAGACAGGTGGAAGAGATGGAGAGTTAAAGTCTATTACCCCAAAGTTATGGGCTGAGTTGTATCCCCCTCCCAAAATTCGTATGTTGAAGTCCTATCTCCCAGTACCTCAGAAATGACTGTATTTGGAGACACGGCCTTTAAAGTAATAATTAAGTTAAAATGAGGCTACTGGGATAGTTCTAGTCCAAGGTGACCAGTGTCCTTATAAGAAATTAGGACACAGACACACACAAGACCACGTGAAGACACAGGGAGAAGACAACCCTCTCCAAGCCAAGGGGAGAGGCCTCAGAAGAAACCAACCCTGTCAGGACCATGATCTCAGACTTCTAGCTTCCAGAACTGTGGCACAATATATGTGTTATGTAAACCACCCAGTCTGTGGTCCTTGGTTATGGCAGCCCAGCAGACTAATGCACCCAGGATCCAGATATGGAAATGGATGGGAGCAGAGGTGGGCGTGGATGGTCCTGATGCACTTGGCCTGGGGAACGTGTTTATACGGCCGTGGCCTTGAATGCAGCCACTGAGCTGGGCCCTGATTCTTCTGCCACACAAAAGCCAACAGTTTTAAGGGGTGTTTCAGCTTGCTGGAGCCTCACGTCAGCTAAGTCTGGCTGTGAAGGGCCCTTGGAGTGTGGTTCTCCCACACGTTGGCATGACATGGGTAGGCTTCTCAGCATGGACTTCCTCTGTCCTCTCTCAATGTAACCAAACATTCTTCAGCCCCTTTGGAGAAACCATTTGTTTTTGCCTTTTGGGCTTTCTTCTTTGGAAGCCACAGAGACACAGTGTCCAAGAGAATTTTGTGGAAGGCAAGCTGCCTTGTTTTTGTTTTTGGTTTTTGGCAGATACTGAAGTTATCTTCCTGTTTGTACTGCAGAGACACTATAAATGTTCCTCTGAGTGAATCTCTGCATGTTCCTGTGAAATTTCGTGATCTTCCAAGTGAACGACCTGATAGTACAAACGTGGATATGGAAGAAAAGAACTCCTGAGACGTCTCACGTGAGGTTCAGTCACATGATGGAAATATGACCTCTTTCATGAATCCGTACATTGAAAACGATAAGGAAACTTCCCCAACTCAAGCAGTAAAAAATTTTTTTCTTCTTTGTGATTTTTTTTTGGCAGTCTGCTAACAAGTACTTATGGACTGACTACCTGTTCTAGTTCAGTTTTGTCTTCTCTGTATGAATTTGGGTGTGAGTGTGTATTAGTGCGTTTTAAATGTTAAACTTTGTTATAGTGTTTCCAGATACCAATAGAGATGGAGTCACTCTTCCAAAATGCTTGCTCTCGTTTCAAGCACTGGAGGTGTTGTCCTGGGAATCCTGTCAGGGCTGAAAATTCACTAGAAGAGGTAGATTAGGTTCTGTTTGTCCTCTTGTCAATCCAAGCTCATGAACAGCGAGCATTAAGAAAAAAGTGGACAGAGGAAGTTGGACATATCAATGGCCTTTGGTTTTGTGGATCTGTTGAAACTTGCTGCTATGGCCAGTTTTGTTGTTGTTATTTTTTACTTTATTATCCTGGATTTGAGGGCTTTACATTTTCTTCTAAAGTAGTGTGTTTGTCTGTTTGCATTAATGGCCTGAGTTGTCATGGGTGGGACAGGCCTCCTCACTGCTGGTGGGACCACGCCCACCTAGCCTATCACAGCTGCTTTCACAGCAGCACCGAATGCACATAAGGGGGCAGTTGTCTTGGTTCTGTTTTGCAAGTGCTGTCTTTGTGCTTCTTCATTTTTCTTGATAACTCTCCTGTGCCGTCATAATAATGGAAGCCCAGTAGCTGTGTAAGGCAGAACGTGTGCCTTTATTTGCTGCACACAGTATTGCAGTGAATGATAGCAGTGTGTAGTTCATCCTCATGGGATATTTCAGGAGGATGGAGTAGCTAGCAGCCTGTAAATCGCCATTTTATGGCAAAAAGACCATCTCTGGCAATGTTCAGTAAAAAAAAAAAATAGTAATAATAATGTTTCAAAGCCTCATCTGCATAATAGTAAAACTCAGTATAATGGTATACTGCCTAAAAATAACAAAATTCCGTTCTTTAAAAATCTGAAATGTATTTGCTATATACTTGCTTTCTTCATTTTCATAATGAATTACTTTGGAATGTTCATTTCACCACAAGTCCAGCAAGATCCTGACCATAGCCAATCTAAAGGGTAAACTTGCTTTACATATCTCAAGAAATTCAGCTGATGAAATAGTTTGAACTAACCAAGAAGTAAAACGCTAATGTTCTAAAGGTGTGCTTTCCCCTCTTTTAAAAATATTGTACTATATTATGAAAATATATTCAAGAAATTATTAAATAACAGTATGTCTTATGGTAACATGCTAAAATAGGCTGTCTGTAATAGGTATGGCCTCTATTTTTGAGCTTTATGGAATACTGCAAACTAACATCACAGAAAAACAGTTTAATTTAAGCATATTCATGCAAATCTGGTAGAACTTAGAAAGAAATTAATCCTTGAGACAAAATATCTGGCTTACTTATTCTAAGTATACGGTACCATCTTCACATAAGCTTTCACAGCACTGCATGGTTGGTGTCATAAATCTGTGACAACCCAGGGCAAGTCATATATTACACAGTTAAAAGTATCATATTGCTGTAAATATGGTTTGATAAAGCTTTGCATAATTTAGAGGTTATAAAGAAACATTCACTTTTTTTTTAACATCTTTATTGGCATATAATTGCTTTGCAATGGTGTGCTAGTTGCTGCTGTATAACAAAGTGAACCAGCTATACGTATACATATATCCCCATATCCCCTCCCTCTTGTGTCTCCCTCCCACCCTCCCTATCCCACCCCTCTAGCTGGTCACAAAGCACCAAGCTGATCTCCCTGTGCTATGCAGCTGCTTCCCACTAGCTATCTATTTTACATTTGGTAGTGTATATATGTCAGTGCTACTCTCTCACTTCGTCCCAGCTTACCCTTCCCCCTCCCCGTGTCCTCAAGTCCATTCTCTATGTCTGCATCTTTAGTCCCATCCTGCCCCTAGGTTTATCAGAACCTTTTTTTTTTTTTTTAGATTCCATATATATGTGTTAGAATATGGTGTTTGTTTTTCTCTTTCTGACTTACTTCACTCTGTATGACAGACTCTAGGTCCATCCACCTCATTACAAACAACTCAATTTAGTTTCTTTTTATGGCTGAGTAATACTCCATTGTATATATGTGCCACATCTTCTTTATCCATTCATCTGTCGACAGATACTTAGGTTGCTTCCATGTCCTGGCTATTGTAAATAGAGCTGCAATGAACATTGTGGTACATGACTCTTGTTGAATTATGGTTTTCTCAGGGTGTATGCCCAGTAGTGGGATTGCTGGGTCGTATGGTAGTTCTATTTTTAGTTTTTTAAGGAACCTCCATACTGTTCTCCATAGTGGCTGTTTCAATTTACATTCCCACCAACAGTGCAAGAGGGTTCCCTTTTCTCCACACCCTCTCAAGCATTTATTGTTTGTAGATTTTTTGAGGATGGCCATTCTGACTGGTGTGAGGTGATACCTCATTGTACTTTTGATTTGCATTTCTCTAATGATTAGTGATGTTGAGCATTCTTTCATGTGTTTGTTGGCTATCTGTATATCTTCTTTGGAGAAAAGTCTATTTAGGTCTTCTGCCCATTTTTGGATTGGGTTGTTTGTTTTTTTGATATTGAGCTGCATGACCTGCTTGTAAATTTTGGAGATTAATCCTTTGTCAGTTACTTCATTTGCAAATATTTTCTCCCATTCTGAGGGTTGTCTTTTTGTCTTGTTTATGGTTTCTTTTGCTGTGCAAAAGCTTTGAAGTTTCATTAGGTCCCATTTGTTTATTTTGGTTTTTATTTCCATTTCTCTAGGAGGTGGGTCAAAAAGGATCTTGCTGTGATTTATGTCATAGAGTGTTCTGCCTATGTTTTCCTCTAAGAGTTTGATAGTGTCTGGCCTTACATTTAGGTCTTTAATCCATTTTGAGTTTATTTTTGTGTATGGTGTTAGGGAGTGTTCTAAATTCATTCTTTTACATGTAGCTGTCCAGTTTTCCCAGCACCACTTATTGAAGAGGCTGTCTTTTCTCCATTGTATATTCTTGCCTCCTTTATCAAAAATAAGGTGACCATATGTGCATGGGTTTATCTCTGGGCTTTCTATCCTGTTCCATTGATCTATATTTCTGTTTTTGTGCCAGTACCATACTGTCTTGATGAGTGCAGCTTTGTAGTATAGTCTGAAGTCCGGGAGCCTGATTCCTCCAGCTCCATTTTTCGTTCTCAAGATTGCTTTGGCTATTCGGGGTCTTTTGTATTTCCATACAAATTGTGAAATTTTTTGCTCTAGTTCTGTGAAAAATGCCATTGGTAGTTTTATAGGGATTGCACTGAATCTGTAGATTGCTTCAGGGAGTATAGTCATTTTCACAATGTTGATTCTTCCAATCCAAGAACATGGTATGTCTCTCCATCTGTTTGTATCACCTTTCATTTCTTTCATCAGTGTCTTATAGTTTTCTGCATACAGGCTTTTGTCTCCTTAGATAGGTTTATTCCTAGGTATTTTATTCTTTTTGTTGCAGTGGTAAATGGCAGTGTTTCCTTAATTTCTCTTTCAGATTTTTCATCATTAGTGTATAGGAATGCAAGAGATTTCTGTGCATTAATTTTGTATCCTGCTACTTTACCAAATTCATTGATTAGCTCTAGTAGTTTTCTGGTAGCATCTTTAGGATTCTCTATGTATAGTATCATGTCATCTGCAAACAGTGACAGTTTTACTTCTTCTTTTCCAATTTGGATTCCTTTTATTTCTTTTTCTTCTCTGATTGCTGTAGTTAAAACTTCCAAAACTATGTGGAATAATAGTTGTGAGAGTGGGCAACCTTGTCTTGTTCCTGATCTTAGTGGAAATGATTTCAGTTTTTCAACATTGAGAACGATGTTGGCTGTGGGTTTGTCATCTATGGCCTTTATTATTTTGAGGTAAGTTCCCTCTATGCCTACCTTCTGGAGAGTTTTTATCATAGGTGGGTGTTGAATTTTTTCAAAAGGCTTTTCTGCATCTATTGAGATGATCATATGGTTTTTCTCCTTCAGTTTGTTAATATGGTGTATCACATTGATTGATCTGCATATACTGAAGAATCCTTGCATTCCTGGGATAAACCCCACTTGATCATGGCATATGATCCTTTTAATGTGCTGTTGGATTCTGTTTGCTAGTATTTTGTTGAGGATTTTTGCATCTATGTTCATCAGTGATATTGGTCTGCAGTTTTCTTTCTTTGTGACATCTTTGTCTGGTTTTGGTATCAGGGTGATGGTGGCCTCGTAGAATGAGTTTGGGAGTGTTCCTTCCTCTGCTATATTTTGGAAGAGTTTGAGAAGGATAGGTGCTAGCTCTTCTCTAAATGTTTGATAGAATTCGCCTGTGAAGCCATCTGGTCCTGGGCCTTTGTTTGTTGGAAGATTTTTAATCATAGCCTCAATTTCAGTGCTTGTGATTGGTCTGTTTATATTTTCTATTTCTTCCTGGTTCAGTCTTGTAAGGTTGTGCTTTCCTAAGAATTTGTCCGTTTCTTCTGGGTTGTCCATTTTACTGGCATACTGTTGCTTGTAGTAATCTCTCATGATCCTTTGTATTTCTGCAGTGTCAGTTGTTACTTCCCCTTTTTCATTTCTAATCCTGTTGATTTGAGTCTTCTCCCTTTTTTTCTTGATGAGTCTGACTAGTGGTTTATCAATTTTGTTTATCTTCTCAAAGAACCAGCTTTTAGTTTTATTAATCTTTCCTATCGTTTCCTTCATTTCTTTTTCATTTATTTCTGATCTTATCTTTATGATTTCTTTCCTTCTGCTAACTTTGGGGTTTTTTTGTTCTTCTTTCTCTAATTGCTTTAGGTGTAAGGTTAGGTTTTTTATTTGAGAGTTTCTTGTTTCTTGAGGTAGGATTGTATCACTATAAACTTCCCTCTTAGAACTGCTTTTGCTGCATCCCATAGGTTTTGGGTTGTCATGTTTTCATTGTCATTTGTTCTCTAGGTATTTTTTGATTTCCTCTGATTTCTTCAGTGATCTCTTGGTTATTTAGTAGTGTATTGTTTAACTTCCATGTGTTTGTATTTTTTACAGTTTCTTTCCTGTAATTGATATCTAGTCTCATAGCACTGTGGTCAGAAAAGATACTTGATACGATTTCAATTTTCTTAAATTTACCAAGGCTTGATTTGTGACCCAAGATATGATGTATCCTGGAGAATGTTCTATGAGCACTTGAGAAGAAAGTGTATTCTGTTGTTTTTGGGTGGAATGTCCTATAAATATCAATTAAGTCCACCTTGTTTAATGTGTCATTTTAAGCTTGTGGAAACATTCACTTTTCAATTAAGTAATTTCCATGGTGAAAGGGTTTAAGTTGAAGTGACATAAAACAGTTATTTTCATCTAAAAATGTATTATATCACAGCCATAATTCACGTAGGCTTTAGGAAATGCTGTAGTTTGTCTAGTTAGCATTTAGCTTCGAGATTTAATGATTTCCCTGGGAAAGTTATTCTAATATTTGGGATAGAAGGTCATGTTTCACACATCTGTCTGCCACGTACACAAACCCATGCCTTCTGCCTCACAAACCTTTGCTTTCTATGTCATTTACCCTTTGAGGCCAATTTCTGGAACTTTCCACTAGGGCAGAATGGACCTCTTCTTCTCTGAACATCAGCAGCCCATCCTTCCACCCCCTCTGGTGGGGGGTGCTTTAGAAAAGGAAAACTGAAGGCTCCACTTTGCAAATCCTCACACTCTCAAATTTCACATAACAATACACCCCCAGGGAGACTGAGCCAAGAGACTGAAGTCAGACATTTGTTTGAAATCACCAAGTCAAATACAAGCAAAATCTAACATAAAGAGGAGCGTTCTGTGACAGATGCAGAACATCAAAGACCAAACGTTTATTCCTCAGCAGCAGCCATGAGGGCCCCATATCTGTTGGCAGGAGAAGCCTAACTACAGAGGTTAGCTCCCCAGGTGCTCCTCAGGGGTGGGGCTAAGCTGGCCAGCTACTATTCCAGCTACTTCTTGTCTTGTATGTTTGATGCCTGTGGCTTAAACACATCTGAAATGCCTAATTAATGCCAAAGAACCCAAAGTGCCATTGCCACAGACACCAATGCACAGACTAGGCTATCCGAGTGTCATCTTTCATGGTCTCTAGTGTTGGGCTGTCCTCATGCCTGAAATTCTGCAATTATAGATTCAACCTTTGTTTCTCAGTAAACAGTTGTCCTTGCTGAGAGAGAAAGTGATACGTTGGATCCTTCCTTTATTCCAGAGCCTCCCTGCTGAGCTGAGGAATCATATTCATGACCCAAACACCTCTTCGTCTTGCTATCCATCTGTCTTCAAACTATATCTCCAAATCTCCTGATTCTTTTGAGTAATTCTGGTCCCAACATTGGGAAGGCAGCTTAGCTAAGACAAAAGTTCTCAACCATAAAATTTTTTTTAAAAAAAGGAAACCCAAAGCAATTAAAGCTTTAATTTTTTATGACTCATGTTTCTATAAATGTAAATGACTAATAGACATCATGAAATATTAAGCAAATCAGTAATCCAGGATTATGCATGATGTCAAATTGCTCCCTGTTGTCAGTGAAAAAGCTATCAGGCAGCAGTTTCCAAAAACAAACATAAGCTTCCAATTGTCCCAGCAGGGGAGTGAGAGCTCACTGGAGGCCACGTTTTTCATAAGGGCCAGTCTTGAATGGAGGGGAAGGCTGCACTGGACTCCAGGGCAGAGCAGAAAAGAGAACTGCACAGGAGGATACAGGACAGACCTACAGGAAATCCATCAGGGTTTGTGACCTGATGTAGCAGGTGCCTTGGCAGGGGGGGACAACTCCCACCAGGATGAAATCCTGGGCCCATATGTGTTTATGTATCAGGAGATTATATCAGAGGGGAGGCCCTGCTGGAGACTGAACTTGTTTTATTATTTCCTTTACTCCAGCACAATAGGTATGGGCCATGTCCCAGGGTTGTGAATGCTGGGAGTGGTCTTAGGGACATGAGAGTGTCCTCCAGAAAGGGTGTTTGGGGGCCCCCGAAGTCATGGCCCATGGCCTCCTGTAACAGGCAGGCTATCTGGGGAGAAAGGAGAGCTCACCCAGAGGAAGGGGACCTGTGGCTGTGGGTTCCAACCACTTGGAACCAGCGTGAGCCCTGGGAAGAGATGAAGCACTTGGACCAACATTTTAGGAGCAGGACTAGAGCATCCTTTGTTGGCTCAGTGCTCAGGGGTGGGCTTGTCTTCCCTAGAAGAACCGCAGCACCCTGGTTGGGCTTCCCAGCCAGCAAAGTGTCTTCTCGGCAGGGGGTGGGCAGTGTCGTTGTCAGGGAAACAGTCTTCAGCACAACACCATGTGTCAGGGAGAACTGCCACCAGAACTGAACAGATTGGCTCTAGTTTGCTCTCCTGTGGGTGTGGGAAGCTGGGCCAACCCACTCTGGGTGGCACAAGGACAATTAGGGGTGGAGAGGTAAGAGAGGCCTCAACAGGGAAATACTGATTTTCTGATAATAGGGTATATAGTATGAACAATTATTTTGTGCAAAAAACTGTTGTCCGCTAACCCAACAATCCTCTAGAAAAGCCCTTTCTGGAAGAACTCACCTCCCATGACAGAGGCTTAAAATGCTAAATACTCACTCTCTCAAACTGTCTTGGTATGTGGTCCAGTTTTTTTTTTAAATTTATTTTTTATTGAAGTATAGTTGAATTACAATGTTCTGTTAACTGCTGTTGTACAGCAAAGTGACTCTGTTATACATGTATATGCATTCTTTGTCATATTCTTTTCCTTTATGTTTTATCACAGGATATTGAATAGAGTTCCCTGTGCTATAATAGGACCTTGTTGTTTATCCATTCTATATGTGCCAGTTTGCATCTGCTAACCACAACCTCCCAATCCAACCCTCTCCCACCACCCTCCCCCTTAGCAACCACCAGTCTATTCTCTATGTCCCTGATTCTGTTTCATAGATAAGTTCATTTGTGTCATATTTTAGATTCTACATATAAGTGATATCATATGGTATTTGTCTTTCTCTTTCTGACTTCATTTAGTGTGATAATCTCTAGTTGCATCCATGTTGTGGCAAATGGCATTATTTCCTTCCTTTTTATGGCTGAGTAATATTCCATTGTATGTATGTACCACACCTTCTTTATCCATTCATCTGTCAATGGACATTTAGGTTGTTTCCATGTCTTGGCTATTGTGAATAGTGCTGCTATGAACATAGGGGTGCATGTATCTTTTTGGATTATAGTTTTGTCTGGATATATGCCTGGGAGTGGGATTGCTGGATCATATGGTAATTCTGCTTTTATGGTATGTGGTCCAGTTTTGATCAATGAGACTGTGGGATAGTTTCCTAGGAGCTTGAGGGGAAATTGTTTTTCTCCTGGTAAAAAGAGAGGGATAGGCAAGGAAAACTTGCCTCTTTCTTTCTTGTCTTAAACACAGTTTGAGTGTGGACATGACATTTGGAGCTATGGCAGCAATATTGTGACCATGAGGGAAAGCCCAAGAGTATCACATATAAGTCAACTCAGAGCTCTGACACTAAACAGCCATCAAACCAACCTTGGACTCACCTACTTCAGCACTTTTTATTAGCTGAGAAAATACCCCCTCCGTTTATAAGTTTCTTTTACTTAGGTATTCTATTAGTTGCCATTGAAAACGTTTCCATTGATTAGCAATGTAAATGACAGAAAACCCAGCTAACCCTGGCTTAAGTCATAGGGACATACACTATTTACTTAACAGAAAGACTAAAGGTAGATGGTCCTGAAGTTGGTTCATTGGCTCAGCCATGTTATCAAGAACGCAGACTTTTTCCATATGTCTGCAATAGATTTTGACCTTTGGTTGTTGCCTCATGGTTGCAAAATGGCTGCTGGCAGCTCCGAACATTCCATCTTGGCGTAGGATAGGAAGGGAAAAGGAGGGCAGAAATGGATCCTCCTCCCCAGCTACCTCTCTGTTATCCGGGAAGAAAATCTTTCTCGGGATCATATGCCCATCCATACTCCACTTACTGGCGAAAAGGAATGAGACAGCCATTGATGACTTAAATCAGGTACTGCTGGGCCTCTGCTCTTTTCTTTTTCCTCTGCGCTTCTCCTTTCTCAGCATGTCCACTGCCCTTGCTTGCAGCACTCAAAGTCTCTTGGTGATGCTGCATTCTTTGGGTTTCTATTAAAGAGCAAACATGTTTTTTGCCCTTTGAGCTTTGCTCTGTCAGTGGGGCCCCAAACAGTTTGTGCGTTCCCTGATGCTACTGTCTGCAGGTGCTGCTTCCACTGCTTCCCTCCCTAGAGGCAGACCTTAGAGGAGTAGTTCTTAATGGGGCGTGATTTTGCACGCACATCCCCCCCACCAGTGGACATTAGGTAATGACTGGAGACATTGTTAGTTTCACAGCTGGGGAGGTGGTGGCGCTACTGGCATCTAGTGGGTAGAGGCCAGGATGCTGTATACCATCCTTCAATGCACGGGACAGCCTCCCACACAAGAATTACCCAGACCAACATGTCAGCAGTGAGAAACTTGGCCCTGGAGGATGCGACCAGGCCAGAAAGCCACCTTTCCTCCTTTTCTGAATGCCTTCTTGCTTTTGTCCCAGGCCCTTGTAAATAAGGAGAATGTCCACATGCTATGCCTCCCTCCAAAGACATGAACTTGCCCCTGGACAGTAGCAGTGACCAAGTAAACACCACAAAGGAGACACCAAGTACTTATGTTGATTCACTGATTAAATAAACTAATCTCTTGAGTCTGTTTTCACCTTTGGAAAAAATTGCAGCAATCACTATATGACTTTTGTGCAAAATGACAAAGTGTTGCAGCATCAGTAACAGTGTCTCCAGTGGCCATTGCATCAGAGACAGGCACTGTGAGAGGAATGTGGCTGATTCAATCTATTTCTGTTGATGAGTTTTGGAAGTGAGCAAAAGGGCAGCAGAGGAGCATTCTAAAATGAAGACTTGTGAAAAGTTTGGATCTGGGGCATGTCTACTTATTCATCCCTGTCTGCTTTCACGTTATTTCCACCAGGCTCAAGTAGTAATACCTTCTCTTTAGAGTTGTCATTTCTTGGTTTCCTCTCCTTTCTATGATATACCTTCTTATTCTTATCCCATTTTCATGCACAAAGAGAGACAGATCAACAAGTGAGGGAAGGGAAAGAAATCCCACACACACTTAAGCAGGATTCTCTTCTTGTCAGTGCTGGAGGTGGCTGTTTCCGGGACATTTCAGAGTTCTCTCTTAAGGTAATCATGCCACTTGGAGACTGTAGAATTTAAGATGCAGGTTTGGCTACCATTATAAAGAGATCCCCACCCAATCCATTGTCTTAAATAAGTTAGAAGTTTCTCACTTACATAACCATCTGTTCAGGTGGTCTCAGGCCCATAGGGTGATTCAGTAGTGTCTAGACCCAAGGCCCCTTTGCTCCACCAAGCTCGGCATTCAGCTTCTAGCTCATGGTCCAGGCTGGCTGCACCATCTCCCATTATCACAACCCACATTCCAGCCAGCTGGAGTGGAGCACTCCCCTTACTTTTAAGGGACATTACCTGCAAGCTGCACTCATCCCTTCTGCTCAAATCCAGTTGACCAGAACCTAGTCATATGGCTACATCAAGCTACAAGGGTACAGACTGGAAAATGGAGCCATTGTGTTGGGAGGCCCAGTGTGCTAGCTACAATGTGAGAGTTCTGTCACCAAAGTGCTTGCTAAGTGCCAGCCTCTGTGTTGGTTTTTACTAGGATTACTTGGTGGAATCCTTACAATAAAAACAGATACTTGGACTTCCCTGGTGGCGCAGTGGTTAAGAATCCACCTGCCAATGCAGGGGACATGGGTTCGAGCCCTGGTTTGGGAAGATCCCACATGCCACAGAGCAACTAAGCCCATGCGCCACAACTACTGAGCCCACGTGCCACAACTACTGAAGCCTGCGCGCCTAGAGCCCGTGCTCCACAACAACAGAAGCCACCACAATGAGAAGCCCGTGCACCTCAACAAAGAGTAGCCCCTGCTCGCCGCAACTAGAGAAAGCCCATGGGCAGCCAGGAAGACCCAACGCAGGCAAAGATAAATACATAAATAAATTTATAAAAACAAACAAACAACAAAAAAAAACCCAGATACTCTTCTAGTCTCTATGTTACAAATGAAGGAAGCTGAGGCACAGAAAGGCTCCCCCTGCCCCGAAGCAGACCCTGATTTGCTAAGGGAGTGCCAGTGGGGGGAAGGTAAGGCGGGGAGGGAAGCAAGATAGGGAAGGGGAAGGAAGCCAGCAGGGGCTCCAATTCAGAAAAAATCCCCCACCCCCATCCCCATCCCACCCAACCGGATCCTGATCCTGTTGCTGCAGTACATGCAAAACCATGAAAGTACAAAAAACCCAGGTCTATGCTGTGAGCCTAGAAGGTGCTGAATGAATGAGGGAGTGAAAGAATTAATGAATGCATGGGCCCAATGCTTGATCGTTCTCAGGAGGACAGCAGATCAGCTCAAAATCATTACAAGTAGGTTTTCCCCCAAACTACTCAGCCCTCTCCCTCTCATCCTCCTGACGCCCTAGGGGGTTCTAACCCACACTTCCAGGGCAGCAGCCTTGAATGAGAGCACCTGGTACCCTCAGGTGTGAAGGGCAGAACGAAAGGTAGGGAACCAGCACTGTTGAATGTTCTTTCTCCTTCCATCATTGTCTGAACCTGACCTACCTGTAACTTGGCTGCAGCGTCGCCTCATGAAGTTAGACAAGTTTCAGGAAGCTTCGCCTCCCCCTTTTGAAACCAGGGAGAGAAGAATAGTTTGTCCTGGTCTGAAAATTACTTGGAGACTTGTAGGCAGCAGATCTCCCTCAGGATAAAATACAAATATAACCTCCCCTCTCCCAGACCAAATGTCTTCAAGGTCAGGTTCACAAATCCCACAAGAAATATGAAGTCTGTGGGTCATTGGGGGAGGGGCTGGCAGCTGGGGCTTGGGCTGGGGGTCTCTAATCCCCTGAGCCTCCACCAGCCCCTGAACAATTAAAGACCCCAAAGTCTTCTTATTGATTAGCTAGATGAGGCCATCAGTTTAATGACAATAATATGACTCAAAGAAAAACCCTATTTATTTATTTCAAATAGAATAAAAGTAGACCAGCTGGATAAGAGAAAAGATTGCTTTTTCTCCCTGCAGCATTATTTCCTAGGCCCCCTCTCTGAGTCAGGAGCATGTCTCCTGTGAAATCTCACCCTGCGAATCCCCAGGGTCTTTTTTTAAAAAAAAATTATTCATTTTATTATTTTTATTTATTTTTGGCTGCGTTGGGTCTTCGTTGCTGCGCTCGGGCTTTCTCTAGTTGCGGCGAGCAGGGGCTACTCTTCGTTGTGGTGCGCAGGCTTCTCATTGAGGTGGCTTCTCTTGTTGCGGAGCACGGGCTCTAGGCGCGCGGGCTTCAGTAGTTTTGGCACTTGGGCTCAGTAGTTGTGGCTCGAGGGCTCTAGAGCACAGGCTCAGTAGTTGTGGCGCACAGGCTTAGCTGCTCCGTGGCATGTGGGATCTTCCCGGACCCGGGCTCGAACCCGTGCCCCCTGCATTGGCAGGTGAATTCTTAACCACTGCACCACCAGGGAAGCCCCCCAGGGTCTTCTAATTTCACAGTTCCTGCCTGATGTCCTGTGGAGGAAGCCATTTCCTCCAGAGGCTCCTGGGGACTCACTAGGACATTTAAAAGTGGATCCCTCCTTTAATAGCTAATGGGAGGGGACTTCCCTGGTGGTCCAGTGGTTAAGAATCCGCCTTCCAGTGCAAGAGACGCTGGTTTGATCCCTGGTCGGGGAACTAAGATCCCACATGCCGCAGGGCAACTAAGCCCACACGCCACAATAAAAGATCCCTCGTGCCTCAACTAAGACCCGACGTAGCCAAATAAATAAATAATTAAAAAAAAAAAAAAGCTAATGGGAGCAGTCAGGTGTGAGCCTTGGGGTGGCCTTCACTGCCCTTGGTCTCTGTCCCCGTCTTTGTCCGCAGATGTACCGGGTGAGTTTGGCAGAGTCTTTAAAGTCCTGGGATGATTCACTGGGAGGCACTTGGCAAAGGCAAAACATGATTGTGACACCATCAGAATAATCTCCATTCCAGGTACCAAATATCTGTTGCTAGGAATTGGAAAGAATATTATTTTCTTTCTGAGAATTTGCAGTTTGGCCAGTGTTGGGGGAGAAATTTCATGAAGGAGTGTGGGTAGGGGTGAGGGGTTCTATCCGTGGAGCTACTGTGCTTCTCCTCACAAATGCTCATTGAACATTCACATCCACACAGTCCTGCACAGTAGCTGTGGTTGCTCCTGTTTTACAGGTGTGTTACAGATGTTATGGCTTAGGTGCAACAGAACCATGAACCTTTGAAACTTGGATTTGCACCCAGGTCCTTCTGATCTTGAAAAATTCCATTTTTTAACCTCAGTGCTACCTTAAATTCAAATTAAACTTTTTTTTTTTTTGAGAATTAAACATCTTTCCACACACCCGGAAGTGAGAGACTGGGTTGTCGCCTGTCCCCCACACATCTAATCCTTCCCAGGTGGGGGTGATGTGTTTTAAAATCAGAAATGAATATGCAGGATTTTTCAGATTTTATAAAGGAATTATAGTATATATAGCCTGTCTTACATCAGACCAGGTAGGGTCTGGGGCCACACCCTGAAATGAATCACATTAATATTTGTGCAGTGAAATATTCACAGCAGTGGGATGCATAAAGATTATAAAGCGCCGCACAGGAATTTAGGTCAGGTTTTTGCTACCAGGCTAGGTATACCAAGCGCTGGGGATTTGGGAGTCACTGTAAGGCATGGTGGACCTGTAGGTGGTATTTAAGGGCCCTTCTGCTCCTCTAAAGTTTCTCCAGATGAGTCTGGTGGGGAAGGGTGGGGAGCAGGCACACTCCAGGGAAGCTCCTGGGTCTGGAATTCTTTCAGCTGTGCCTGAGGAGGAAAGCCCCAGTCCCTGGGCATTTCCAGGACACAAGGACCAGGGAGCCAGACTTGCTGAGCTCTCTCACTGACTGCCATGGAGAGCTGTGCGTCCTTAGGGAAAGTCCTTCACCTCTCTGGTCTACTAAGTAGGGGGAGAGCAAAGGGGACACCCTGGATGCTCTCGGAGCAGTTGGTCCTATGCAGCTCTGAGGCCGCTGTGAAGCTGGGCAGACCTCCAGACCAGGGCCGAGCCTCCACGCCCTCCATGCTCCTGGGTGGACATTCCCCCCACCAGAGTCACCACTGTCCGGGGCTGTGGGTTTTGGGGTGTTAGGTTTAACTGCTTGTATCGGAGTCCGCCCCACCAGGCACCAGCTCAGCTTGGACCTGATGACTTACGAGTTTCTTCCCCTGGATAATGAGCGTACTCACTGTGGATCCCACCTCATAGAATGAGCAAGAAGCTCCATGAAGCTAGTGCCTGTTCAGCCCAGTGCCTGGAGCACACATAACACACACACTGAATAAGAAACAGCTTGTACTACTCTTACTATGGAGATCAGGCCTGTGTCAGTGACCGGGGGCTGCCCTAATAAATTACCACAACCTGGTTGCCTTAAAACAACGGAAATTGATTCTCTCACAGTTCTGGAGGCTAGAAGTCTGAAATCAAGGTGCAGGCAGGGTTGGTTCCTTTTGGAGGTTCTAAGGGAGAGTCTATTCTGTGCCTTTCTTCACCTTCCAGTGGCTGCTGGCAACCCTCGCCATCCCTTGGCTTGTAGTCACATCATTCTAATCTGTCTCTGTCTACGTGTGGCCTCTCTGTGTGTCAAATCTCCCCTTCTTTTCTCATATAAGGACACCAGTCACTGGATTTAGGGCCCACCCTTAATCCAGAATGATCTCATCTTGAGACCCTTCGTTTAAGCACCTCCACAGAGACTCTAGTTCCAGATAAAGTCACTTTCACAGGTACCAGGGGTTAAGATTTGGACATAGCTTTTGGAGGGGATACAATTCAACCCCTACAGGACTAGACGTTAAGTTTGCAGGGTTGAAAGAGTAGTAAACCACAGCACCCACCACGTGATGGCGGATTGTTAGTCAACCCCTGCAGGGGTCCCCTGATGGGGACCGTCATTACAGGAGCCACTGGGACTGTGTAAAGGGTAGGGGTTTCGGGGTCTGGCAGATCAAGCCCTGAGACACTGGGCAGGTCTGCTTCACCAAAGTGAGGCTCAGTTTCCTTATCTCTGAAATGGACACAATAAGCCCTACCTCTAGGTGTTCTCGTGAAGAGTGAAGTCCTTAAAACGCTCCGTGAAGTGTCTAATCCATCAGTTGCTCCATGAACACAACTCACTTCCTTGCCCCCACCTTCTTCTGCCCGGTGACGTGAATGTGGCTGTGACCTAGACTCCTTTCTGAAATCTGGACGCGGAGGCTGCAGTAAGGCCCCTTCGTCCCTGTCGTTAGAGCACTGCGGCGCCAGCCACGGCAGAAGTCTCTTCAGCTGAAGGTCTTCTCTGGCACCCAGCGGTCTGCAGGGCGCAGGCCTGCGTATCCAGGGACCTGGATCTGATCACTGGGAGCCACTTCTGTGGAACGCACCTCACCCCACACCCCCCAGCCTTGCCAACGCCCGGAGAGGACCTCAGCTCTGAAGAGCATTTCAGGATCATCGTAAAACAATGTAAAAACAAAAGTGTCCGGGATGGGTTTCAAGGCAGCAGCCTAGGTTCCTCTGAACCCTGTGCGGGAACTCAAACACAGCTCGCAGGAAAGCTGGGGGCCTCGCCACCCCACCTGGCAAGGCTGGGGCCGGAACAGCTTTGCTCGCCCTTCCGAGGGGAGCAAAGCCCCCCACCCTGCAGTGGGTTGGGAGGCCGAACCCTGTCCC
The DNA here is from genome assembly GCF_028021215.1 of Eschrichtius robustus. Classification (NCBI taxonomy): domain Eukaryota; kingdom Metazoa; phylum Chordata; class Mammalia; order Artiodactyla; family Eschrichtiidae; genus Eschrichtius; species Eschrichtius robustus. Next base: position 88,211,923 of record NC_090831.1, read on the forward strand.
GTGTAGGATGGTGCTGGTGGACCACTGTTGCTGCTCCCAAGGCCTGTTTGTCCCCTTGGAACACATGAGCCTTTCTTTTCATGATCGAGTTTTATGACACAAGGAAGGATTTCAATATCTGTAGGAGGTGCTGGAATATCTAGTCTGTGCACCAGACCCAGCATTTTAATTCTTGAGCTAATAATTTAATTCTTCACTAATAATACTGCCAGCAGTAAGTTTTTGTATGTCACAGTTTGTTTTAACTTTGGGTTTGTTTGTTTGTTTGTTTGTTTATTATTTATTTATTTATTTATTTATTTATGGCTGCGTTGGGTCTTCGTTTCTGTGCGAGGGCTTTCTCTAGTTGCAGTGAGCGGGGGACACTCTTCATCGCAGTGCGCGGGCCTCTCATTATCGCGGCCTCTCTTGTTGCGGAGCACAGGCTCCAGACACGCAGGCTCAGTAATTGTGGCTCACGGGCCTAGTTGTTCTGCGGCATGTGGGATCTTCCCAGACCAGGGCTCGAACCCGTGTCCCCTGCATTGGCAGGCAGATTCTCAGCCAGTGCGCCACCAGGGAAGCCCCTGTTTTAACTTTTGTCACGAGATCTCAGAGAACACAGAGGGGCATTGACTTTTGCCATCTGTGGTGGGACAGGGAGGGGCTGGCTGACTGCTCCCACAAAACCTAGGGAACCCTGTTTCCACTCCTCCGTGGAAGGGACTTCAGCCAGCCGGCCTTTGCTCCTGGCTGCCCCCCCATTCTTGTTTTGGAGGCTGCTTTTTGGAGGATCCTCCCCAAACCAGTTTTTTCCAAAGGCAAAGGGCACCCTAACCCGGGAAAAGTCCAGATGTCGGTTCCCCCCACTCATCCTTCTGGCTCCGCCGGCCCTGTGTTCCTGAACCAGGCTCTTCATGATGGCAGGAAGGTTCCGCTGCCCTTCGTGTCCTTCCGTGAAGCTATTGCTGAGTGGCTGGGGTATGAATGACGACAACAGGGCTCCAGGCTTGGCTGTTTAACGTCTGTGAGGCACTGAGCAACGTGCCTTCAACGTTTCACCCCAGTTAACACTTACCCCACTTTACAGATGAGGAAAAGGAGCCCCAGAGAGGTCAGGAATAGCTTCTCTGGGCTCCAAAGTGGTGGAATTCCATGGCAGCCAATTAGAAGGAAAGGGGCACTGGAGACTGAAGATCGATTCTGCTTATAGACTTGGATGATTGAGAGTGGACTCAACAGGAAGATGGAAGAGGGTGGGACAGAGAAGTGTGGCCCTGCAGGACCCACATGGCCGTGGAGGGGGAGGGAGCACCAGCTGCTGAGGCTGGGCAGGGCTTTGAGGGTTTGTCTGTCTGGCCCCACCTGGTGCGAATGAATCAGGCCAGGGCATGGCTAGGCATATCGCCCCGTCACAGCTCTCCAAGCACGCACCCTCCTCCCCTAGACTCGCCAATTTCTCCCTGGTCATAGCAACAAGGAACCAATGCAGGGTGGCACCATTAGTCTGGATGCCCAATCCCATATTCCTATCCTTCCTTTGTCACCGTAATGCCCCCCTGACTCTCCTGATTGGAAATGCTCATCTTTTCAGTGATTTGGTGGGACTGGGGCTTACCGGGAAACCTGGCCATGCATTATTCCACAAAATTACTGCATCCGTCTTCTAATTCCCGGAGAGCTTTGTAATGTTATCTTATCACTTTGATTATTTCCCTCCCTTCCACTGGCTCTTTATTCACATGATAACAGGAGTGCGAAGCTGGGCCCATGGCCACACCACCCCGGAGCTCTCCACCAGCTCCACACTCTCAGTTGTCCTGGATGCAGGATTCCTGGGGTTGAAACTGGCCAGAATGTTCATTCATTGTGCAAACTTCACCTGGTCTGTGCTGGCCAGTGGGATTCTGAGATGAAAAACACAGTCCCTGCTCTCAGAGAGAGAAAGACACTCAAAAGAGGGCTGGGGGAAAAGAGCCAGTTCTCTCCCTTTCCCCAGGGAATTTTGGAGCAACGTAATGACAGTGGAAATTCTTAAGGAGGGAATATCAATACATGTTAGTAATTATTATTAATATTAATTATGACTCAGTCATGGGAATATCAGAATGACTTGGTAGCAGTTCCCCATGGCAATAGAAATGCCTTTAATGGAAATGCATTTCTAGTTTGCCCTCAAATCCTCAGTCAAAATCCTAATTAGGGAAAAGAAATGCACAGTGGCATCCATCTGGGCAAACGGAGAGCAAAACACCAGCAACACCATGACCGGGAATGGAAGCCCAGACCCGAAGTTCACTTGGGGTTTGAGACTGAGTTCTTAACAGTGTGTAATTTGCCAGTGATCATGGAAGTTCAGAGAAATGACACCTGTCACTTGACATAAAGTCATATTGTAGCCTTCTCAGTTGGACTAAACTCTCCAGAACAGAAAACCCCCAGTTCTGTGGTAGTTACTGCTCCTTGGGATACATTTTTCGTTGTTGTTGTTAAAATGAGAACAGCAACAGTGGTCATGGGATTTTCTTTATTCTGACGATGAGTGATGTTCCAGCCGTCGTCAGGGAATGGGTGTCCTGGCCACAGTCTGGGCTCCCACAGTCACCTCCCACCTGTCAGCCAGCACCGCCTACATGGCTCCCACCTGCCACTGGAGTGACTGAGTCAACAGGAAGAGTCTGGGCCAAGGCAGTAGCTGGACTGGCCCGGGGGAAGGAAGAGATCCCTGTGGATGTAAGATTAGTGTCCAGATGGAGGACAGTGGGACTGCAGGAAGCATGTGAGGCTGTGGGCAATCTCATGACTCTGGGTCTGGAGTTAAAGGTCTGTCCACAGAGCACTGAGTCAGCCCATACCTACTGACCGCTGATGGGTGGACATTGCTGTGCTGGGTCTGCTGGCGCCCCAGCGGGGAGCACTATGGACCATTCCGGAAGAGCTTACAGTCAAGACGTACTAGAGAGAAAGCCCACATGGGGGAGAAGACCACTTGAGCACACCATTCCCTCTCATGAGACCACCATGTCAGACCTCTGCTTGGTCTTGCTAACGCCCCACCCCACCGCCTGCCAGTCCCCACCTCAATCCATTCGTCCTAAGCCGACAGAGACCTACCTAGACTGGCACTTCTCAGACTTCAAGGTGCCTACAGAAGTCCTGGGAAGCAAGTTAAAATGCAGATTCCCTGAGAGCCTGCACGTCTACCAAGCTCCCAGGGGAGACCAAGGCTGCTGGTCAGTTGAAAAGTACCTCAAGGCCAGCAGAAGAGTTAAATGTGTGTGCTCGGGGGTACCGGCAGTGTGACCTTTGGAATGTCCCTCTACCTGGCTCTGCTGTCTCCTTCTCTGTAGGGTGTGGCTGCAGCGAAGGTCACAGGGCTCAGTGGATGAAACACGCCAGGGCCGGTGTCTGGTTCGTGGTGCCGCCACGGATGGCGGCCCTTATCGCTGCTCACCTCTCCTCTGTTGCAACCCTGCAGTGCACCCACCCGCAGATCAAATAAGTACCTCGTGCCCCACCCTCCCTCCTCCACACCTTTGCTTTTCCCTCGGTCTAGAATGCCCTTCTCTCCCTGGTCCACCAGCAAAGTCCTCTTCATTCTTCCAGGCTCCCAGACCTGAGCCCACCCCGAAGGGAGACTGTTCACAGGGCTAAGTAGCCCCTTGACCGTGAGCTCCAGGGCGACAGGAAGTGTTTTTAGCCTCTTATATCCCAGTCTGTACATTACCTGACACACAGTAGGTTTCAATACACGATGAGTAAATGGACGAGACAGCAAATTCTTCAGCTGTTCCTTCTATAACTTCTGTGGCTCTGTGCTCTACCGAGAGAGGCTAAACCAGTATTTCTCAACCTTTACTGCACATCACCATCCCCTACAGTCTTTTTAAGAACCAGAAATGCCTGGGCCCCACTCCAGACCTAATTGAGGCAGCATTTCAGGGAGAGAATCTCTGGCACGGGATTGTTTTTAAAGCATGAACACTCATTTATTTACTTATTTGTTTAGTTATATGAGTATGGACTAGTTATAGGTATGTGTTTTTTTATTCAATGGCTTATAATCCATTATTGTCACTATTTATTTTGATGCCAAAATGTCCCAGATTTAGCCTTCAGTCTGGCCCCTGTATCCTTTTAACATGTCCTCATCACTTTTTGAGTAATTCCTTGCTTTCTTGTGTGCAAGACTTTCCAGATTCATTTTGTGGTGTATTGCTTACAAAGCACAACAGGTGCTTCTGATGCACGTCTGGGTTTTGGAAGCCATCATGCCAATTAGTAACCTCATATCACCAACAGAGTTAGTTCTGATTCTAGAGTCAGTACCTTTAGCAAAAGGCAGAGGAATATCTTAGGCAGGAGCTAGTGAAGGAAGCTCAATGCTCCCTAAGACTCCCAGGCAGCACCCCTGAGGATGGCTGGCTCACCACAGAGGCACAGATGACTCAGGCAAGCTACATGGCAAAGGTTCCCAGGTGCCACCTGCCCAGCCAGTTACAGATGGCAAATGCCTAGAAGTGCCCAAGGCAACAACTGAGGGAAGCAGGAAGGAGGTGATACAGAGAAGGACCTTCTGGAAGAAATGTGTTTCTCAACAGGTAGAGAGAAGCCGTATTAACTCCACCTGTCTGCATGGGGCAATAATGGTCACAAGGTCTGGGTCCTGCCCTCTGAGGAATCAGCCCCAGGAAGTTCCCAGGGTTGGAAAAGGCTGGCAGCTCCCATCAAGAAACCCTACAGGGTATTCCTTTGAAGGAGGCCAGGTATCACAAATGCCTTGCACTAAACAGGACTTTTCTTCCCAAGAATGCCAAGCACTTGCACAGATGGCTCATTTGTTTTCAAATAATTTTTAACGTGAAAAACATTAGTACAACCTGAACAGAGATGAAAAATTGTTTTAAAAAAGACTCACAATTCTGTACTGCCTTGACAAGTTTTCTGTAAATCTAAAATTATGCCACAATGAGTTTTTTGAAAAGACTCACAATTTACAACATCGTGGTAAACAATAATGCCCTTACCCACAGATGTTCACATCCTGGTTCCCTGAACCTGTGAATGTATTACCTTACATGGCAAAAGGGACTTTGCAGATACTTAGAGTAAGGTAAGCATCTTGAGGTGGAAGTTTATCTAGAATCATCTGGGTGGGCCTGCCTGTTGTAATCACAAGAATCCTTATAAGGGGACAGAGATGTGACAATGGAGGCAGAGGTGAGGAGGAGGGTGGGGGAGAGAGAGAGGGACTCGAACATGCTACCCTGCTGGCTTTGAAGATGGAGGAAGGGACCACAAGCTCGTTTATAGAAACCGGAAAAGTAAGGAAGCAAATTCTTTCTAGAGCCTCCAGAAAGAGTGCAGCCCCACTGACACTTTGATTTTAAGAACCATTTCAGACTTTTGACCTCGAAAACTGTGAGGGAATAAATTTGTATTGTTGGCCTAAAACAACACAGATTTATATGTGATTTATTGTAGCAGCAATAGGAAACTAATATGACACTAATTCAAAAATTCTTTTATAACATTCTCCACGTTCCTGTTGGGTCAACCAGCTTGCTTTTCAGTCATAATCTCTTCACTTTTCCATGTCACATTTTATAAACCCTTCCCATGAAAATGCAGCTGTAACCAAAAATATTCTTTCCACTTCTTTCACCACAATCTGAGCCCACACCACCCACCCTTCTGTGGTTGTTACTGCTGCTGTTCTGCACCAATAAGGCTTGTTTGCTTGACGTTTCCTACTCAACAGTAGCCTCATGCTCTTTTTAATACCTCTGGAATTTAATTGAGCATCTATTACTATCCTTTTCTTGAATGCATATACAAATGGGCATTCAGGTGTGCAGGTGCCATAAACCTTCCCGAATGCAGACTGTCAGCCGTCTGCAAGATATTCCTCTACAGGTGGAGCATGGATTTCCCCCACCCCCTTGCAGTAAGCCACCGTCCTCTGCCGTGGGCAAATGTTCCCCGAAATGAAATTACTGGTACCCCAAAGTTAACCTGGAAAATGATTCATAGCTCAAAATCCACTTCTCCCTTTCACACATGGCCACCCGGAAGCTGCAGTAGTGACAGTGGTTTGTCCAGAGCACCTGGCAGCAATACCCAGGTAAAGCCACCAGGTAGGCACTCAGTGTCATGTTGCCTGCATTCTCATGTCATCCACAGATGACCCAACTTCCCGTCTACCCATCATAGGCCCAGAGACTTCCCTGCCCAGGAGAGGAATGGGCTTTAAAAGTAAGCAAATATCTATGCAAAATAGCCCTGATTAAATTACAGTCCTGTGGCCAATCTCATGCTACAGAATAAATTATCAAATCATTACCTTCAGCACGAATGCACCAAGGACAAATAAATATACTGTCTCCCATATTTACTTCTAAGCTCATTGCACTAATGGCTGGTGAAACCTTAGCCCAATGTGGCTGTGGCAAATGTTTCAGTCCCTTTCCGCTGACAGCGTCTTCTTTCATTCTCTATTGATCAGCTGTGCCCACACGCTTCCTTGTCACCCTCTAGTCTTCCCTGGATGGCTCACCCTTTTCCACAGGGCTTCAAATCTAATAGGACAGGGGGCTCTTTCTCTCTGGTTATAATTGCTCAAAGTCCATGCTTTACGGGCCCCGAGTTCAGGAGCCCTAGCTCTCCTGGTTGCTACATGCTACTGCACATGTCCGTGCAGCAGTGGGTGCTGAGATGTGAGTTCTGAGAGGTTGGCTGCCCAGAACCCTGAGACGGTTTCATGCTCTGAGAGGCTCACCCACCCTGACCTCCTCATCTGTCTGAGTTGTGCTGTGTCTCTGGGAAGAATTTTCCCGGCTTTAGATTTGTGTCGGTAAAAACTTCCAGGCGGAGTACAACCTGGAAAAGGTCCTTTGGAGAAGAGATCATCCATTTTGTGCTGCTGCCTGTATTTGGACATCAAGCCTGCCCTGGTTGCAGCAATGTGGGGTGTCTTTCACTGTTCCATGCCTGGACCCAGGTGGACCACACAGAGAGACTTTATAAAGTTTCAGTGAAATGAACCAGACTGATCTACTTCTTGGACAGGAAATCTACCTGAGGTATCTGGTTACCCTGAGAGCCCTTTGTTATCAAGAGAAGGTTTTTAATTCAGGCAGTACTGAAGGAAGAGAAAGCAATGTTTTCCAAAATAGAAGAAATCTGAGGGGGTTTCAAGTAGGTAAGATCTACTTACAGGAAGCCTTTCTTCCCATTTGGATTTATTCTAAAGGAATTAGGGTGGAGAGGAAGGGGGAAGGATTAGAAAAATCCACCCCCTGAAGTCTAAGCCCATGCCACACCTGGTTCAAGGTCTGCGAAGTCCCTCCTCATGGGGGAGGTTGCATGAGGGGTGTGGTGCAGGGCAGGGCTGGGTCTGCTCAGCCAGGCCAGGCAAGGCTCCTGTCCTGTCCCATGGAGGAAGACGGGTGCTGCCAGGAGGCAGGAGAGTGGCGGGGGCTTTGGTAATGGCCAGCGCACCCGGAAATCTCTATCTGCCTTTGGTGAACCCAGCAGTCTCCTCCTCAGGACTGTTAACTGTGTCTGACATCCAGTGGGGGCCCAGGCTGGATGGAACAAGGCCCAGGAATTCTGTGCTCGCTGGAAAGTGGGCCGCGCCTGCCATTTAAGGGCAGGAGTTGCTCTCCCGTGAGCTTGCTCTGGGGAGGCTCTTGGCTGACAGCCCGTGATGGTGACCCCAAGGTACCTGATCTGACCGGAGGCTCAGCACCCACAAGTTGGACGGGCCACATTCTCTAAGGGCCTTAACCTGACCACCTTCCAAAACGTATCTTTGCAAACCAGAGCACCTGGGAGAGGAAGCGCCCCCAGGAAATATTCCACCCTCTCCCCTGGACCCCAGCAGAGCCAGGCTGCGTGGGGACTACGTGGGCATGCATTCACCGCGGCCCGACAGCACGGAAGGACCGGGATGCCGAGGAGCTGCGGCTCTGGGTAAGCAGTTGAGTGTCTAGGCGGGGAGCCTGGAGCCATCACGGCCCCACTACCAGGACATCCCGCGGTCAGCCAGGGCCTGCTGAAGGCACGGGATGTGAACCCCGGGGCCTCCTGGAGCCCCCGTGAGGCAGCCTCTGACACAACCACACCACCTGCACCAACCACCTGGGCCAGGTCAACGAGCATCGGACACAGTTACCCAAGGTCTTCTCACCAGCTTGCCGCTTCCCACATCACGACCCCGTTCTGGTGGTGGTAACTATCCCTCTGCAAAGGCATCCTCTACCCTCCCTCCCCGACCCCAAAGCCCACTATTCTAGCCACCACGGCCTCCTTATTCATCAGTAAGATCCTTCCTTAGCTGCTTTATGGCCAGTCTCAGCTCAGATTTGTCTGTTGGTGTCGGAGGGCATTGTCCGAAGCCCTACAGCCCTATCCAGGCTTTCTACTCCACTCACAGGCCCCTAACCCAGTGAGGCTGTCAGGCAGACCCCAGAAAAACCTCAAGAGGGTTTCAGACACAGCTGTGATATGATTGGTTTACTTGCCACATATACTAGTTTTCATTGCCTTTCAACCCAAAATACTCCTTTTCACAGAAATTGCTGTTTCTCTGCTGCTACTTCCACTCTCTCCCTGATGCCCCAGCCATATGTGGGGGAGCTATGGTTAGCAGAAAGAACAGAGATACCCACCGGTCTTCCCGGGCCAGCAGACAGAGCCAGGCCCCGGGGGAAACAGCTCTCTGGCCCTCACCTGGCCACCTATGAGCCAATGGCCAGCCCTCAAGCTGGGGGATCAAGAAGTGAGGCCCTTCAAGAGAGAGACTTTGGAAGCTGTGGCCTTCTGACGCAAACTTCCGCCCTCTGTGCCTAACTCCTCTTCCACTGTTCCCTGCGTCACCCTGCAGCCCCCAGAACCATCAGATAACTGAGGGCAGGAACCAGGAGACGGGGGGGCGGGGGGAGGGGCTGGGCCTTCCACGGTACCTCTGTCAAGTTTAACCTTGACCCCAGGATTGGAGGAACCTGGGAAATTCCCACATCCAAATTTCACCTGATTATATTGTGACCTGCCGTGGGCAAACCGAGGGAGCCCAACGCCCCTCTTCCGACAGTCTCTGCGCTGCTAAGCCTCAGAACAAGCCTGCCCACGCCAGGCCCCCGAACCCCATGACTCTGAATGGGAGAGCGGGGCACAGGTATTGGGATTTTTTAAAAGCTCCCCAGGTGATTTAAAGAGCTGCCTGTACTGAGAAGCCAGAGAGAGTCTGGGGAGAGGCGAAGATGTCCCGTCGTGGCTGAGGGGCCAGAGGTTCTACTGAGAAGCACTCAGGCCAGGCCCCCTCCTCACACGGCTCAGTTCCCCCAGCCCCGTCCTCACCCCCTGCTTTGAGTCCGCCTCCAGGCTGACAACCCTGGTTCCCACTCTGTGCCTCCTGTCTGCTCCCTTCACGCTGATGAGCTGGCTGAAGGGTCTGCCTGCTTGTTCCCTTCCTCTTCTGGTTTGAGATGTGACTTAGCACATTTGCACACCTGGGCTCACGCCCGACCACCTCCCACCACAGCCCCTGGCCCAGCCCAGGTTCCCAGGCTCCCGCGCTGCAGCTCCTGCCCTGCTCTGAGCACCCACCCACTCATCAGGAGACTATGGGCAGTTTCCCACAGAATCTCAAGGACATCTTGATGAATCTGCAAGGCCCAGAAGATAGGAAGAGAGCAAAGGATGTCAGTTGAATGAAAAAAATGAATGTAAATTTGAAAGCTTCAGTTTAATCATTAATTTCCTCTGGCTCCGTGACCCAAACTCTTTCCGAATGTGCGATCGAACTGCTAAAATGATTGATTTGTGCTTCCCAGAGGTGTGCAGCCAAGAAGGAAAGAAGAAATGAAGCAGCAGCTGGCAGCACACAGCAACTGGGGGCTGATTGGCTGGGCTGTAATCTTTCAGGATTAAAAGCCAGAAGTTTGAAAATACAGGTTATGGAGTGACTGTGGAGTTAGCTGTAGGTTTCTGTCCTGGTCCTAGCTTTTGTTCTGAGCGATGGTTTTTCAGTCCTTATTGCATTAAAGAATAAAACAAAAAGCCTAAGGAAGTAACAGGAGGCCAGACGTGGACCAACAACAACAGAGTGGCATGAACAAAGGATGGTGATTAATCCCTAATCCAGTTCTGTGTACCTGAGGTCCAGGAGATAGAACGCAGGAGTATATCACGCTGGCTCAGTGTCTCCGGCGGCTGCAGCAGGCCTCTGTTGAGGGGAGGGGAGTCGGGCTGCAACACTTCCTCCTGTTGGATGTTGGACACCATCATGGCATCCAGAGGGGAACTGGCAGGGGGTCAAGCCGAGCAGAGCTTCTGTGTCTAGTGAGAGGCTGCAACCTGCACCTGTGTGAGTCAACAGGTCCTGTTTTTGACACCCCCAGAAAAGAGGGTGTCAGCCTCTGCCTATGAGAACCTGGACATGGGCCTAGAGGCCTGAGCGACTGGCCCTTTGGAAGTTTGCCTGGGTTTGCAGGGCCAGGGAATGGGGAAGGGGTGCCAGGAAGACGTGTTCAGACCTCCTGTCAGCCCGTTCCTCACAGGGTTCCACCCCTGGGGCGCTCCAGGCCACGCAGTTATGACATCTCATTATCTCCTCCTGACCGGGAGCCAGGTTTTGTGGAGCCCAGAGAGTATACAATTTGAGGAGCCTTTTCAGAAAATGAACACAAATTTACTGACGCAAAAAGCAGATACCAATACAAAAGCAGATACTTATCTAGAAGCGAGGGCTACCTAGCTGTTTAGCTTTGTTCTCATCACAGTACATCTGGCTCCAGGTGTAGGTATCATCACTCCCATTTTAAAGGTCATGGGATTGAGGCCCAGATTGGTGAAGTGACTTGCCCAAGGTCAAACGTCAGGCAATGAGTTAACTAGGATTACAACCCAGATCAGTTCCATGTGACCCAACTGGGTGGTAACTTCCAATAACCTCTGATGGTGGTGGTGATAGAGATGCCACTGTTCTAGAAAGACTGGTTATCTAATGTGCATCCTAAACTGATTTATGCCATCAGCCAATTCGGTTGTGTTTATCCAGGGCATATTTTGTGCCGGCGCAGGGCAGGGCCCTGGGAAGAGAGCAGTAATGGAGACAAACATAGGCCCTGCTCCCCAGGAGGTGAATAGAGAATGAATCCCACTACCACCAGCACCTCTGGCCATTGAACACTGGTGCCGGAAAGAAGGTCATAGAGCAAAACAGATATATTGTACTTTACTGGCTCGTCCAAAAGGCCGCAGGGGAGGAACCACGCGTGTTTAGGAAAATAACTCGATAAGCCTTTGGAAGTGGAAGATGAGAGCCTGTGGGCTTGAGCTGGAAGAATACTATGAAGCGGTAGCTGCAGTACTTTAGGTTAGGAACCAGGACACTGGCGGGGGCCAGAAAGGAGGAAGGAGAGAAGGAGGAGGTGGAAATGTCAGAAAGACTCAAAAAACCCACCAACCAGGTTATCTGTACCATTGTGATTTTACAACCTCCACATCCCCAAAGTTTCAGTAAAGCTGGACCACACACATGGCCTTGAGAGAAAGGTGAGTGTGAGTGTGAGAGTGAGGAAGTGTGTGAGTATGTAAAAGTGTGTGTGTGTGTGTGTGAATATGTGAGTGAGTGTGTGTGTGTCTGAAGCTGAGTTCCACACCTGGATTAGATTAAAAACCTAATGGAGGCAAGTATAATGGAGTAGAAACAAGAAATCTGATGCCTGGGGCTTTACTGGAAATCCTCCATCGGCATTGGATGGGTGGGGATGTGAGATCATCTCTAGATCTGGAGGGCAGACAGGTCCCATCTGGCATCTATGTTGTAAAAGGAAAGTAGAACTATTGAGCCCTCTGTGCACCAAGTCCCATGGCTCTGCCACACACACTGTCTCATGTAATCTTCCCCCAGTCATAAAAGATGGTATGTCTCTCCTCGCTTTGTAGATAAAGAACTCCAAGCTCAGACAGATTAAACAACTTGCTGACAGCAGTAAAAACTATTAAGAACAGATTCATCTGATGTCACAGCCCTTCCTGATTCCATGGCTCCCTCAGCCTGGCTGTGGTATTCCTTTCACTTTGGTCCATTTCTAGACCCATTCATCCCAGGTTTCATCGTGAGGTCTAACAGAACACTGGACGTGGACAAGTCCAAGGCAATCAGCTGACAGTCGCCAGGTCCCTGCAAGGCAGGTGCCCAGCTGTTTCCTCCCAGCTTTGCCTCTTCCTTCCCTCCCACCCCTTTCCCTGTTAGGATCCTCATGGAAGCCAGTGGACTATTACTGACCCAGTGACCTGCTCCCATCTCTTACGTGGGGGCAGTACTCCTCCCCACTGCCCAGATTGTTCCTGAACTGTTGACCAAGTATGTGGAAGCTGCTTTGAAGTGTGACTTCTCATTAAGTGAAAATCCTAGCAGCAAACACATGTTACCTCTGTGTGTGTGTGCCTCTTCATAGAAATTGAGAGAAAAACATTTTAAAGGAGTTGTTTAAATAGATGAGGTCTTTCAAAACTTGACTGCAGGTAAAGTACTGGGTCATGCCAGCTAATTTTATTTTTTTTATTTATTTATTTTTATAAATTTATTTATTTATTTTTGGCTGCATTGGGTCTTCGTTGCTGCGTGCGGGCTTTCTCTAGTTGTGGCCAGCGGGGCTACTCTTCAGTGCGGTGCATGGGCTTCTCATTGCAGTGGCTTCTCTTGTTGCGGAGCACGGGCTCTAGGCACGCGGGCTTCAGTAGTTGTGGCACACGGGCTCAGTAGTTGTGGCTTGCAGGTTCTAGAGTGCAGGCTCAGTAATTGTGGCGCACGGGCTTAGTCATCCCGTGGCATGCGGGATCTTCCCGAACCAGGGCTCGAACCCGTGTCCCCTGCATTGGCAGGTGGATTCTTAACCACTATACCACCAGGGACGTCCCCATGCCAGCTAATTTTAACGTGTTGGCTCTCTGACTGCCACTAAGACACAGTCGCTTAGTTTTTTCTTGGTGAAGTGTTAAATAGCTGTCAAGTCAGCTCTTGGGTGATAACAAGCATCCAATTATCACTAAAAATGGAGTCTGGTCCCAGGGGCCTGCCTGTCCTGGGAGATTCGAGAACTCCATGTGCTGGTACAGCTAGGCCCACACATCTAGGAGAAACAAATAAAAATGGTTATTTACTGACTGCCTCTTATGTGCCAGCCATCAGGCAAAGCATGCTGCATCCATAATCTTGTGGATTAGCTGCATGGCAGAGCAGGCACCATTGTTATCCCCATTTTACAGAAGAGGAAATTAATGCCATGGTCACCAGCTTATAGGTGTCTGGGGTCATATTTAGGGCTTGTCACAAGCAATCCCAATCCAGTTATCCAGTTCTTCCCCAAATAGGGGCGGGATATTCTTCCCTGCCCCCTGATGTTGGTAAAATGTGTCCCTTCCAGGTGGAAGTGGTTTCCTCATCTGCAGTTGAGAAGAAATAGTATCTATCCCATTAACCTGCTGGGAGGATTAAATGTAGTAATATATATGCAATAATGTATATAAAAATATAGCATAGGGTATGGCACATAGTAAGGGCTTAATAATGTTAGCTGTTATTATTTTCATGATGATGATTACATGACGTTGTTCCTTGAGAATTTTCAGCATCTTCCTGTTACGTATTAAGTCATGGCGAAATGTCTCAGCCAGGCATTCCAGTTGTCACTTCCTTCCTGATGTTTCTGTCATGGCTCAGGAAGCTCTGAGGCAGGCCAACCTACTTAGCACCTGAACTGTTTGAGGGAAGCTAGGAAGCTGAAGACAGGAGCCTGCCCTGAGGAGACGGGGCTGCTTCAAGTAGCCCAGCCTCAGGAGTGCTCTATTAGGACAGCAGGTGCCTCAGCCAAACCCTGATGTGGCCAGAAGGCCAGGTCCAGCAGGAAGAACACAGCTGTTGGGGGCTATATGAAGGCAATCCTGGGAGTTAGTGTTGGACGTTGTGCCCATTGTTGAAGACAAGGTTTCCTTACTGTTTATAGCACTGGACACAAAATGTATATTTGGGTTCTTGTTCTGGGCAAGATGCAGTAAGCACACTTCAACATGCCTCTCCCACTGAATGCAACAATAAGTGTCAGACAGAATGCATGGAGCAGCTATTGGAGGACAATGAAAAGTAAACAGGAGCAGGTGGATTAGGGAAGGAGAACAGAATTTGAAGTACCAACAAACCCACTGTGAGTCTCCCATTTTTACCCCTCTGGGATCATCTGGCCTAGACTCACAGGCAGTCTGAAAACTGGACATGAGTACCAGATGCAAACAGAAAAGGCTGCAAAAGGAACCCTTGCTGTCTGGTCTGAGGAGTGGGAAAATGGGCTCCTAAGTGTCAGAGAAAGTGAGGAAAACCCCTGGTTGTTTTTTTTTTTTTCCATCCTCCCACCCTGACCTCCAGCTAATCCCATGGCAGCAGCAGTGATTGCAATGGGGGCGGCAGCCAGGCAAGTACCTAAAGCTCTGAGAGAAGAAAACCTTCCCTCTGACTAGAGAAGCTATGGTCCCAAGAAGGTAGGACAAAATCCCACTGCTTTTTTTTCTCCCTGTCCTTCCACTGCTTGGCCCATACTCAGACACACTCAGGGAAAGTGCACAGCTGAGCAGGGAAACTAAATCCCCAGCTTACAGACCAGAGGGCCACATGGGAGCTGAAAGTGTCAGAATGATCTCAGAAAAGAGAGAGCTTAAGAGAGAAGTCCCATGTGAGCTCCTGGGCTTATTTCTAAGCTCTGTGAGTTATGAGAACTGAACTGTGGATTAGAGAATCACCCAGACTCCCAAATGGCCACTGGGTAGCACATAAAGAACAGATCCAAGTAGCACTGCAAAGTCGTTGAAAACTGAACTGAAGTTGAAACCACAGTCCACAGAAGGCGGGTCAGGACCTGAGGCTGGAGCTTAACCGTATCAATTACCTGCTAGAATAAAACAAAACAGAATTCAACATTCTCTTTAGGATTTAAATAAAACATGGAGTCTCAGAATATAATATTCAAATGTCTAGGATATAGTCCGAAACTACTCAGCATATGAAGAACCAGAAAAATATCAGCTTATAAGGGAAAGGGCAATCAAGAGATGACACAAACGTTGAAATTACTAGATAAAGATGCTAAAGCAGCTGTTATAATTATGCTCCAAGAAGTAAGAGTGAATTCTCTTGAAATGAATGGAAAGATAAAAAATTTAAGCAAAGAGATTGAATGAAGAACTAAATAGAAATTTGCGGGAACTGAAAAATACAATAACTGAAATAAAACATTCACGATAGAATCAATAGCAAAATAGAGAGGAGTCAGTGAACTTGAAGACAGATCAATGGGAATTATTCAATCTGAACAAAGAGAGAAAAATTGAAAACAAACAGAATGAACAGAGCCTTGGGGACATGAGGAACAATACCCAAAAGTCTAACATTCATATTATCAGAGTCTCAGAAGGAGAGGGAAAAGAGTATGGTGCAAAAATTTTATTTGAAGAAATAATGGGTAAAAACTTCTCACATTTGGTGAAAGACATAAACTTACAGATTCAAAAAGCTCAGTGAACCTCAGATAACATAAACCCAAAGGAATCCATGTCCAGACACATCATAATCAAACAGCTAAAAACTAAGACAAAGAAAGAAATCTTAAAAGCAGCCAGAGAAATGCTGATTGGAATCACTGTGTATTTCTCATATAAAACAATGGAAGTGAGAAGGAAATAGAATAACATTTTTAAAATGCTGGCAGGAAAACTGTCAACCAGAATTCTTTATCTGGTAAAAACATTTTTTCAGGAATGAAGATGGAATAAAAATATTCTCAGTGAAGGAAAACTGAGAGAATCCTTTACCACTAGATATGCTCTAAAATAAATACTGAGGGAATGCTTTCCCCCTGAGACTGGGAACAAGGCAAGGATGTTCTGGAAAAAAAAATGATGGTGATGGGGAATAAATCTGTGGTTGCCAGAGATTAGGATGTGATTGCAAATGAGGAACACAGGGAGTTTTGTGTGTGATGGACTGTTCTGTATCCTGTTGTGGTGATGGCATGAAACTATATATATGTGAAAACTCAGAACGATTACATCCAAAAAGAAAAAAGAAAAGGAACCTGGAAAAAGAACTGGGGTGGGGCTGGGACAGACAAAAGGAGAATGAACTGAAGCTTCCTCTCACCTCCACAAAACTCATTCAAATCCATCCACCAAAGTTCTGAAGACACCTCAGCCACCCATGAAAATCCTGCCCCTGAATTCCCATAAATTAGGCTCTTCCTTTTCCTATTACAAGAGATAAGCCCAGACTCTAAGAGCAAGCAATGCAGCGCTTCTCATTCAGTTTTTCAAAAATGAGTTCTGGGGCATCTACTGTGTGTTCAGTAGCCAGGGGTACAGATGTGAATAACAACAGTTTAGCTCCCTACCCTTATGAACTAAAGTCTAACAGGATAGGAAGCAGAGCACAGAAAATAAAAACATAAATCAAATGGTGATGGTGCTAAACAGGGACTAAACCGAATTCTGGGATTCTGGAATGGGATTCTGGGACACGTCCACTCTTCACTTACTAGGGGGCTGCTGTGGGTAAGGATTTAACCACTCCATGCCTCGGTTACCTCATTTGTAAAGTGAGGGTAACAATAGTAGCTACCTCCTGAGGGTGTGAGAATTCTGCAAAACAATGTGTATTCCATAGGATTACTGTACCACTTGAACATTGTACGTGATCAGTAAATGTTAGCTACTCTAATTATTAGTAGTTTCAGAAGAACTGTTCTTAGAGTTGCTTCAAGCTTCAGCGAAGTCTACTGAGCAGGTAGGAATTCCTCTCTTCTCCGCCCCACTTGCTTCGTGCTCCCTTCCCATGTATCAGGGAATTAGAGATTTCAGGAACTCTTAGGCTCATTTGCCTCTGCAGGCTCCCTGCTAAGGTGGCCTCTTCATTTAAGGAATATAACCCTTTAGAAGCACTGTCCTCTCCATGGGGAGTGTAGAAAGCTCCTGGGATCAGAAAAAGCTGGGTTTGAAGGCTGGCTCTGCTGTGTGACCATGGGCAAGTGGCTTAACTTCTCTGAGCCTCATTTTTCCAATCCATAAAATGTGACTAATCACACATGCTATTCAGAGTTGAGATAAGGTCAGCAAAGAACGTTTCATTAGGGTAGCTATTTTTGTTATTCAGAATCTAGGCAAAGGTTTATTCTGGGAATTGAATTAAGCAAGCCATTGGAGCGAGCAGGATGCATAGCCCTGGAGTGGAAGTAATTGATGGGAAGACAACCCCACCTCCATCCTGTCACTGTGCAAGACAGTGGGGTCCCCAGCCATGGGGTCACTGAGGGGAGTTAGAGCAGAAAGGACCAGTAAATATTAGTGGCCTGACCACCTCATTTCCAGACAGGAAGGGGGACAGCAGTGACTTGCCCCAGGCCACAGGGTCCCTTGAAAGCTCAGCTGGGTCCCCTAAGTTTGGGGGTGTCACTGGACTTCTGTAAACACATGTGACTCCCCCACCAACAGTTACTGTGACTAAGGAAGAGGCCAACAGCCACCTCAGTGATGGATGGGCAGGGTGGGTGACAGTGGGCAAGGGCGGCCTGGACACAGCTGAGAAAAAAGTCAAAGCCAACCATGAGTACGGTCCCTTCCAGCAATAGGTTGCTTGTGCTCTTTGTCATTTTATCGCCATTTTGTGGGAACTTGCTATATATGGACTGAGTCCTTTGCCATATTGTATGTTTACATGTGTACATGTGTGTGTACATACACACGTGCATCTGTATATGCCTACAGGCATGCATGCATGTATATATATATTATATATAACATACATAAATATAAAGTATTTTCCTGCAGTCTAAAGCTTGTTTTTTATTTTCCTAAGCATGCTTCTTAATGAGAAGTTTTTTAATATTGATGGAATACAGTTTACTGCTTGTTTCTTTCATATTTAGTGCTTTTTGTCCAGTCTTAAAAACTTTGCCTCCCCCTAAGTAGAACATATTTTTCTGCTATGTTTTCTTCTAGAAGCTTTCTAGTTTTAGCTTTTACATTAAGATCTGTCATGCATCTTGACTTCCTTGTTTGTGTGTGGTATGAAGTGAGGGGTCAAGTTTCTTTTTTTCCACGCGATATCCAGTTGCTCCAGCACCGTCGGTTGAAAAGACGTTCCCTTCCCCATGCGGGTACACTGACTGCACTGGGGGTCTGTTTCAGAACTCTCTATCCTCTTCCATTCGTGTGCTCAGCTGTCCTTACATCAACACCACACTGTCCTGGTTACTGTAGCTTTACAGGAAAGCTGGGAATCAGGGAGTGTTAAGGTCTGCAACTCTGACTTATGAATGTCTTGACAAATCTAGGTTCTTTGTATTTCTACATAAATTTTAGAATCAGCATGTCAATTTCTACAAAGTCTTCTGGGACTTTTCTTTAATACTAGACTGATTTTTTTTAGAGCAGTTTTAAGTTTACATAGAAAATGAACAGGAAGTATGGAGTCCTCATATACCCTCCCTCATCCGGTTTCCCCTATTAACATGGTGCAATAATGCAGTGCTCCTGTTAAAACTGATGAACCAATATGGATACACTATAATTAAAGTCCATAGTTTACATAGGGTTTGCTCTGTGTGTTCTGTAGTTCCATGGGTCTTGACAAATGCCTAATATCATGTATCTAGCATTAGAGAATCATGCATAATAGTCTTATTACCCTAAAAATTCTCTGTGCTCCTCCTATTCACCCCTCCCCAGTCCCAGCCACTGGCAATCACTGATCATTTTATGGCCTCTATCGTTTTGCCTTTTCCAGAATGTTGTATAACTGGACTCATACAACATGGAAACTTTTCAGATTGATTTCTTTAACTTAGCATTATGCATTTAAGTTTTTTCCATGTTTTTTAGTGGCTCAAAACCTCATTTCTTTTCATTGCTGAATAAAATTGCACGTATGGATGTACCACAGTTTGTTTATTCACCTAAGGACACAACCAAAGGACATTTTGGTCGCGTCCAAGTTTTGGCAATTAAGAGTAAAGCTTCTGTAAACATCTGTGTGCAAGTTTTTCTGTGGATATGTTTTCAACGTATTTGAGTGACTACATTACATCACTCCTTCCCTCCTGTAATCCTTCTGTGATGAGGAAAAAATGTTTTAAGAAAAGAGGGAGGGCTTCCCTGGTGGCGCAGTGGTTGAGAGTCTGCCTGCTAATGCAGGGGACACGGGTTCGCGCCCTGGTCTGGGAGGATCCCACATGCCGCGGAGCAACTGGGCCCGTGAGCCACAATTGCTGAGCCTGCGCGTCTGGAGCCTGTGCTGCGCAGCAAGAGAGGCCACGATGGTGAGAGGCCCGCGCACCGCGATGAAGAGTGGCCCCCGCTTGCCGCAACTAGAGAAAGCCCTAGCACAGAAACGAAGACCCAACATAGCAATCAATCAATCAATAAAAAAATAAATCTTAAAAAAAAAAAAAGAAAAGAGGGAAAATTCCTTTTAGAGGAAAAAGTCTTTGTTGAGCACAATTCCCTTATGGCTGGGAATGGACAGCCTGGGGACATTGCTAGTTGGGCTAGAAGTAGAGAAACCACATATTCTATTATCCAAACCAGGACACTTTGGAGGGTAAGAGGGGCACTATTAACTTCACTGGCACAACAGGTATAATCTGTTTTATTCCCTATAAACCTAAGTATATGTTCCTCCTTTTAGAAATGAAGCCAAGAGGTAGCTAAACTTCTGTGCATTAAAGCAAACAAACAAACAAAACCACAACAGGATGGCTAAATTTAAAATGACTGACCATACCAAATGCTGGAGAGGATGTGGAGCAATTGACACTCTCATACATTGCTGGTGGGAGTGTGGGAAGGTACAACCTTTTTGGAAATCAGTTTGGCAGTTTCTTAAAAGGTTAAGCATACATGTACCATACAACCCAACCATTCCATTCCTAGATATTTACCAAAGAGAAATGAAAGCATGAAACTCCAAGTCTTATACATGAGTTTTAATAGGAGCTTTATTTGTTAAAGCCAAAACCAGAAACAGCCTAAATCCATCAATAGATGAACGGATAAATTGCAGTATATCCATACAATGGAATACTATTCAGCAATAAGGACATATAAACTCTTAATGCACACAATATTGAAGAATCTCAAAATCATTATACCGAATGAAAGAAGACAGGGGGGAAAATTAACATATTGTGTGATTCCAGTTATACAAAACTCTAGGAAATACAAGCTAATCTATATATAGAGAAAGAAGATCAGCAGTTTCTTGGGGATGGGATGGAGGGAGGAATGGATTAAGAAGGGCACAAAGAAACTTTAAGGGGTGATGAAAATGCTTGAGGGGTCATGGTTTTATGTGTGTGTATATGTCAAAACTGATAGAATGGGACTCTTTTAAATATGTGCAGTTTAGTGTACTTCAATTATACCTCAATAAAGTTGGAAAACTTCCTAAAAATAAAAAGTAAAATAAAAAGGAATGCTCTTAAAGACCTTTAAAAAAATGAGAGATTTTGGGGGGCAGTTTATGTGGGGGGAATCATTGGAGCCAGTGGACCAAGGTGGAGAGTAGAAGACTGAGGGGGAGGAAAGGGACGCAAGAGGTTGAGTCTGGAGATAACAGAAGAGAAAACCAGTGAACGTTCCCCAGTTAGGGTTGGGGCCGCAGGAGAGAGAGTACCAGGCTCTAAGACTAATGATGTCTGACAGTCACTTTTATCTGCTGTGCTGTCGCCCACACTTATACCCTGAATCTGTAATCAGAAATGTAATGGCCTTGGATGAGTGTTGCTTTGCGGAAATAAAGGAACTGGGTCTCTCTGGGTGGATTCAGGATAGTGAGAAAGGGACAGCTAAAATATGCAAGATGGGAGAAAGATCCAGGATTCACTGGAAACAGAAAATCACAGTCTGAGGTGACCTGGTGAAATATCTGACTTTCAAGAATTCCCATTGAGATTTGGAATGTGGCCGGGAATTACACAGGGAAAAACTCTCAAAGGACAGGAAGTTATAAGGCCCAGCTGACATGTGTGCTACATGAGTGTGTCAAAGGGCAAGGGGTCACATCATTCCAGCTGAACGCCACATCCTGCAGCCCCTGCTCCTTACAGCTGAGTTCTCACCTGGGGCCTTGGTCAGAAGAAAAAGGTCACTGGCCTTCTGCTTCTTCGTCAGCATTCAAAGGTAAATGGCAGTTCAGGGGAAGGGAGAGGTGGTGGAAGGTAAGAAGTGAAAGTGGTTTTCAGTTTTCAGTTTCAATATCCATGGTGCTGGCACTAGAGATATTGTGATGGGTGTGATTGTCCTTGCCGATGGCCTTGAGGAGCCTGTGTTTCCTTATGTGGGTCTCTTCCTCAGCAGAGATGGCCAAGAGGCCCTGTACTATGTTGGACTTTTTGCTAACGATATTAACTTACTAAATGAAATAAAGAAAAAAGAAAAAATGAGAAAAACAGTAAAAAAAAAAAAAGAGAAAAAGCACAAAGTGATAAAAAATAAAAGAATAAAGCAAAAATAAAAATTGGAAAAAGACTAAGCAAAGAAAATTTTAAAAGTAAAATAAAAAGAAAATTTAAAAATAAGAAAAAGAAAATAATAAGAAAAAATGAGAAAGGAGACAAAAGTAGAGGAAGAAGTAAAAATAACAAGCAGAATAGATTGTGATATAAGAAGAAATATATATTTGGTTTTCATCCCAAGTTCCTGGCACAGAGCTTCTAAAATCTTAGTAATTTCCTGAGTGATGGGGTGAAAGGAGCATCTCTTGTTATTCATAATAAACCCCTTGCAGCCAGATCAAAATTTATGTTAATTAGGTGACCGGTAGCTAAGAGCCCTTAGGTAGCCCCTAGGTAGCCCCTAGGTAGCTGATCCCCTAGGATGGGAACAGGTTGCCACAGTGATCCGACCCATGTGATTAGTGGGCTGGAACTTTCAGCCCAGTCTCACCACCCATCTTCCAGGGAGGGAAAAGGGGTTGGGGGTAATCACCAATGGTGAATGATTTAATTCATCTTGCCTACAGCAGAAACTCCATAAAATGACAGGGTTAGAGCTCTGGGTTGGTGAATGCATCCAGGTGCCAGGGGGGTGATATACTCCCAAACTCCGTGGGGAAAGAAGCTCCTGAACTTGGGAACCATTTCTTCTTGTTATATGTAGCTCTTCATTTGCCTGTCAATTAGATCCTCTATAACATCCTTTACAGTAAATCAGTAATACTAAGTAAAGTGTTTCCCTGAGTTCTGTGAATGATTATAGAAAATTACTGGCCCTGAGGGGGGGCTCATGGGAACCCCCAATTCATAGCAAAGTCAAACAGAGGTCGGGGGGGAACCTGGGGACTCACTGCCTGCTATTGGCATCTGAAGGGGGCGGGCAGTCTTGTGAGACTGAGCCCTTAGCCTGTGGGGTCTGCACTAATACGGGGCAGTTAGGATCAGAATTGAATAAAATTATAGGGCACCCACTTGGTGTTCACAGATAACTGGAGAGTTGCTCGGTGTGGAAAACCTACACATTTGGTGTCAGAAGTATTGTGATTAGAGAAACAGTTTTCTTTCATAGACAAAAATTCAAGAAGGAAAAAAAGCTAATATTGGTGAAAATCCCTCAAGTGACCAAAAGCCAGACTCGTGAGCTAGAAGGATCAAAACCTTAGACCAAGCCAAGGACTTATGTCGGTGCCTGGAATTCCACAACAATGGCTCCTTATAAGGTCATAGCAAGAAATGGACCTGTCACTGCAACGGGTAACCCAAAGTAGCTTTCTTACTTTTTGGACGCAAGAATCCTTTCACTCGTACAACAGAGTGGGGGGGGGGGCCCTCAAAGAGCTTTTCATTCGTGTGGATTGTAGTGATCAATATTTACCTTATTAGAAATTACAACCTGCAGGATGCTTCAGTGGCCGTTTTATTTCTAGTTCACGAAGCTATGATAATTTTGGGCCTTTAAAGAGCTCATAATGTTGACACCTCAACTATTTAATTCCCTTCTCTTTAAACTCTCAATGATTGGTCTCAAAATGATGCCACAACTTAATCGGCATTGTGATGCTATATGAAAATGTTCCACTAGATAAGATGTGATAAAATACATTATTAACACCTATAAAGTCTAGGAGATGACAGCTTTCACCATGTTTCCATTTCTTATTTACAGTTTTGCCCAGTTTTTTCGTTTTTGTGTTTGTGTTTGTGTGTTTTGGAACAAGTTCCTCCCTTCTGCAAGCCAGAGGACTCCCTATGTCCATTTGGGTACCTTTAGATGTAATGGATGCATCTGTAAGTCAGAAGAGCAAGAATAGTACTTTCTTTCTTTGAGTACGTAACAGATGTTTTTAAAAGCAGCTGTAGGTCCGTAGAAGAGCTTAGTGGAAGGTACAGAGATTTCCCGTCCACCCCCTGCCCCCCATAGGCACAGCCTCCTCCACCATCATCATCCCCTCCAGATGGTACATTAGCTGCGATGATGAACCTGCACTGACACATCATTACTACCCAAAGTCCATAGTTTATATTACATTCTTGGTACTGTGCGTTCTGTGGGTTTGGAGGAATGTATGATGACACATACTCACCATTATAGCATCATACAGAGTGGTTTCACTGCCCTAAAAATCCTCTGTGCGCCGTCTATTCGTCCCTCCCTCCCCACAACCCCTGTCAACCACTGATCTTTTCACTGCCTCCACGGTTTTGCTTTTTCCAGAATGTCAGAGAGTTAGAATCACACAGTATGTAACATTTTCAGATTGGCATCTTTCACTTAGTAATACGTATTTCAGGTTCCTCTGTGCCTTTTCATGGCTTGATAGCTCATTTCTTTTTAGCACTGAATTATATTCCATTGTCTGGATGTACCACAGTTTATTTATCCAGTCACCTACTGAAGGACATCTTGGTTGCTTCCAAGTTTTGGCAATTATAAATAAAGCTACCCAAAACATCTGTGTGTAGTTTTTGTGTGGCTATATTTTCAACTCCTTTGGATAAATATCAAGGAACATAATTTCTTGATCATATGGTAAGAGTGTGTTTAGTTTTGTGAGAAACTACCAAACTGTCTTCCAAAATGGCTGTATCATATTGCGTTTCCACTAGCATTTGGCGTTTTAGACTTTGGCCACTTCAGTAGGTGTTTAGTATACCTCATGGTCTTTTTAATTTGTATGTTATGTTTAACATCTTTTTGTATGCTTATTTGCCATTGTATATCTTCTTTGGTAAGGTGTTTGTTCAGGTCTTTTGCCCATTATTAAACTGGGTTGTTTGCTTTTCTATTGTTGGATTTTAAGTGTTCTTTGTATATTTTGGATAACAGTCTTCTATCAGATCTGTCTTTTGCAGATAGTTTCTCCCAGTCTGTGGCTTGTCTTAATGACGTCGGTGTCTTTCACAGAGCAGACGTTTTTAATTCTGCTGGGATTTTGACTGAGATTGCGTTGAACCTGTAGGTCAATTTGCGTTAACATTAGATTACTGAGGAGAAATCGCCAAGCATCAGGACAGCCTGGTATCAGCAGGGAGTGGCGAAGGTTGGCATCCTGCTGGCCTAGGAGGGAGGGCTGATTTTTTTTTTTAACTCTTTTTTTCTCTTTAATTTATTTATTTTTGGCTGCGGTGGGTGTTCGTTGCTGCGCGCAGGCTTTTCTCTAGTTGCAGCGAGTGGGAGCTGCTCTTTGTTGCGGTGCGTGGGCTTCTCGTTGCGGTGACTTCTCTTTGTTGAGGAGCACAGGCTCTAGCCGCGCGGGCTTCAGTAGCGGTGGCACAAGGACTCAGTAATTGTGGCTCGCAGGCTCAGTAGTTGTGGCTCACGGGCTCAGTTGCTCCGCAGCATGTGGGATCTTCCTGGACCAGGGCTCAAACCCATGTCCCCTGCATTGGCAGGTGGATTCTTCACCACTGCACCACCAGGGAAGCCCGGGAGGGCTGATTTTTATATTAATATGTGCTGTCTCCTCTTCCACCCATCGTCAGGCCTGAGTCATAGTGTCACGGTTGTACCTGTCCCTGTGTACCCTTGGTACAGCTGTGAACACAGCTCTCTGCACAGACACACACACTGGGGCATATAACTGTGGACACCCATCGAGGCTTCCTGGGATGCACCCTTTTATGGCCTAAAAAGGTACCAACCCAAGGAAAATGCAGGCAGTGTTCCTGCCCAGATCAACCAGACTAATTAGTCCTTTCTGCTCTGAAGGGAGAGACCTCGTTTTATGGCCGTAAACGCAGGCAGGACAAAAATAAGATACACATTCCAGAGACTTGTGTCACCCTTCCCAGAGCTGGGTAAGTACAGTAGTTGGGCGGTGGCAGAAAATGCTGTCACTCAGACACACGGCGCCCTTCTGTGGGTCTCACCCACTGGAAACCCTCCCCCAGTCTCTTCTTCCACCCCGTGTGCTCTCCAGGGGCCTGGAGTTACTGTTTTCCTCCAGCCTCCTCCCAAGCGAGGCTTCTGCACATTTTCTTCTAAATCCAAATTTCTCAGGGATAAAATTAGATCAGATATTTGGGGTTGCCAGGATGCTGCCTGGGGAATGGGTGGCTCTAAGCCATTAACGCTAAGGGTAAGTTAAAACAACACTAATTAAAATGATGTTGCTGTGGGAAGAAGAAGCCCTGTCGCCAGTTCTCTTGAGAATCGGTTATGTCCTTCTCTGACCCAGGTTGGTTGTCCCTCTGTTTTTCTAGCTGACTCTGCCCTCCAAACTACATCTACCTTTAAACCAAAGTCTTGATTTTCCCATCTGGATGATCCCGCCTTTTCTCCTGCTGCTCCTGGTACATGATTCCTTGTCCTTCGCTCCCATCACAGCCTCCGTGGGGCTTTCCCTGCCGCCGCCGAGCACAATGAGCCCCCGCCCCCTCGTGCTGTCACTCTGCCCGGGGCAGGCCGCTCTGTAGCCACAGGATTGCGCTTTGTCCCTGGGTCTCCTGCCCCACCCGACAGCCATTCCCCCCGCCCCCGCAGCCACCAGACACATTTGTCTCTGCATTTCATGTCGTTGCACCCAATAAATATTCTTGGAGTCAGAGTTGTGAGCTGGTGCTTTAAATGAAATCTAAGGCTAATGCACACGTGACATCCTGCAAAAACCCTACTGCTGGCAAGGAAATTCAGGGGACGTGCCCCTTGGGGGTATGCTTGATGCTGCATGTGTGTGTGTGTGTGTGTGTGTGTGTGTGTATATGTGTGTGTGTTCATGGGGGTCTGTGAGACCTCCTGCAATGAAGCTGTAACTCACTAGGCAAGAGAAAAGGTCCCCCAAGAGTCAAGGTTAGAGGTGGCAGTTGGCCTAGGTGACAGTTTTCATTGGCATCATCAGCCTCAGACCATGGGAATCAGATGTCAGCTGGTTGCCCATCTCCTGCCCCAATTCCTTGGAAAATTTGACCTGAAACCTAATTAACACCCTGGCTCTGGGGGAGCTGGGCTCTCCCTGTGATTTCTCTGGGGTTTTCTCCTTAGTCTCACACTCCCACACGACTCATCTTGGTTCTGTCTGTCCTTCACCATTTTCCATTAAGAAATCTCCCCACACTCAAGCCTTTCATGAGTTGAAGAGATGTGTTAAATTTGCTGGGGTCTCAAGAGGGGTCATATTGAGACCCATATGTGGCCTTTTGTCAGCTCTCTGGTTCCACCCTCCTGTCCCCTCAAACAACAAATTATTCATCTTGTCTAACACTAAACGATTTCCCTCACATTCGGGCCCCCTTAAGATCTCACCTTCTAGTCCAAGATCCATTTTTTTAAAATGTTTAAGTTTTCTTACTAAGAAAATTTCCAGAGGAAAAATTCTTCTTTCGAACTAAAAGTGAGAGCACAGGGGGGTAAAACAAGATTTTGGAAGTAGGGAAAATTTTGCTTTCTCCTGCCACCAAGAATAATTTGGTGAAGTTATTCTGAGCCTTGGTTTCCTCATCTGTAGAATGGGTGCAATGATATCTATCAATCTTCCCAGGTCATTCGGGATTCATGGCACATAACAGGTCCTCAGAAATGTTCAGTCCTTTCCCTTCTCTGGTTAATGAACACACCATCATGTTGACAGGAAAACCTGGAGTTTAGTCCTGGCTCTGTCACGAACAGTTGCGTGACCTTGGGGGAAACTGCTTTCCCCACCTGGGTATCCGGTTTCTCCCCTGGAAATAAGAGGTGAAGGACTGGTCTCTAGACTAGATTTTATTTTATTACTAAAATTTTGAAAAGAAGTGTTTTCCACCTAGGAATTTTAGTTTTAGAGTTGAAAAGAAAGAGTCTCAAGAGAAGGGCATCAGTTTTTTAGGGATGGATTTGGGGATGGGGTGGGGACCAGGCCTCTGTCATTGTCCTGCTGGGATCTGCCAGAGAGTCACTCAGCATTTTAGGAGTCAACCTCTCCCTTGGTGGGACAGCAAAGAGGGAAGGCTGGTGAGGCAGTGGGGTATTCTGATGCTGGATTCAGGGAAAAATGGGCCAAGACGGACAGTGTTGAAAGAAATTTAGGAGAGAAAATTAGGCAGGTATTCTCCAGTGGCCAAGTTGCTTTTACAATCTCCAAATGGTGGAGCTAGAAACAATTGTTTGAGACCTGCTGGTCAAATCCGCCCCAACACAGATGAGGAAACAGTGGCTCTGAGGGCCTAAGGGATTTTCTCAGGTCTCCCCCTGCTGAACTCAGTGATTCCTGTCATACCATGTCCTTTCCATAGAAGCCACTTCTATTTCAGTTAGTCGCGACCCCAAGAAGGGAAACTTTAATGTGTATTTTGGCCCCCAAAAATGGCAGGAGTAGTTTTCTTTAAAAAGTTTTCTTCAGGGCACTGTTAGTCTCATGCAGTTTTAATAGAGGATTGTGTTTCTATTTCCTTGCACTGTTAGTGGCCATGAGTGCAAATTTTCATTTTTAATGTAGCATGATTCACAACAATGCTTGGTCTAAAAATGGAAGAACTTCTATCCTGGCAAGAATTAAAAGACAAAACTAAATGGGGGTAGGAAACAATCATTTCTAAAAAATAAATTAAAAAAATATTGATTAGGCTTTCATTTACTTACAAGTGTAGCCCATCAGACCAATCGTCGCTCCATTTCAATCTCTCCACATTATTCTGAATGTTTTAGATGTTTACCCCTCTTTTTACCTTCTAAATAACCACAAGCTCTTCCAAAGAAATGAGGGAACTGTGTGTGGGGGGGAGGAGCTGGGAAAGTTATGAGAAGAGAGGCCAAAAGGCAGCTGTCAGTACAAGCCATAGAATCCCTTTTAGCCCTTCTTCTTTGGGAAGCGCTTTGAGATGAGAAACCTGCCCCCTACCCACCCTCTACCACTCTGGTCATGCCCGCACCCCTCCCCATTCTTCTTCACATTCAGTTGATTCATAGCTGGTTCACTCCTCAGGTGTGGGAATCCCCCTCCCTGGGCATCTAGCACAGACACAAGCACCACCTGGTACCCTATCCATGGGGACCCTGGCTATGGGCCATGAAGGAGGCTGAGGGGGAGGGGCTTTCCAGGGGCCCCCTAAAGACTACTATGAAGACCTCCTGGTGCCCACTTGGAATTACTGTGCGAACTAACATTTGTAGAGTGACAACTATGTGACAGGCGTTGTGATAAATGCACAACAACCTTAAGAGGATGAGACAATTGTTATTGATGTTATTCCCATTTAACAGATGAGAAAGCTGAGGCACAGAGTGGTTAGGGAAGTCAGCCAAAGTCACACAGCTAGTAAAAGGGTGAAGTCCGGTTAAGAACCCAGGTTGTCTGACTCCAGAGTCCATACTCTTAACCACCACCCAGACTGCCTCAAAAGGACACACCCAGAGTGCCTGGTGCAATCATACCAAGTTTTGGCAAGGATATGGAGAAACCGGAACACGCATACACTGCAGGTGGGAGTGGAAATCAGTACATCCATGCTGGGAAACTATTTGGTAGTTTCTTATAAAGTTAAACAGGCATAAGTCATGTAACAGCAATTCCACTTCTAGTTATAAACCCAGGAGAAATGAGTGCATATAGGTACCAAAAGACATTCACGAGAATGTTCACATGTTCACAGCACTATTCACCATAGCCAAACGCTGGAAACCACCCAAATGTCCCCCAACAGTGAATGGTAAATAAATCATGGTATAGTCATATAGTGGAGTACTTACTGTATAGCAACGAGAACGAACAAACTACACACAGGAATAAGGATGAATCTCACCACCGGTGTTGAGAGAAAAAGAAGCCCAACACCAAGAAGTACCTATTGTGTGTCCATATATGTAAACTTCGAAACACTCAAAGCCAGTGCCTGCTGCTGGAGGTCAGAGTAGGGGTCACCTTTTAGGTGTGGTGCCTAGAAGGGGGCACAAGGGACACTTCTGGGGGTGCTGGCAGTGTTCTGCTTCTTGATCTCAGTGCTGGTTACATGGGTGTGTTGTCTTTGTGAAAATTCATCAAGCTATACACTTATGATCTGTACACTTTTCTTCATGTATGTTTTACTTGAATCAATAGTTTACCATTAAAATAAACTGTCTAAGACATAATAATGTCTGCCAATACAGAGGCCTCAACAACATGAGTTCCTTCCTTCCCTCTCTCTTTTCTTTGTCTGGATGCCTCTTGCTGGTTCCTCCTCTCCAGGCATTGGCCTTCCAGTGTTGTCACTGGGTCTGGGGTCAGGGTTGCTGGGTTATAATGGGATGCCCAGAGTCTGAGACCTGGGGGTCTATGAGATTTCTTGGCTGGACCAAGGCGAAGAGAACATCTGTTCCCTCACTGGGGCTGCTTGCTGGGTTCACAGGGGGCTGCGCCCTCCCTGCCTCTGCAGGGCTCAGAGCTGGCTGCCTTGTAGTGGACCGAGTTCACAGCCGGGAGAGCGTGGCTTGAATTTAGTCTCTGCTGGAAACTCGCTCTGCCCCTGGGCAAGTCATTTAGCACAATGGAGCCTCCACTTGCCCATCACAAAGTTCTTAACGACCTAAGGTAGGCAGAAGTACACCGTATGCTGCAAGTGTGATGTAAACACGGGGCCTCATGAATAATAACGAGGCGTGAGAGCACAGAGAAAGGACCCAGCACAGCTAGAACGGGGCACAGCCCTGCGAAGAATCCACCATCATCTGCTTTCCCTTGTCTCAGAGTTTCATGCTCCCTCCACTCACCTGGCTCTGCTTAAAAAAGGCTTGGGCTTAACTTTTTGTGGTTTATGTCATGGTTCCTGCAATATCCCCACAGACAAAGCAGCCGCCTGCAGAAGCTTCAGGATTTGGGCTTACTGCAAGCCCCTCTGTGAATACCGCTTCCTAGAATTCCCCGGGTCTAAAACCAGCACCAGCTGGCTGGTTTCATCAACAGTGATGGCCCTTGCCTTTGCGAGCAGTCAGCCTTTACATGGGAGGGATCGCAGAAGACATGGATGTCCCTTTGGCTGCCGAATCCCCTCCACAACCCCCCGACGAGCTCTTGTCCTGCCTCTGTTTGAAAATCTCCAGTGGCAGTGAACTTGCTAATTTCCACATACTCCTTCCACAGAGAGACCTTGAAAGGAGATTGTGGCCTCATCACTGGAATAAGACTCATAAATTTGAGGCTGTGCCATTCTGTTCAGAGGAGGAGCCACTGGGAGGAAAGGGTTCGGTAAGAACAGAGCATGATGCTCAACCCATGATGGAAAGGACTTCTGTGGACCATCCAGCAGAGCTGGGCCCCTCTCAGCTTCCCTGCCACGTGGAGCCAAGATGCCTGCTGAGGATGCCCAACCTAGGACGGGGGTGAGATGAGGCTTGGCAGAGGTAAGCTACTGTTGTCACTGCATCCACGGCAGGAAGAAGGCTGGGCTGCAGCCGGGCACAGGGCCCAACCCCGTCAGGGAGGTGATCCTGCTTAGTGTGGCCCGTCTTAAGTCTTCCACTCCCGGGACTCTGATACCATTAAAGAGTATGGAAGACCCTAAAGAGTTTTCCTGGGTTTTATCCACTAATACTAAAAATCAAAACTCAAAATGTTCTTAAATTATTCAATAATTTGTGGGTTTTTGTTATTTATTTATTTATTTATTTATTTTTGGCTGCGTTGGGTCTTTGTTGCTGCGCACGGGCTTTCTCTAGTTGCGGCGAGCGGGGGCTACTCTTCGCTGTGGTGCGCAGGCTTCTTATTGCGTTGGCTTCTCTTGTTGCGGAGCAGGGGCTCTAGGCGCGGGGACCTCAGTAGTTGCAACATGCGGGCTCAGTAGTTGTGGCTCGCGGGCTCTAGAGCACAGGCTCAATAGTTGTGGCGCACAGGCTTAGTTGCTCTGCGGCATGTGGGATCTTCCCAGACCAGGGCTCGAACCCGTGTCCCCTGCATTGGCAGGTGGATTCTTAACCACTGTGCCACCAGGGAAGCCCCGATAATTTGTCTAAAAGTGTCAGATTCCCTGGACTTGAATCCCATTTCTGCCACCTAGTGAGTGCTCACTCTTAGCGGTTGTTATTATTATCACAGCAGGTACTCAATACAGACTTGGTTGATTTTATTTCTAAAGCACAAGATCTGGAATCTCCCACCATAGGATTCAAACCAGTGCCTCAATTTCAGCAAGGAGCTCTAAAGGTTAATATTATTGCCGTATAAATATATGCCATATTGTTTCACTCTTGCAAATAGGATTAGAATAGTACCAATCTTGATAAGAGAATGGACCCTTGCTGTAGAGATACCGACATCGTGGCCAGAGGAAAAATGCCTCCCATTGCTGAGTGATCTTGGCCAGCTTTTTAACCTCTCTGAGCTTCATTTTGCCTGTCTGTAAAAGGAGATTAGTAACAATGCCTATCTCATAGGTGTGCTGAGAGAATTAAGTAAGGTAAGGCACTTGGCTCCCCACCTGGTACATAGTCAGCACTCCATAGATGTTACCTATTATTACTTTTAACCAAAGATTTTCAGTAGCATGTCTGAGTCACACCCCTCGGGCTCCACCTTCTAGAAATGCCACAAAGGTATTTGCTGTTGACACAAAAATGACTCCCTAGATGAGCCAATTTGTGGGGTTTTAGATCAGAAGTTATCAAATTATATTTCTAGTACTATTTTTAGGTGCTGGGGTCATCAGAGACAAATCGCACAACTGGTCAGGGTTCGGGGTGTTTCGGGTGTGTCTGCCCCTTTGACACTGGCTGCACCTGTGGGCACATCAGGTCCCCACCGGCCGAGTCACACACCTGGCTGTCCTGTCTCATCTGCCAACAGGAGCGTTGTGATGGACTCTGGCCGCGCTCAAAAGCGTAGAAGGCTCTGCAGCCTCACCGTGCCCAGTGCACGGAGCCCTCCTAGCTGGGGCTGGTGATGGTTTCCAGAACTGAGGCTGATGGAGTTAGCAGCAAAGACATAAAATTCCATTTTCAGCAATGCTCCAAATCACTCTCACTTTTCCCCTTCACGACTTTACGATCTAAATCCTTCCTGATAGTTAGTTACTGCATGTGTTTCTTCCCCCTGAGAATCATTTATAGATAATCCCAAAATTAAAAGACACGTTTCTTCTGGTTCTGGAAATTCATTTTTCCATTACAGCCCTGTGAACCTCTATCACATAATCTGGCCATTATCTGCTTTGTGGTCAAATCATTGTTATTCAGCAACGCCACAAGCATTTACTGACCTTCACCTGTTTGCCAAACGCTGTGAATAGATACAAGGTGAAAGGGTGAGCCACCTCTGGGCCGGCCCCGGGAGCTGTGTCTTGGGCGACATGGAGACGGCTGCACCAACAAAGGACCGCAGGGCAGAGGGTGGGCGGGGGAGGGGAAGGCACCAGACCAGGCTGCCAGAGGAGGAGGAGTGGCGATCGGGCCTGCATCCTTCATGTTGGCAAGGACCGTGTCCCACTGTGTGTCCCCACTGCTTTGCTCTCCCCTCCTTCCCTCCGATTCTTGCATGGCTGGCTCCTCTCGTCATCAGCTTTCATTTCAAATGTCACCTCTGCAGAAACGTGCTCCTGTTCATCTGATTTGCAGCAGGCCCTCGTCCCAGGGCTCTGTCTCATCGGCACGCTTTATTTTGTTCACAGCATGTATCATTTAAGCATTTCATTTACGTGTTTCCTTGGACATCATATGTTTCCCTGACCTAGTAAACACCCAGTGAGCATTATTGGCTGAATGACTGGCAGAGCCCCTAAATGAAAATGAATGAATGAACAACATGCTCATAGATGTTAAATCATTAGTCAGCATCACATGGACAATTTTGGAAAAGTTAAAAATAGCTAATGTCATAGATGTAATTACTGTCTTCAACATATCAGAATTTTTCACGAGAATATTAGTCTGGGGGCTTCCATGATTACAGGATAAAGTGGACCCAAATTAACGTGAAAGAAATTTTGTAGTGAGGCCCTACCAATTAGAAACAGACATCTGAGTAAAGACTTTAGTTCTAGAGACTTTGGGGGAAAATGACTGTTTGTTTTGAGGGTTTGTTCCTTCACTGGCCTGAATGCAGGAGTCTCAACCAGATGTGAAAGGCTATTATAGGGTAGTGAGCCAGCCATGCCCCAGAGAATATTTCCAGGATCTTCAATCACATATAGATACATGTGTATATAACATACGTACATGTAAATGTATATATTTTAATATATTTACATATACATATACATACACACACAGGAGTAGTAAAAATATGGAGAGACTGTTTAGCCAGTCCAGTTTGAGCTACACAGGTACCCCTGACAGGTCAGCTATCTCCTCTGTCCTAGTTTTTAGGCACACTTAACAATGATGCATTCTGGAACATTCTTGGTACTATTGAATAGTGAGTTCATTAGCTGGCAAAAGTGCCATGGACTTTTGAAGCATTACTGCAGACTCAGGCCATGTTTTTGCATTTCTGGAGACTTATTCATCTAGGAAACATGTGAAATATATATAGCACTGTTCAGTGCCAGGGCCAGTGTAAGAAACCAGGCATGCAGAGAACTTGAATGGACTAATGATGGAAACAGACACACAAATAACTAGCTGTTATACAGAGCGGGGCTGCTGAAGTATACTCAGCAGGGGTTAGGGGACCCATGGAAGGGCTTGTCGATATGACTGGGGTTCTTAGAAGGCCTAGAAGGTTCCGTCAGCTAGAATAGGAAGGCTAAATAGGGGCTTGCTGGATGTAGAGTAGGAGGGCCTGGGGCTCAGGGAGTGAGGATGGCACTGCCAGGCAGAAGGAACACATGTGCAAAGGCAGGAGAGAAAAAACCGCCTACAGAGTTGAAGATGTGTGGACGTGGGCAGGGGCCGGATGAGGCTGCAGAAGCAGACAAGACCGTATCAGCAGGGACCTTGGGTTTGAAGCCAGGGAGTCTGAACCCTGTTCTGAAAGTTAAGGGGTGTCATGGAAGGATTGCCATAGACTTGCCTGTTAGAAAGAAGCCTTTGGCAGCTGGGAAGATGCATCAGGGAATTCCCTGGCCGTCCAGTGATTAGGACTCGGCGCTTTCACTGCTGTGGCCAGGGTTCAATCCCTGGTCGGGGAGCTAAGATCCCACAAGCCAAAAAAAAAAAAAAAAAAAAAAAGATGCATCAGATGGGAGAAGGCCCCCAGCTCTTAGCAATAGTTCCAGGGAGTGGACACCAAATAGGGAGATGCAGATGGGAGAGAGTAAAAAGACAGAGGGGCCTCAGGCCGTGGGAGATGGATAGGACATGATGAAGAGAGGAGTGCGGAGGATGAGAACCACTGGGCACCAGGCCTCGTTCTAAGCTCCTGGGCTCCGCAGTGGACAGAATAGAATGACAGCCCCGCCTGATGGCTCTGGCATCTAGGAGGAGGAGCCAGACAGAAATAAGCAAGTCAGCAGGTAATAAACCAGGGCTAAGTCCTCTAGAGAAAAATAAAGATAGCAGCCCTGGCAAAGGGGGCGGGCACCTTGAAATTTTAGACAGGTGGCTTGTGAAGGTCTGCAGGGCCTGGGGAAACCAGCCCGGTGGCTCCCTGGGGGAAAAGCATTCCAGAAGGAGTGAACAGCAACGCTAAGGCCCTGGGGCGGGATATTTTTGGCATGTTCGAGGAACTTCAAAGGCCTGTGTGGCTGGAAGGACCAGGAAGGAGAATAGCAGATAAGAGAGCTGCCGGGGTGATGTGAGGGCAAGAAGGACTGTGAGGAAACTTACAGGCCGTTGTAAGAACTTTGGCTTTTACTCTGAGTGAGATGGGAGCCAGTGGAGGGTTGTGAGCGGAGGAGGACGTGCTCAGACCTCCGTTTCTATAGTTGACTCTGGCTTAGGGTGGAGAACAGACTGGAAGGGGCAAGGGCAGAAGCAGGGAGACCTGCTTTAGTGGGGGCAGCAGAGGGGTTGAAAGTCATCAGATCCTGGTTTTATTTTAAAGGCCAAGCCACCAGGCATTGCTGATAGATTAGATGTGTCTGAGAGAGAAGTAGATGTGACTTCAAGAGTTTTGACCTGAGCAGCTGGAAGATAGGAATTGCCATCTTCCAAGGTCAGAAGATCAGATGTGGAGCTGGTTTGCAGGTGAGGAGGGGGACAATCATGGGTTTAGCTTGGGGAAGTGAGCTTGAGATGGCAGGTGGAGATGTCCAATTAGCAGGGAATGATAGAGGTCTGAGTCTCACCTGGGCTTCAGATGGTGCTGTGGAGGAACAGGGCAGGTAGGAGGGCCGCATAGGCAGCACCCTGCAAGGTGTCCTGATGGGACCATCTTCCCATTGCTGAGGGTGTCTGAAATTCTGTCTTTAATGTCATGGTTCCTGATGGAGCTGACCATCATAATCACCAGGAGGGCTTTTTAAAGGAACAGATTCCTGAGTCTCACTTCAAATCTATAGAACAGGAATCTCAGAGGTGGGGTCCAAACCTAGAAAAATGTTGAAAGTCTGCATCAGGTGATTGTGATGAGCACCACTGGTTAAGATTCCCCACATATAAGGGGATTCCTGCTGGTTTCATTGCCGTTTTAAAACTAAGGTGGTCAATGCAATGAGAAGACAAGCCACACTCTTGGCTTGGGAGAAACTGTTTGCAAAACACATATCTGATAAAGGACCTTTATCCAAAATACACAAAGAAGTCTTAAACCTCAACAATAAGAAAACAAATAATCCAATTTAAAAATGAGCAAATACTTGAGCAGGTACCTCACCAAAGAATATATACAGATGGCAAATGAACATATGAAAAGATGTTCAACATCATATGTCATTAGGAAATTGCAAATTAAAACAACAGTAAGATACCATCACATACCTATTAGACTGGCCAAAATCCAAAACACTAGACAACACCAAGTGCTGGTGAGGATGTGGAGCATCAGGAACTCTCATTCTCTGCTGGTGGGAATGCAAAATGGTGCAGCCACTTGGGAGGAGAGTGTGGCAGTTTCTTGCAAAAGTAAACACACTTGACCAGAGCCTCCCATCAAGCCTCTTAGATAGCCTCAACCACCAGAGGGCAGACAACAGAAGCAAGAAAAACTACAATCCTGCAGCCTGTGGACCAAAAACCACAGTTACAGAAAGATAGAGAAGATGAAAAGGCAGAGGGCTATGTACCAGATGAAGGAACAAGAAAAAACCCCAGAAAAACAACTAAATGAAGTGGAGATAGGCAACCTTCCAGAAAAAGAATTCAGAATAATGATAGTGAAGATGATCCAGGACCTTGGAATAAGAATGGAGGCAAAGATTGAGAAGATGCAAGAAATGATTAACAAAGACCTAGAAGAATTAAAGAACAAACAAACAGAGATGACCAATACAATAACTGAAATGAAAACTACACTAGAAGGAATCAATAGCAGAATAACTGAGGCAGAAGAACGGATAAGTGACCTGGAAGACAGAATGGTGGAATTCACTGCTGCGGAACAGACTAAAGAAAAAAGAATGAAAAGAAATGAAGACAGCCTAAGAGACCTCTGGGACAACATTAAACGCAACAACATTCGCATGATAGGGGTCCCAGAAGGAGAAGAGAGAGAGAAAGGACCAGAGAAAATATTTGAAGAGATTATAGTCGAAAACTTCCCTAACATGGGAAAGGAAATAGCCACCCAAGTCCAGGAAGCGCAGAGAGTCCCATACAGAATAAACCCAAGGAGAAACACGCCGAGACACATAGTAATCAAAGTGGCAAAAATTCAAGACAAAGAAAAATTATTGAAAGCAGCAAGGGAAAAACGACAAATAACATACAAGGGAACTCCCATAAGGTTAACAGCTGATTTCTCAGCAGAAACTCTGCAAGCCAGAAGGGAGTGGCATGATATACTTAAAGTGATGAAAGGGAAGAACCTACAACCAAGATTACTCTACCCGGCAAGGATCTCATTTAGATTTGATGGAGAAATCAAAAGCTTTACAGACAAGCAAAAGCTAAGAGAATTCAGCACCACCAGACCAGCTCTACAACAAATGCTAAAGGAACTTCTCTAAGTGGGAAACACAAGAGAAGAAAAGGACCTACAAAAACAAACCCAAAACAATTAAGAAAATGGTCATAGGAACATACATATCGATAATTACCTTAAACGTGAATGGATTAAATGCCCCAACCAAAAGACATAGACTGGCTGAATGGATACAAAAACAAGACCCATATATATGCTGTCTACAAGAGACCCACTTTAGACCTAGGGACACATACAGACTGAAAGTGAGGGGATGGAAAAAGATATTCCATGCAAATGGAAATCAAAAGAAAGCTGGAGTAGCTATACTCATATCAGATAAAATAGACTTTAAAATAAAGAATGTTACAAGAGACAAGGAAGGACACTACATAATGGTCCAGGGATCAATCCAAGAAGAAGATATAACAATTATAAATATATATGCACCCAACATAGGAGCACCTCAATACATAAGGCAACTGCTAACAGCTATAAAAGAGGAAATCGACAGTAACACAATAATAGTGGGGGACTTTAACACTTCACTTACACCAATGGACAGATCATCCAAAATGAAAATAAATAAGGAAACAGAAGCTTTAAATGACACAATAGACCAGATAGATTTAATTGATATATATAGGACATTCCATCCAAAAACAGCAGATTACACGTTCTTTTCAAGTGCGCACGGAACATTCTCCAGGATAGATCACATCTTGGGTCACAAATCAAGCCTCAGTAAATTTAAGAAAATTGAAATCATATCAACCATCTTTTCTGACCACAACGCGATGAGATTAGAAATGAATTACAGGGAAAAAAACGTAAAAAAGACAAACACATGGAGGCTAAACAATACGTTACTAAATAACCAAGAGATCACTGAAGAAATCAAAGAGGAAATTAAAAAATACCTAGAGACAAATGACAATGAAAACACGACGACCCAAAACCTATGGGATGCAGCAAAAGCGGTTCTAAGAGGGGAGTTTATGGCTATACAAGCCTACCTAAAGAAACAAGAAAAATCTCAAGTAAACAATCTAACCTTACACCTAAAGAAACTAGAGAAAGAAGAAACAAAACCCAAAGTTAGCAGAAGGAAAGAAATCATCAAGATCAGAGCAGAAATAAATGAAATAGAAACAAAGAAAACAATAGCAAAGATCAATAAAACTAAAAGTTGGTTCTTTGAGAAGATAAACAAAATTGATAAGCCATTAGCCAGACTCATCAAGAAAAAGAGGGAGAGGACTCAAATCAATAAAATCAGAAATGAAAAAGGAGAAGTTACAACAGACACCGCAGAAATACAAAGCATCCTAAGAGACTACTACAAGCAACTTTATGCCAATAAAATGGACAACCTGGAAGAAATGGACAAATTCTTAGAAAGGTATAAACTTCCAAGACTGAACCAGGAAGAAACAGAAAATATGAACAGACCAATCACAAGTAATGAAATTGAAACTGTTATTAAAAATCTTCCAAGAAACAAAGGTCCAGGACCAGATGGCTTCACAGGTGAATTCTATCAAACATTTAGAGAAGAGCTAACACCCATCCTTCTCAAACTCTTCCAAAAAATTGCAGAGGAAGGAACACTCCCAAACTCATTCTATGAGGCCACCATCACCCTGATACCAAAACCAGACAAAGACACTACAAAAAAAGAAAATTACAGACCAATATCACTGATGAATATACATGCAAAAATCCTCAACAAAATACTAGCAAACGGAATCCAACAACACATTAAAAGGATCATACACCACGATCAAGTGGGATTTATCCCAGGGATGCAAGGATTCTTCAATATACGCAAATCAATCAATGTGATACACCATATTAACAAATTGAAGAATAAAAACCATATGATCATCTCAATAGATGCAGAAAAAGCTTTTGACAAAATTCAACACCCATTTATGATAAAAACTCTCCAGAAAGTGGGCATAGAGGGAACCTACCTCAACATAATAAAGGCCATATACGACAAGCCCACAGCAAACATCATTCTCAATGGTGAAAAACTGAAAGCATTTCCTCTAAGATCAGGAACGAGACAAGGATGTCCACTCTCACCACTATTATTCAACATAGTTCTGGAAGTCCTAGCCACGGCAATCAGAGAAGAAAAAGAAATAAAAGGAATACAAATGGAAAAGAAGAAGTAAAACTGTCACTGTTTGCGGATGACATGATACTATACATAGAGAATCCTAAAACTGCCACCAGAAAACTGCTAGAGCTAATTAATGAATATGGTAAAGTTGCAGGATACAAAATTAATGCACAGAAATCTCTTGCATTCCTATACACTAATGATGAAAAATCTGAAAGAGAAATTATGGAAACACTCCCATTTACCATTGCAACAAAAAGAATAAAATACCTAGGAATAAACCTACCTAGGGAGACAAAAGACCTGTATGCAGAAAACTATAAGACACTGATGAAAGAAATTAAAGATGATACCAACAGATGGAGAGATATACCATGTTCTTGGATTGGAAGAATGAACATTGTGAAAATGAGTATACTACCCAAAGCAATCTACAGATTCAATGCAATCCCTATCAAATTACCAATGGCATTTTTTACAGAGCTAGAACAAATCATCTTAAAATTTGTATGGAGACACAGAAGACCCCGAATAGCCAAAGCAGTCTTGAGGCAAAAAAATGGAGCTGGAGGAATCAGACTCCCTGACTTCAGACTCTACTACAAAGCTACAGTAATCAAGACAATATGGTACTGGCACAAAAACAGAAACATAGATCAATGGAACAAGATAGAAAGCCCAGAGATTAACCCACGCACCTATGGTCAACTAATCTATGACAAAGGAGGCAAAGATATACAATGGAGAAAAGACAGTCTCTTCAATAAGTGGTGCTGGGAAAACTGGACAGCTACATGTAAAAGAATGAAATTAGAATACTCCCTAACACCATACACAAAAATAAACTCAAAATGGATTAGAGACCTAAATATAAGACTGGACACTATAAAACTCTTAGAGGAAAACATAGGAAGAACACTCTTTGACATACATCACAGCAAGATCTTTTTTGATCCACCTCCTAGAGTAATGGAAATAAAAACAAAAATAAACAAGTGGGACCTAATGAAACTTCAAAGCTTTTGCACAGCAAAGGAAACCATAAACAAGACGAAAAGACAGCCCTCAGAATGGGAGAAAATATTTGCAAATGAATCAACGGACAAAGGATTAATCTCCAAAATATATAAACAGCTCATTCAGCTCAATATCAAAGAAACAAACACCCCAATCCAAAAATGGGCAGAAGACCTAAATAGACATTTCTCCAAAGAAGACATACAGACGGCCACGAAGCACATGAAAAGATGCTCAACATCACTAATTATTAGAGAAATGCAAATCAAAACTACAATGAGGTATCACCTCACTCCTGTTAGAATGGGCATCATCAGAAAATCTACAAACAACAAATGCTGGAGAGGGTGTGAAGAAAAGGGAACCCTCTTGCACTGTTGGTGGGAATGTAAATTGATACAGCCACTATGGAGAACAATATGGAGGTTCCTTAAAAAACTAAAAATAGAATTACCATATGACCCAGCAATCCCACTACTGGGCATATACCCAGAGAAAACCGTAATTCAAAAAGACACATGCACCCGAATGTTCATTGCAGCACTATTTACAATAGCCAGGTCATGGAAG
Organism: Eschrichtius robustus; assembly: GCF_028021215.1. NCBI lineage: Eukaryota > Metazoa > Chordata > Mammalia > Artiodactyla > Eschrichtiidae > Eschrichtius > Eschrichtius robustus. Next base: position 88,253,040 of record NC_090831.1, read on the forward strand.
CAACCTAAATGCCCATCAACAGACGAATGGATAAAGAAGGTGTGGTCCATATATACAATGGAATATTACTCAGCCATAAAAAGGAACGAAACTGAGTCATTTGTTGAGACGTGGATAGATCTAGAGAACGTCATACAGAGTGAAGTAAGTCAGAAAGAGAAAAAGAAATATCGTATATTAACGCATGTATGTGGAACCTAGAAAAATGGTACAGATGAGCCAGTTTGCAGGGCAGAAGTTGAGACACAGATGTAGAGAATGGACATATGGACACCAAGGGGGGAAAACTGCGGTGAGGTGGGGATGGTGGTGTGCTGAATTGGGCGATTGGGATTGACATGTATACACTGATGTGTATAAAATTGATGCCTAATAAGAACCTGCAGTATAAAAAAACAAACAAAACAACTAATACTAAACTTTTATTGGGTTATTTGTATGGAAATATGTTAATATAAATGTTTCAGACATTACATGAAATTTCTAAAAATCTTAAAAAAAAAAAAAAAAAAAGTAAACACACTTACCATACAATCCAGCAGTCACACTCCTTGGTATTTACTCAGAGGTGTTGAAAACCTATGTCCATACAAATACCTGCATACAAATGCTTATATGAGCTTTATTCATAATTACCAAAAATTAAAGAAACCAAGATGTTCTTCAGTAGGCAAATGGATAAACTGTGATATATCTAGACAATAGAATATTATTCAGCACTAAAAAGAAATGAGCTATCAAGCCATGAAAAGGCATGGAGGAATCTCAAATGGATATTATTTTGTGAAAGAAGCCAATGTGAAAAGGCAATGTACTGTATGATTCTAACCATATGACCTTCTGGAAGAGACAAAACTATAGTGACAGTAAAAAAGATCAGTGGTTGCCAGGGGTTGAGGGGAGGGAGGGATGAATACTTGGAGAACGGAGGATATTTAGGGCAGCGAAACTACTCTGTATGATACTATAATGGTGAATATGTGTCAGTATACATTTGTCAAAACCCATAGAATGTACAATACCAAGAGTAAACCCTAATGTAAACTATAAACTTTGGTTGATAAAAAACGAAACGAAGGGAGTGAAAATTTATGGAGAGGACAGACAGAAGAACATAGGAACCTGCCTTTTTTTGCCAGGCACTCAGCAGGTGCTAGAAATGGGCGAGTGAACAGAACAGGCCGATCACTGCCTTCGTGGAGCTTACATTCTAGAAACCCTGTTTGAAAAGCATGGAGACAGAAGGGGAAAGCAAGAGTGCCTGGAAATTGTGCCTCAGACTGATCTTTCGTCTCTGCCTAGAGAGAGGCTCCCGACGGTATAGGGCAGGAGAGTAGCACACACAAAGCTATGTACAAGGGTAAGTCCCTCATCACCCCACATTCTCGGACTGCAGTGGAATGCTCACCATCTGAGCCCTAGCAGCCCCTGTTTCTTCCTGCCCGCCCCACAGGTGTCTTGACACTCAAAAGAATTGAAAACAGGATTCCAAAGAGATATTTGACACCTATGTTCACAGCAGCATTATTCAAGTAGCCAAAAATGGAAGCAATCCAAGTGTCCATCAATGGATGAATGGGTAAGCAAAATGTGATACTTACATACAATGGAATATTATTCAGCCTTAAACAGGAAGTTCTGACCCACAGTGCAACATGGATGAATCTTGAGGACATTAGCTAATGAAATAAGAGTCATATTTTTAAAAAATTTTATTGAAGTATAGTTTATTTACAATGTTGTGCTAATTTCTTCTGCATAGCAAAGTGACTCAGTTATACATATATATATTCTTGAAATGTCAGTCATAGAAGGACAATTATGCTAAATGAAATAAGTCATAAAAGGGCAATTCTTTTTTTAAATTTTTTTTAACTGAAGTTCAGTTGATTTACAATGTTGTGCCAGTCTCTGCTGTACAGCAAAGTGACTCAGTTATACACATATAGACATTTGTTTTTACATTCTTTTCCATTGTGGTTTATCACAGGATATTGAATATAGTTCCCTGTGCTATACAGTAGGACCTTGTTGTTTATCCATTCTATATGTAATAGTTTACATCTGCTAAGTCCCAAACTCCCAGTCCTTCCCTCATCCCACCTGCCTCCCTTGGCAGCCACAAGTCTGTTCTCTACGTCTGTGAATCTGTTTCTGTTTTGTAGATAAGTTCATTTGTGCCATATTTGAGATTCCACATATAAGTGATATCCTATGGTATTTGTCTTTCTCTTTCTGACTTACTTCGCTCAGTATGATCATCTCTATTTGCACATAAAAGGGCAATTCTTGTATGAGGTACCTAGAGTAGTTAAATTCCTAGACACAGAAAGCAGATTGCCAGGAGCTGGGAGGAGGGGAGGGAATGAGGAGTTATTGTTTAATGGGTACAGAATTTCAGTTTTGGAAGATTAAAAAAAAGTTCCAGAGATGAATAGTGGTGATGGTTGCATAGCAATGTGAATGTACTTAAATTCTGAACTGTACACTTGAAATGGTAAATTTTATGTTAACTGTATTTTACCACAGTTTTAGAAAAGGGAGTTAGGCACTTTTACTAACCAAGACTAGTAGGGTGGATGGGGGCAGCAAGGGCCACGGGGCCTCCTGGAAATGCAGCACCCAGAGCTGATGCAGCCAGGCGTCCCCGGAACCGGATCAGGAGCAGCTGTGGCTAGGAGGGTATGGATTGGAACCCGTGCTCACCTCTGCTTCTCTGCTGTGCTGCCCTGCACCGCCCCCCTCCCGCCCCCAGCCTCCCAGCTTCTGCTCTCTAAGACAGCTCGCTTCCTCATCTCCCTGGCTTGCAAGGGACCCCTCAGGACACTCCCTACCGTACTCTCCTGAGATGTTCTTTCATCTTCAGCTTCCCTGATCACTGCCTCGTCTCTGTAGCCTCCACTTCAAATTTTGAAGGAATCAGATTGGTCGTCCCATTTGGGGGGAACAGGCATATTGTGAGTGTCTGGCAGGCTTGTGGGCTGGTACCCCTGCTCCAGTCAGCTTTGCCAGGTTAGTGGACAGCCTCCTGGGCAGCTCAGTCATCAGGGCTCTGGCCACCCTACCCTCAGTAGGGGCTGTGGGCAGCAGGGATGATGGGCCCTGATGATGGGACTCACTACAACAGCAGTGACCGAATCTGAAACCTCCAGACTGACAGGTTCTCTATCCATCCCAAAGTCAGCCGTCCTCTCCCTCCCTTCCTATCCCCGTAACCTCTCCATCATTTGTTATTCTGTTGCTCATACACTCTGGAAACAGTAACTTACATACAAGGCAAGGCCTGCCTTATTGATTTTTATATTCCCACATCACTGTATGGTAGCACTCAAATGTTTACTAATAAACTAATTAATGGGAAGATGAAAACATAGAAGGAGCAATGTGTTTGGAATCTGAAGACCACAGTTGAGTCACTCAAGGTCACTTTCTTTGTGACCTTTGAAAGAGCATCTAATTACTCTGGGCCTCAGCCTCAAATTCTGCAGCATAAATGGGTTGAAATCTATCAGTAGTCCAAAACGTGTTCTACTGCGTCCCCCCTAAGGAGTTGAATGGGTGTCTTTCCAGTAGAATTTCTCAAAGTCTTTAATATGATAATGGGGTTTTACAAACTTTCCAGAGAGCGATTAAAGTACAGAACACTTCCCAAATTCACTTCTCCATATAGTCCTTTAAACCTGGAACATCCTATGGGGCTTGGGCAGGGAAAGATGAAACATCTGTCTGGGATGCACATGATTCTAAGGGCTGATTTAACCTCAAAGAATTTTGGAATTCATATGAGTCTATTTGCCACTGCCTGTCTACTCACCCAGAACAAATTGCTTTGGATTTTCGATTGGCTACCTTGGGTAATTTCCTATGTAAATATCTCACTCATGGTTGTCTGAGGTTGTTTCCCTCTGTCTGTTTACTCATGACCTGAAGTTAACCAAGGCCACTGAGTCAGATTCTACAAGTTGTTCCTCCTTATCTCGGGGTGACATGGTACCTCCTATTTCCAAGAAAAATAAGGCGCTGACACACCAGGCTATTGCCGCTGAATCACCAGGTGAAGGCATCTGAGTGGGCAACTGTTACCTAGGAAGTCCCCTGAGTTGTCAGGTCGCTGCCAGATCACTATCTCAGCCATATAATCAGTGGGATGCATAATCTAACTTGAGGGTTTATTGTAGGGAAGTTAAATAGCTTTCATGACTTTGGCTAATGGCCAGATACTATAACTTACTGGGGAACAAGACTCACTGTCAAATCAAAATATGGGGTGCTGGGGCTGCCACAGCTGGGGAGCGCTCTCCTGTAGTAGTTTCATGGGGCTGCTGTAACAAAGTGCCACAAAACTGGGTGCCTTAAAACAGCAGAAATGTATTCTCTTCAGGCCGGAAGTCTGAAGTCAAGGTGTCGACAGTGCTATATTCCTACAAAGCTTCTAGGGGAGGATCCTTCCTTGGCTCTTCTGGTGGCCCCAGATGATTTTTAACTCATGGCTGCATGACTCCAACCTCTGCCTCCATCTTCGCAGGGCATTTCCTCTGTGTCTGGGTCCAAATTTTCCTCTTCTTATAAGGACATCAGTCATGTTGGATTCAGGGCCACCCTAATGACTTCATCTTAACTTGATTATATTGGCAACGACCCTGTTTCCAAACAAGGTCACGTTCACAGGTACCGGGGATTAGGACTCCAACATATCTTTTGGAGGATGTGATTCAAACCATAACACCCCTCATATCAAGAAAATGTATGTTTAGGGAGTTCCCTGGTGGCCTAGTGGTTAGGATTCCGGGCTTTCACTGCCGTAGCCCGGGTTCAATCCCCGGTCGGGGAACTGAGATCTCGCACGTGCAGTATGTTGCACTCATCCCTCTGAGCCCTGTCTGTGAATAATGACTATCTAGTCTCTCCTTTTGGGTCTATTTTTGGTTTTGAGAGAGGAGAGTCCAGAGTCCAGGCACCTTCAGCACAAAAGGTAGAGTTTAGGGCTAAGGATGTCCAAAGTATTTGAGGCCATTTTTGCAGACAAGAGTATATCTCGAGTCACTGTAATGCGGGAATTAGGAGCCAGCTGGACTCTGGTTTGAATCCTGCCTCTACCACTTGGTAGCTGTGTGACTCTGAGCAGAGCTCCTGACTACTCTGAACTGTGGCTTCCTCGCAGGTAGATGGGAATGACACCAATCCCCTCCCAGTGGTTCTCACCTGAGGAAGATTTTGCACCCTGGGAGATATGTGGCAGTGTCTGCAGATATTTTTGATTGTCACAGCTGAGGAATGCTGCTGGCACCTAGTGGGTAGAAGCCAGGCATGCTGCTAACATCCTACAAAGCACAGGACAGCCCCCATATAACCAAGAATTATCTGGCTTCAAATGTCAGTTGTGCCAAGGTTGGGAAATCCTGTCCATCCTTGTGGGGTTGATAATTATCTTTGAAAATGAGGCATGCAAGGTACCTAGCACATGCATGGCCTTGTGTCAGCCCAATAAATGGCGGGTCTACATATTGCAAAGTAGGGAGTTTGTGACAATCTCATAAAAATATGTGAACTCACTAGAATTTTCATAGTATGAAGAGGAAAAAGGCTCTCAAATTCAGCGTAGTCCCTGAATTATGAACTCCCAAGAAACATAAGGAATGTAAAAGTACAATTGGCTAATGCAGATAATGAGTCATATAGAAGGGATAAAAATATTAGTGGAGTGCTTGTTATGTCACATGCTGGCCACTTTTTCCTCCATCAGCTCGTTTAATCCTTTTAGCAACATTAGGAGGTAAGAATTTTTAATCCCATTTTATAGGTGAAGAAACTGAGGCTCATGAGAGTTTAGATCTTGTCCCTGGGTTATGTATCTATAAGTGGTACAGCTGGTATTTGAGTCCAAGTCTGTCTGTTACCAAGCCGTGATTCTCTGTTGCCCTGCCCTGATTCACATGTAATCACTGCAACTGACAAACTTATTAGTCATGAACCCAGCAATGTGGATGCTGAGGGACACAGCCAGGGAAACCCTCAGGAGAATCAGGAACCTGTTGAAGGCGCCTCAGGGATTCTGAAGGATGTCTATCCCTCTAAGATCTCCTCTCCTCTTCCCTGCATTTGAATCCAGGCCCCTCTTGATGCTGTCTCTGGTGATCCTGATAGCTGGACCAGGCCTGCCCTCCAGAAACAATGCAAAATGCTAAAAAATGAACCCATTTTCTTCCCCTCCTCTAGTTTCCCATGACAAGTCCTATTCCCTCAGGGTCACAGAGCACCAGCATACTACAAAGAAGAGACCATCTATTCTAACCAGAGATGTGACAACAATAGCACAAAAGTTGGGGGTGGAAAAATGGAAGTGTAGTTGTGTAAGGTTCTTGAATATACATGAAGTGATAGGACATCACTTGAAGGTAGACAGTGATAATTAAAGATGTATACTATAAAACCTAAAATAACCACTAAATTAATGATACAAAGATTTACACCTAATAAGCCACAGAGGAGATAAAATGGAATCATAAACAGTTCACCAAAGAAGATAAACAAATGGCCAGTACGCACATGAAAAGATGTTCAACATCATTTGTTGTCAGGGAAATGCAAATCAACACCACAGTGAGATATTGCTTTAGACCAACCAGGACGGATATTAACAACTGTTGGAGAGAATGTGGAGCATTTAGAACCTTCATGCATTGCTAGTAGGAATGTAAAATGGGGCAGTCACTTTGGAACAGTCTGGCAGCAACTCAAAAAGTTAAACGCAGAGTTACCATATGACCCAGCAATTCTACATCTAGGAATATACCCAGGAGAAATGAAACATATGTCTAAAAAAAACCATGATATTCATGGCAGCGTTATCCATAAAATGTCCATCAACTGATGAATGGATAAACAAATGTGGTATATCCATACAGCAGAATTCATTGATAAAAAGGAATGAAGTAGGTATATATACTATAACATGGATGAACCTTGAAAACACTATGCTAACTGAAAGAAGCCAGTCACAATAGGCCCATATTATATGATTCCATTTGTATAAAATGCCCGGATTAGGCAAATCTGTAGGGGCAGAAAGTAGATTCGTAATTGCTTAGTGCTGGGGGAGGGGTAGGAATGAGAGGATTTGGGGGTGATAGCTAAAGGTATGAGGTTTCTTTCTGGGGTGATGTTCTGTAAATATGGTGATGGTTACACAATTCTCTGTATATACTAGAAATCACTGAATTGCACACTTTTTAAATGGGTGAAGTGTATGAGATGTGAATTATATCTCAAAAAAGCTGTTACAAAAAAGTAATCAATCCAAAAGTAGGCAGAAAAAGAGAACAAAGGGAAAAAGGAATAAGTGGAACAAAAAAGAAAAACAGTGAGATGGTCAATTTAAACCTAATCATATCAATAATCACATTAAATTTAGATGGTCTCAATGCTTCAATTTGAAGGCAGAGGTTGAGAGATTGGATGAAAAAGCAAGAACCAACTCTATGCTGCCTACAGGAAACCCACTTTAAATAAAATAAGGTAAACATAGAATGACACAAAGGGATGTACCACGGTAACACTAAAAATAACCAAACCAAACCAAACAAACAAAACACCAGGGTGGATATTAATATAAGACAAAGTAGATTTCAGGGCAGAGAATATTGCCAAGGACAAAGAAGTCCATTTCGTAATGATAAAATGGTTAATTTATCAAGAGAAGATAACAATCTTAAATATTTATGAGCCTGATAACAGCTTCAAACTGCATGAAGCAAAAACTGATAGAACTGCAAGGAGAAATAGAAAACCCCCCAATTATATCCGTTATTTTAATTTAAACACTTGTCATACAATAACTGAGAAGGAGGTTTAGAGATTGTCCAGCCCAGTCCACTCATTTTACTGTATGAGGGAAATGGGGCTCAAAGAAGTCCATTGACTTACCCAGGGCCACTGAGCTCACTAGTGTCAGAGCCTGGACATTAGCCTAAGCGTCACCAGGGCTATTTGGCTCTGTGAGACTCCCTGCATTATATGGACTCCCAAATACAGCCTAACACTGTGGTAAGAGACTTACCATCATGAAAAGGTGGAGTCTACTAGATAACTACTCATGGTTACTTGTGTGTTAAGAGACTATCCATTCAGCCCCTTTCATAAATATTTATTAAAGCCTAGGCGCTGTTGGAGGTGCTTGGGATACAGCAGTGAAGTCCAACTCCCTCCCCTCAAGGAGCTTATATTTTAGCTAGGAAGAGACAGGCAATGAACAAATCTACAAGTGATAAATGCTATTAAGAAAAATAAAGCAGGTTAAGAGGGATCAAGAGCTGGCCAGAGCTATAGGAAACTGTATCCACCTAGTATTTCCCCAAGAAAGGCTGGTCCTGTGAAATCTTTCACATAAAATGTCAAACAAGCACCGCCTGTACTGTTTCCTTCTGGAGATTCCCTGTGCCTGTTAGTAAATTGAAGGCTATGAGAAGTCCTGCCATGATGAAACATTTCAATTTCTCTGATCTAGTACTTTCCAACTATGGAGCATGCCTTGAGGAATGTCCATGGTGCCTCTTAGGCTCCCTACAACATCTTTCCTACCCACTTTCTAGAAGCCAAACTTCCAAGTTTTTGTGTCTTTAGCTTATTCCTCGAAAAGATTGTAGTTTCTTCCAGCTCAACTTGCAGTTGAGGCAATTACATCCACCAGAGAGGCAGCATGATGCTAGGGAAGGAGCCCTGCCCCTGGATCCTAGGGGGTGATTCCCAGCAAGTTTCTTGGCCTTTCTAGGCCTCAAAAATAAAATGAGGATCTAGACTTGGTGCCCTCAGATCACCTGCAGCTCTAAAATTTTATAATTCCTTGGACTGAGATTTTAAGACTGTGGTTGACCTTGGCCATTAAAATAGGTATTCATGTTTCGGATGCTGATCCTGTCACTTTGGTGTGGAAAAAATGTTCAATCTCGTTCATACTCCAGTCTAAGACTGGCTTAAAGCACTGGTTCCCAAGCCATGCACCGGAGTCATCTGGAGGTTTAACACATACACTGTTTAGGTCCCACCCCCAGAGTTTCTAATGGGATTGGTCTCGGGGAGAGGGGCCTGGGCATTGGGATTTCAGCAAGTGCCCTTGGGGTTCCATGTGCTGCCATGGTTAAGAACCACTGCCTGTAAAACATGGTTTTTATACTGCAGCCTTTCTTGAATACATTCAGGGATTATTGCCATATCTGAGCACCATCTGGGCCTGGGGATGTATGACTGTATATGGAACAGCTGTATCTTTGGCCATAAATAGAAGATACCCAAAAAACATAAACCCCCAAATGGAAAATAATATAATTACATTTTAGCTTAATACCGGTGCCTGTGAAGATTCTGAGCCCGAGATCACCGTTTTCTCCATGGAAAGAGATGAACAAATCTGAGAACGTGTTATGGTCACAGTGGCCCTGAACGGAGAATTTCCCCTCGACACAAAGTGACGGTCAGAGTAATGAAAAGGCAAAGATTCCCTACTGAGGGGTTCAATCGTAGTTAGTGCTGTGGCTGGGGCCTCCTAAATGTCTATTCCTCACCACCATTGGATTACATTTTGGGAGATGCTCTTTAAGTCCTTCAGGGTCATTTCTTAAGGGAGTCATTCCTGGAAGTAGGGCTAGGAGATCAGGGGAGAGATGATCAGGGCTTACTTTTCCAATACTTGGGAGAAATGTGGCTAAGAAAGAACATCAGTGGCAATGGTGAAAGGGGAGAGAAGGCGAGAACCGGAAAAGTGCGCCATGAGGTTGAACTTGGCAGGGTGTGGACGATGGGGACGATGCTGCCAGGTGAGCCTGAAGCGGGAGTCAGAGCAGGGGAGGTCCACCTGCTGCTTGTGTACGGATGAGAGCCCCCCAGCTCCAGCCATCAGCACTTCCGCCTCCGGCCCAGGGGCTGGCTGAAGGAGCCTCCTTCCCCGCTCCCAGAAGTTCAGGGTCCAAGGGCTTGCCTGATTCCCTCTTCTGCCTCTGGAGCATCCTGTGCTAAGCGAAGCCTCCTAATTAGGCACCCAGAAATCAAAGTACTAGGCTCTACCAAGAAGAAGGTTCCAGAAACCCTCCAATTTAATAAACAATAAAGAATAAACTGTTCTGTGAAGAAGCGGAAGTCTGAAACTAACTGCAGGTGTTGCTTTTAAGAGGAAATGAATAAAGCAAATGGGAGCTAGAGTTCCTAAGTGATAACCATATCGCCTTTAAAAATTAATGAATATTATTTTCTGTAATAATAACAACTCTGGGCATTACCATCAGAAGAAACATAGTACCTCTGACGGTAAATGTTCTCCATTTTGGTACTGTAAATGAAGCCACCTCGTTCTGTTGGGACTTTGCTAGAATAATCTCCAGCCAAATGCTCCATAAGAAATAAAATGCCAGATGTCGGGGGAAATGACAAAAGCCTTCAACTGTCAGCCATGAAATGAAACAATTTATCAGTCAATAGACTATGAGCTTTTTTTTTTTTTGAACAATGTCTTTTTTTTTTTTTGGCTGCGTTGGGTCTTCATTGCTGCACACGGGCTTTCTCTAGTTGCGGCGAGCGGGGGCTACTCTTGGTTGAGGTGCGCGGGCTTCTCATTGCGGTGGCTTCTTTTGTGGCAGAGCACGGGCTCTAGGCGCGTGGGCTTCAGTAGTTGTGGTGCGTGGGCTTCAGTAGTTGTGGCACGCGGGCTCAGTAGTTGTGGCTCGCCGGCCCTAGAGCGCAGGCTCAGTAGTTGTGGCGCACGGGCTTAGTTGCTCTGCGGCATGTGGGATCTTCCGGGACCAGGGCTCGAACCCGTGTCCCCTGCATTGGCAGGTGTATTCTTAACCACTGTGCCACCAGGGAAACCAGACTATGAGCTTTTAAAGGAGGAATTTGATACAAAGAAACCCGAAATGGTACTGCCAAAATTTCATTCCTGCCTTTCAATCCACTTCCCTGGAATAAGGCCAAGTCCACTGAAGGAAGGAGAAATAACACTTCTGGGTTCCCTGGAAGTTGTGAATTGAGGTGCCTGTTTTTAACTGCTTTTGAGCTCTGTTGTGGGCGCTGATGTGAAGCCATTTAGTAATACCAAAGCAGATGCAGACTTGCACATAAGAATGATTGGGAGCTGCTTCTTCTCAACATCCATGTATCTCATCAGAAAAATAGGTTCTTCTATTTCTAACAGCAGACAGTGACCCCTTGGCACATAAGCTGGCACATCTACAAACAGACAGATGGATTGTAAATGGGGAAAGTTTTTTACAATCCTTTCTATTTACTCTATTGTCATAGAAATGTTTTGATTAATCTGCTTTAAAAACTTCATTTTGAAAAACAAAAAAAGCCTTCCTCAATAGACAATCCAAATAGGTCTGTATCTATTAAAGAAATTGAATCAGTATTAATACCCTTCCAAAACAGAAAGTACCAGGCCCAGATGAGTTCACTGGTGAATTCTACCAAACACATAAGGAAGAAATGATACCAATTCTCTACAAGTTCTTAGAGAATATAGAAGCAGAAGGAATACTTCCTGAACTCATTCTATGAGACCAGCGTCACCGTAATACAAAAGCCAGACAAAAACATTGCATCATTTTATGCAAAGGAACATTTCTGTATAGTATCATGATGTCAGTTAACTTATGGCATCATTTGAGACCAATCATTCAGAGGTTAAAGAAAAAAAGAATTGAGTAGTTTAAGTGTAGACATTATGAGCTTTTTAAAAGTCAAAAATTATTATAACTTTTAAAACTAGAAATGAAAAGGCCACTGAAGCATCCTACAGTTTTTAATTGCAAATAAGTTAGATATCAATTGCTATAATCCACATAAACAAAAAGCTTCTTTTTTTTTTTTTTTAACAGTAAAGGATTTTTGAGTCAAAAAAGAGAAAAATCAGTGTATATTATCCCCAGCTGTGATAGGTACATTTCTTGCTATGACCTCATAAGGAGCCATTGTTATGGAATTCCAGGCACCTGGGTCCCTGGCTGGGCCTAGATTTTTGGTCTGTCTAGCCCAGGAAGCTAGCTTTCAGTCATCTGAGGGGTTTTCACCAAAGTTAAATCTTTTCCTCTTTGGCTCTTTGTCTATTTTGCTTACTACCTTTTCTCCCCCTCCACACCCACCCCCCATTCTTTCCTTTTCTCTTTTTCTCATTTTTTCTTTATTTTTTCATTTTCATTTTTCTAATTTAAAATGTTTTTCTTTTAAATTTTTCTGTTTTCTTATATTTCTTTATTTTCTTTTTCTTTTTTCTTTTTCTCACTTTTTTCTTTATTGTGGGAGTGGGTACTGAGCAGAACACACAGTATTCCCTTCTATGGGATATTTCATATGAAATATGAAAACCTGCTCAAGAAACTCATCATCTTCAACCCCATCAAGGGAAGCCCTTTAGATGAAATCATAAACGATTCATGGATGAACATGAGCCATGAGGAGGAACTAATGCCTTACACAGAGCTACTACCTGACTACAAGGATCCTGGGCAGACTCAGTTGATGGTGTCCATGGGCTACACATGGGAAGGGATCCACGACTTGTAGATGGGCCAGAAGTATGAAGAACTGAAGTGATGGTCACCTATGTGCTCCTGGCTTACAAAAGATCTGAACTGGGGGGCTACATCATTACCCTGAAGCCCGCTCCTTTGGCTAATCTGACCAACAGCTGCCCTTCTTACCCATCCTGCAAAGTACAGCTAATCCAAAGCAGCAGAGTTTCAGCGAGCTTGCCATTCCCACCTTTAATTCTTACTCTGAGAGCAGTCAGAGCAGCAGCACAGAAAATCAGTGGCCTGAGGGGGATCAGGAGTTAGGACGGAAGTCCAGCAGCACAGCCAAAGTGCCTGCCAATCCCCTACCTGGATGGAGAAGACCACCCCAGCACAGCCCCCGGCCTGGCCCTGTGGTCTCCCCCTGCACCAACATACCACCAGCAGCAGTGGTGGAGTACACCCCAGATGCAACCAACCTCCCCAGGGGGTATCCTGCAAAAGAAAACTCCCTCCACACTGGGCAGCCCAGACAGGTGCCTGGCCACCAGAGTTTGCCTGAAAGTGCAGCAGCCAGGGGCCAGTGGGAAAGTGAAGGTCCTTCACCTGCATCTGCACCTGTGTTTCAGGTCAGCCAGAAAGAACCGGCCTGAAGCTGAAAGCAGAGGGAACCTCAGGTAGTCCAGGCAGTGATATAAACAAGAAAGCACATTGGGAGGTCAAGCGTGCTCCCTGCACTTTACGTGGAGTCTGAAGATCATGAGATCCACGGAGCCTAATGAGATGGTGTGGGAGATGGGTCAGATACTGCAAGAAAACAGCTGCGGGTGGGAGTTGAGCTGCTGTGGGCACACGGCCCATCCTCGAGAGGACTTTGTGCAGTGGAAGGTGGAGGTGTGCAACCTGCCTGGCCTTCGCTCATGGGGTTCAAATAAGAGGATATCCGGCACCTCCATGGCCTTCGAAAGCATAGTCTCCAAGTTAACTGGCAGCTCAAAGGACTGCCATAGGGCCACTAGGGAGACAAGAGGAGAGGACCCTGGCTGGAGCCGCAGGCCGGCCCCTCCCGCGCACCTGGGTGAACTTCTGAGGCTAGACTGTTACCCCCCCGCCCCCCTGCATTTCTCCTCGTCCCTGCTCTTCTCCATCTTGTCTTCCGTGTTTGTTGGGGAGGGGAAATGGCTCGGTAGAAATAAACGCAATCAAAAAACATGTGTGTTAATTTATTATGTTTAAATACAATCATTTAAAAAAACTACCCTGCTTTATTGCTACAGCTGTCCCAAGACACTCATCGATCACTTGGCCAGAGGAAGGCCCTTGCCAAAATTCTCTCATGAAGCAACTGAAAAAAAAATAAAAACCACTTTTCTTGGGGGAAACCAAAGTCTGGTGAAACCATCCTAAGAATGAGACAAAGGTCAATGAATTGTAAAGGGGACAACATTTGGAGCTGTGGCATTGGCTTTTCTTGCTGGGAAAACAAGGCCTGAGGATCACATCTATATGATACATATTGCTGTGAGACAACCACTTCAGTATTTATAAGCTTAAAACAAAGACAATGTATTCTCTCTCATGACACCTGCCTTCTGGGTCCCCAATCCTAACTGGGGAGTGTTCACTGGTCTCTTCTGTTAGCTCCAGACTCACCTTCTTGGACCCCTTTGTTCCCCTTCAGCTTCCTCCTCTCCATCCCAGGTCACATATCCATCCTCCCTAAAATTACCGTCTTGTTTTTTTTTTTTTTTCTTGTGTTCAAAGAGCACTCCTTTTTATTTTTTGAAGATTTCCCCCCAGTCTTTATTGAGGTCTAACTGAAGTATACTAAACTGCACATCTTAAAAGAGTACAATTCTATCAGTTTTGACATACATACTCCCGTGAAACCATGACCCCTCAAACATTTCTATCACCCCCCAAAGTTTCCTTGTGTCCTTTTTTAATCCATTCCTCTATCATATCCCCAAGCAAGTGCTGATCTGCTTTCTCTCTCTATAGGTTAGCTTGTATTTTCCCTGGAATCATACAATATGTTCTCTTTTTTTGCATGGCTTCTTTCATTCAGTATGGTTTTGAGATTCTTCAATATTGTGGGTATTAACAGTTTGTCTTTATTGCTGAGTAGTATTCCATTGTATGGATATACCCCAACTTGTTTATCCATTCTCTACTGGTGGATTTGGGTTGTTTCTGGGTTTTGGCTATATACCAAATTTCCTATTAAAATTCGTGTACAAGACTTTGGGTTTTATGCTTTCATTTCTCTTTGGTAAATACCCAGGAATGGAATCGTTGGCTTGTGTGCTAGATGTATGTTGAGCTTTTTAAGAAACTGCCAAACTGATTTCCAAAATCGTTGTATCTTCTCACACTCCCACCAGCAATGTATGAGAGTGTCAGTTTCTCCACATCCTCACCAGCATTTGGTATGGTCAGTCATTTTAAATTTAGCCATCCTGTTGTGGTTTTTGTTTGTTTTAATGCACAGCAGTTTAGCTTTTGGCTTCATTTCTAAAATGGGGAACATATGCTTATGTTTCTAGGAAACAAAACCAGATTATGCCTGTTGTGCCAGTGAAGTTAATAGTTCCCATCTTATCCTCCAAAGTGTTCTGGATTAAATAATAAAATATGTTCCAGCCCAACTAGCAATGCCCCCAGGCTGTCCGTCCATAGCCACAAAGGCCCATTAAGGCATTCTGATCAACAAAGATTTCTTCCTCCTCTAAAGATTTTTTTTTTTTTAATTTTTAACAGCTTTATTGAGATGTAATTCTCATACAATGTAACTTATTTTTCTGTTAAACAATTTTTTTCCCCCTTATCACAACAGGATTACTGGAGGAAAGGAGTGGCATAATGTAGCCTAGTGCTAGGGTTGGGGAGAAAGGAGAGGAGGTAGAGGGGGTCAGACCAGGTCCTGATGACATCATTTGAGCTGGATGCAGTCACGTGTGACATAGGTAAGATCTATTCCTTAACTTTTCTACACAAGAACCCGGAAATCCTTTAGCTTTTATGTCTAAGCTAGTTTGACTTGGATTTCTGTCACTTGCCATTAAGAGTCCTGACCAGTATACACAGTCAGAAAGGCGATAGCATTTTGCCAAGCCTTGGCTGGCTCTCATTTCACATCTGAAGTTCCTCTGCGTTCCCTGAGAATTGGTTTTTGTTGACCTAGCCTGGGAAATTTAAAGCTGAAGCACCGGTCACACTGGTTGGGGATGAAACTTCAGAGGTCACTGAATACCCAGGATCAAAGTATTCAACGGTATCACCACACCGTTTGTTTAATCGAGTACTCTAGCTCCGTGTATCCACTGTAATGCAGCAGGCTCTTTAATCTTTAACTAAATTACCATTTAGTGGTATGATCCAAAAACTCTTCTGAATTTTGGGAAGCAGCCTCCATTTCCAACTAACACGTTCTTCCTCCTCAATAACTAGATTTAATACTTATAGAAAATATCCATATTTACTCAGTGCACTAAACGTGCAAACGAGCGACGCTATGTGACCTATGTGAACACACCTCTAATCCGTGGTGCGCGCCCTCTCCTAGTAGCACAGAGTTGCTAGGGCTGTTTGAGGACCTCTCTCAGCAAGCAGGGCAAAGGTAATACTCCACAGGCAGAAACGAGGACGCCGAAAGTGGGGGGCAGAAGTTAAAAAGATCCCATTCAGTCCTCTCTCGAACGTTCTCAGATAGAACTGAGGCGAGGCCCCTGACCCGCAGGGGTGCCTCCCCCACTGGGAGTGCCCTCGCCCTGTCCCCACGCCCCAAAGACGGACTAAACTCGGGCTGGCGGCCCGGTAGCTTCTGCCGCGCCCCTGGGTGCAGCCCACCGAAAAGCAGTCGGGCAGGTCTCGCCCCGGGAGAGGCTAAAAAGCCTCCATCCCGCACAACCAGCTCTCGGTCCCCGGTAGCAACCCGGGCTCAGGAGCAGAGGACCCGAACACAGCCTCGCGTTGACCCGCCGCGGCTCCTCTGGCGTCGGCGCCGCCTCTTCAGTCTCTAAATCCCGCCTCTGCGCCCCCGGGGCCGCCTCCTCCCGGCAGGGCCCTGCCTCCGCACGCCCCGTGCCATCACCACCCCCACGCGCTCAGGCCAGCCCTCTCCCAGCATAGCCCCGCCTCTCACACTCCAGGGCCCCGCATTCCTCCACCTCGCGTCCCGGCCCCGCCCGCGCGCTCTCGAGTTTGGAGCTCCCAGGTCCGGGCCTAGCGCTCGGGCCCCGCCCCCACGTGCCCCGGAGTCCGGGGGAGGAGTTGGCGCTCTGGAGGAGGCGTGGCCGTGGTGCCAGCGGAGGCGCGGGCGTTGCGGCCGGGACTTTGGTTTTGACACGGACGGCGAACGGCAGCGGTGTCTCTGGTGCTGGGGAGTGGACGCGGTTCTTGCGGATCCCGCGTTCGAGTCGGGGGCAGGACTTTTTGTCTGGATCAACGCAGCTGCGGCAACGCAGCAAGTCCTGGTGCAGCCGCAAGACCTGGTGCAGCCGCAAGACTTGGTGCAGCTGCGGCGGCCGGATTTCACCGCCGCTGCCGCCTCCGTAAAGCCCTGCAGCTCCTGCCGGTTCTGGGAGAGAGACTCTTGAGAGTTTCTCCAGCAGAAAGAGCTGGGACGCGCGGCCCGAGGCGGCGTGGGAGGGATCCCGCGGCCCGCCCCTGACCCGCACCCGCGCGGGCCCTGGCTCAGGAGGCAGCGGGCCAGCGCTGTCCTGGCCTGGGCTCAGGCCTCGGAGCCGCAGGTGGAAGGAGGAAGCCGTGGAGGAGCGGCTGAGAGGTGGGGCGCCGGAACGGCGGCGGGTCTGGTAGGGGGCGATAAACCCCTTCTCCGTGCCCGCACTAGTGAGGACGGAATTCCAAAGTTGCTGGTGGCGCTGAGTGCCAGATGGGGGCTACCGAAGCAGGGGGAGATGGCCCCAGTTCTGGGAGAGTTGAGAGAGGCAGGGACGAGAGGTGTAGGCTGATGGGGATAGGTCCCTTTCCAAGAGAAGCGGCTTATAGCGTTTTTGGACCCCAGTGTGATAAAAATTGGACCTCACCAGAAATCCTCATGGACCAGCCCTCTTGTATGTGTGTTTTCAGAGGTTCACAGACAGGCATCAGCCCTGGACTCGTGGCTAAGAACTCCAGCTCTAGGTAGGGAGTGCTAATGCAAACTGATTAACTGATTCGATCGATTTGTATGTTTATTAATTTGTTTTCCAGGTGGCCAAGTGAAAGGTGGTTTGGACACGCTGGGCATGGCTATTTAGTGTTTGTCTGTGGTAACCATTTCATGCCCTGAATCCTGCACCTTCCCTTCTGTGCCTGTGAGCTGCGCTTCCTCCCTAGCCAGAGAGTTCTTCTGTGGTGGTGAGGCCTTCCTGGCCCCTTGATCCTGGCCGGCCATGGGGAGCACCCTGGGCTGCCACCGCTCCATCCCCCGGGACCCCTCGGACCTGTCCCACAGCCGCAAGTTCAGCGCGGCCTGCAACTTCAGCAACATCCTGGTGAATCAGGAGCGGCTCAACATCAACACGGCCACGGAGGAGGAGCTGATGACCCTGCCTGGGGTGACACGTGCGGTGGCACGCAGCATCGTGGAGTACCGCGAGTACATCGGTGGCTTCAAGAAGGTGGAGGACCTGGCCCTGGTCAGTGGCGTGGGTGCCACCAAGCTGGAGCAGGTCAAGTTTGAGATCTGCGTGAGCAGCAAGGGCAGCTCGGCGCAGCACTCTCCCAGCTCCCTGAGGCGGGACCTGCTGGCGGAGCAACAGCCTCACCACCTGGCCACCGCCGTGCCCCTCACCCCGCGCGTCAACATCAACACGGCCACCCCGGCTCAGCTCATGAGCGTGCGCGGCCTCACGGAGAAGATGGCCGTCAGCATCGTGGACTACCGCCGCGAGCACGGGCCCTTCCGGAGCGTCGAGGACCTGGTGAGGATGGGCGGGGTCAATGCCGCCTTCCTGGACAGGATACGGCACCAGGTGTTTGCCGAGAGGTCCAGGCCCCCGTCCACCCACACCAACGGGGGCCTGACCTTCACCGCCAAGCCTCACCCCAGCCCCACCTCGCTGAGCTTGCAGAGTGAGGACCTGGACCTGCCCCCAGGGGGGCCTACACAGATCATCTCCACTCGGCCTTCGGTGGAGGCCTTCGGAGGCACAAGGGACGGGCGGCCCGTGCTGAGGCTGGCCACCTGGAACTTGCAGGGCTGTTCAGTGGAGAAGGCCAACAACCCTGGGGTGCGAGAGGTGGTGTGCATGACGCTCCTGGAAAACAGGTGAGGACAAGAACCACCAGCGGTGCTGGGTGTGAAGGCAGCTCTTGCGTGGCCTCATTCGTGCATGCAAATGAGTGGATTTTTGGGGGGGTAGGGAGAGGGCAAGATTTTTAAATCAGTGTTCTTGAGGCCCCAGCCAGTATTGTGCAGTATTCTGAGTGGCTGAGCTCTTCTTCTGCTCCAGAATTTTCTGAATACAGCTATCTGGGCTTGAGCTCTGTATCTTGAACATGGTATATCTGAGATCAGTTCCTAACTTTGGGGTAAGTGGAGATCGTGTTGGTGTTACTGCTTTGGAGAATATAGTTTGGCTTACAAGACTTCATGGGGTTCACACCAGATCAGGCACTCAGAGCCTGGGAACTACTGCAGTTTTGCATCTATGAAAGAGCTACTTGGATTTCTTTTTTTCTTGGGAGGCAAAGTCACATTCGTTCCACCAAATATGCCTATTTGTGTGCAGAAAATCATCTTAAAGGCCAGGTATTTGCAAACACATGTGCTATGTATATTTACCAAAATGTTGTGAATGAATCACTCTTCATTCTTTTCCCTTATTTAGCCTGAAGTTGGTTTTTAGGCCCACAGCTGCAGCCCCAAATGTATGTAACCTCTCCTGTCCCAGAGTCAGAAAAGTCCAAGCTGAAGTGTGGTGAATATTGGCCAGATTTTCCCATTTGAACCATAGAAGATGAGAGTTGTAGGATGGGCTCTTATCACTGAGTATTTACATTATTCACAACACTGCTTTCTGTAGGAACTTCCGTTAACCCTCCCTAACACAAAACAATATTATTGTAGCAGTAACTCGCGCTGTTAGTGCAATAGTGTATTATATAACATAATCAACTTTGGGAAGAAAAGAAATGTTTCTAATGGTCCCTTCCAGGGCAGAAACCCTCTGATCCCGGTCTGGAGGGAATTGGCCGTGCCACCCCCCAAGACACAGTATGTTTAGGGCCACTCGCTGCTTTCTTTTGCACTGAGCTGTTGGTGAGGCTGGTGAGGTGGCAGTTAGTGACATGAAGTGACTTCTCGGCGGGAAATCACAGTGCATTGTGGCAGAGCATCAGGATAAATGAGTGAGGAGAAAACCAGGTCACAACGTTTCCCTGGCACCGTCCCACTGGCATGCTCCATCACTGAGGATTGAGGGACCTTGCACCAGCTCAGGGAACGGGACCTGGGGAACCCCTGAGTGCTCTTCCTGCACCGCCATGTCCTCTGTTTTGCAGCATAACTCACTCCTTTTGCAAAATCATCTAGTTCACAGGTGAGAACGGGACTCAGCCTAGGAGGTACTTGTCGGGAATGGCTTGGCAATTGTTCTCTCCATCCATGGCTGCATGGGTGTATGTATGGGCAAGGAGAAGGGAGGAGGAGGAGGGGGGCTAGCTATTTAATTCCTATCACGAGTTTTCTTAAGGCTTAGTTTGCGGGGTGGAGGAGGATGAATCAGGATCTGAAGTTGCCCCAATAAGAATGATAGACTGAGTAGCCCTTGCCCACTAACTATGACAGAGTTTTCAAGTGTGGTCTCTGGACCAGCATCAGCAACTGACTCAGAAATTCTGGGTTTCTGTGTTTTCACGCACCCTTTGGGTGGTTCTGATACACACTAAGGTTTGCGCCCCGTTGTACTGTGTATCGGCAGTCAGCTATCCCCGTGGGTTGCCCTGTAAAGCGCCTTCCCCTGCACTGGCTTTTCTGACAAGGTCTGTGAGTCCAGGCAGAGCTTTCTAGGTACTATTTTCTTTGGTTGTTCTGGTCATCCTGTTATTCAACCATATGATGTTCTTTCTGGCCAGAGTTTGAAGGATTTATTCAGATTCTAGAACAGATGAATGTAAAGGGTAGAAAATGGAAGAGTGAGCAAGAAACAGCCGACCTCAGAGTGGGCTCCGATCTGCAGGGCAGACCTGGGGCAGCCAGGGGCACACCGAGGAAGAGCGCTAGCTTGTCCAGCGAGGGATTTGTCCTGGTGTCTCTTGTTTGGATTTCCTCGAGGGGTGATGATTTGTTGAAGGTATTTGACTGCTGTCCTCAGGTGAGAGTGCAGGAAGAGCTTACCCAAACCCAGAAGGGTGTAGAAGGGAGCATCTGGGAGTGACTTTAAATGTGACTTATGTCCCCATCACATTTCTCACACTTGGCCACATCTATTGTCCTGTGGGTTGGTGGTTCCTTTTGCCTGTTCACGATGTGTTCAGTATTCTGGGTGCGCCAGGCACCTTGTTAGTGTTTGGTAAACCTGAAGTAATTGGCTTAGGGCTTGACCCCCTTCAGAACTGGAGTGGGTCCATTTGCCTGTGTGACTGTCCTAGGGCACCAAAAGATGCCTGGCTGTGATCACGTGTCTTCAAAACAGCAGTGCGCATCCTCCAAGAGCTGTGTTCATCCTGAGTCACAAAAATCTCTCGCATTCCAACTGATCCTTTTATTAGTAAGAGGAAATACATTTAGTTAGAGCAAGAATGGATGCATGTAATTTTTTGGGTGGCTCTTAATTTTCATACATTAATATATATGTAGTACAGGAGTTACCTGACTTCTGAGTGTGCCTTCATATTTTCCAA
This sequence comes from Eschrichtius robustus, assembly GCF_028021215.1. Lineage (NCBI taxonomy): Eukaryota > Metazoa > Chordata > Mammalia > Artiodactyla > Eschrichtiidae > Eschrichtius > Eschrichtius robustus. The sequence goes on from NC_090831.1 coordinate 88,274,387, forward strand.
CAGCTTTCACATTCATTTGATTTCTTCAGTAACTCTAGGAAGTAGGTAATGCATGCTTTTATTAATGAGTCTCCATCTCTGGGTGAGGAAACTAAAACCAAAGAAGTTAAATGACTTACCTCCATCCCACAACTCATTAGTGACTCAGCTGGGACTAGGACCCAGAACCTTCTGACTTTAGACCCATGCCCTTCACAGGCGTGCTGTTTTATAAGCACCTCACCTTTATCCTGCCTCTTGTTCAGGCATCCCACACTCTGCCTAACCAAGGGCACTTGCCAAATTGCGTACTAGTCCCATTTTCTTACCTTAAATCCACTGTAAAGGAAAAAAAAAAAAAAAAAAAAAAACCCCAAAATGAAAACCCTTGGCTCCACCTCTTAATGTGTTAAACTGATGAAATTCCTTAACCTCTCCAAGTCTCAGTTTTTCCATATGTTAAATGTAGCTAATGGGGAAAAAAGCCCACAGAAACACAAACGCCTGGGCACTTCTTTTTTGCAAAGAGAATAGCTGGCTCTTGTTTTCCTCTCTGTGGGTTTGCTTTAGTAGGTGGGGGGCTAAAGCATGCCTGGGTGGGACTCTAACGGGATAGTCTGTTCTGGCCCTGAGATGCTGCTGTACTGGTGGACAGGTGTGTATGAGTTACAAGAAATCATGTTTTGCACGTGAAGCCTGAGATAGGACAGCAGAAAGCTCAATAATCACACAATCACCAGGAGCCTTCAGGGACGTCACGCTGTGGCACAGAACCGACGGGTTGCATCACATTCCTTTGCCAAATCTCAGTCTTAGGCAGTGTTTTTCCTTGTTTTCAGTATTTATAGAGCAGGACTAAACGAGGACTGCTTCTGCTAAATACTCTCGCAAAATTTGGTGGCAGCCCGCCTATGGAATGAAGATCGTTTCTTTTTTTCTCTTCCAGTTTTACTGAGATATAATTGACATACGGGACTGCATAAGGCGTACAGCCTAATGATCTGACTTACAGACGTCCTGCAGTGATGACCACAATAAACGTAGTGAACCTCCATCATCTCATATAGATACGAACTCAAAGAAATCGAAAAAAAAACATGTGTTTTTCCTTGTGATGAGAACTCTTAGGCTTTACTCTCCGAACAACTTTCATATGTGACACACAGCAGTGTTCATTATATTAATCATTTTGTACGTTAGGTCCGTAGTACTTACTCATCTTTTGACTGCAAGTCTGTACTTCTTGACCACCTTCCTCCAATTTCTCCTCCCTCTACACCCCGCCTCTGGTAACCACAAATCTGATCTCTTTTTCTAAGAGTTTGTTTGTGAAGTATAATTGACCTACAACACTAGGTTGGTTCCTGGTATACAACATAGCTATTCAATATTTCTGTATATTTCAAAATGATTACCATGATAAGTCTACTTATGATCTGTCACCATTCAAAGATGCTACATAATTATTGACATATTCCCCACACTGTACATTTCATACCCGTGACTCATTTATTTTGTAATTTGAAGTTTGTACCTGTTAATCTCCCTGACTTATTTCTCTCCCCCTGGCCCCTTCTGGCAAGCATCTGTTTGTTCTCTGTATCTATGACTCTGTTTCTGTTTAGTTATGTTTGTTAATTTGTTTTCTAGATTCCACATATAAGTGATATCATACAGTATTTGTCTTGCTCTGTCTGACTTATTTCACTTAGCATAATATCCTCCAAGTCCATCCATGTTGTTGCAGATGGCAAAATTTCATGCTTTTTTATGGCTGAGTAATCCATTCTCTGTGTGTGTGTGTGTGTGTGTGTGTGTGTATAAACAATATCTTTATTCATCTATTAATGGGAACTTAGGTTGCTTCCATATCATGGTTATTGTACATAATGCTGCAGTGAACATAGGGGTGCATATATCTTTCCAAATTAGTGTTTTTGTTTTCTTCAGATCTATACCCAGGAGTGGAATTGCTGGATGATATTGGTAGTTCTATTTTTCATTTTTTTGAGGAACGTCCATACTGTTCTCCATAGTGGCTGCACCAATTTACATTCCCACCAACAGTGCACGAGGGTTCCTTTTTCTCCACATCCTCTCCAGCATTTGTTATTTGTGGTCTTTTTGATGATAGCCATTCTGACAGGTGTGAGGTAGTATCTCATTGTGGTTTTGATTTGCATCTCCCTAATGATTAGTGATGTTGAGAAGGTTGTTTAATTTTTATTTTCTGTTTTTTGCTGAGGAGTTGTTCTGTTTTGGAAAGTCCCTTTGGTTTCTGAAAGCGTAAGTCCTGTGCAGGCTGACAGATAATCTCCAAAAGAAATAAGGAGGTTTAGCATCCCACTTGTACATTTTCCCCATGGCCTCCGTCAGAAGGGAACATAAAGTCTTGAGCCTTTTTACGGTCTGAGTCTGTTTTCTTGCCTCGTGTTTGTTTGCGATATCAAAGCACAAGGTGAATTAGTGCCTGGCAGCACGCACTCATTGTGAAAAAAGAGATTTTCGTTGATCAGACTTGATTAGTAGGCTCAATATAGACACAACCCATCTTGTCGTTTGAGTCATTCAATGAAAAACACCTATTGAATGGCTGCGGTGCACGTGCATATGCTGAATTCCGGAGTCAGACTGGCCCTGTTTTTAAACCAAGTTAAGCAATGTGAATCAGCTTTTATGGCTCAGCCTCAAAACAGTCTGAAAAATCCATACATTTTATCAAAAGTCACTGAGTAGGACTGATACCTGGTTGAATTTTTCCTTTAAGAATAATGGGCTTGGGTCTTCCTTGGTGGTGCAGCGGTTAAGAATCCGCCTGCCAACGCAGGGGACATGGGTTCGAGCCCTGGTCCGGGAAGATCCCACATGCCGTGGGACAGCTAAGCCCGCGCACCGCAACGAAGAGTAGCCCTGACTCGCCGCAACTAGAGAAAAGACCACGCAGCAACAAAGACCCAACACAGCCAAAACAATAAAATAAATAAAATAAATAAATTTATTTTAAAAAAAAAGAATAATGGGCTCATCCTGTGGGACTGAAAGGTAGATGGATGCAGCCAGACATAACATCTGGGGGAAAAGTGCCAGCAATCCCCTTAAAGTAGAAATTGTGAAATCTATTTTGACAGCTGTGGGAATGGAGGCTCAGAGAGATTAAATGGCAGCCATGTGGCCTTCAGAAATGGAGATGTTGGAATCAGGTTTTGAAGCCAGACGTTTGTTTGATTTCAGAGCAGGGAGTGGAGGTGTCTCTTCCCCAATTCCACGTCCCTTGACTGACCCCCGGCCCACCTGCTCTTTCCTCCCTGTCTTGGGTCTGAGGCTGGCCAGGCACCAGGGCTTTCCCTAGACTCTCGGGACTGTGTCAAGCCGCTGGAGGCCTCTGCTCCCTTCCTGTTTTTGTTCCTCGGAAGGACAGGGCCTTTGGCCAGAGGTAGAGCACTCCAGAGGGCGCCAGGGCCCCTCCACCCGGACCCTCAAGTGTGAGTTTGCGTGCGACCTTGGCTCCACTCCAAGGCGGAGTTCCGGTTTTCTGAGCCAAGGAGATCTGGGTGGTTTCCAGAGAGAAAGGTGGTCAGAAGTAAGACTGCCGAGGATTAATAAGGGAAGAGAGTGTGAATGAAGGGAAGGCCTGGGGTGGGCGGACGCAGGGTTTATTTCACCAAAGGGAAAGCTGTTACTTTCGTCTTTCCAGAAAGCTGAGCCCGTTTGGGATCTGATATGGTGAGGGTGGGGCGGGGATGTGGAAAGTATTGATTCTTCCAGGAGATATTCATTCCTTTATTACTTATTCATTCATTCAACAGAAATTTTTTGAGCTCTCACTAAGTACCAAGCTCTGTGTCAGGCTCTGGTAATAAAGTGTCGGACAAGACAAAGCTGGTGCTCTTATGGAGCTTCCATTTTAGGTAAGAAGATGGACAAGTCAGTACACAGATAAATAATTACGGGTAGTGGCGAAGGCTGAGGGTGATGGAGGCTTGCTGAGTAGATGGGGGTCAAGGAAGCCTCAGCTGAAAGCTAAAGAGTCAGCTGAGGAGCCAGGCATGGAAAAACTTGGGGGAAAGAGTGCTTCACCAGCAAGTGCAAAGGCCCTGAGAGTGTTTGTTTTGGAGAGAGTGGAGTCCCGGGAGTGGCAGGTGGCTAGGGCTGCAGGGGGAGGCAGGGCCAGGTGGGTGGGCCCTGCAAGGCTTTTACTTTAACAGCGGGAGGAGGCCACAGAGGATTAGAAGCAGAGGTGATGAATTAGCTGTTACCAGGTTGCTCTGGCTGCTGGGGGAGCCGCTTGGAGTGGGTGCTGGGAGTTGAGTAGAGAGGCTGATACAGAATAAAGGCTGAAAAGGATGGTGACCGGGGAGCAGGAGAAGTGGGTGGGGATAAGAGGATCTTTAGAGGCAAAAACTGGAAAGACTTGCCTGTGTTTTGGTTATTGTGGGGATTAACTGGGTAGATTCCTAGAAGACAGGCTCAGAGGCATTTAAGAAATCCCGGGGCTGACTCACATGCCTCTGCGTTGTGTCGGCATGATGCAGCTTGCTGACCTCGCCCCTCCATCTGCTGTTGCCTCACTCTGGACAGGTGTGGGATCTTGGTCCATAGTGGATGGAGGAAGAGGCCTTGTGGTCCTCTGTGCAGCCCGGGTGTTGGGCTATACCCCGCAGTCCTCCGAGCCTTATAGTTGTCCAGCCTCGAGACAGAGAAAGAGCCCAGAGACAGTGACAGAGACATCAATGGTTTATTGGACCGGGGAATCTTACACTAAGGGTCCTGGATCGATACCCCACCTTGTTCGGCAGATGGCGGGCAGGACATGGCAGCAGTCTTTGGTACTTGCTGGAGAAGGAGGCTATCGTTTGTAGGGGGGAATTGACGTCGGGTGTGCTCATCAGTTACCAGGGACTAATTAAGCCCTATAATTAAGAGGATTGGGTAGTCATGTGAGTGAAACAGGGACTGGTCGAGCAGGGGTTGTACAGAGAACAAGAGAACAGCCATCTTAAATGGCCTAACCACACACTGGGCATCTGACAAGGCCACTTCTGCTGTTTAGTATCAAGTACACGTAGAACAAGGACATATATGGGGAGTTTTAGGTAACTATTTCTATCAAAAGACATTCCCATAAGTTAAATTCAACACTGATCGAGCACTTACCTGGTGAGGTCAGAGGCACAGGGAGACCCCGCTCTGGCATCAGGGAGGTCACAGTCTTACAAGGAGACACGTTCGCAGGTACTTACCGGGGGGATGAGTGTTTTGAACGAGGAGGTCAAGCTTAATAAGCACAGGGGTCTGGTACCTGTTTGCTTGGCTCTTGCAGGTGGGTGGAGACCTCAGCACAGAGGAAGGATTGGAGGACAGGACCGAGTCAGGTGGTTGGAGAGGAGTTAGTCCGGAGGGCGGGGCTGGGGTCTGAGCGGCTAGGGTCTTGTCGGCGTGCAAGTCGCCGCTCCCACTGCAGCCGCCTGGTGAGGAGGAAGTCAGAGGCAGCCCCCGACACGCAGGGGTCCAGCTGGCCCACCGCCCGGGCTCGGCACTGGAATGCTCAGACTGGGAACGTGGCAGTCTCCCACACACGGTGCCTCACGGGAGAGAAGAGCGTTGAGGTAGGTGTTATTTTTCTTTCAAAATTACCCTACCTTACAAAAGATTTCATCCTGGAGTTCCTTAATAACAATCTCTGCCAGTAACAAATAAAATCATGCATTTCACTCGAATGTGATGTGTTCATCATGGACACCCTGCTCTGTGTGTAGTCATGTGCAGCTTAGTGGAAATTCCACACCAGTGAGTCTTATCTGAACATCCAGGATAGGCCACAGAAATGCCCTGCTCTGTTTGGAGTCCTCAACAAATACTTAGGAACCTCAGAGACTTCCCGATCCTATTCCTGATGACTGTACACGGGCCTGATCTGGATGGCAGTTTTTATTATAATGTTTTGATTGACAGCTGCCAAACAGCTGGACTCCAGTGGGTAGAAACCCTGGGGAGATGTGCTCAGAGTAAGCGGTTCATTATAAAGAATTTTTTTTTTTTTAATTTTAAATTTATTTTTGATTTATTTATTTTTGGCTGCATTGGGCCTTCGTTGCTGCGTGCGGCCTTTCTCTAGTTGCAGCGAGCGGGGGCTACCCTTCGTTGCGGTGCACGGGCTTCTCACTGCGGTGGCTTCTCTTGTTGCGGAACACGGGCTCTAGGCGTGCAGGCTTCAGTAGTTGTGGTTCACGGGCTCTAGAGCACGGGCTCAGTAGTTGTGACACACAGGCTTAGTTGCTCTGCAGCATGTGGGATCTTCCCGGGCAAGGGCTCAAACCTGTGTCCCCTGCATTGGCAGGCGGATTCTTAACCACTGCGCCACCGGGGAAGCCCCTAAAGAAGTCTTGAATCCTTGTACTAAACTACTGGGTAAAGAAACCCTGAGTTTTCTTTACTGAGTACAGCTGCCTACCTCTGTTGCTCAGTTGTTTGTTTCCAACAAGCCCTTGTTTCCTGCGAATTCTATTTTGATTCAGCCATTACCTGATTAAGCTGTTAAACTGGGCCTTCAATTGTTTTATCTAGAAGCTGTTGTAAACTCCTGAAATGTGATGCCAAGAGAATGTTGTTCACGTGGTCACATTGAAGGTTGTGTGCGTTTTGGGTGTGGTTTTATTGTGTTCTAGGGATCTGAATCTGGTTTGCTCACCCAAAAGCTGGAGGGTGAAGTCACTACTTCGTGTTTCTCAGCTTATGCTAAAAGCATGGTGTCTTTTAAAGTGGGAGGGCTCAGGTGGATTGTTGTTTTTAAAAATACTTATCCAATTCTCTATGAAAAAAAAAAAATTCCCCAGAATGTATTTTCATTAAGCAAATTCAGTCTGACTTAAATATTTTTGCAGTCTCTGTTTTCTTAAATGGGGAAAAAGTAAAAATTTTAGTGGCCTCTAAGTACCAGTGATTAGGCTTGGGACTCACCTGCCGGTAGATTTGGGGCTTTGTCCTTCCTTGCTTGGTGAGCAGCCTCTGCAGCTGCAGGTCATTGTGTCATTTTACTGGTTAGCTCTTTGCAAAGTGGTTCCCAGTTGTTTTTAATTTGAGGACTCATTTTAAACAGTGAAATACTGCGTGTCCCTCCCCCTCCACATATGGTGATTATATTTTCAGTGTCCATGACCGTGGTGGTAGTAGTAGTTGTACCAAGAACAAAAGCAATGATAAGTTAACACTGATAATTACTGTGGCTGATGGCTTTACACTGGATACCATCGTCAGTCCTCTTACAGATAGAGGAGAGATGGCTCAGGGAAGCTGAGTAATTTTCCCCAGGGTCACACAGCTTTTAGGTGTTGGAGCTTGGATTATAATCCAAGCAATTAGATTCCAAGGCTTGATGATAAAAAGCTACTGTTAGTTCACTAATGCTTTTCCACAAATTTGTATCTTATTCATCACCCCAGCCTTTTTACTGGACTAGGTGCTCCCTTAACCACCTTGGTTTGAGTTCCCTAGTCGTGATCTTGCATAAGTATGCTGCTAACAATATCATTTTGTGTGTGTGTGTGTGTATCCAGTACTTCTTTATTCAAAGTGGAGCAAGGGTACTTGCAAAGCAATCTGAGTGTGGAATACTGTATTTTTATGACTTTCCAGTCTTTTTACAATCATCTTGCCCACACCTATTTTGACAGCAGTCTCTTGAAACAATTTGCTTTCATAGAAGCTTGGCTAACATTCATCTTCCTTTTCTTAGAAACAACTTTTTCTGCTCACATTCCTGTTTCGACAGTCTGTGTCACATTTAGAAGACCACAGTAATATATACAACTGACAAAAACAAGTCTGGGGACAGACATAGCTGACCCTGGGTGAGCATGTGATGCCCCACTCGAGAGGGGAAGTGCACAGCTTATCCTCCGGGAGAGCTCAGCGTGCCACGGGTGCCCAGCTCTCAGCATGTTTTACGAAGGGAGTGGGGACAGTCTGGTGGATCCCTTGAGCAGAGGTTGGTTAGGACAGCCTCTGTTGTGTTTTTAAGAACACTAGTACCTGGGCTCAAGTTACATTATTTCTGGAGTCTAGAGACAGCATTTGCTGTGGATGTATATTGCAGACCCCTGGCAGTAACTGTGGGTTGTTACTGATGCACTGTTGTTTTTTCTAGAAGATTGACTCAAAAATATAACTAGTTATAAGGTCAGGAGTTCATTGACCCAGTTTCTTCCCCCAAATCTCATGCAACTTTTAGAAATAAAAGAGGCAAAGGAGTAATGAGCTCTTCAAAACAATCTTGACCTAATAATACCTGTACTAGTCAGCATTTTCTTCAGTGCCATAGATGGCCCGCTTATGAAACTCAAGAATAACTGTGAGCTGGGAGGGATTTAATAAGCAGGTGGACTGGAGTCGATGGTGTATAAAACATCTTTCCGAGTTTGTAACTCTGTACTGTCTTTTTTAACCGTTCTGAATTTAATGTTCGAGTTCAATTTTTGTTCATGTTAAATTCATGTTCATACATGTGAAACTGTGTAAGAGACTCGTGTCTCAGTACTCACACACTGGGCTCTGTTAAATGCCAGGCAGGACTGTATGGAGTAGATTTGTAATCTTGAATTGTATTAGTTTTGATGCTTCCAACACTTACGGTAAAAGTGCAAATAGTTGTTAGATATTGTGAGAGTTTCAACTTAGATATTGTGAGAGTTTCAGCTTGGAAATAAAAGGTGCTTCTGTCCTTTAGACTTTTGGGTAAATTGAAGAACATCTGAGACTCTAGATGATTGTTCAGAATGTTACTATTTGCAACTATTTATCTAATCTATGAAAATCAGGAATTTCTTGTCATTGACCTACCAAAGCAAGATATAGAAATAAACTGGGTGATGAGTGAGAGATAAGACTGCAGGATTACCCATAACCCCTGATTCCAGATACATATCTGTGTTCATCAAAATAACTGTGGTATTTTTATTGATGGATTATATTGACAAAGGCTATATGTTTAAATGTATGCAGTTCTTCTGAATCACAAAATCCCTTCCAACCCTTAGGCTTTTTCTCCAGAGAGGGAATATGGTCACTATTTCTACCAAATGCCCTTCAATTCAGAGAAGGAAAAGTATTTGTTTTTACAGGTAAGATTGTATTAGTTTGCTAGGGCTGTCAGAGCAAAGGAGCATAGACTGGGTGGCTTAAACAAAAGATATTTATTTTCTCACAGTTCTGGAAGTCTAAGATCAAGGTGTCAACAGGGTTGGTTTCTTCTGAGGCCTCTCTCCTTGGCTTGTAGATAGCCGTCATCTCCCTGTGTCTTCACATGGTCCTCCCTCGGTACCTGTCTGTGTCCAAATTTCCTCTTCTCATGAGGACATCGTCTTATTGGATTGGGGCTACTCTAATGGCATCCAAATACAGTCACATACTAGAGTACTGGGGGTTAGGACTTCAACATATTGGTTTTGGGGGATATGATTCAGCCCATAACAAGCTGGTGTAAGAGAAATCGCCCAGGGACTTCCTCTTTGGCTTTTTGTGAGAAGCCTGTTCCTCTTGGTTTTTCCTGGGGCAGTGATGATTTCAAGTACTTGTTTAACAGTTTAAATGCTGGAGAAAGCTGCCTTAGAGTTCCTGGAGTGACAGTCTGCTGGACAAGAGGAACGGCTTTCTGGCCAGGCCACGGCAAGTATACACGAGCGGTTAGGGACTGGGATTTGTTTCCCTTGAACTTCTCACCTTCCACCTTGCCAGTCCTTGGTTTTCTCCTGAAATGCCAGCAGTGACCTGAAACCTTCTACCCACCCCCGCCAAGGCAGCGGCTCCGCTCTGCCAAGTTCTCTGCTTGCCCTTGGCTACAAGTAATGGTGACACATGAGTTTGTCTGCCCTTTAGAATTTTAGTGCCCTTTAGCATGGCCGTGGAAAGGTGTGATTCAGAGGGACCACTGTGAAACCTACTCAACTTCGACTGTCCCTGACATTGTTAAGCACCACAGCTATGGGCTCCCCTATTGGCCTGCGTTTCCCCTCCCATAACAGGCATTCTGTTGTCATTGCCTGTGTGATGCCCTCTGTACCCCCAGACTGTACATACAGCCTAGATTCAGCACCCTAACACTCAGGCATTTGTGGAAAGGAGAAACGACCCCTGACATCTGTTGACTATTTACTTTGCCCCATGTGCTCTTGCTCAGCCTTCTATATTCATTAACTAACTTAATGTTTGCACCATCCCAGTGAGGTTGGCAAAGTATTCCCACCTTACGCATAAGGAAACTTAAATAATTTAAATAAACTTGCCCAAGTCACATGGTTGGTGAGTGTAGAGCAGAAGTTCAGAGCTGGGCAGAATTACTCAGAGCCCAAACACTTTTATATTCAGAGGCAGAGAATCCATAAACCTGGAGATGGAACCAGGAGGTTAAGGAAGGGGACAGTTCTTTCCTAGTGTTTTATATCTAGAAAGTGTGAGAGACAAGTTAAAAAGGGAGGTGCTTCCTGGAACAGGGCCCAGCTGGCGCTTGAGGAAGTCATCCAATTCTATCATCCAGTGAGGTCGGGAATGCAGGGCTTTGGGGACACAGGATTTTTTAAAAATTGAGATATAATTTCCATACCGTTTAGTTCACCCCTTTAAAATGTACAATTCAGTGGTTTTTAGTATATTCACAAAGTTGCACAACCCTCACCACTCTTCCAGAACATTTTCATCACCCACAAGGATACTCCATACCCATTAGTAGTCACTCCCCTCCTCCCAGCCCCAGGCAACCACTGATCTATTTTCTGTCTCTGAAGATTTGCCTGTCCTGGAAATTTCCTATAAATGAAATTATGTAATATATGGCATTTTGTGTCTGGCTTTTTTTTTTTTACTTAGGTTCATCCATGTTGTAGCATGTATTTTTCTTTTTTATGGCTGAATAATATTCCATTATACGGATATACCTCATTTTCTTTATCCAGTCATCAGCTGATGGACATTTGGGTTATTTTTACTTTTTGGCTATTGTGAATAATGCTGCTATGAACTTTCATGTACAAGTTTTTGTATGACATACGTTTTCATATCGCTTGGGTGTATACCTAAGAGTAGAGTTGCTGAGTCATACGGTAATTCTATGTTTAACACTTTGAGGAACTGCCAGACTGTTTTCCAGAATGGCTGCACCGTTTTACATTCCCACCAGTGATATATGAGGGCTTCTATTTTCTGCACATCCTCTCCAACGCTTGTTGTTGTTTCTTTTTTATTATAGCCATACTAATGGCCATGAAGTGGTATCTCATTAGGGGTTTTAGTTGCATTTCCCTAATGACCATTAGTGATACTGGGCGTCTTCTGGCCATTTGTATGTCTTCTTTGGAGAACTGTCTGCATAGTGCTGGGTGGCCTGTTCTCACACCTGTTTCCAAGCTGATAAAGTATATCTTTGTGCTGACTCCCTTTTCACTCCATATTCCCCTCTTCCTTGCCCCTTAGTCACAGGATCATTATACCAGAGCCTAACCTAGAATAATTGTTTTGTAATAGGAAAAAATGCCTCCCATCCTACAGAAAAAAACCCCCCATCTGGGAAGGAACCTGGAGAATTCCATTTGGTGTGCTTCATTACATATTCTGGCTGGAGCGGTCTGGCTGCACCGGACTTGTAACACTGTCCTTGAGAAGCATTTGGTGTCCTTTGATTTTCACATTTAAATTATGTGTTTTGGATGGAACTTCAGCACTTTTTTACTTTTTTCCAAAGTCAAAATGTAACGTTATCCTATGCCAGGATCTGCAATGAGAGGTAATTTGGAGATAGTTCATGATAAGATCTGCAAATTCCAGAACCCTGGGCCAGGAAGGTACCTCCCACAGGACTCTGCCTAAGTCACCCCAGACAAATGAAATGATATGTATAATGTTTATTTCCTTATTCTTTTGAACCCAGCTGTAGAGCGTTGAATCGTTAGAGTCTTAAGTTTATGGCACTCTCGCATCCATCAGTGCTAGGCTCCACTTCTCTTTGGTTTTATTTAAAAATTGCCTTCTTCATCCCCATCCCCATTCATCCCCCTCCCATAGATTCCCAGTGCACAGTGTTAAATATATGACCTTAGACATATCTTTGAAAAACGTAATGGTTTCATCTACAAAAAACCTTGTGTTTTTATGGTTTCCAGCTAGTTCTTTGCTCCTGACTGCTGCTTAGTCATGGGCCACGTGCAAGGGTAGGCCAGTGTCCATCCCCAGGTGATGGCGAACCAGGCTGCCTCAGGCCCCCTGCTACCAGTGAGGCCACCATGTCCTTCACATACTTTTCTAGCTATTTAGATTTCCCCTCTGGGGGACACCTTTTCTCAGCTTTTGCCCATTTTGTAAAATTTAAAGTTGCTCTTTTTTTAAATTTCAGTTGTTTTGAAATGTTCATGCACATTCTAGATGCCAGTCCCCTTTTTGGTCTCAGAGATTGCAGAGCTCTTCTCCCACTTTATCACCCTCTGTTAACTTTGTCTGTGGTGCCCTGCACACAACAGAAATTCTTAATTTTGCTGTGGTTAAATCTATCAGTCCCCTTTTGGATGCTGTTGGACAAATCCATCTCACCCCAAGTTAATTCTTACATTTTCCTCTTAGCTTCTTAGTTGTGTAGTTTTATCTTTTGCATTTAAGTTTTCACTCTATCTAGAGTCTACCTTTGAGTAGGTATGAGGTCAGGATCCAGTTTTCTTTTTTTCAATGTTTCTAGTCCCATCCACAAACAACTTGTTCCTTCCCCACTGATTTGTATGCGCACTTTATCATCCTTTATCATATGCGCATGGCAAATTTAATGTGTGTCAACTCATGCGTTCCAGTGCTGTAACCACACTGTTGTTAATACCGTGGCATCTGGTCAGGTAACTCTCCTTCCTTGTTTTTCTGCTTAAAAAATTCCCTAACCTGAGAGCAGGGGAGTGGCTGCCTCGGCTCTGGCTTCCCTGGGGCGGTGGGTGCCTGCCCTTGACTGCAGGTGGCTGTGAGGCGAGCGCCCGGCCACTGAGCCTGGCGGGGAAAGCGGGCCCCAAGGGTGATGTCAGCGGGGAGGCTGGCATGGGGCGGGTGGGTGACGCCGTGAAGACCACCTTCCCTGGGTCGGGGCCGAGGCCCTGAGGAGCGGCCGGGGCCTTCGTGGGAGGAGACAGTGCCCCGGTGCCTGATCCCCGTCTGGAATGGACGGATGGATGTGGTGTGTGGATGGATGCCCTGGGAAGGTCGGGGGGAGCGTCTGCCGGGCCGACCCCCTGGGTCAGGCTCTGATTTGAGGGGCGGTGGAGAGCGCTCACTTTTTGTGCCGGCTCCTGTTGGTTTCTCCGCCGGTTGGGGCTTCAGCCCTCTTCCGCCGCTGCACAGGCGGGGCCGGGGTTGGGTCTGTCTCGTGCGCCATCATCCTGCGCACCGGCACGTGGCAGGCGCTCCACAACAGGAAGGAGAACGTGGGGAGCGGAGCGGGGCGGGGTCTGGAAAGAGCTTTGGAGCCATCTCTGCCAAGGTTCCAAACGTGGCCCCGCCCGTTATTAGCCTGGTGGCCTGGGGCAAGCTGCGTAACCAACTTTGAACTTTGGCTGCCTCATGTGATAGGGGCTGTCACACTGCAACCTTGCTGGTCAGTGGAGAAGGTCAGAGGTCTATAGAGCACCTAGCCCTGAGCTGCACGTGGTAGGTGCTCAGTACGTAGGCGTTGTCATCTGGGTGTTACCTTACAAGAAAGTTCTCCAGTTCATTAAGCATGTCCTGTGCCAGGCTGTGCCAGGTATTGGGTATCCAGAGATGAATGACCTAGCCCCGCCCTTTGACAAGCCCACAGTTCAGGGTTAGATAGTAGTAGGTAGGTAGGTAGACAATAGCTAACCCTGATGCGAAGATCAGGGTGTAAACTCAAGCTGTGGAGGATGCATCCCTTAGCCCAAGCTAGAGGTCCAAGGGAGGCTTTCTAGAAGAGAAGCAGCCTGAACTGAATCTTGGAAGGTGACTGAAGTTAGCTGAGGGAATAAAAGGCAGAAGGGCATTCCAGGTAGAGCGGCTGGCAGGAGCAAAGCATGGAGACAGGGAGCATAGTGCACGCTGGGAAAAAAAAACCTCTCTAACCAGATAAGTTTTACAGTCAGTTTGAGTTTCTCAAATATCCTGTTGGAATTTTGATTGGAAATGCATTGACTTTATACATGAAGTTTGAGACAATTTGACATCATTGAAATGATAAGTCACCTTTTCCTGGAAAATCTATGTTTCTTCATTTATTTATGTCTTCTTTTGGAACTTTTAATAAAGCTTAACTTATTTTTCCACGAAGGTCCTGTGCATTCTGTGTTAGCTTAGATCTTAGATACTTTGATTCCCTGTTTTTAAAATCCCCCAGAGAATAAAGTTCCAAAGTTTTCTCTGTTACTCATTCCAGTATTTAACTGTTCTTATTACCATGATACTCTTCCTTCACTTACTGTACATCCCTTTTTTGTAGTTTAGGCCCATTTTTCTAAGTCTTTCCTACTAGAAGTAAAAACCAGCCAGTCAGAACCTCTCTGAGGCTCTCTCTGTATGTTTGGAGACCTCAGTTCAATCTCCTTCCACCTTATATTCTCACCCTGAATAATTTTAGTTCATTTTGCCTTTCTCCATGGTTCATATTTTTCAAGCATAAATCAATTTTTCTTTTTAAATCTCAGATTGCCCTTCTTGTATGAGTAGGTATACAAATATGAGCAGTCCCGGTGGAAAAACCAAAACACGGCTGCTGGCTTTAAACAAAAAAAAAAAACCAAAAAAAAAGTAGTGACCATAAATTATAAATGTTTAAATTTAAAATTAATTTTCTTTGTTCAGGGCAACCCTAGCAGTGAGTCAGACTTTATTTTATGTCAAATTTGAGATCAAAGAACTTGGAATTATCTTTTATAGTTCAAACATCATTTATTGAGTCCCATTTTTGCAAATCTTTTTTGCTCCTCGTGTGTCCATGGATTCCTGTTTGACCACAGGCATGTGTCTGTACATGCCTCCACCCACAGAGTGTCTGGGTATGTGTGAGTTATAAATATACCCATCTTTTAAAATAGATCTTTATCTTTACTGTTAATTGCTTCTTTGCTTCTTCCACTTTCTCAGTGAGTAAGTAGAGTTGGGAAGACCTGTATGCAGTTGGCTGTACACTGCCTTCTAACTAATTATTGCAGGCTCTC
Source organism: Eschrichtius robustus (assembly GCF_028021215.1). Taxonomy (NCBI): domain Eukaryota; kingdom Metazoa; phylum Chordata; class Mammalia; order Artiodactyla; family Eschrichtiidae; genus Eschrichtius; species Eschrichtius robustus. Next base: position 88,289,548 of record NC_090831.1, read on the forward strand.
CTCCTTGGTTAGTTTCAGCCAAGCCCAGTGGTACTGGCATCTGATTTCACCTAAAAGCAACCCAGGTGAAAATTAGAAGTTTCTTTTTCTCTAACCAGGTTTCCAAGTGGCCTGATGGCCGCTCCCATGTCCTTGGTCTTTTGCATAGTTCTAGGCCAAACAGTGAGGTTTGTTTTTTGGCATCCAAGTAGGGACCTTTAGTTTTGACATGGAACATTTAAAACATACAAAAAATATAAATAATACTTGGGCCCTTTTTCCCCTCTTGTCAATGCATTGTACTTTCTGAGGACCCAGAGCCCTTATATCCCACTGTCATTCTTTTAGGTCCCTCCCACTTTACCCGTCCTCTGCTTAGAAAATTTCTGTCCTTATAAGACTTGATGGGCAGCAGAGTCCACCACCCACGGGGGAAGCTGGAAATGCAAAGGCTCACTTTCCCAGCATCCTTTGCAGCTAGGGCCTGGGCTCTGCAGGTCAGTGTGTCCGTTCTAATCTCTGAGTTGGGAGCCAGTGGCACTAACAACTCAAGAACTATGAAGAGGGCTTTCCTGGTGGTGCAGTGGTTGAGAGTCCGCCTGCCAGTGCAGGGGGCACGGGTTCGAGCCCTGGTCTGGGAGGATCCCACATGCTGCAGAGCAACTGGGCCCGTGAGCCACAACTACTGAGCCTGCGTGTCTGGAGCCTATGCTCCGCAACAAGAGAGGCCGCGATAGTGAGAGGCCCGCGCACCGTGATGAAGAGTGGCCCCTGCTTGCCGCAACTAGAGAAAGCCCTCGCACAGAAACGAAGACCCAACACAGCCAAAAATAAATAAATTAATTATTTAATTAAAAAAAAAAACAAAACTATGAAGAGTTCACTCTGAATCTATAAAAAGGTCAAGTCTCTATGTTGTACACCTGAAACTAATATGATGTTGTAAATCAACTATACTTAAGTTAAAAAAAGAGAAATATTTAAATACATCCACCCAAACTTCAGTTTATAGGGACTTTATAAAAAGAAGCAGAGGGAAAGAAAAAAGTTGTTACAATTAAAAAAAAAAAAAAGAAGAGCTCACTGTGGCCATAGGGACAGTTTGCACAGGATCGTGTGAGAGAGAGAGTATGGCTGGTGACAGGGAGCGATGTCCAGGGCTGGTTACTGTTAGCTGCACAGGCTGCTACATCAGGGATTTGGCATTGAGACAGTGGGGTCCTTTCCACCATAGTTCTGGGTCACGTTTGCCTCTTGTTCCTGATCGTCCAACCCTAGCTCCTTAATATCCTTTTAATGAAATACTTTTCTGCTTAAATCAGCCAGTGTTGGCTTCTGTTTCTTGCAACTAAGAATCTTAACTGGGGGCTTCCCTGGTGGCGCAGTGGTCAAGAATCCGCCTGCTAATGCAGGGAACACGGGTTCGAGCCCTGGTCCAGGAAGATCCCACATGCCACGGAGCAACTAAGCCCGTGCACTACAACTATTGAGCCTGCGCTCTAGAGCCCGCGAGCCACAACTCCTGAGCCCGCGAGCCACAACTACTGAAGCCTGCACACCTAGAGCCCGTGCTCCGCAACAAGAGAAGCCACCGCAATGAGAAGCCCGCGCACCACAACGAAGAGTAGCCCCCGCTCGCCACAACTAGAGAAAAAGCACACGCACAGCAACAAAGACCCAACGCAGCCAAAAATAAATAAATAAAATATAATAAATAAATTTTAAAAAAATAATCTTAACTGATATACCCTGATATATAGCCCCTGGACCAGTGGTTTTAAAACTCTGTTTAGCCAAGGAAACATTTTTTTAAATGCAGTCTCATCTGGAAGTACAACACATAAAGCCCATAAGAGGGGGTTTGCTCTGGGTTAGGGGCCCAGGAGGGGCCTGCACCACACAAAGCCCAGTTGAAACCCACCTGCCCTGGACATTTTCTGATCCGGGATCAGTCACTGCCTCCCTGGCCTTGCGACAGGCCATTCTCTGCCAGGCGGCCACTGGACAAACAGAGGCTGGCGTTTGCTACTGGTTCTTCATGGTTTGTATTTTCAGGGCTCTTCATGTGCTGCCCATTCCAAGACCCTGGCCTTCTCTTTGCCTTCTGCTTGCTCTTACTAGGTGAATGGTTATATACCTGGCTCGTGTCCGGACCCAGCACAAGTGTGGACACCTGGATCAAAGGACATTTGTTACATGTCTCTCTTAAGGGTCCTCTTCAAAACACAAATCCATTTTTAAGATTAAAACAAACTTAACAGTTGACTAGTCAGTAAGGGCTGAAATTCGCCCTCACATGTAAAGAAGGATGTGTTTTAGAGCAGGGTCTCTCAACCTTGGCAATTTTGAATTTAAAAGTTTTTTTCATTTTGAGGTTTTCATAGATTCACATTCTATTGACACTTTGAGCCAGGTAATTCTTGGTTGTGAGGGCTGGCCTGTAGCGTGCTTATCGACATCCCTGGCCTCTACTCACTAGATGCCAGGAGCACCCCCTGCCCCAGCTATGACAACCAAAACGGTCTCCAGATGAATGTCCCCTGGGAAGCAAACTCATCCCCGGTTAAGAGTCACTGCTCTCGAGCTATTCATAAGGGAGGCGTCAAGAGCAGTGTGACCACTGTGGGGACCGGGGCCCAGCCTGACCTGGTGGCTTTTCCTTGGCTTCATAGAAGTGCTGGACCTTGGGGCCCAGGCTGGACACGGAAAGAGGGGAGCCAAAGGGGCTGAGAGGCAGACCACCTGGTCCCAGCAAGGTTGAAGTGTGGGTGACTCTTTGCAGCTGGAGGGCTGGGGGCGGGGGTTGGAGGCTGGGACGTGTAGAGTTTCAGCCATGGAGTGAGTGGCGTGGATGGAGCTGGGGGGATGTGTGTAGAGTAGAAGGCAAGGCTGAGGAGGTGAGCCCCAGGGGCCACTCTGCACCTGTGCCCCTCGCTGGGACTTCCAAGTAAAGCAGGAACTTGGGAACCACAAATGGATCCACCTCCTTGGTGATGAGGGCGAGCCCAGGATGGGGCAGGGCTGGGGCTGTGGCAAGGGCAGGGAAGCTAAGCAAAGGCCCCACGGAAGGAAGTTTCCTAAAGAGGGTAAAGAGGATAAAGCAAGGCCTTCCCAGGGAAGGTCGATGCACTTGCTTGATGGCAAATCATTTCAAGAAGGGCCTGGAGAAGACTCCCTCCTTCACACAGCCCAGAACAGAGCAGAAATTTGGAAGAAGGAGAGAAGAGGTAGGACTGCTTTTCCCTGGGCCTTGTTTTATGGTAGAAAAATTGGGTCTCATGGGAGCCCGGTAAATTCAGCAAGTTCTCTTATGCAATGGCTATTTGAATAAAATTTGTTCAGATTACAGAACGGAAAAATTATTTCTGTTCAGATGCTGGGAGGTACCACTGTTACAGTTGTGAACAGGTAGGAAAAAATATTAGCAGGGTTTGAGTTACTCAAGTATTAGTGTTTGTATTTCTGTGGGAGATGTTATAATTTTTCCGTAGTAATGACCCCCTTGAAATAAAAATGAAAAGTTGAAATAAAACGTTATTTTTGTGTACAGAGAAACATCTCACGTTAAAAAGATAGTTGTATTTGGCTCTAGATCGTGCTAGCTTGATATGTGCTTGACTCTATTATAAATATACTCGGAAACAAACTGCTAATGCCAGAAAGCAGAATAAATCATTTTCAGTGAGGAACAAAGAGGTGGGAGGGAAATAGCATATGGTATAAAATTGTACAACCTAAAAATAAAGCTGCCTTATTCTCCTCAAGTAGCTCTTAGGTACTTTGAATGTCTTCAGTGGAAGGAAAAATAATAAATCCCCAAATGATTCAATATATTTTGACTTAAAATGTTACTGCATACATTTTTAGAGACAGAAAGTGGATTTGGTGGTCGGGGCCGGGGGTGGGAATAGGGATTGGCTGCAAATGGGCACAAGGAGACTTTTCGGAGGATCTGAGTGTTCTAAAACTGGATTGTGGTGATGATTGCACAACTATAGATTTACTAAAAATCATTGAATTGTACACTTAGTGATTTCATGGTATTTAAATTTTATCCCACTAAAGCAATCACAGAGTTACTGCTCTAGGCTTTAGATGACATCTTATTTGACTTCTCAGCCATTCTTACGTCTGTTTCATTGGTCCTTTCAATGAGTGCCTGACTTAAGGTAAGTCATTTAAGCTCCCCGTGCCTCATTTTGTCCCAGAAAAGGGGGTGATGGTGGACCTCCCCAGAGGTTGTTGGGACAAATAATTGAATTAATAGGTGTAAAGCACTGACAACAGCCCCTGGTTCCCAGTGTCATCGTCACCATGACCATCATCTGTGTCATTATTTGTGGCTATGGTTGTTTTCTCCTCTCGCTGGCTGAGGCCTGGCTCTGGTCCAGGCCTCCTGCAGAGCCTCCTATCTGCTCCACTCCACACCCTGCAGCCAGAGTATGACTTCTAAAAGGAAGACCTAACCTTTCTGAAGATGCTACCGTGGTGGATCCCCACGGGGCTTTTACATAGATTCCACACTCCCGGTGCTCCCAGGGAGCCCCCCCTGCCACACACACACTGTCACCCCTCCTTTGTCCCTTGTCTCATCTCAAGCTCTCCAGCCGTCTCTCAGCCCTTGATGTTCCTGCCAGTCAGGAATTCTTCCAGTTCCCATCTGGGCTCTGCCTGGGACCATCTTCCCACCCTTTCTGTTCCTGTTGGTGCCAGCACAGGGCCCCTGTGAGGCCCTCTTAATTTTGGGCCCCAATTTTGGGCTCATGGTGGGTACATGAGTAATTATTGAAATTGCAACTCCGGAGGATTTGAAATTACTGTAATTACTCATGTACCCACCATGAGCCCTGCAAGGTAGGGCGTGCCCTGCTCCTTGCTGGTCGTAGCTTCCTGCACAGTGCCTGGCACTTGGTCAGCAGCCCTTGAAGATCAACTGTGTCTCTGAGGCGCTGACTTGCCTTCCTGTTTAATTGCCCCAGGGAAGTAACATGATCCTACTGTGTGTTCTGTGTGTTGTGTTGGTCTCAGGAAGCCTTAGGTCTAGAACCCTTTCTCTCTTGTGCCTTTGTTCAAGAGAAAACTCCTGTTTGTTTTCCAGAGGTTTAACTTAAACTGGAAAAGAGATTATAGCCTTGGCATTTTGCCCCATGGTACTTTTCTAAGGGGAAGATTCTTTTTCCATCTGATCTCCTGGGATCTTAAAACTCTAAATTAGAAATGCCTTCTTTGCATGAACTAAAAGAGCTTACCCATTAACCATCTGTTCACCTGCAAACCAGCTTTTTCCTGTGGAGGTCCTCTATTTTCTCCACACATGCATTTTCAAAATATATTTAAGCTGAGCAATGTTCCGGGGCTTTAATCTGAGAGATTCAGTGGTTTACCTCCCACCCTGGTAATCAGCCTTTCCCTCCCCCGACCACTGCTGGGCCAGTGGGGACTGGCGATCCCCTGAACTTCTATTTATGTGAATTTTATCTCATCCGTTTAATATTTCTATTTTAGCTATACTTTATAATGTGCATACTGTTAGATTTCTGCTTCTGTATAGTTTACCAGTAAGTAATATATAAGTAGGCTACACGCTCAGAATTACTGAGAGTGCTGTAAGGATGGTTGAGGTAGTGACGCCTTATTTTAAAATTAGGAACGGGGACTTCCCTGGCAGTCCAGTGCTTAAGACTCCGTGCTTCCAATGCAGGGGGCGCGGGTTCGATCCCTGGTAGGGAAACTAGGATCCCACATGCTGTGCGACACGACCCCAAAATAAAAATAAGTAAATAAATAAAATAATAATTAAAAAAATAAAATTAGGAACACGGTTACGATTATATAGAAACTTACCTATATACAGTGGTTTGCAGGCTTTAAAAATCAGCAGAAGCTTTCCTCGGAGGAAACTGTAGGTAGAACTCCAGAATGTACCAGTACACACACAGACGGAAGTTCCGCGGGCTGGAGCCGGGAGTCTCACCCACTTCACTTCCCCGGAAAGTGTGCTCAGCCCTCCTTGTGCGTCACAATCACCCAAGATGCTCTGAAGACGTTCCTACGCCCGCTTCCACCGAGATGCCCCTCTGCCGGCCTGGGGAGGCAGGCACGGGTGTGCTGCTCAGAGCTCCCCGCTGATTCTGAGAGCGGAGGGTTGAGAACGCTTCTCCCCAGCCCGGTGGGCAATGGCTTCTCTCGAGACTCCAGCCCAGGGCACCTGGATATTGGAACTTCAGTGCCACAGGGAAGACTCCAAGAAGACTCTTTTTCCACCAACAATAAATTCATAGACGAAGGCCTCAGGTAATTGGCAGGGCACAGGATGCTTAGGAGAATTCTGCAACACCTGGAGGAAGTGATGTGAGGTCACTCTCCACCTGTGCAGTATGTGTTCCCCCTTGTCACTACCAGGTGTCACATTGCACTGTACCCTTTTCTATTTGGGGTTGACAGGAGAGGGCAAAGGTCACACGGCAGCAGCTCTTTTCTTCCTTCTCTCCTTCCTGCCCACTCCCTCATTTCCCCTTCTAAGTACATGGGGGTTTGGAGGAAAAGTGTCCAGAAAGGCTGCAGGATCTCCCCTTCTCTACCCTTCCAGAAACCAGGGCCATGGTGCCCCTCTCTGGCACTGCTGTTGGAATATTGGGGATTCTGTGACTGTACCCATAGCTGTAGTTTGTCCTAGACCAGGGTGGTAGGCAGGAGAAACTTTAATAGACATGCTCAGGGCACACACAGTGTGGCTTTGTGGCAGCCCCAGGAGGTTTGGACATATACCTACCTTAGAACGCTGGCTGTGAATTTCAGGAGCCTACATGCATCTGCCTGGGTATCTCACTAATGCCAGCTCATCCTCAGATCCCAACTTAAAAATCCCTTCCTCTGGGCAGCTGGCCTCCACCCTGGGCAGATCGGGCTCCTTCCCTGCTCTGTGCCTGTTTGGACAGTGGGCATCAGTTATAAGTCCATTCACTTCTACCCTAACTCTGTCTTTTGCTCTATAAGCCCATGCCCTCAGCCCCATCATCATGTACCTGGCCTCGTGCAGCGTCGTCCCCTTTACTGATCTCCTGGCCTCCCACCTCCTCGTAACTTGCCAGCTCCAGAGTAACCTGGATGGTTAAGGCCTGCCTGTCACTCCTGTCACCCTACACCTCCACTGCCTTCAGCAGCATTTCCTGAAGTCAAGTTGGATAATCTGCAGAATTACTCAGAGTGATTTTTTGTTGTGGGTTCCTGAACCCACTTAATACCTACTAGGTCTGACCTCTGTGGATTGCGCCTGGGAAATGTGCATTTGACAAGCTCCCCGGTGATGTTGGTGCAGGCAGAAGTTTGAGCACCACTGAGCAGGGTCTACCAGGTGGTCAGCAGTTATCCGTCCACATGCCTTCTTCATCTTCTGTCCCTGCCTCTCGCCCCTCCACAGTCCACCGCCACATCCTGCTGCCCTAAGTTCCACCCGCTGCCTCTGTTCCCTTCCACGCTTGGAAACTCTACAGTCAGTGCAGCACAAGTGGGCCAGGTAACCCGTCCTTGCTGAGGCTCTCTTCTTGTGTCCTGTGCTCATCTCTGTATTTTGGCAACTATCGAACTGCCCATCCCAGGGTTGACTTTTTGTAGGTTTCTCAAGGTGAGAGATCATGGGACTTCCCTAGTGGTCCAGTGGTTGAGACTCCGAGCTTCCACTGCAGGGGACACGGGATTGATCCCTGGTTGGGGAACTAAGATCCTGCATGCTGTGCGGTGCAGCCAAAAAAAAAAAGAAGGATGAGAGATCATATCTTTGCACTCCTAACATCTCACACAGCCTGAAATGAAAGGAATAAAAAGAAGTTTTGAGTTGAACCTCCTAGTTGAGGGTGGCCAGGGTAAGAAGCACCTTGAGTTTGGCTTGTGTCTCACAGATCCTTCATGCTCCCAGCCCTCAGCCACCCCTACTCATTTTAGAGGGGAAAGCGGGTACATGTGGAAATACACTGGTGTAGGAGATAAATAAATATGACAACAGAGTTAGGAAACACCTGGAGTTTCTCTTGGTGTCCCCAACCTCAGAACCACAGACCAGCAGGGCAGTAGGGCTCAAGGCTTCCCTTTTCAAAGACTTGTTAAGAGCATTTATTTCTATATCCCATATGTTCAGCTATTCTTTTTTCAGCTCCTTATTTGTCAGTGTTAACAAGGAGGAGGAGGAGAAGACGCAGGACCACGGGACAGTCTTGGCACATACTATTATTCTTTCTCTAACACTGCCAACCAAAAAAGGATTCCAAGACTTTTGCTACCCCAGTTCCCATCTCTTGTGTTTCTCATCAGTGACTAAAGCCATTGACAAAAATAAACATGATTTATAAAATAGTAACCTGGGGGGAAGGGGAATTAAAATCTCTGATATGCTTCTGGAATTTATCTTACAAACAAACCTGCACACAGAGAGTGAACTCCGGTTAAGGTTGCACGTTGCACGTTTTTCTGTGACAGCAGAGCCTGGAAACAGCCTGTGTGTCCACTGTAGCACATGGGGTCCAGCCACACAGGGGGACACTCTGCAGCTGTAACAGAGGAAAGAGAGGGCCCATGTGGAAAGATCTCCATTCTATACTGTTAGGGGAAAGAGTAAGGTAGAGAACAGCATATACATTTGTGTGTAAGAAAGGGAGAGAAAAATAAGGCCATGTATTCGTATTTACTTGTAAACGCATTAAGAGAAGCTGGGTGAACACCAAAGATCCGATAAAATGGTCATCTATGGTGGGGGGGATGCATGGGGGACAGGGGGTGGGAGCTAGATTTCTCAGTGTGTCTCTCCAAAGCATCTTGATTTTTTGAACTATGTGAATGTATTACCTTCCAAAATTATATACAAATAAAATATATCATTTAAAATATTTTATATAAATGTACTGATTATTCTTTTATAATTACATTTGTCTCCCTGTATCCATGGGTTCCACAACCTTGGATCGAAAATATTTGGGGGGGAAAGTTACGGAAAGTTCCAGAAAGTTCCAAAAAGCAAAACTTGAATTTGCTGTGTGCCAGCAACTATCTACATAGCATTTACATTGTATTATAATAATAATTATGTTATAAATTATTATAATCTAGAAGTGATTTAAAGTATACAGGAGGATGTGCATAGGTTATATGCAAATACTGTGCCAGTTTATATAAGGGATTTGAGCATCCTCAGATTTTGGTATCAGAGGGGGTCCTAGAACCTACCTCCTGTGGATACCTAGGGATGACTGTAAAACCAAACTGGTCTCAGCAGCTTTTGCCCTGGCTAAGTTCCCACCGAGCTTTCAGGGCAGGATCAGAGCTCCTGATCCCCAGCTCGGGGCTGCATCTGTGCTGTTGTGCAATAGAAGCAGAGGCTCTTTCCCGTCAGCAGATGGACACGGGACCAACACGCAGAGGTAGGCACTTAAACGGCACCCTTGAGGTTAAATCCAGCATCTTGTACCTTTTCACCTTTTTAAAGTTTTGCTTCATGTCTGTAGATGCTCTTTTGGGTGTTCACAACCTGTTAGCCTCTACTCTTCATGTCATGCTGACCTTTGACCTTTTGCCTCTTCCTTCCTCTGTGGACAGTCATTGCCATGGCAACCCTAAAGCTCCAGTGGGGGGTGAGTCAGGGCTTCTAGATGGACTGGGTCAGGCAGACCTTGGAGAGGAGGCCCAGAGGGATGGCAATCCCTGTTTCTAAGCCCCCGCTCCTGAGCCAGCTCACATGCCCAACTGTCATAGCTGTTCTCCCCGAGCTTGAGCAGCTGACCGTGGGCTGTTCTGAGTGTCTTAGGATGTGCAGATGGCACGCACATTTCATCGTGCTCTCCACGGGTACCAAAACGTGGCTTGCTTGGCGCAGGTTTTGTACTTGGCAAACACACAGTCTAGTTGTGCTCCTGGGAGAAGATGATACTGGAGGCCCAGTAAGCCTGAGCATGGTCTCTTTTTGATAAAATGCGGTCACATCTACTTAGTAGACCCGCCTGACAGAGGGCTCCACAGAATTGCCACTTTCCTGTTGTGCTGTCGAATAGTATAGTCGGCTCGGGTCGCAGGGAGCTGTCACAGGGGCAGTGTTGTCAGGACATCACACTTGATGGCTTCACACCTGATGGGAGAACAGCTTTGCTCCGAATAACTGTTATGTTTTTGTTTGTTTTACTCGGACTGCGTGACTTTTTCCACAATGGTGTACCTTTCTGCTTTGTCTGCTCAAAACACAGATTTCCAGTGTTGATAGTTGTGTAGATCTCATGCCCTGGATGGTCTTTCTGTCTGGGCCTGTCTCCCCATTCTAGCCAGAATATTCCTTGTTTTTTAAATTTATACTATCGTTTATTATATAGTCTCATAAGCAGCCATATATTTCATATGAAATGAAGTCCAATATAAGCACAGAAGCAAATTTTGTGTCTTAGGTTCTGTACCTGACCTGATTTACTTCTTTATCTTTTCTCTAGGACAAGGGAGGCAAGTTTTTTTCTGCAAAGGGTCAGATAGTAAATACTTTAGGCAGTTACTCCATTTTCTGTTGTAGCACGAAAGGAGCCACAGGTGAATGAATGTGGTTGTGATCCAATAAAACTTTATGGACACTGGGGCCTCCCTGGTGGCACAGTGGTAAAGAATCCGCCTTCCAATGCAGGGGACACGGGTTCGATCCCTGGTCAGGGAACTAAGAGCCCACATGCCGCGGAGCAACTAAGCCCGCGCACCACAACTACTGAGCTCACACGCCTCAACTAGAGAGCCTGCATGCCACAAACTACAGAGCCCATGCGCCCTGGAGCCTGTGTGCCACAGCTAGAGTAGAGAAAAAACCTGCATGCCACAACTAGAGAGAAGCCCGCACGCTGTGACGAAAGATCCCGCGTGCTACAACTAAGACCCAACGCAGCCAAAAATAGATAATAAAAAAAAAAAAAACTAAAAGAAAAACTTTTATGGACACTAACATTTGAATTTCATATAATTTTCTCATGTTATAAAATTTTATTCTTTTGATATTTTTCAACCATTAAAAAAAAGTCAAAACCATTCTTAGTTTTAACAGGTAGCACAAAAACAGCTGTCAGGCCGGGTATGGCCCATGCATTTGCAGTTTGCTGATGCCTGCCCCAGCCCAGCGGATGTGTTTTGGTCACTTCTAAGAAAGAGGAAGGATTATGTACACTCAGCCGCTCCCAGACCATGTTTAACTCAGAGTTCATCTTATCTGAGTGACAGTCACAGAATCAAGAGTCAGGTGTGCCCTGGGAATATCAGACCTTGGACTGTGTGAGGGCAGGAGAAAGCTCTGGAATGACAGCCCTTTGTTTTTGCCTTCCCCTGAACATTTGCAATCCCTTCAGTTTGAGGCGTGAATGATTCTATAGTTCTCTCTCATAATCAGGCAGCTTTTTAAAACAGTATTTTTGGAGCCCCCTTGGAAGACGTTCTGTATGTTCTACTTTCTTCCTGTGTTAAGGGAATATCCTTGTAAGAAAGAGTCTGAGTCCATAAATAAATAAATAAATTAATTAATTAATTTAAAAAAATAGTATTTTTATAAAATGCGTTACTACAAAAACTTTCACAACATATGTGTAAGATATAAAGAATTAATGATTCCAGGAACGCTCAAATGCCTACCACCCAAGAAAGAGAACACCGTTATTTTGAAGTTCCCTTTGTGCCCTCCCCACACAGAGATCACTGCTTGCTGGAAATTTCATCATTGTTCGTCATTTCTTTGCTTTTCTGTGGAGAGTTTTACCACATATGTTTATATCCATAAACGGACGCATCGTTGGGCTTCATACACATTGAGTAACACGCTGTGTGTTTGTCTGCAGCTCCCTTTTGTTCCACTCATCCTCACGCTCCTGAGATCATCCGTGCGGGTGCACGTAGCTGTGATCTGTTCGTTTCCCTGCTGTGCATTCCACTTTGTGGGTGGTGGGTGCACCACAATTGACTTATCCATTCTACTGGTGGTGGACATTTAGATCATTTCCAGTTTTTGGTTATCACAAGCTGTACTGCTGCAGACATTCTGGTATGTGTCTCTTGGTGCATGTGGGCAAGAATTTCTCTTGGGAATAGATTAGAGTGGCCAGCTTTTGGTGTCTGATTAAGGAATTTTTATTTCATTGATCACACCATCATCAAGTTATCCCTGTGCCAGACATGATGTAACAACGGTGAGTGTGTGGATTCCCAGATAACCTTGCCCTAAGTCCCATGGGCTGTGGTCTGTCACATTGCTACCCTAGAAAGATGCTGCCCTCTCCAACTCATGGAGGTCACTGGTAAGATATGAGCATTCTGAGTTGGGGATGGCTTCTGTCAGGGAAAGAAAATCGTGCCTCTGTGTCTGTTCACGGTTCCTAAGCAGCTTTGATGTTTTACTTTGTGCCCTTTGTGTTGGTGGCAGCATGTTTGTGTCACATGTCATTAGACTTTGCTGGGATCGTGTATTCTATATCAGGTTTTTTAAAGCTCCATAGAGCGCCTTTACCTTGTGTAAAAGTGTACGGCATAAATCAGAATATTCCTTTACCAACCGGCAAAAGGGACCATTTAACATTGGAACAAGTATAACTGGCTGTTATGTTATAAATATAGATACTTGAAGTACATTTACCTTCACTTTTTCCTTTCTAGAGATGTATTTACTTTGCTTGGTGGGTTGGTTTCTTCCTGGCATATGTAGAAAACCAGCAGCATGTAACCGTAGCTCTGCATACCCCAGGGACCCAGAGGCCAATTGGCCAACACTTTGTTGGTATCCCAGCCTCACTCCAGCACCTCTCGGGGCCCTCCCCTTCCCTGCTATTTTCCTTCCTTCTGTCTTTCACCCTCTTCTTCCTCAAAAGTATCGTCTCTTATTTCCTTAGGGTTCACAGTGAAGGGCGATAATGGCCACTGAGGAAAGGACTTTGGGGCAGGTGGCTCTCTGACCCCCAGAAAGTTTATCCTAAGTGGGAGCAGTCTGAAATTCCGAGTGTGATTCCCAGAAAGAAAAGCATGGTCTGTGCCCCTGGCACCAATTCCAGACCTTCAATGGGAATCCATTGGGTTCAGTGGGGAACCCAAAGACGGTTCTGTAGTCTCATTTAAAGACAGCAAAAATGCATTACCACATTCTCCTGTTGGATTGTGAAATAGCAGCAGCCTACTGGAAGGACCCAATAATTGTCTGGTTTTCCCTTTATGACTGAATTAAAATGTCTGCATTGATCTGAGGGAAGTAGAGTGATTCAAGGCAAGCAATTAAAAGTAACTCAAAATAAAATTTAAAAAAATAAATAAAATGGATTGAGGATGTTCAACTAAAAAAAAGTAACTCAAAATAAAAGTACAGGTAAGGATGCATGAGTGTATACGTGTGTGGGTGGAGGTGTAGGCAAGGTCATTGCTGTGGCTGGGGTAGTTGCAAAATTTGGGCTGATTACAATTTAGTAAGCTCACCATTCTTTCAGTAGTCTTAAGGAAGTATTATTGGAAATGTTAAATACCAGACGTTTTAGCTACAACATGTATTTCTGTAACACAGGTTAGCTCATATGCTATTATGATTGTAAGTATGGGAATGATGTCAGGGTAATGTGGAAGTCAGTTGTTCCCAGCATTTTAATATTTTACAACAGTGCACAAATCCAGCAGAACTCCGCAAGGCAAGGGAGAACACAGAACCCATTCACCTTGTTCTTGGTTCGTTTTGGCTGCGTGCTCTGTTCAAGAAGTGATTTTGCACGGCTCTCTCTGAGCTGTGTGCATTTTGCCCTTGTCATTACAACTCAGCAGCCTCAGTTCCTCTGTCCCTCCTCTTCAGTCAAGGCACCTTTACCTTTTAAGATTTTAAGTGAAGTCTTCTTTCTTTTTAAAATTGTGGTAAAATATGCGTAATAGAAAATTTACCATTTTAGTCATTTTTAAGTGTATTGGCATCAAGAACATTCACATTGTTGTGCAACCATCACCACAGTGCATCTCTAGAACTTTTTTCGTCTTCCTAGATTGAAACCACATACTCATTAAACACGAACTCCTCACTCCCTTTTCTCCCCACAGCTCCTGACAACAGCTATTCTACTTTCTGTCTCTATGAATTTGACTACTCTTAAGTACCTCATATAAGTAGAATTATACAGTATTTGTCCTTTTGTGACTGGCTTATTTCACTTAACATAATGTCCTCAAGGTTCATCCGTGTTGTAGCATCTGTCCAAATTTCCTTTCTTTTTAAGACTGAATAATATTTCTCTGTGTGTATATACCACATTTTGTTTATCTATTCATCTGTCTGTAAACACTTGAGTCATTTCCACCTTTTGGCTATTGTATGAATAATGCTGCTATGAACATGGGTGTATAAATATTATCTGCTAGTCCTGTTTACTTATTCATAATTAGTTTTTAACCGTGCTGGTAATTTTTAACTTGTAATTGTTACCTGCTTTGTTAATTCTCTGGGTACAAATTTGCATCAGTCTTGAACAGCCTGTTTGTTTGTTTTTTTTCATAAGCTCTGATATTTACTATAGGATTTTTAGAGCATGTACTTTTTTTTGATAATAGATATAGCGAAAATGATTATATTTGAGGACGAGGCCAGAAATGAATAGAAGAGGCACTTCCTGTTCTCCCTGCCATCTGTCAGTTATAATGATGACATTTTATCCATCATTTCGTGTGTCTGGCACCTGCCGGCACTGTGCTGGCGTCAGTCTCAATGGTGTAGTAATGGCCTTTGATTCCCACAACACTCTATTGAGAGGTAGGATGCTGCAGCTAGCAGCATTGTGACTGCAGCTGAGACAGGTAGGCTGGGTGGCTGTCATCTGGGTCCTGCAGGGAAGGAGGGTCCTGTGATCCCATGGCTATGAGTCAATAATCAGCTTCAATAAAAAGCAAAATTTCCATCAGGGCCTTTCCTTTGCTCAGATGAGATCTCCAGTAAATAGGTGGTGAGAGTTAATTCTGCATCCTTTTCCTCTTGTCGTGGTTCCTAGTCATCTGCCAAAATGAGTGGTTTGCATTAAAAAAAAAAATTAGCTCTGAAATGTATAGATAGCTATTTATAGACATTTATTTTTAAATATGTTTGGAAAGCGAGTAGATGAATGCTTTTGAGACCCATTGGTTACTTCTGATGTTTTATTATGAAAATGCTAAATGTTATCAAGGATTTATATAATTTCGTATTTAGAAATGCTTTACAACAATCTATTATCAAATATTGGTTTCCACATTATAAAATATCAGTTTAATGCATGACAAATTGAGTGTCGTTCAGTGGGTTTGATTTGACAGACGCTGTGGATCTTCAGTAGTCTGATGTAGTGACCAGTGCCATTGAGACATTCCTGTCCTTCACCCCGGCCTCTGCAGTGGGTGTTAGTGGGTGTCAGACCATTCCCACTGCCCCAGCCGTCACAGCATGTGCGATCCAGTGAATAGCGCACTGCAGGGGCCATGAGGGAGGGACCTAGCGCAGTGCCTGGCACAGTATGGTCCTCCAAGATATAGTTGCTGATTGATTAACCCAGTTTATAGAAATTTCAAGATGAGTGCTAATCTTAATTTTGAAGGCTGGAACATTTTTCTGGTTGAAAAATAGAGATTTTTAAAAATGCCAAGTCGTAGGGAAAAAAATCCGGGAATAGTTTTATTTAGTCTTGAAATATTAATACTGATGTTATGACTAAATGTGCAAATAACTATGGTATAACATTGAACTTCTTTATGTTGTCAGTGGACATTAATTTCCCTAAATCCTTTTGAAGTGCTTTGGCTGTATTAACTTTTGGAGGTAGATTTGCTGAATGTGAGAATCTTGAAATCTAGGCAGTCAGTCTTTACTGAGGTAAGAGCTCCAGTCGGTGCAGGTGCTTTGGGGATAAAAGAATGTGCATACCCTCCACTTCTCATGTTGACCGAGAAGGAAGGCTTCCCAGGAATTACTTACGCACGTGGCCTTGCTGAGGTTATTTAATACTGCAGATAGGAGCAGAGGTCTGCAATTAGACTTGGTTCACATCCTGTGCCCCAGGCTAGCTGTGTCTGACATGTTGGGCAAATTACATAATGTTTCTGTGCCTCAGTTTCCCCATCCATAAAATAAAAGCGACAGGCGCCCCTTTGGTTTTGATGACGTGAAGATGAGAGGTGCACACAGGAAACCTGCAGTCAGAGCTGACCACTGTTTTTAGCTCGGGTGACTCTTTTTTTTTTTTTTTTAACATCTTTATTGGAGTATAATTGCTTTACAATTGTGTGTTAGTTTCTGCTTTATAACAAAGTGAATCAGCTATACATATACATATATCCCCATATCTCCTCCCTCTTGCGTCTCCCTCCCTCCCACCCTCCCTATTCCCTATTCCCACCCCTCTGGGTAGTCACAAAGCACCGAGCTGATCTCCCTGTGTGATACAGCTGCTTCCCACTAGCTATCTGTTTTACATTTGATAGTGTATATATGTCCATATCACTCTCTCACTTTGTCCCAGCTTACCCTTCCCCCTCCCCGTGTCCTCAAGTCCATTCTGCATGTCTGCGTCTTTATTCCTGTCCTGCCCCTAGGTTCTTCATAACCTTTTTTTTTTTTAGATTCCATATATATGTGTTAGCATATGGTATTTATTTTTCTCTTTCTGACTTCACTCTGTATGACAGACTCTAGGTCCATCCACCTCACTACAAATAACTCAATTTCGTTTCTTTTTATGGCTGAGTAATATTCCATTGTATATATGTGCCACATCTTCTTTATCCATCCATCTGTTGATGGACACTTAGTTTGCTTCCATGTCCTGGCTATTGTAGATAGTAGCTCGTGTGACTCTTGATTTGGCTTCTGTGTCCATCCTGCACTCTCAATTCCCATGACATAATCAGACAAAAATCAATCTGATCCTGACCGAGAAATGATTCTTGCTTGATTTTTCAAAGGCTGTGCATCATTTCATCCTTAAGCACGGGATTACTTTTGAAGGTGACACAGTGGCAGCAGCAACCAGCACACAGGGTGGCCTTCGCAGGCTGGCAGAGGGGAAAACATCTGGCCCCTTCCACCGGCTTCCTTTGTTCCTTCCGGTTTATTTTAGTCCTCTGAGTCTGATACCTAATGGAAGCCTGGCACATAAAAATAACACTCAACCGAGTACAGATGTAAAACAACCCGCTCTTTGAAAGTGGGAGAGTGGGGGATGAAGCCTGCAGCTCGATTATCCCCGTTATTTTTAGAGAGAAGCCCACCCTCAAGTAATCACACGTCCTTCCTGGCCTCTGCCTCCTGGGGTTGATCCGGGCTGGCTGAGAGCATGACCTGCACCCACCACACCCCGAGTGCTTCGGCTTCCTCATTTTGGTCTCATGCCAGCCGTCTTCCCCTAAGTCATTCCCGGTCATTGACCTCTTCCCCAGAAGAATGCTCAAGAGGTTTCAGAACTTGAAACGATATCCACATTCGCTTTTATGCAGGAGCTTTAGAGTTCCCTTGTTTGGGCTAGGTGGTCTAAAACCAGACCTCCCTGGGAAATAACCGTGGCGGTACCAAGTTATGAAGTGCCCATGGTTTCTGTGCAGGAAACATTCTCCTGAGAAGAGTTGCTTTATGCCAGCCCTCATTACCTTGGGCGGCTGGGTTGCTGGTCCTCAAATTAAGCGCGTGCTTGGACTGACAAGAGTGAGTTAATAGGATAAGGAGACGGGGCCCCGAGGTCAACCAGTCTGAGACGGCTTTGATTTAGAACCTAAAATCCGCTGTTTCAGCCCCGAGCCCTTGCTGCGGGTGAAACCTTTCTGGCACAGCTGTCGGTGAGCGTGGGAGAGGGTGTGTGCTGCACACCAGGGAGACGGGGAGAGGCGGAGGCACTGGAGCAGCCTGGCGTGCTGAGTCCCCCTCCCCTGTTATGGCCGAGGCAAAGGTGGCACTGGCAGTGGCTAGCTATCGTTTACTTTCCACAGTGAGACTCGAGTCCACACTGAAGGAGAGAGACGAGCACTCGGATTGGGAATGATTAATGACGTGTTCAGCTGCCTGGTCAAGTGTGAGCCATCCTGGGAGGTGTAAATCTGGGCACTTCTGATTCAAACCATCCCAGATGCCAACGCTGGGTCTCTGACCAGATGCACTTCATTTTGTGACTCAAGGTTGCTCTTCTTTGTTAGTCTGAGGGAGCTTATCCTGGGGACAGTTTGTTACCAGAGACCACAGCCTTTTCTGGTTTAGGAGTCTGGGATCCTGAGGCTGTTTGTGACCCCTGCCCCATGCCCTTGAGAATGCATGGGTGGGTTTGGGAGGTCAAGGTTTGGGGCACCAAGACTCTTCCAGGTTATCAGAACCTTGCAGGTTAAAATGCCTCATCTTTACAAGTCCTGCACAGGCACATAGGAGCTGAGTCCCATTTACCAGAAGGTGCTGGGCACCCAAGTCTCTCACCCTTTTCTAAAAGCGGAGCGGGTGAGCTTTGCATTGCAGATGTGATTTTTATTTTTAAACGCCGGGAGTGGTGGTGTGCGAGCGGTGACGCATCCCCTGCCAGCTAATCTGTATTGTGTAAAAACACGCAAACCACAAATTATTTTTAAAAGGGAAGAAAGCAAAAGAACAGATGCAGCGAACTCCTCTTGTCACGTGAATCGAGGGAAGAACTCTGCAAGAGGCATTTGTGAACAGTGGCAGAGGGAAGACCCTGTGACTGGAATGAACAGGCAGCATATTCTGCCTACTTGTCTTCTCTGCGGTAGCTGACACCTTTCTTTGTCTCTGATTTTCAGGGCGCTGATGATGTCCATTTCTATGTGCATGTGTTCCTTCTTTCTCTTTCCTTAAAATGAATTGGAATAATATTCTTGTGCATAGTGAAAAATACAGAAGTCAGGAGTACACAGCTTGTAGTATCATCACAAAGTGGACAAGCGTGGGACTTGAGCGGGAGAATTTTACCAGCCCTGCATCCTGCACTAGGTAATACCGGGCAGACCTGGTTTACTAAAGTCAGAGACTATCATATAACCCAGCTCCCCTTATATTTAAAAAAATTGGTATTAAAATCTAAGAGTAGAAATGATATTCCTTGGGCCACCAGTAGAACTAAATTGTGTTTCCATGAATGAAATTAGAGACCTTTTGCATCAGAAACGAAAAGCATCAGAGTGGGAAGAATTCCTTCTTCCCTCTCCCGAGTTTAGGGGCTGGTTGGGCTGTGCATTCTCCCTGAAGACCAGTGATGCCCTGATGCCCCTGGGCAGGAATGGAAGGCTGTGGCACAGGATCCCTTGTGTCCCTCAGTCTCCCGTGTGGGGCTCAGGTTGCTGGAGGGAGGGGGCCTGGGGAGGGACTCCCCCTCTCCAGATAGTCGCAGCCTGACTCTGCCGGGCCCTGACCCTGTGCCTGCTCTAAAGAAACTCCTGGTCCAGTGCTCGAGGCAAGCAGGGCACAGAGTTTGAAGTTAGCAGCAAGGATGCTAACCGAATCTTGGGGTGAGTGGGGTGAGTGGGGTGTCAAGAAAGGGTCCCGGAAGACCTGATGATGAATGCCAAGCTCCGAAGTGCCCACCAGGAGAAGTTAAATGAAGAAGACGCCCAGAGAACAGAGGTCCCGAGAGGGAGAAAGTGAAGAGGTTTAGAGTATGAAGGCAAAGTATAGCTGGAGTACAGAAAAGAAGCCTTAGGGGGAAATATGGAGCGATGACGCTGGGCAGGAAGGAAGGGACCCCTTCAAGTAGGCCTTGGGAGGCCATTCAGAGGCGCAGGGTTACCCCGAGGGCAGAGGGAAGCGTGGAAAGAACAGAGGAGGGGCAGGAAGACCAGTGAAGCTCTGGATTTTTCATTAAGTATTGATGGAGTCATGCCCTGAGGTGGCCAGATTCCCTCTCCTTGTAGAGAAAAATCTGGAAAAGCTCCAGGGACCACAGCTTCTAGAAGGCCCTTCCTTTGGACACTGTGGGGTGTTGTTTCATGTTGCATGAGGGGCGGTCTTGTTTAACATGTGCCCAGGGCTGTGTTTTCTAGGAGGAATTCAGGAATCCAGGCCATCAGTTGCCACCGTAAGTGGGTGACCAGTAGCAGCTTAGCTACCCTCATCCTGGTACACTGTTCTTAAGGTTTTTTCTCGAATAATCATCATCTCCCTCTTAGGTGCCCTTTGGGGCCATATCACAGTGTAGGTAGAGCTGACAGCAAAATTTAGCCTTGGACACAGCGTGAGGGGTTTGGAGAGTTTTGCCTGGAGCCTCTGTCTCCACCTGCGTCCTCAGGGCCAAGCAGCCTCCACCAATCCTGAGACTCACCAGTCCCGGGTTTATTTTGTGTGGCCTTTGAACTTCATGTTTTGAGTCCTTTTTGTTCCAGAAGAACTGTGGCTATTTCTGTCGTGAGGTCAAGAAAAGACCTGAGTTCATATATGAGGGACCCTTCGGGTTTCTGGTTCCACATGGGGAAGATGATGATGTCTGCAGTGGACGTCGTCCATTGGGCATGATTGCCGGGCCCTGAGGTCCTCCTTGGGAACAGCTTGGGTATATGTGGAACCAAATTCATGCTTTAGGGTCCGATCCTGGTCCAGGCGTGTTAAGTACATGCTGAAGGAAGAAATCCTGGAACGGTGAATGAATGAGTGAATGCATCAATGAATGAATGCCAGTTCCAACCTGAGGCACACTTTTCAAGGTGGTGATTTTCATCCCATTAGTTCTTTTGGCGTCCCTCCCTGTCCATTCCTTGTGGCCCCTCCAAGGTGAGTATCCCCTGGGGCAGGGGAACCTCACAGGACTTCCCCAGGCCTGGCCCCTCCTGCTGCCACCTTCTTTCTGCATCTTGTTACCTCTCACTTCCCTTGCATCAAAATGTAAGTCTTCTGAATCACATCCCCCAGAGCTTGTAACTACTCGGCTAAGATCCTATTCTCATGGGAAAAGCCCCCCGTGTGGCTTTCCAGGGATACTACTCTAGTCCAGGTATGGCAAATGGGACAGACGCTAAGTGATTGTTAGTTCTTGCTAGAGCAGTGGTCCTCAATATCCCTCTACCGAAGGTTCACCTGGGCATCCTTTTAGATGCGGATTCCCTGGTCCCAATTCCAGAGAGTCTGACCCAGCATGGGATGCAAGCCAGTGGTCATAATCCTCCTAACAGAATCCCAGGTGCTTCTGGGGCAGGTGGACAGTGGGGGTGGACAGTACACGTCGTGCTGTGTGGCAGGGTCCCAGGCTACATCTGGACTGGTCTGGGAGGAATGGTGACGTTGATTTGGGGGCTCCCGCATGAGAGAAGTGGATGGGAGAGGCGGCATTGGGTCCTACATCAGCCTTCCTCATCCTACCTTGCCTAACCCTTTAGCTTAGAAGTACACATTTTTAAAATGTGGGCACGTGATCAGAAATCCACGTTCCCTGTGTGCACCAGGATTTGTTAGTTGATTCCAGTGGTGATTTGGGTGTGTCTTCACCTGGTCTCCAGTTACCAGACGTGAATACTCGTGCCCCTGGAGACGACTGAATTCTTTCTTTTTGAAGCTAATCCCTCCTAATGCCCCAGATAGGGCTCCTGATGCAATCTTTTTCTGACTCATTTCTTCTTTTGTCCATTTCTGTATTCCTTTAGTGATCAGGTATTATTGGGTACCTGCTCTGCAGAGACCTGGCTGGGTCCTGGTGATACAGTAAAGCTTGAGGGGCAGGGCCCCCCTTCTGAGTGCCACAAGCAGTCGTCCTATTAGTGTGGAAGGTGGGGCTGAGAGGGCTAACAGGGCTGGCTTCTTGGAGGGATACTGAGGCCTGACAGACTTTGAGGTAAGAGGAGGGCAAGGGGAAGCATGTCTGATTTGCTCACGGGAGGTAAGAGGTGACTCAGAGCTGCCCTGACCCAGTGAGCCCGGGTCAGAGCCAGGCCCAGCGCACGGCTTCCCTGATGGGATGCTTCTGACCATGAGATCAGGGGTGGGTCTGAAAAATGTTTCCCCTCTTAATGGTTCGTAAAAGAAGCTGAGAAAGCCATCCCGTAAGGCCTTATGCCTTTATGAACTGAGTTTGTAGTGTCTTTTCCAATTTTAGTTAAAGAACTCTGACAAAATGTGCAGTGGTGAGCAGGAAACTCTCTAGGTCTGCACACAAAGTGTAAAGCACTTGAATGCTGGAATATCAAGGACCTTCATCCCTGAAGATAAGAAGGAAGCTTTACAAGATTAGACTCTCTGCATTCCTTGTGTGTGGGAACAAGATGGATGCTATGTTCAATCAAGGCATGATTGAAGGTTGATGGGTGCTCTGGTCATGATTGTCCCCTCCCCAGAGGCCCCGGCCAGAGCTGTCTTCCTGAGCACACGCTCGGGGTCACTTGGGTGGAGCCTACCCCCCACTTCGCCCCCTCCATCCACTGACTTGCTGCCGCCTCGTGGTCTGAGCAGTGAGGCTGGGGGGGTTGAGGGTGCCCTGCTGGCTGTGCTGGGAGCTCTCTCCATGAGGGGATGGACCACAGGGAGAGCCTTCTTGCTGCTCCTCCAAAGCAGAAGAGCGCCTTACACATTGCTGGGAGTCTCAGGATTTCACGCTCACCCAGCCAGCCCCGTCAGGACACACAAGTCTCACATAATGCCTTTGACTGGCATCCCGGCCCAGAAATGCAGGTTTGTCCTCGGGAGATGGGAGCTCTTTTTCTCTCTCTGAGAAATCTGAAGAAAGTTCTCCAGAAGGTGCAGTGTCTTGCAGACACGCAGCACATTCTGCCCCAGACCCATTTATCCAGGTCCTGCCCCTCACCAGCCATTTCTCGTTGGGTATCAGGAAACTGAGTTGCCTTGGTTTTCCAGTGCGAGGGCTGTCTGGATGATAAGAATTTTCTAGGAAGGGGGGGTGTTTATCATTATTATCGTTATTATTAAAAGCTCATTATCCCCTACCTTTAGAATTTTAGCTTTTCTAATTACTGGCCTGGCCCTCGGAAGGAAGGGGGAGGATGGGGACTTGCTGAGAGATGGCAGGACACAGTGTTTATGGGAAATGAGGCCTTATGCCTGGGATTAATAATGAGTAATAATTAACAGTAATGTTTGGGATTAATAAGTCTATGACTTCTGAAACTTCCAGGATTCCCTGGACCAGTCTTGCAGAGCCTTTGGGGGGAAAAAATGAGGTAGAGAGACAACCTGCCATTGGATAGGCCTGGTTCAGATTCCCATTCTCCCTCTCCTGGCTGGGTGATGGCATCCTCTCTGGGTCTCAGCTGCTGCTTCCCTAAAGTGGGAATTATACCCTCTCTCCAGAAGCCGTGGTGCTCCCAGCATGTAGAAAGGGGAGGAACACTTCCCCTGGGGGAGGGGAGCTGCAAGCGTCAGAAACTTCAGAACCCAGGGGCTTTGGGGCCTGTGATGAACTCCCCCATCACCTGTATAGGATTGTCACAAGGACTGGTCCCGATACATGACACACAGAGCACCTGGCCCTTCGTAGTCATTTATGAACGGTCGCCATTTATCACCTTGTAAATCTTGAGTCCTTACTGCTCTTTTCTAAGATTTGTGGGTACTTTCTCCAGCATCATATTTCTTTAAGCATGCCCAGTTTTGCTGTAGGATTAGAGCTCAGTTCTAGAAAGCAGTGCTCACTTTCGAGGAATCATTACCTGCACATTCCAGTTTTCTAGCTTGGATGCCGTGAGTGCTGGATTTGCCCTTCAGAACATTCCTGCTGGGAGGTTGACACCGAGGGTGTTTTTGGTTTGTGTTTTGGGGTTGTTTTGTTATTGTTGTTGAGAATACCAAATTTCCCAGGCCGATTCATGCCCGAGGCTGTTGCTGGAGATTTGCTGGGGTTTTCGGCAGCTTGTCTGTTGTGCCAGCTAGTGGTCAAACATGTACCCAGGTTTCTCTCCTGGGTACATGAGTTCTGGTTCTCCTCACTGCTCCTCCAGCCCTGTGGCCCTTGAACTTGAGCCCACACCAGAATCACCTGTTCAGACATTTGGGCGGTCTCCAAGTAACTCCTCATGAGATGGTTATTAGTTGCAAAGGGAAAAGTGGTAACTTCACAGTGGAGACACCTGCGGACACTACCACGCGGGACATAGCAACCTCATTTATCTTCTGATATGATACCCCCAGAAGAGTACAACCTCATTTCTGTGGCATCTTTGCCAAAATGCGTGATCTGAATTTAATCACAAGGAAACAACAAACAAACCCAAATCAAGAGACATTCTACAGTTAACTAGCCAGTACTCTTAAATTTGTCAGGGTCACGAAAGACAAAGATGATGGAACAGTCCCAGACTGGAGGGGACCAAGGGGGCATGGTAGCTAAATACAGTGTGAGGTCCTGGACTGGATCCTGGAGCAGGAAGGAACCTTAGTGGACACTTGGCAAAATGCGAATATAGTCTGTAGAGTATTACATTTGAGAGTTAATATTATTTTGTCACCGTTAGTGCTCTGATTTAGGTAATGACGCTGTGTTTTGTAAGATGTTAACTTTGGGGGAAGCTGGGTGAAAGGTCCTAGCATCTTTTCCACACCAGGGTGTGGAGTAAAGTACTTGGATTTTGGAGCCAGAAAGGCCTGGTCTGGGTTCACATCTTGCCTCTGATAACCGTTAGCTGAGTGACACAAGGTAGGTTGCATTACCTGTCCGAGCCTCCGTTTCCTCATCCGCCCACCACCTGGTGTGGCTGTGAGTATAAACGAGGCACTGTGTGCAACCCACAGTGTGTAACATTCCCTTCCCCAGTGATAAAGAAGGGATTTGTCTTCTTTCCTACCTTCCAGCCTTTCCCTGACCTGCCCTTTATCTCCTTCAGTCTGTCCAAGTGAGAGAGTGCCCCTCTTTCAGTCTCCGCCGTGCACCCTCTCATGTGGTATTTTCAGAAACCTGCACATACATTTACGCCCAAGGTCTAGAAAGCAGGTTCTGTAGATGAGAAGCTCTCTGACTGGCTCTTGCTGGATGAAGCCTGAGGTAGGACTGAGTCCCGGTGCATCCTGCCTCAGCTGCCCTTTCGCCACCTCAGGCATCCTGTAGGATTCTGGTTCAAAGCCCTGTAGCCCTTGCTGCTCCCGGACCAGCAGCGTGGGCATCACCTGAGAGCTTGTAAACACAGAGTCTCAGGCCCCACCCCAGACCCGGAGACTCAGAATCTGCATTTTACCAGGTGATAGGAGATTCAAAAAGTCCTCTACTCAAGGACTTGACACAGAAGAGGCCTCCAAACCGGGAGAGCAGTCTCGTTGCGCGTCTCTACCGTGGGGGGCTAGACGAGAGTCGGTACGAGAGCTGAGAAATGTGAGCTCAGGATAGAAAAGTCTTCAGGACGCATGGTTCAGGCCCGGCCATGTGTGGAATTCTCTCCCCTGGAGACTTTAGAGGCCTGAGGTCCTGCCAACAGCCTGGGATTCCAGCCGGTGCCTCTACATGGGGTTGCCTGTCCAGGGTCTTGCCTGAGAGGGGTTGTTTATTTTCCGTGGGACTTGGGTTTCTCACCCTGTGTACTCGTTCATGCCAAGCACGCCTGGGGCCTCCATACAGAGGCTGGTGGCGTCCTGCTGCCGGGGGTGCCCACAGGAAATGGACAGCAGCACAGGCTGCTGCTAGGTGACAGAGGCTTTGTGGCAGACCTGGTCTCTCTCAGCTGGACTCAGGTGCTGTGCAGGTTGTCTTTTAAACTAAGCTAACCTTTCTCGGATGATCCAGCTTTAAGTGCCTTTAAGTTTAACCATCACTAGGACTCTATGAGGTGGGACCACCACTAACCCCGTTTTACAGCCTTGGACTCCAGGACTTAGAAAGGCTAACAGGGACCTAAGGTTACGTAGCTTGTAAGTGGAGCTGGGATTTGAACCCAGAGCTTCCTTCAAGCCCAGCTCTTGAGCCCTATGTTGTACTGGCCCAGGTTCCCTTCCGGTGTCTAAAGCAGGATGGCCACCCCAGTGCCCTCATACACAGAGGGGAGGCAGTGACCCTGCAGTGTCCTTCCTGCCTTTCTGTGCTTGCCCTGGGTGGGCCACCTGCCAGGCCCTCTGGCCCTGCCCTCTGGTGGGGCTCGACCTGCTGGCGGTCACTCTTGGCATGCTGGGGACAGGTGTTGGGTTCTGGGTATAGATCTACCATTCCAGAAGAAGGCAGAATGGCAGGCCGGGAGACCAGGCAGAATGTAGGGCGATCGATGCTTGTCGTGGTGCAGCTCCTGGTGGCCGGCCTGGGCCAGGCTCCAGTTTCCGCACAGTGGCTTTGAAGCATGGCCACTATGACAGGGTCTGGGGCGGTCATGGGGTGGGCTACACCTGGGCAGGAAGCAGCTCAGGAAAGCACCGCAGGTCGAGGCCGTGCTCTGCAGTCATTCTCCTTCCTTTTCTTTCTCCTTTCTTACAGATGAGCAGAGGAAAGTGGAAAACCACCAGCAACTCTAAATTAATACCCAGCCCGTGTGGCTCATCCTTTTCCCACAAGTCCAATGAGGGAGAAGCTGGTGTTTTAAAAACTCTGGTTCTCTTTCAGACTCAACTGAAAGGCTCGGAGGTAATTAGCTATTCTAGAAAGCCTGTGTCGTCACCTTAAAAAGCTGTCTCGTGGGAGTAACCATTATCTGTAGTGGGATGGGAACACGGCAGTAAAAATAGACCCTGGACCCTGGTCTGCAGGAGCTGAAGGAAACCAGCCGATTGGTTTAATGAAAATTAGGCAGTGGGCCAAAAGTTGCCACTCTCTCACTTTTTAATTTGAAAAAAACTCATAAAAAGAATACATTTTACTATGAAAATTAGGAGGAGTCAGAAAAGCACAAATAATAAAGAAAAATCACCTTTCATACCGCCATTTGGGTGAATTGCTCTCAGCATCTTGGCAAATACACCTCCAGTCTCCATTTCCTTTGTTCATGAATAAATGTTTATTTATACAGAATTGGGATCATGCCGATGTATAGTTTTATAAATCACTTTATTCACTCAGTAATATTCGTCTTTTCCTCATGTCATTAAATGCTCTTTTTACTGGTGAAATGGCTGCATTAGGTAAAGGCATCGTGATTCGTCTAAGGACAGCAGCGACAAGGATGAAGATGACGATGAGTAGGTCTTGTCTAGACGTTGCTTGGTGCCGGGCACTGTTCTAAGCTCTATCCATAAACTCACTTTATCATCACACAGTGCTGTGAGATAGGTACTCTTGTTATTCCCATTTAGTCTTTGATGTTTGGCATCTAAGCCTTTCCTTTTAAAAAAATATGTATTTTAAACAACTCTGTACTAAGCATACACGTTTAAACACATTCTTAGTTTCCCATAGGTTGCTGCTGGGTCAAAGGGTCTGCATATTTTAAAGCTTTGATGCCCGTTCCCCATCGTCCTAGAATGAGTCTCCACTCCCTGTCCCTTTTCCTCTTGCCACTTCTTGGTCTGGAGGTGGCCTCACAGGGGGCCTGTGAGGTGAGAGCAGGTGATTCTTCAGTGTCTGCTGAATGTTGGACACTGTGACTGAGGGGTCTGGAGAGGGAGCAAGTCTTTAGTCCTGGTTCTTTAGGACCAATCGCCTAGACCCCTTACTTGTTCTTTGTTGCCTCGTATTGTTGGTTAAGTCCAGTCTCTTGATTTGGTGCCTCCCAGTTAGACTGAAAAGTTTTTGTGAGCAGAACCATTTCTCATGTGTCTTCTCGTAGCTTAGCATCCTACACAGGGTATGTGTTCTGTAAACACTGGCCGATTGAGCAGAGAGGAGAGTAGTGTTAGTAAATATGAGTAGACTTTACTAGCAGCTGAAACAGATTTTGGAGGACGTGAGATCTAACCACCCCGAAGGCCAAATCTGTGGCGAGCAGGCCTCCTGCATAAGCCCATTGGGTTGTGTGGGTGTGGGTCATTTGTCCATCTGAGTAAGGTGACCTTGACTCATGGCACCCCCATGAGACTCATGGCTGTCTGGTCCTCGGGGATTTGCGGCTGCCCCAGAACAGACAGGGAGTGAAGTCAAGGTATCAGAGCCTGGCAAACACGTGGGACCACCTGGGCTGCAGAGACTGGGGCTGCCACATTCCTGTGTGCACCTCCCCTATCCCTGTATTCTGGAGAGCCTCCATGGAGTTCCTGAAGTGGCTGGACATTACTGTGTGACTGGTTTTAAAAAGGTGTGCCCTGGGACAGTGTAGCAAATGTCTATTGATTCCTTCCTAGGTGCCAGATCCCGTGCTGGACACTGGGGGTGTAGGGATGAATAAATCATGGCTCTTTCCCTCTAGGAACTGGTGGAAAGACCATCTTGTAATGGTTATAAGACAGGGTGAAAGGTTAGCTGTAAATAAAGCCAGGAACAGTGGTTCAAGCTCATTTCTGTTCCCACCAGTGGCCTGTGCACACAGGTCACCCCCCTGGGCTCTTAACTATGCTGATTCTCAGCAGGGAAAGGGTTAGCTGTGCCTGGAGCCCTGGCCCTCAAGGCAGTGCAAGGTGGGTGGGGGGAGAGGGCTGGCAAGTGAACGTGACAAACAGACATCACGTTTCATCAGAAACGAAAGCTAAGAATAAGGTAGAGGTGGCAGTGGTGTGAGCTTTCTGTCACTTACTCACTTCTGTGCTCTTGGGATTTTTTTTTTTTTTTACAATGAGAATGCAGCCATGTTTACTGTGTTTGTATAAATAAAATAATTTAGAAGATAAACAATAGGAAAAAATTAATTAGTCTTGGACTCCAAACTCTTCAAGGACTTCTCTCCTTTCAAAACTGTATCGTATGTAAGTCACTGCCCCACGATTATTTTGCGATGAGGAAGACATGTCCCATATTTCACATGGGAGAGGAAGGAGTGGCCTGCAGAATATTTCTGGCCTCTCGAGCTTTGCAAGGGGTTTCAAGTTTCACTGCCAAAGTGGCCCTTCAGTTCTGGGTCCCAGCGCTGTGTGGGGAAGAGTGAAAGCGTTTGTCTCCAGTGTAATTTAGAGAACTGAGCTGCAGGTGAAAAGTATGGGGTGTGAGTCTTTTCCCCCAAATGAGGTGGCTTTAGATTTTGTATTGCATGTTTCACTTTTGAAAATGGTTAACCAATTCCCAAAGTGAGCAGGCCGTTTTATCAGGATGGTGGAGTGAGTAGCACTCAGAAACCAGAGCTCTAGCTATTTTTTTTAAAGGTTTATCACCTCTGCAAAGTGGCATTTTCTGCAAAGAGGGAACAAGGATAGCAAAGAGTGTCGAAGACAAAACCCCATAGAAACTCTCTCTCAGACTCTGGGGTAATGGGGCCACTGACCTAAATAAGGGCAGAAATCCTCCAGTACAATGAGCTCACACTGCCAGGACGGGCTGAATTGAGGCCGCGACGTCCTCCACTCACACTCCAGCCCCATGTGCATTCAGGCCCCAGACGACATGCAGGCCGCGGTCCAGAGACAGCCAGACCGCTGCAGACCCTCCCAAAAAGGGTTTCCTGACGCCAGGCACCTGGTTGAAGGCTGGGTGATAACAAGGCTAAATCCCTGGACGGAGACACTAACTAAGGAATAGGGTTTTATCATAAGAATCCCAAGAAATGAGCAGATCTCGTCGGGCTCCAGGGCTGGGTCAGAGAGAACAGCTCTTGGTAGACCATCCAAGAACTGCGCTGAGGTGCAATACAACGTGAGCCACATGTGCAATTTTCAGTTTTCTGAAAGCACAGTTTAAAAAGGTAAGACAGAATAGGTGGCATTCATTTTAATTTAACCCAATATATCCAAAATAGTCACATTCAACATGTATGCACATAATCAATATAAAAATTACTAATGAAATGCTTTACCTCCTTTTTGTGTGCTCTTCAAAATCCAGTGTGTGTTTTACCCTTAGCAGCATATCTCACTTCAAAGCCATCACATTTCAAGTGCCCAGGAGCCATATGTGGCTCATGACTGCTGTCTTGGACAGTGCAGGTCTAGAAGCTGTATCACTCAGCATCTTACAGAGTGAGGCTGAAAGGCTGCCGGGATGCTGTCTGGACCTGTGGGATCACTGTAGCTTTTGGTGTAGGGTCCTCATAGCATTCTTCTGCTGTTGAAAAGAAGCTTTCAACCTTAATAAGTTATAGATAATAATACTTTATATTTTCATAGGACTTTTTCATTACAGGACACTTTAGTATGCTCTCCTTTGCACCCCTAAAACTGTGAGAGAGGCCAGGCAGGTACCATTCCTTTGGCAAATGTTTATTAAGGGTCTGTTGGGTGCTAGGTCCTGATTGGCAGACAGCTCCTGCCTTCTTGGAGCTCAGATTCCAGTGGAGGAGAAAAGCAAATCATGTGTGACTGTAGTTAGAACTGCAGTGGGTATGAGCAGGGGCTATGGAAACACAAGAGAAACACCTCTAATTCTGCCCAAGACGTCAGGGGAAGCACTTCAGAGGAGAGATATTTGAGTAGAAAGATGGAGAGTGACACCTTTGCTAGGTAGATAAATGGAGGTGAAGGGGAGACGTGTTCTAAACGTGATCCATTTGGGTTAGAACTTCTGAACCTAGTATGTCCATTTTACAGCCCAGACAGTTTAGGTCACCTGCTCAAAATCCTACTGGGTGTTCATGGGAGATGGATCCCGGAGGAGTTTGGATTAGCTAAGCCTAGAGCAGCTATTCATCTGGGAAAAGTGTACCTGGGCACGATCTTTAGGAAGGGAATAAGTGGTGGGAAGAGCCCTACCCTGAAACTTAATGATCAGGTGACCTCACTTCCAGGATCCTTTCCTGCCAGTGGCTACCATTTTTTGTTTTGAGATCTGACTTAAGAATATTTTGCATACAATTCTGTATTGTCGTTCAGTTGAAGTTCAGTAAGGATGCATGCTTTAAGTGCTGCTTTCAGTGTTTCTATTGTAGTTACTGGGGAGTCTTGGGGGAGACATCACCATTTCTGGAGGTTTCCAGTCCCAGGTGAACTGACTGCCTATCTGGAATTTCAGTGCAAGGATTTTAACCCAGACAGGGAGCTGGGCTCTCGCCTTTTGTACATACAAGGCCATTGGCCACCACTAGGGCAGGACAGAGCGCCCACATGCCTGCTTGAGGCCTGCTGCCCTCCAGGAATGGTGAGCCTCCTCTGCACTCAGCAGTTTTTATTTTTATCTCATCAGCGTGTTCCTGCTTTTAAAGTGTGAATCCTAGTGACCCGAATGAGCTGTCTGCCTGGGCCTGGGCCAGTGGCACCAGGTTACTCCCGTTCAGAGGCGGCCCTGGGCTGGGGTGGCAGGGATGGGGGTTCCCTGTGTGACTGGATGGGATGGGGCAGGGAGCCAGAGTGGCCTGCCAGACTGACAAGCTCTCAAACTGGGAAAAGGTTACGCTTAAAGTAAAGCGGGCCCTGTATTCCTCCCTCCCTCATCCCCTTTATAGTAGCCCTTTGAAAAGAACAAGCAAAGTTCGCAAAATTCTGATGTTAATATTTAGAAGCATGAAATCAAGTGTGTGTACCTCTCCAAGTTTGGCTGTAGATGGAATTCAGGCCTGTTGGCTTTGGCGTTCACACATGTGAGGCTCTGCTGAGATTTCATCCATGCTGATGCGTCAGAACAGCATGGTTTCATACTTAGAGCTTGAGCATGGGTGTGTGTGTGTGTGTGTGTGTGTGTGTGTGCGTGCGTGCATGCGTGCGTGCGTGCTCTTTCCCTGGGATTGAGGGGCGGCTGCCCTAGGCTCTCGGGAAGGATAGGGTAGAGTTTTAGAAACAGGAAGACAGACGGCCTGCCCCACCCCACTGCTGGCTCAGGAAACTGGCACGAATCAGAGGGAAGAAATATAATATTTGTGGGCCCCCTATGCTGTACCAGGAACTGTGTTAAGTACTTTTCCTCTGTAGGCCCATGAGTCCCACACAGCTGCTCTGTGAGCTTATCATTATAGAGGCAGTTTTCCTTCCCTAGGGCAGTGGTTCTCCAAGTGTGGTACGCGGACCCGCAGTATCACCTGGGCACTTGTTAGAAATGCAGATTCTCAGGCCGCACCCGCGCTCTCCAGACTGAGGACTCTGGGGAGGGACCGAGCTATCTGTGTTTTAACAAGCCCTCCAGGCAACCCTGAGGCACTCCAAAGCTGGGGAACCCCTACCCAAGAGGTGAAAAACACAGACCCAGAGCTAATCTGGGCTCAAACCTCAGGCGTGTGGCTTGGGGCAAGTTGGGCAACCACTCTGCGCCTCAGTGAACTCATTTGTAGATCAGGGGTGTGAATAGTACCGGCTTCGTGGGGCTGTGTGGATTGCATTAGGGAATATACGATAAAACTAGAGCGGTGCTGGCACGTGGTGAGCAGGCCCTAGGTGTTTGCTCTCGCTCACTCACAGTCAGCCAGCTTTGATTCCCAGGTCTGCTGGACCTCAAAGCCATCTACTTCGAAACCTAATTGTACCAGCTGTCCCTTAGAAACCTAATTCAATTAGCTGTCACCACATCTCCTTCTGCAAAAAATGTAGGCTGCTCTGTAGGCCTAGAGTAGCCAGGGGTTCTCCTTTCTCTCTGCCTGCTCCAGTTCCTTCGTAGGAGCTGCTTGGAACACGGAGAGAAGGATTTTAAGGCCAAGGCCGAGTTTAGCATATGTGTGCCTTTATTGATTAGTGTGTCTGTCTTGGATACACAAGGGGTTCTTTTCTCCTGCTGGTGCTGGTTGTCAGGCAGCTTAGTGGGAATCTCTGATCCTTTCCTGTTACCGGGTTTTAATGGAAGGCTGTTAGGAGTCACTGCTCAGTGCGGTAGGCCAGAGGGCTGTGCGGGCCGCACACGTTCAGGGCGGGGCGGCCGGAGGCTGCGTGTGGCTCGTGGGCCTTGCCTGGCCCAGGAATTAACGTGCCTCTTGGCCTGGTGCTGTCTCTCCTGAGACTTGGGGAGGTGCTGTGGCCACAGGAAAGGGCTGGTTGAGAACCGGGATATTCTGAATCCTGGCCAAATGTCTTTCCATTTTACCATGATTAACAGGCGCTTTTGACCCCATTTTGCAGCTTTGGGAAGGGCTGCCATAACAAAGTACCACAGACTGGGCAACTTGAACAATAGAAATTTATTTCCTCATGGTTCTGGGGACTAAAAGTCTGAGATCAGAGTGTCAGCAGAGTTGACTTCCGAGGCCCCTCTCTGTGGCTTGTAGATGACTATCTTCTCTTCCTGTGTTTTCACATGGTCTTCTCTCTGCACTTAGCTGTGTCTAAATTTCCTCTTCTTTTAAGGACACCCATCATATTGTATCAGGGCCACCCTACTGGCCTCATTTTAACTTAACTACCTCTTTAAAAACCATTCTCTGATTACAGTCACATTCTGAAGTCCTGGGGGTTAGGACTTCAACATATGGATTTGGATAGAGGTGGGACACAATTCAACCCATGACGCCCGGCCTCGGATTATCCACGTGGGTCTTTCAGAAGAGGGAATCCTGTGTGGCAGGTTGGCCCTGAGGTCACTGAGTTCACTGAGGGCAGAGAGGAGGGAGGCGGGGCGGGGGGGGGGGGTCGGACATCCGGTGGGCAGTGAAGGTTTCTCAAGCAGAGAGGTAGCTGGAGGTGGAGAGGTGGGGCGGGGTGTGAGGGGAGTGGGGAGAGGGAGGACCCCAGTTTCAGGAAGTGGTTGCTTGTAATAGTGCAGGCAAGTGACAGCAAGGGTCCAGAAATACACGCTGGATCTTCCGGAAGAAAATTTTCCACATTTTTACTGGTAGATTTTTGAATGACTTGAATACGAGGAAAGGTAGACCAGTTTCTTGGATGAGAATACCGCATTTCGCAAAGATGACAGTTCTTCCAGAGTCAGTGCCTAGAGTATTTAATGATTCCAGTTAAATCCCAGTGGGCTTTTGGGAACACGACAGAATGATTCTAAGAGTCTTTTGAAAGAATAAAGAGCTGAAAATAGTCCAGACAGTTTTTCACGAGGGAGGGTAATGGTGTCTCCTTGAGTTTGTTGCCCACACCCCGTCCCGAGTGACCTTTTAAAAACATGAGTCAGGTCCCATCTGATGGTGTCATCCTGTCGCACAGAACAGAATCCGCCTTCTTTACCGGGACCTGCAGGCCCTCTCGCCCGCCGAGCTCCAGCTACTCGGGCTTCCTCCTCGTCCTGGAGAACCCCGGGCTCGTGGCCGTCCTCACGCGCGCTGCTGCCTCCGCACAGAATTGTTCTCTCTGGTCCAGACTGTCTCCTGCCTCACTGGTTCTTGTGATTCAGGTCTCTGCTCAGAAGGCACCTCAAAGCCTTCCTCGAACACCCTGTCTACACCGCACTCTCTCCTGCCATTTACTCTCCTCTGCTTCTCCCTGGATTGTACGCTTCACTTACAGTGAGGTGGGCCCCGACCCGCACTGCCTGGATTCATTGTCCGGCTTTGCCCCTTACTACTGTGTGGCTCCCTGGGCGTCGGTTTTCCTCGTCTGTAAAATGGGAATGACACTGCCTATGTTATGGGCTGTTGCGAGGATTAAATTTGACACGTAAAGTGCCCAACAGATCCTGGCACACAGAGTAGGCATTCAATAAATGTTGTTGTTATTACTTGTTCAACGTTCATTCCCCCACTAGAAAGGGAAGCAGACAGCGGAATTCTTTGCCTGCTTCGCTGGTGTGTCCTCAGTGCCCAGAGCTGTGCCTCGCACACAGTAGGGGCTTGGTAGATATTTGTTGAGTGAATACATGAAAGCATGACGGTAAAACATATAAATGCACTGTAATTCAAGCAGTGATTGGTATATGAGTAGAGGTGCAGATTAAAGGAACAGAATAATACCTCAAAAGCCAAACCTAGCTTTTCTGAGAATTTAAAATAGGATGATGGAGCATCAGATATCAGTGGGGAGAAGGGATGGATTATTTATTAAGTGACCAATGCGAAACAATTACATCCTCTCTCACAGCATACACCAAAATAAATTCCAATTTGACATTTCAAGTCAAACCATAAAAAAATAAGGAAATATATGGGAATGTCTTATTTTCTAGGGAAGGGTTGGCTTTCTAAGCACAGAGCACTAGGGGAAATAAGAATAAAGAGCAGTGGATGGGGCTGTCTTTACAAATTGACTTCTGTATATCATAAGCATTAGAAACAAAGTTTATTGTCAATGTAGAAGAATTGCCACATGTAACAGAAAAAAAGTCCTTTACTGTATAAATTTTTGCTTATGTAAATCTGTAAGGAAAAAACATTAATAGCTCAATAGAAAAATTAGCCAAAGGGAAGCTATAGACCATGCACAAAAGAAATACAAGCAGCCAAGTAATATGGGGGAAAATGTTGAACTTATTGGTAATCAAAGAAATGCAAAGTAAAATGAGATATCATTTTTTTTCCTATCAGGTTACCCAGCAGGGGTTATGTTGAGAAAGGCACTTTCCTAAATAGCTGGTGGGAGTATAGCTGGATAAAGCTTTTCCGGCTTTATCACAGTTTGAAGAGGCTTAACTATATACATACCTTTTGACCTAGTAAAGCCAACTCTAAAAATGTAGCCTAAGGAAGTAGGTAGAAATGCATCTGATATATGTGCAAAGATATTCATTATTCATAAATAATAAAAATGTGGAAAAAATCTGCACATCCAGCAATAGAGGAAATGGTGAGTTGTGGTACATATACACAGGAAATATCATCCAGCCTTTAAACTTAATTTTTCTAAGATTATTTAATGTATCAGTTGTTAACCAGGGGCTTTTATTTGCATCATGCTCACTAATGTCCCGTTGGCCAAAGCAAGTCACGTGACCAAACCCTGACTCAGGGGAGCAGACCACAAAGAGGTGACTACTGTTGCCCACCAGTGTAACAGTCTACCATATATATTCATTATATGATTGCAGTTCCTAAACACAAGACACACAAAGACACGTGCATATATGGAAATATGACAGAATGTTATCAGTGGTTATTCTCTAATTTCTTATTCTGTGTATTTTCAAAAGTTCCTACAATAAGTATATATTTTATCATCATAAACAAAAAATATCTATTGAATTAAGGAAGTATGGACTTCCCTGGTGGCACAGTGGTTAAGAATCCGCCTGCCCATGAAGGGGACACAGGTTTGAGCCCTGGTCCGGGGAAGATCCCACATGCCGCAGAGCAACTAAGCCCGTGCGCCACAACTACTGAGCCTGCGTCCTAGAGCCCACGAGCCACAACTACTGAAGCCCCGTGCCTAGAGCCCGTGCTCCACAACAAGGGAAGCCACCGCAATGAGAACCCCCTGCACCACGACGAAGAGTAGCCCCTGCTGGCCGCAACTAGAGAAAGCCCGCACGCAGCAACAAAGACCCAAAGCAGCCGAAAATAAATAAATAAATAAATAATTTTAAAATGTCTGAAAAAAGAAGGTATGGCTCTGCGTTTGGAGAACTTAATATATGATAAAGGACAGGTTCAGGAGATGGTTGGACGGGTAGAATTAATTGGTGTTCGTGGCCTTTTAGATGATACATGAGGCTGGGAGCAGGTGGGTTCAAGAGTAATGTGGCTCAGGCCTTGACTGGATGGTGTCCAAGATGCAGGAAGGGGATGGGGGGCAGATTTCCTTTAACATGTTGAGTTTGAGGTCCCTCCGCGTCGTTGTAGTTGGAATCCAGCAGCTAGTGGAGATACAGAGCTGGAGTTCAGAAGAGAAGTCGGGGCTGGACAAGGAAATAGTTTTTGAATCACTGGTGGTCATTGTGAGAGAGAAAATATGATTGGATCCTTGAGTTCACCAACCTTTAAGGTCTTGGCAGAAGATGTGCCAGGCCCCTTCCAAGCCCTGACACTGCTTCACTGTAGCTTCACTCAGTGCCTTCCCTGACCCAGATCCGACAACCCCACCCCACCCCCATCATACGTAGTCTCAGCACCTTGTGCTTCTCTTTTGGAGCGCTTGACATGTTTGCAATTAAGTGACCCTTTGTATAATTAATTGATCCGCGGAGGTGCCCCCGCTGGATTGTCAGCTGCGTGAGAGCAGGGCAGGGTCTGTCTCGTCCACTGTCGTTAATCAGGGTTGTCTGGCACAGGTTTTCCAAGAGGGTGAGTGAATGAAAGCACGGAGCAAGCAAACCAGAGAGGTAAACGGATAAGAAGGATTCAGAGAAGGTGTTGGGGGCCCAGGAGAGTTTCAGGAGAAGATTTTCAAGGAGAGGGCAGGCACCAGTGCCAGACAGAGGTGAGAGGTCGAGAAAGATCAATGGAGAAAGTTTTAGAGCAGGGGTGCAAGCAGGTCCTGGGGGACGGGAATGTGATCGGTTGTTCAAGAGCAAAGGTGGGCTGTTTGGTCTCGGAAAAGAGGACTGGAAGGTCTTCTGAGTGGAAGGATAATAAAGAGGGTGGGACAAACATGGTCGTCCCTCGGTATCCACGGGGCATTGGTTCCAGGAGCGCCCGTGGACACCAACATTCAGGGATGCTCAGGTCTCTCATATTAAATGGGCTAGCACGATACATACAGTTGGCCCTCTGTATCCACAGACACCAGCATTCTCCAAAGAGCCCTCCTCACCAAGTCCGGTCAGGGAAATCTTAGATGCGTACCACGTATAGTTGGCTGTGTTGAAATCTTCACGAAAGTGGCATTCTTAGCTATCATACCCTAATTCAGCGGTTCTCAAAGTATGGTTCCCAGTCTGGCAGCAGCTGCCTCTCTTGGGAACTTGTTAGAAATGCAAATTCCTATTTAAATAGAGGACCCTGGGGTGGGGCTCAGCAATCTGTTCTAACAGCACTCCAGGTGATGCTCACTAAAGCTCGAGAGCCACTGCCCTAACTCCAAAAACACAAGCAAGTGTTTGTTGGAAATGAACTTGCTCCCCTGACATTTGTGCAGGAGCCTCCAAGAGCAGGGATGTCTGTTTTCTTACCGCCTGCTTCCTGGAAGAGGTTTTGAGGCTGTCAACTCCAAACCTCCTTTGGAATTCCCTGAGGTTGCAGAATTGGGCTGATAAAGTTAGAGACCCCTGTCTTGCAGAGGCTTCTTCCATGTTACGCGGTCAGCAGTTTCTGTTGGGATCCCGGGCAGCTTTCCTGGCCTGACTCTGAGCGCGAGTTTCTGAGCCAGCCGGTTCAGGGAGTGGGGAAGGGGGCGCCTCCTGGGCCTCCCTGAATTCGCTCTTTTAAATTGAAGACAGTGAATGACCCGAGGGGTTACAGACTGGAGGATAAGGTTTCACACATGGCAGCTGGAATTCATAGCTGTGGTGTCTGGGGCCTGTAGCTTTGAAAACTTGGTGAGATGCTGTTGCGTAACAAAAACCAGCCCCGGCCCAGCCCCCATCCTCACCTCGACTCGGCGCCGTGCTGGGTCACCAAGCTTCTGGTGCACCTTGGGGTTCCCCGGAGAGGAAAGCTTGGTGGCCCTGACTGCCGCTGTTACTTTAAAGAAGCTTGACTTCGCTGCAGCTCACAGTATGGACACCCAGCAGCAAATGTTAATTGCTGGAGAGGTAGAGTGGGTTTTCTCCTCTTCGTAATTCAGAGGGACAGATATCCAGAGACCAGCCAGATCCCCACACATTAGAAGCTGACCCCAGAAACCAGGGGTTAAGATTTCCCAGATAACCAAGGCTGTCAGCAAAGAGGAAGTGCCCATTTGCCCCTGCAGTGGGGTCCTCACTGGCCTTCTAAAAGCCTGTAGACACGATGTTTTGGGGGCCTTGCTGCCTGGGATTTGTGTTCCAGACTGTTCTGCGTTGTCGAACAGTGTTGTGGGTAGATTCTGGGGAGCTGGGACCGGCCCCGTCCCCCGTTGGGGCTATTCCTGGATGAGAGGCAACAGCAGATAAGTGCCTGCACTGTCCCTGGGGGCTCCCTCTCCCCATCTGGAAAACCTCTGGGCTTCCCTGCAGACCACAGACTTGTGTCCAGTCTAACTAAACTCTTTCTCATCTTGCACACTTGTGAAGGTAAATCTTCCTCTGCTTCCCAAACCACAGGGAAGATGGGAGCCCTTGGTTCTGGTTCTAGTTTATTCACATGATTTTGAGCCAATGACTAAATCTTTCCAAATCCTCTTTTTTTTTTCTCTCTCTCCCATGAGAGGGCTTTAATCATACTATTTCCAGCCAGTGGGCCTCTATGTAAAACTTTTGGGACAAAATATTGAAAGTAGTTACTTATCAAGAATATTTGGGAATCTAAAATTTCTGTATATACTGTTCTGGTGTCTCCAGAGAATATCCAATTAACAAAGGAGAGGAGGGAGAGAGATGGTTCCAGAACTTCAGCTAAGTTACAGGGGTCTGGTTGTTTACTGATTACCCTGTACAGGGCTGGCTAAAGCTCTCGTGGGCCTTCCGGTGTGACTCATAGGTGCTGGAAGACATTC
Organism: Eschrichtius robustus; assembly: GCF_028021215.1. Taxonomy (NCBI): domain Eukaryota; kingdom Metazoa; phylum Chordata; class Mammalia; order Artiodactyla; family Eschrichtiidae; genus Eschrichtius; species Eschrichtius robustus. Next base: position 88,328,777 of record NC_090831.1, read on the forward strand.
CCCAGGACTGTCCCTGACCCCCGCACCATCATTCACTAGTTCTGATGAAAGAAGAGTTGAAAATGCCAATAAAATGTTCCATTTCTCTAGTGGTCAAATAAATGTAAACTTGAATAGCATAATAACACCTTTTCCACCTATTGGATGAGGGAGGATTTACAGAAATTAACTCAGGGCAAGGGAGTAGGTTGTCTAACTGCTGGTGGAAGTCTAAATCTGCAAAGCAGTTTTGCAGAATTTTTTAAATCTTAAAACTGCACATAGCCCTTGACCTCCTGGAAATTTTTTGTTTGAAACAAAGTTATGCAGAAAGTAGTATGTTCAAAGTTTTTCACCAAAATGATAATTAGAACAGTGAAAAATTAGAAACAGCCTTGATGTCCAACAAGGATTATTAATTATAGCATACATCTATATTTGTATCTATATCTATATATATCTTCATTAAAATTACATAATACTTAATGACATGGAATTATGTCAATTAATAATAATGACAATAATTTATAACTTAGTGGCAGTTTAAAAATAATAGAAACAGCATAAACATTATGATTCCAATTTTATGAACTATATATATTCACTTTTTTTAAGTCTAAAAGGGTATAAATCAAGATGATAATGGTAATTCCTAGGTAGCAGAATTATGGTTAATGTTACTTTTCTCTCTCTCTTTTTTTTTTTTTTTGGTATTTTCTAAAATTTCTGCAATAAATATGTGCTTTGTAAATTACTTCTTTTAAAACAATAAATAAAAGATTCCTGTGAAATATACCCCCATAATTGCTGCTTTAAACAACTTCCTTCCCAGAACGTCTAACTGGCTGGTTCGCATTACAAGAAGGGATGAACGTTTGCTTTTTACTGATTAATGAGGAGGCCATCGCCTCTGACAAAGCCCAGAAGTGAATTTCATCTGGCCTAAAAGGAAGAGGAGCCTTGGTAAGAGGTGAAAGGTCAGAACTGAAAGCCAGATAAAGAATTTTGGCTGGAGTATTAAGCTGGAATCACAGGCCCTGTATTGTGTCAGATAACTTTCTAATTTCCAGTATTCTCTGAGAGTGGAAATTTTTTTTTCTCTTGCACATTCAGTTAATCATTCTTGCCCTATCCCAGAAAAATGAAACAAGTAACTAAGTTCTGAAGACGGTGGCAATGGCAGTTGAAAGCAGCAGTAGTAAGCCTCACTGGGCACAAATGACACTTTGCCTGTTCCTAAGAGTTGGGTGAGGGGCTGGAGGGGTCACGAGCAGAGCTGGTCTCGTTTCCTTTGGTAGTGCTCCCGGAGAGATCATTTATACCGAGAACTGTGTGAAAATACCATTCTTCTTGGCTGAAAATATGTGATCAAATGTAAAGCTGAGCTTTAGAAATATTCACTTCATGGTGGCTCGACACGCTTAGGATGGAAACATTAGATGGTGGGAGAGGAGGGGGTGAGGATGAATGGCGACTTCGTCCAGGTTAGGAGGGGCTTAAAGAAAGCGTTAAGAGAGAGCCAGAGAGGAAGGCCCTGGAGGAGAAGCATTGATCCGGGTCTGCAGTAGAGCTGTGGGGTGGAGTTTCACACTGGGGCCTGGACTCTGCAGGGAGAGGGTCAGTTGAAAATGAGAGGAAGAATTACTCTGAGGCCAGGCTTTGTGTGAAATATCAGAAACCAAACCCCTGGGCTGCAGCATTACTTTGAGATGCATCAATAACAAACAAACAAACAAAAACGATGGATTGGTGGACGGTTAGGACAAATGTGTGAGAAAGCAAATATGGGAAAATGCTAATGGTTGTGGAATGTGGGTGGTAGGTGTGTGCGGGGGTGTTCACTGCACAGTTCTCTAAACTCTCTGGAAGGTTTGAAAACAAAAGTCATAGTTAAAATATTGGGGAAAAAAAGAGCAACTAGATGGCAAAACCTAAACTTGTGACATTTACACAGAAAACAGGTAACATGGAATCCCACAGGAATCCCCAAATACAAAAAGGTGGGGAACCAAACCCCCCCCAAACCCTTAATTATTGACCTGACAGCTGGCCAGCATGCATTGAAAAAAATGTGTGTGTGTGTGTGTGTGTGTGTGTGTGTTGCCTCCATTCCCACAGGATTTGATACACATAGAGAAACACCTACAAATGCAAAAGATGAAAATGTTGGAAGGAAGCCTAGTGAGTGGCAAGGGAAGATAGGGAACTGAGACAGGATCACCCCTGGAGACACACCTTACATGGTTCTGAACGAGTTGCTACAGGAAGACCACAGGAAAGCGAAGTGCAGAGGGGAACAGGGTCAGCTACAGTCCTCACCTTTTGCCAGGTGAGGTCATTCAGGAGGGGGACACAGTCCCCACTGTAGATACAAAAGTGCATTTGGGGCTTCCCTGGTGGTGCAGTGGTTGAGAATCTGCCTGCCAATGCAGGGGACACCGGTTCGAGCCCTGGTCTGGGAAGATCCCACATGCCGCGGAGCGACTGGGCCCGTGAGCCACAGCTACTGAACCTGCGCGTCTGGAGCTTGTGCTCCGCAACAAGAGAGGCCGCGATAGTGAGAGGCTCGCGCACCGCGATGAAGAGTGGCCCCCGCTCGCCGCAACTAGAGAAAGCCCTCGCACAGAAACGAAGACCCAACACAGCCAAAAATAAATAAATTAAAAAAAAATAAAATAAAGGAATTCCTTTTTTAAAAAAAAAAAAGTGCATTTGATCGGGTTGTTTCTTATACCTCCCCCCAGTGAAAGCCAAGGAATACTGTAACCAAAAAGGGTTCAGGAAAAGCAGTTGGGGGAGGGTGGTGAAAAGTATTTCTTCCTGCAGGAAAAATGATGATATTTGCAGCGTTTTCTGATTGTATTAGCCAGATGTCTCCTTCTTGTGTAAACATGTGTTGAAAAAAATTGAGGGGGAAGGCTCAAGTTCCAAGAAGTCCCCAGTTCACTTGGATTAGAGAGGTGAATGGTACCAACTTGAAAGACCCCTTGGTTTAGGGACGTCTGGACCTATGTCATCACAACCACTTGGGTTAAGAATGATCAATAAGAACCTCATCCAAGGTCTAAGGCTTCATCTCTTACCAGCTGGATGTGACACTGGGGAGGAAGTTTGGAATGGAATCAGGAGGTACTCCAGCCAGAACCCTGAGCCCGGCTTTGAATGACCACTTTGCTTTTGCTTAGTGAGAGTAAAGATTTTGTTTTGTTCATTGCTCTATCTCTGGTGGCCAGAACCATGCCTGGCACATGGTGAGTGCTCAGTAAATATTTGTTGAATGCATAAAGAGCAGTGAGTCCTTTTAAATCGTACAGACCAGGGTTCAGTTCCCTCAGTTCCTAGCTCTTGTGTGGGCCTTGCACAAGCCACAAAATCACTCTGAAGCCGTAAAATAGGAGTTGAAATCCATGCCTCTTCAGTTGAGAATAAAATGTCCCAAAGCCAGGAGTAAGAAAAACTAATTTTGTAGCATCCAGATTCCTGAGTGCTCTTTATTTAGCTTTGGGATCTGCAGTTTGTTACCGCTGTGTCGGGGAGGAAGAACTTTGAGGTGTGAGTGAAATAACCTAATAAGGCCTTAGCAGAGCACCCGACACCTGGAGAACACTGGGTTAACAGCGTCCTCTCTCTCCCCTTCACTGGTTCTGTCCACATTCCTGTCTGTTCCTGTGTCTTTTCTTCCCAATTTCCCAGGACTAAAACCACCCAGTCTACTGTAGTTTCCTCTCCTGCAGTTAAACCATGCTGTTAACTTCCTAATGGGCTTTCCTGTGGGGCCTCAGACCTTAGATTAGGCTAAATGTTTTAGCCTTTTAAAAAGTGGCATGAAATAGGCAGTTTGCTGCTGAAAAAGAACACTGCGGATGGGAAAAGCCTTTCCCAGTCTCCACCAGGAGCCACCCTCCCCTCCCCTGTCCGGCTGTCTGGCATTGGGTCTGATCATCTTCAGCTGTTTTTCAGTTCAAGTCAAGGCTTCCTCGCCTCTGGCAATTCCAGTGGTTTGTGCTTGGCGAGATTTCCAGAGGGCGCTGTCCTGATCCCACGCAGAGGGGCTTCCTGAGAGCAGAGGATCTGGGATGCCTGCCAGGTAACTCAGGAGCCTGGAGGCCTGCAGCCCCGAAGGTTGAGGAGCCGGACCTGCCTCAGGGAGACAGATTCCCTCTGGGAAACTTTTCCTCACACGGAGGGTGCAGAGCCCTGCAGTTTGAGGAGGAGCCAGTCTTTCCATCTGTTGAACAAGCCAGTTGCTAAAAACAGAGGACCAGACATCATCCTACCCTGCAGAGACACTGTCTCTGGAAGCATCTGGTTGTTCTGAAACCGTCTTCCTGTTCATCAGAAAGACACAGGCTCCACCCTGGGTCCAGGTGCCATGTGGCTTGCAGTTCCTCCTGATTCCTTCCTGATACACCCATGATGACACAGAAAAGTAGCAACAGGCTGCCAAAAACCAAGAAGGATTGACAAATGCCAGGATCTTGGAAGCATCAGCTGATGGCGGTGAGAAGACAGGGCTGGACCGCGGGGCTCTGTCCAGGATGTAGCTCATGCTGTGAAGGTTCATGGAGAGGAACCACACCCCACACCCCTGAGAAAAGTCAGAAGATAGTATAGTTTATACCTTCTCTATTGTTTAGTTCCTGACTCTTGTACTTGAAGCAAATTCCAGCTGATTGGCCTATTTTTTTTTTTTTTTCCTACTCTCAGCTACAGGCCTCAGAGGTGGGCTTTTGTAAATCCATCGCTCTCTCTGTCTCTCTTCCCCCCGCCCCACCCCGTATCCATGTAGAGAAAGAAAACATGGGAATAAAATCAGATGGGAAATAGGGGAAACTGGCATGATTTCAGTGCACCCCAGTAAGTCTACTCCCCCAAAGCAAAGTGCTTTAAGGTGGGTGCTCTGGGAGCTGTGCATGCTGGAAAATAGAGCACTTCCTGTCTGGAGTTGATTCAGTCTCTGAGGAGGAGATGAACTTTGCTAGAGCAAGGGTTCTGAATCACTGGCAGCTGTGCCTTTGCCCTGTCCCCTCCCATAGTGGGTACAAGAAGGAGATACATCCTTTATGAAGGTGGACAGAAAATGGAACCACTGCCAATCTACTCATAGCGTCTGTTGAAATTTCATCATTGGTCTGGACAAACTTTTTCCTTATTCAAGGATGAATAAAGACAAAAAAAGACTGCGTGGAAAAGTCCTGCAAGACAAGGTAAAGGCAGTAGCTTCTAAAGACCCAGAAGCAGTGTCTACTTTTAGAAAATCATCTACAGCAGGCTCCAGAAGAGAATTTTGGGGAAATGTGTGGCATCCTCAGTATACTACAAAAAGACATGGCCTCCCTGGAACAGGAACAGAAAAACGTAAGGAAAAGATGGGTTGATATGAAAAGGCAACAGAAAGAAAAAAAAGATATGGATTAACTGAAGAAAGGTTTTAAGGAAATAAAATCCAGCAGCAGAGCTCAAATCCGAATTAGCAGGAGTATAGAAGAGTATTAATGTGTGGGAAGCTGAATAATGCCCCCGCCCACAAAGATATCCGTATCCTAATCTCTGGAATCTGTGAACACTACTTTACATGGCAAAAAACGACTTTGCAGATGTAATTAAGTTGAGGATCCTGAGAGATGGAGAGCTTATCCTGGATTATCCACGTAGACCCTAAATGCAATCACAAGTGTTCTTGTGAGAGGTAGGCAGAGGGAAATTTGATGATAAAAGAGAAGGCAGTGTGACCACAGAGGCAGAGATTGGAACGATGTGACCACAAGCCAAGGAATGCTGGCAGCCACCAGAAGCTGGAAGAGGCAGAGAATGGATTCTCCTCTAGAGCCTCCAGAAGGAGTACGGCTGTTCTGATAACTTCATTTCGGCCCAGTGATACTGATTTTAGACTTCAGGCCTCCAGAACTGTGAGAGAATAAATTTCTGTGGTGGAAGTCACCGAGTTTGTGATAATTTGCTAGAGCAGTCACAGAATACTAATACAAATGCTATGGAAAATCAAACCAGTGTTGTGGGTTCAGGTAAAAGAAACTTGAGAAACTATTCTGGAAAATACAAGAAAGAGAACAAGAGACAAGGTTTAGATGTGAAAGACGGAACTGACAGCCCACATTCAGCTTATCGGTGTTGGTGATTATTGGGATCAGTGCCCAGGCATCAGATACTTCCCTGAGCTGACAAGAGACTGTGTATAAATGTAAAGAGCTCACTAACCATATTCTAAACAAACTCAGGGGCAAGAGGCCCACATCGGGGCATACCCAGGGGAAAATACAGAATAACAAGGATAAAGGGGAGAAAAAAAAACATTTCACAAGTGCCCAAACAGAGAAAAGAATAATAAAAATCAAGCTGACTTTAGATCTGTTCTCTATAACAAAGAGTCTGTGTCTACTGAACCTGTCAGATTAGGCCACAAGGGAGTTTTTGTTTGTTTGTTTGTTTTTAAGTTCAGATATATTCATGCCTATGTGGGTTGGGAATCTGAAACATTAAAAGTTCTTTTGATTATCAAGTAAGTTTGCAAACCATCTATAAAGTTTTGGGGATTATGTTGTAACCCAACTACTTTATACTTGACTGAGACGTCTTCTGTGTATGAAGCCCATCAGAAGGACATTCTCAGACATGCAAGGGCTTGGGAAAATAAGCATGTTCCTTTCTTTAAAATGTAAAGATATGTTGCAGAAGCCTAAGTGGTAAAGCAGAATAGAGCTCAAGAATAGGTAGCATAGGCGCTGTAATCAGTAAACCTAGAGAGCAGTTTAAATTATTATTATTATAAGTCTGGTGATCAAACAAATACAAAGGTCAGAAATTGTTCTTAAAATAAGCTATAGAATGGAAAGACAACAGTATGCCTGTGTTCTGGGTCTACACCCTGGAGTGTTGTTAACAGAGATCAAAAAGGGAAGAGGAGGTAAAGGTTTGTTACGTTGCTTGTCTGAAATAGTGTTGGTAACAAAAAAAGTTATTTCCTTTATTATTCTAATCTTCAGAGAAGTGTTAATGGCTAAAGAAAGACTCTGAATAGTATTGGTACCAATATCTGCCATTTTTGGAGGTTTACTCTGAGCTAACCAACATGCTAAAAACTTTACCTTCATGCCAGATCCTTTCCCTCCCACCCACTGTTCTTAAGGTTCCTTAAGATCCTGCACCAGTAGGTGGTACAGCTTGAACCCCAGGCCAACCGACTCCAGAGCTCTTCCCTATCCCCTAATATGAAAAACTTACAGGTAAACACTGGGAGATCCAAAAACAAGTTCTGGAACTACCCAAACACTGGGGAATAGAAAAGGAAGACTCATCATAAAGTAGACCAAAAAAATGTATCAATAGTTTGTTTGTTTGTCTGTTTTTGGCTGTGTTGGGTCTTCGCTGCTGTGCACAGGCTTTCTCTAGGTGTGGCGAGCGGGAGCTACTCTTCGTTGCGGTGCGCGGGCTTCTCATTGCAGTGGCTTCTCTTGTTGTGGAGCACGGGCTCTAGGTGCGCAGGCTTCAGTAGTTGTGGCACATGGGCTTCAGAAGTTGTGGCTCGCAGGCTCTAGAGCGCAGGCTTAGTAGTTGTGGCGCCCGGGCTTAGTTGCTCTGCAGCATGTGGGATCTTCCTGGACCAGGGCTCGAACCCATGTCCCCTGCATTGGCAGGTGGACTCTCAACCACTGTGCCACCAGGGCAGTCCCTGAATAGATTTTTAAAAGCAGGAAAGGTACAGGGTACTTTCTCTAACCACAGTGGACTTAGAATTATAGAAAATACAAAATTATAAAAATTTAAAACCCAAATACTTAGAGAAAAGCACAATCCAAATACTGTGGAGTCCAGTAAGAGACCAAATCTGCAACTGCATACTAGATGGAAAGTAACAAGAAAGCTAAATAAGGAAATTTGAAACAAGGATAAATACTTACCTAGAGAAAAATTCATGGCTTCATATATAAGAAATCTTTTAAATAAATGAATATGCAACTTAAGAAGGCAAGCAGAGAGACTAACGAAAACAATGGGAAGTTGGAGAAAGGAATTAATGAAGATAAATGTTGACCTTAATGGTAGGCTTGATAAATCCTGTTGCTGATTTTCTCAGAAGACCAACAAAGTAGACTGATTTCTCACAAATCTAATTTTTTAAATGAGAAAAAATACCTATCCACATTAATGAGGAAGGGGGCACGACCACAGAAACAGAAGTTGTTTTTAAGTTAAAAATGATTACTAGTACAATTCTGCGCTCCAAATTAGAAAATCTGAATGGATTGGACAATCTTCTAAGAAATTTCTAAGAAATGGAAATTACTGTAATTGATTCAAGCAGTTGAAAACCTGAGTAGAACAAAAACCACGGGACTGTCATCAGAGAAGTTTCCTGCCCACTGTTTTGCAGACTAGTTCTTGCAAACCTGCCAAGAAGAGTTACCCAAGCTAAATTCTATGTAGACTGTTCCGGTGCTAATGTAATAATTCAGCACTTGGCTTTGGAGAGGAACAATGAGATGCAAGCATGTTTGGCAGTGATGGGATGAAACGCTGTAGAGGACGCATGTGAGAAGAGCCCTGCCTTCCCTGGGAGCCGGTCCTTTCTTCCCAGGTGTGCGCCCACCTGCATCCAGAGTCTGATGCCCCGCTATGTTTTCCCAACCCTGAGCCAGTGGTAGAAGACAATAAGGCATTAGAGGAAATGAGTCTGAACCTAACACCCATGGCATCTTCTAAAATTTGGTGATCAAAAGAGAGAAGTCTTCCTTACTTTGCTCAGGGGAAGGTAATGTGGAGCCTTCCTTGAGAAAGAGACGTGTTCAGACAACTGGATTGACACGGTTGCTGAATTTGAATTTTGTGAAATTTCATAAATCCCCCCACCCAGGGGCACGTGAGTAGAGAGGGTGGCCATTGCCGGTGGCCACTGGACCCGCCTTCAATTCTACCTTCTCTCCATTCTCTCCTCTTGGCCGCCCTCTCCCTTGTTGGAAGGCTGCCTGTCCCACTCCCCCAGTTTTATCCTGTTGTCGCTGACTCTAGTCTCCTGCTGAAGGTGCATGTGGAAACACTGCTCCCGTCACTGGCCTGGCTGCCAGGCCTGGGGACAGTTTGGGCTGACGCACTGGGCACAGAGCTTGTGTCCCCAAGAATTTCACACTCCTTCCCCTTTTATCCTTCAGAAGAGGTTGTGGAAATATTGTATTACAAAACAAAATCACCCCGGCATCGTTTAGGACTTTCTTGACCTTTACTTTTCCCCAAATCATTGCAAATGGTGATTATGCTCTTGGAGAAAAGCTGGATCCTCTGATGATACCGTTTGGGGAGGGGGAGGGGAGGGGAGGGGAGAGGGAGGGGAAGGGGGGGAGGGGTGGTGGGAGCGAGAGAGAAGGAGGAAGAGGAGGGAAGTAAGCCTTGAGGGGGTCGTTGTCTGCACTTTAATAATTCCACGCACTTGATAATATGAGGACCTCTCAGCTTTGCCTTCTGCCCCTGGGCATCGTGCTGGGGGACTTGCCACCCTACCTCTTCTGCCTCGAGTTTAATCTCATTATTTCCCCTTCTCTGCCTCTCATCCGTCCGCTCCTCACCCACTGAAACCTGGCTTCTCTCCACCACTTCCTGAAACTTCTCTCTCGCAGAACACCAGCCCCAACTTCCCTGGCGTTCCTCAGAATCAGAGCCATTGCCCCCCTGCCCCAGCCCGACTTCTTGCCTCGCCCGCTCCCCGTGGCTCCTGGGCCACGTGCTCTGGGTTTTCCCTCCACCTTCCTGGCGGTTCCTTCTCTGTTTTCCTGACAGGTCCTGTTCCTCTGCCTGCCTCTTTAGAGAGTAAATCTTTTTTTTTTTTTAAATAAGTTTATTTATTTTTGGCTGCCTTGGGTCTTCGTTGCTGCGCGCGGGCTTTCTCTAGTTGCGGCGAGCGGGGGCTACTCTTCGTTGTGGTGTGCGGGCTTCTCATTGCAGTGGCTTCTCTTGTTGAGGAGCATGGGTTTCAGTAGTTGTGGCACGTGGGCTCAGTAGTTGTGGCTCACGGGCTCTAGAGTGCAGGCTCAGTAGTTGTGGCGCACAGGCTTCATTGCTCCGCGGCATGTGGGATCTTCCCAGACCAGGGCTCGAACCCGTGTCCCCTGTACTGGCAGGCAGGTTCTTAACCACTGTGCCACCAGGGAAGTCCTCTGCCTGCCTCTTAAGTGGCAATGGCCCTTGGTCTTCTGTTCCTCTGCACAGTCTCCTGGGCTCTGGATGTGGACCAGAGAGGTCCACACCTCCTTTTGCTCCTGGTGTCCACACCCAGAGCCCAGAACTTGCTGAGGGACAGCCAGCTGCTGTTCACACCCCACTGAGAGATCCCACAGGCCCCAAAGTCAGTGTGTCCAAGACATAACTCTCCATCAGCAACCCAAGTAGATGGTCCCTTCAGCCCCCAGTTTCACAGGCTGGGAGCTACGAGGATATTTCCCTCACATCCCCCTTATCTGTTTCTTCATCAGGTCCTGCCAGCTGCCGATCTGTCTGGAATTAGCTCAGTGCCTTTTCCCTGCACCAGCCTCCATCATCTCTTCCCGGGACCCATCTCAGGTCTTGCTGCCTCCAGTCTTGTCCCCCTTGCCTCCCCACCCCCATCCCTTCTCCACATCAGAGCCATTTTTATACCTTTACTGGGCATCTTCTGTGTCCCGGGCCCTCTACCACACCACAGCCCTATATCATCGGTGGCCACTCCTTGCGCCCAAAGTACAGACCAAACTCCTTAATATGGCTTAACAAACCCTCTAAGAGGCCTGGCCCTGCTTGCTTCTGCAGAATAATCTTTCAGCACCTGCACCACGCCCCAGGCACCCTGTGTTCCCTGGTCAGCGTGCAGTCCCTGCGGGGGCCGTGCCTGACCTCCCACCTCGTTCCTTTGCTCATGCTATTCCTGCCACCCCACCTCTCTGCCTTGTAAGCCCGTAGGTGTCAGCTTAGCAGTCACTTCCCAGGAAGCCTCCCAGCTTTATTATGTATGCTCTTGCAAAGGGCCTCAAAGCACCCCGCGTTTGCCTCTAGAGAGCGCTCCTCACGTGGCTGGTGTATTACTTACCTGGTTCCTCCCTTACACTCAGAAGTTTGAAGGCAGAGGCTGCGTTGTGTCATTGTATCGTTGTACATCATTGTATCCTCAGCGTCCAATAGTGCCTGGTACATAATACATATCCCTTAAATATCTTATCTGTGCAGTGAATGCGTGGCTCCATTGTATCGCACCCTTTCTGCATTTATTGAAATCTGCTGTATCTCATGCGCTATACTATAATAAATGCAGTGGAAACTCAAAGTGCCAGAATCCTCAGAGAAAGGGAGCGGCAGTGAATTCTTGATTCTGGTGCCCTGTAGCTCATAAGCTGTTCTGGAAGCGTGAGTTTCTGTGTAGTTGGGAGTTTACCCTTTAAGTGCTTTTGCTACACCCAGAGAGTTACATTTTATCCGCCTTTTCAGGGGTCACTGAGGATCATTCAGTCTGCAGCTCTAAGCCACCCCCAGGCGGCAGGGGTGCCCTCCGTCTTCGGTCTCTTTAACTTTGCTGCTTTTCTTCCCTGCTGTCAGTGTCTGCCTGGCACCTTCCCCATCACCACTTCAAATCCCGTTACAGACCTCACTGTGCCAGCCACTATCCAGCTGAATAAGACATCTGCCCTCAAGCGCCTCACCTCCTTGTAGCTTACTTAGCAAACATTAATTGCATGCATTCTAGGTCCTTCTAAGTGTTGCCCATCTTGACTTCAGAACTTGGCCTTGAAATGGCCAATTTTCTAAATAAATCACGGCTGTCAGCTGCTTTTGTGTGATTTGCCTCTCTTCTCAAAGTCAAGTGCGAAAAAGAAATTGCAGCTCCCATCTGATGGGAGCCCTGCTGTTTTCAGAGGATGCTGACCAAGCACCAGGCCACCCGAGAGACATGCCCTGTTTCGCTCAGCTCTGCTGGTCCACGTTGGAACCCAGGAGAGCCTCAGAGAGACATACCTCCCTGGGCTTGTGCCCTAGCAGCACCCTAGCCCCTGTGAGCCCTTTGAGGGCAGGGACCATATTGCATTCATCTTTGTTTTCCTGGTGCCTGGTGCCAGTATATATCTGTGGAATTAGCAGAAGGACAGAAAGAGGGAAGGAAGGAGGGAGAAATGGAGAAAGGAAGGGAGGGAAGGGGGAGCAAAGTCGAAACTGAGAGATGAGATTCCCTTCCAGGGTAAGAAGTTAGAGGTGTCGAATGGAGGATTTGGTAAACGGGCTCATTACGTCTTCGTGTGTGTGAAATTTCCTCCCAGGGAGTATCTGATGCTCTAGAAGAATCTGATACCATCAGTACTGAAATAAATACTCCAGACTTGAAGAGTTTCCAATAAGGTAAGAGCTGACAGTAGGATAGCTATATAACAGGAAACATCTCGAATACTCTTAAAGATTATAGCTCTAAGGAGGAAAAAACACAACTTCCTGAAGAAATCCAATGTTATGAGCAGCTGTTGCAGTAACTTCTGATTAACATGTATTGTTTCCATTTTGAAACTCAAACCATCTAGATTTGAGTGTCCTATCCTCTTTTCTCCATCTTTTCCATCTTTTCTCCTTTGTGTTGCTGGGTTTTAGTAGTGTGAAAAAGTTTCTGTTTTTTTTCTGCCCCTACCCAATACATGAATCCTATTTGGTATTGGTTTTAGAGCAGTAGTTAAATTGGTTTAATCTCACATGTCAACTTCAGTAGATCGGTTGTGGTTCACTGGAGAGTTCAGAAAGATTCTGAAGCTGTATCTAAGTTAAAAGGGGGTGAGTTCCGTGGAAAGAGGTGAAGAGGGTTGGAGAGTGTACCTGCCAAGTATTTGCCATTCCCGTTCAAGAGGAAAGTAAACTGGTGAGAGCAGGGACTAACATCCTTCAGGTTTTGACTAAGAAGTGTCAACTGAAGTTGTTTTAATTTCGTCTTCATTCAAAGCCTCAAACTGTCAGTTTTCAGATCATGTTGTACAGTGGTTTGAATGTAGTATCTTTGTGAATAGGGAGAAGAAGACAGTTGAGTGTATTAACAGTGTATAAACCTTTTCTCTAACCTGTCGATATCTGATACCTGATCCTGAACTGGACTTCATGACCATAGAGAAGGGCAGGAATGAGAGACTATTTTAAAAATTCCTCCAGTAAAAATATTTTCCAGTGGTTATTTCAGAAGTATAGTTTAAGCTTCTGAAACTTGGTCTACAACTGGAGTCTCCTTAGCCTATAACTTGCTGTCCAAATTGATAACCTGGAATCTAGAGGTGTGCATTGGGAATCAGGGTGCACTGAGAAGTAGCCAGTAGCTTTGACCTGCCACCAGACACATCCTGGCAGACATTTCTTCAAATGCACGTAGCACCATTCACCCTGGGGAAAACACACACAGTCATCTCATTGGAGGCCTTCCTTTTCAGGTGGAGGAACTGAGGCTTGGCCAGTGATTTTAGCTGTCCACACTGATAGCGACTTGGCCTCTAAGCCCCTGGGCCCTGCCTGGCGGCCAGTAAACACCTTACCTCCTGACTGTCCTTCCTCTGTCAGTTATAGACACTGCAGATGTAGTGAGAGAAGACCCTTGAGCTCCCAGCGTCAAAGAGCTTCCAGTGCTGGTTGGGAGGAAACAGACAAAAGCACCCTAACAAATGTTTTAAGGTACCAGTAAGTGCACTGAAAAACAAAAACAAAAACAAAAACGAACCTGGTGACGTGGGATGCTGCTTGGAAGAGACAGCATTTGCACTTAGACTGAAACGATGCAATGGGATGCCGTCGGTGTTGTCAAGATCTTGGGGAAGACTGTTCCAAGCCAGAGAAACAACGAAAGCAAACCCGTCCAAGAGACGAAGGAAAGTCAGTGATTGGAGCAGAGGGAATGCCCAGGGTCCTGTCCATTAGCCCTGATGCCTGCCAAATTGTTGTTGGTAGTGGTGGTGGTTTCTTGTAGGCCTTGAAAACCTTTATTGCACTTGCTGAAGTTGCTTTAAAGTAAACCTTTGCATTTGGTTGGACAGTGCTTGCTTAGTTGTGCAGAGAGATTATGAAGAATTCTGTAGATGGAGGTGAACCTTATCACGGGCATAACCCCTTTTGATGGAGGTGTGTGGTACAGGCGGGGCCCATTTCTGCTCCAGAGAACCTGTGCAGGTTGGTGGGGACGCAGTGACCAGTGACCACAGGCAGATTAGCTGGGTGGGGAAGGAGCACAATGACACCATCGACAGCTGACCCACCCCCTAAACAGTCTCGCTGAGCTCCTGCTTCCTCCTGCGTGCTGGCCTGTCCAGCCTTGGCCGCCTGCTCACTGCGTCCACAAACACTTCAAAAGCAACGTGTCGCAAAAGGGAAAATACCTCCCCTGTAAAACCTGCTCCCACGTCTGAATTCCCTCACTTCAGCTGCTGGCTGCAGTCTGGACTCTGGCCCCTAAACTGGAAACTGATGAGTTGTGTACACTCGAGCCCTTTCTCTCCCCTTGGTGCCTTTGCCCCTGCTGTCTCCCTGCGGGTCACCTTTCTCCCCAGCCCCCTCCCCTGGCAAGGCTAACCCGGTCCCTCCTGCAGGAAGCCACCTCTGACCTTGGCCGGGCTGGGCTCCCCTCTGTGCCCCAGACAGTCCACTCGGCACCCTACTGGTCCTCTTCTGCTCTGACTGTGGCCTCCGAGAGGCTGTGAGCTCCTCGTGGGCAGGGAGCAGGTCATAGTCATCAGGTGCCCTCGACTACCTGCACACAGTAGGGCTCAATCCATGTACGGTAACAAATGAGCAGCTGAGCAGGCCCTCTTCATAAGGAGTGATTTTAGCTATTTGTTTGTTCTCATCAAAGGGACATCAAGGGAAGATTAATGCTGAACATGGGCAACTATTTTCTTCTTTACATTCCTCTGAATTTATTCAGGTTGCTTACATAAGCAACTATCAATTATTTTTAGAAATTTTTGTGGTGAAATGTACGTAACATAAAATTTACTATTTCAACCATTAGTAAGTATACAATTCAGTGACATTAAGTACATTCACATTGTTGTGCTACCATCACCACCATCTACGGAATATTTTCCCAAACAGAAACTCTGTACCCGTTAAATAATAACTCCCCATTCCTCCCTCCCACAGCCCCTGACAGCCACTATTCTACTATCTGTCTCTTTGTGTTTGACTAGTCTAGGGACTTCATATAAGTGGAGTCAATATAACATTTGTCCTTCTGTGTCTGGCTTATTTCATTTAGCATAATGCCTTCAAGTTTCCTCTGTGTCGTAGCACGCGCCAGAAGTTCCTTCTTTTTAAGGCTGAATAATATTTCATCATATATAAAATGTGTACCATATTTTGTTTATCCATTCATCCATTGATGGACATTTAAGTTGTTTTCACCTTTTGGCTGTTGTGAACAATGCTGCCATGATCATGGGTGTACAAATATCTGCTTGAGTCCCTGTTTTCAACTCTTCTGGGTATATGCCCGGAAGTAGAATTGCTGGATCACATGGTAAAATCACTTTTACAACTTAGAAACATTTTTAATAGTTCTGAAATGGTCATTTCAGTTCAAACCAAAGGTTACCTTGAGGTGGGAGGTGATGCCGAAATGCAGGCTAAAATTTCAGACTTTTGTTCCTGTGACTTGTCTGATGCTTGGTGATATAAAATGTTTTGTTTTCAAGTGTGGTTTTAATTTTTTCTTACAGCATCAAGCTGCTAGCTGTGCAAGAACTACTTGACAGAGAGGCCCTGGAAAAGGTAAATATTTTGTTCCTCTTACCCCAGATTTACAAACTTAGAGCAGAGTGCCACACACAGGAAAAACTCAACTCCCTGTCACCAGAGACAGCACTTATAGCAGAGTTGGTCTGTTATTTTGTGTTCTTAACAGTCAGTGAACCTTGCAAAATTTTAATCAAAACGCCCCACATTGCTCATAGGCCATTAACACTTGCAAACTCTTCCTTGCTTGGCTCTTTCAGAGTTGAGTGAAAGCAGAGGCTCGCCCTGCTGTGGGCCAAGCTCTGGAGCAGGCTTTCTGTGCCTGGAAATACCGCACACTGGACGCCGCCCACATGCCAGATGCTGTGCTTCCTTCCATCTCTGCTTGTGTGTGTTCTTTTCTGGACTTATGGATGGTAGAATTGAGGCAGCGAGGTTAGGGAACTTGCCAGAGGAAAATTACCTAAGCAGCAGAGTAAGGATTTGAGCCCCGTAGTTTCATTTCCAAAACCAATGCTTTTTCCGTTTAATAGGCTAGTTCATGAGTTTGAGCCCCTGTGGGGACTACTTCTGAGGACTGGGAAACTCCCTCCCACCTAAGCCCTGGAAGGAGCTATCCAGTGTGTCTCGGTTTTCTACGTTCAAGTCAAGTACTCAGCTAGGGATCTTTTGCCAGGTATGGATTCAAGTTCTGTGTGGTGGGCTCCAAAAAGCAGGCTGGGCAGGTGCCGAGGAGGCCCAAGTGCCACCACACGGGCCTCCCAACTCATACCAAGCTGCTCCCCTGGGTGGCTCAGGACTCTTCCGCAGTATGTGGCTATGGGTGTTAATTCGAATCTATAAGGTTAACGTAGAAGAAAATGGTTAGAGAGATAAGTACCCAAACAATATTATCTTATTTATAGAATTTTAAATGTTTGGATTAGCGGTCCATCTGCTGGTTGGCACTAAAGCAAATAAAGTCTTTAAGCACCAAGCAGTGGCGGGGGTGGGGGTGGTGGAGGGGGAGGTGTCTGAGCTCTGGCTCTGAATTTAACGTCCCTCCAGCCTCATTGGCAACACAGGTAGAACAAGGGTGGGGCTGCCTGCCTGACCTCAGAGAGGTGACATGAGAACCAAATGAGTCGGTGCAGTGGATGGGCTTTCTAAATGCCAAAGCACTCCACTCATATTAATTCTTAATTACTCATTGTGATTCTTTAATCCAACCATGAAAACATACTAAGTCCAGGTTATTATATATGAAGATTCTTGGTATGTTTTTGAAACTTTTAAAAAGTTACTCCTCCAAAACCAATTCTCTTCTCAGTGTTCACTACAGGTAATTGTTTCACTGCTCAATTCTCATCCACCCTGACCAGTTGAAGAACCACAAGGAAAGATCTTCATAGACCGTAGAGCTTTGCTACTCAAAGTGTGGTCTGCAGACCAGTAGCATTGTAAGCTTGTTAGAAACGCAGAATCTCAGGCCCTACCCAGACCTCCTGATTCAGTTTGCATTCTCACAAGACCCCAGGTGATTCTTGTGCACCGAAGTCCAAGAAGTCCTCCTGAGGAGTAACACTTACTATCACCATCACTGGTCCATCTTCACAGAGAACCTCTGAGGTGTCAGCTTTTTGCTTTTGTGGCCAATCAAGCTCCTTTTTTTCACACCAAAAGTGAAGTAAACACCATAAGTCTATTTGTAAGAACCCAGTTTTTTTGTTTTCTTGGATTTTTTTTGGTTTTTTCCATTCTTTTTTTTTTTTTTAATTGAAGTATAGTTGACTTACACTGTTGCGTTAGTTTCAGGTGTACAGCAAAATGATTCAGTTATTCATATATATATACATATATATACATATATATATATATGTATGTATATATATATATATATATATACATATATATATATATATATACCTATTCTTTTTCAGACTTTTCCATTATAGGTTATACAAGATATTGAATATAGTTCCCTGTGCTATATAGTAGGTCCTTGTTGATTATCTATTTTATATATAGTAGTGTGTATCTGTTAATCCCAAACTCCTAATTTATCCATCCCCCCTCTTCCACTTTGGTAACCATATGTCTGTGAGTCTGTTTCTGTTTTTTTGGGGGTTTTTTTTGTTGTTGTTGTTGGTTTTTAATTTATTTATTTATTTATTTTTGACTGTGTTGGGTCTTTGTTTCTGTGTGAGGGCTTTCTCCAGTTGCGGCGAGTGGGGGCCACTCTTCATCGCGGTGCGCGGGCCTCTCACCGTCGCGGCCTCTCCCGTTGTGGAGCACAAGCTCCAGACGTGCAGGCTCAGTAGTTGTGGCTCACGGGCTTAGTTGCTCCGCGGCATGTGGGATCTTCCCAGACCAGGGCACGAACCCGTGTCCCCTGCATTGGCAGGCAGATTCTTAACCACTGTGCCACCAGGGAAGCCCTGTTTCTGTTTTATAAATAAGTTAATTTGTATCATTTTTTAGATTCCACATATAAGTGATACCGTATGATATTTGGTAAGAACCCAGATTTTATCTTTAGTTTGTCTGCTTCTTCCTTTCATTAAGAAAATAGTCTCATTTAATTTAATAGGTAGAGCCAGCAAGAATGACCTCAGTTAAACACACATCCTGCAAACCTCACACCTCTTTAACTGTCTTTGCAGCCGGGCTTCAAATGGCACCGTGCTTTTGGGTTTTGCAATTACTGAACTCCTGAGGTCCCACCATGGTAGGACTGGTCACTTCTAGACAGATGGTCTTTCTCTTATAAGAAGGAAGCTATTCTGAAGGGGTCATTTCCCTCACAGCTACTTGTAGGTTAAACCTGACCAGTAAAATATTTAAATTATGTAAAACATAATATAAAAGGCTAAAAAGCAGCAGCAGTGTTTTGGAGTCTCCTAGACAATAAGACTTTTAGTGCTTTTTCTCCCTAATATTAGACATTGTTATTATGATCTTAGCGTTTTAGTTAAAAATTACCAGCCATTTGCCTGACTTGTACTTTCCTTGGCTTTAGGTAGAGAGCCTGTCCATTTTTGGAAGTGCCAAGGCTTTCTCAGTTTCTGCAGTGCACAGAGTCTGTTGTAGAAGAGCCAGGGTCCCCTCCCAACCTCGCCTCTGTTTGGCTGTTGGACCTGGCAGAGGGCCTTTCTCAGAGGCCTGGGCCCCTTTCGTTACCCATAAAACTGCTTTCTATTCCTTCTGTGGTGTCTTCGTCTAAAAGTCTTTAAAAAGTCTTGGGTTTCACAATTGATCCTTGATCACACTGTGAAGAGGGGAAGATTCTCCTTTTCATGCTCTGGTTTCTAAATTTTTCTCTGCTCCTCGCTCCAGTGATCCTTACTGGTTTGGGGGCTTCTGTGTTTCACCTGCAGGGAGAGGAGAATGGTGAACACCTGCCCAGTGAACCCCATACATAGATCAGTAGAGTCCCAGTTTTTACCTCTTCAAATGCTCTTTGTTTTAATTCAGGTGCCATTGATTGGGGTGGAGACTGGGGACACCTGGGAGGTCAAGTCTGAATTTCTCTCCTCCACCAACACCACATAAGGCCATTTCCCAGACAAGTGACAGTGATTTGTCATTTATTTAAAAAATGTTATAAACCATACAATTAATAATTGCTTCTTTTTCTAAAAATCTGTTAGAACCTTGAGAAGATGGCTTATTATGCATAAATGTCAGGATATGTGACATTTCCTTGAAAAAGTGTTTTGGATTTGATGTGCTTTTTTTTTTTTTAAATTTTATTTATTTATTTATTTATGGCTGTGTTGGGTCTTCGTTTCTGTGCAAGGGCTTTCTCTAGTTGTGGCAAGCGGGGGCCACTCTTCATCGCGGTGCACGGGCCTCTCACTATCGCGGCCTCTCTTGTTGCGGAGCACAGGCTCCAGACGCGCAGGTTCAGTAGTTGTGGCGCACGGGCTTAGTTGCTCTGCGGCATGTGGGATCTTCCCAGACCAGGGCTCGAACCCGTGTCCCCTGCATTGGCAGGCAGATTCTCAACCACTGCGCCACCAGGGAAGCCCTTGATGTGATTTTTTGATCAGATATCCATTAGACACCAAGAGCAAAGGTTTGCTCTGAGACAGATGCATGCCATCCTACTCTCTCTGTTCTCTGTGCTTTAAGAGCAGGATGCTTTTGTTTTTCTGAACTTAAGTCACATAGGCTTGTTTCCCAGGCTTTATAAACAGACCCCATCTAATGCCTTTAAACACGGCATTGCATGAAAGGAAATAAAAATATTGCTACAGCTTGATTTAGTAAGATCATTTTTCAATGACCCTTTCAAACAGCTTCCTGCAAAGCTGCAAACAATAGTTTGGCCGTTCCCTCCAGCTGGAGGTCACCCTCTCCCTGGAAGGGCCAGAGGGCAGAGCACCGACTGACCCCACCCGAGACCCAAGCCTGCCTGAAGAGCTGCTTGTGTGAGCCGGGCCTCCTAGAGGCTCAGGACGCCCAACTCATGGCCATCGCCCGTCCTACCCCTACCTCCGCCCACACCCCATTTGCAAAATTGTCTAGGACAAAATGCCTGCAGGTCTTCATGCCTGCTGCTGCTAGATATTTTTCCTAGAATCTCAGCTTTGAAGTCCCACTCTTAGTCTAGTTTTCCTACAGGTGGAGCAGATGATCTCTAAGACCTCTTGGTGTTTTCACGTGAGATAAAGCATGTACATTTCACCAGCGAGCCTGAGACTAGAAAAATTGAACTTGACATTTGCACACGGTGGCTAGTCAGGGACTCTTCCAGCTGAACCCCAGTGGTGGGCAACATTGGAATTAGAAGTTAGTAGCTTCCTGAGGATTTTTCAGAAGGAAATAGGAGGTAAATAATTGTCACATAGAAGTGCATGAATAACCTAAGGATGCCAAGTGCTTGTATCTGTAACTGGTGGTGGTATGTTCTAAACATACACACATGCACATACATAAGCTCTAGCTCTGTTATTACACACCTTTGGAGTGTTTTTCACTGTGATTTGGACTTTATGTTAATTTAGTTTGTGCAACAATTGAGTGCTTCTGCTGTCCTAAATTGCACTACATACCAAGGGAGATAAAGTTATAAAAATACATTTGGGGCTTCCCTGGTGGCACGGTGGTTAAGAAATCGCCTGCCAATGCAGGGGACACGGGTTTGATCCCTGGTCTGGGAAGATCCCACATGCCGCGGAGCAACTAAGCCCGTGCGCCACAACTACTTAACCTGCGCTCTAGAGCCCGCGAGCCACAACTACTGAGCCCATGTGCCACAACTACTGAAGCCTGCGTGCCTAGAGCCCGTGCTCCGCAACAAGGGAAGCCACTGCAATGAGAAGACCACACGCCACAACGAAGAGTAGCCCCCGCTCGCTGCAACTAGAGAAAGCCCGTGCGCAGCAACGAAGACCCAGTGCAGCAAAAAATAAATAAATAAAATTATTTTTAAAAAAAAATACATTTGAATGGCATATGTGGAATACCAGAATGTCAGAGCTCAGGGAATCCAACCCTGTCATTTGTCATTTTGCAGACAGGACACAGAGACCAGAGGTGTTGAAGTGTCCTCCTCGTCCAGGGCCCATAACAGTTGTGTTGGTAGTCTACCATCAACCCTGGTGGACTCAGCTCCGTTCCAGGGCTGCCTTCAGTACAGCTGCTGCCTGTCTTCCATGGTCTCATTTATCCTGGGCGTCAGCTTTAGCAGACTTTGCTGGTGCTTCTGTCGCTGCACATTTCAGGGCTGGGAGCAGATGCAGAGTGTTGGTCCCTGGCCCAGGTGATGGAGAAGTGAAACCCAGGTCTTCTAATCCTTGTGGCGAAACAGACACAGGCTTGTGGTGTTTGTCTCCAGGAGCTCCCCTTGGCCCAGCAGGGGAGACAGAGAACGTGGGCTGGGGGTTAGAGGAGGAGGGCAGTCAGAGGTTCAGGGCTCGGGGTGCGGACACTGTCGGGGAGCATCTGAGAGCAGAGGACCTCTCAGAGGTGTGAGGCCGGCAGAGGGTCCGGGGGCCTGGGAAGGAAGGTGATGAGAAACGTGCAGGAGGGTAGAGAACACGCAGCAGACTCGCCCTTCGTAGGCTCTGTGTCAAAATGAATTGCTTCAAGAATCTTAACATAAGATACACCTTTTACAAAACAGTACTCTGTTTTGATTTTTAAATATCAGAAGGAGATTCTTCAGCTCCCTGGGTTTATTTTTCTCCCAGGCCTAGTCCTTCCCATAGAGCTTAATTTGAATGCCATCTTGAGTGGTCAGTATTCATGTATCTGTTAGATTTTTTTTTTAAGTGGATTGAGCCAGATCCGTGTCTAATCATGATTAAATTCACTGTAGTCATGTTCCTGGCTAAATCCCTTCCAGCAGGCAGCTTGCTACCTTCCTTGAAGGGCTAGTGAGCAGAAATGGGGGCCCCTGTGGAGCTCAGGCTCCCCCTGTTCGCTGTGTGGAGTCTGGCTGAGGCCCGCAGGGGCCCCCACAGCCAGCCGCTCACCAGCTCCGCTTTGCAAACTGCACACTTGGGCCCTGACCCCGTTCTGGAAAGGGCTCTCGGCTGGGCTACACCGCAAGCACCTCAGCTGTCAGAAAGTGGAGCATCTTGGTGAATTATGGGCCAGGCTTCACAGTTCATTTTCAAAAAGGGAAAAAGATGCATTTTCTCCTATTCTTTTAAAACCATCACAAGATACCATGTATATTGAGGGGCTCCTGGTACCTTTCTCTGATTACGAAAAGCTTTTATTTGAAGTGAGCAAAAAGTAGAGTCTCAAAATAGGACTTTTTAATTCCTTTTAGCTTTATTAGCTATCAAGGATCAGCAAATTAAACAATGAGGGATCATTTAAAATGTACTATTACGTTGGCAAAGGTTTTTAAACAACGATATGTAATGTTGAAGTTGTGATAACACCAGTGTCCCCATTCATTGGGGAGGGTAGTGACAAGACACTGTCCTTTTGAAGCTCTGGGGTGGTGTATTTCATTAGCCTTTGAGGTGCCCCTACCCTGTGACCAAGGTGGATTCCTAGGAGTGTATTTAAGGAATGATCCATAAATATGTGGAAAAGGCATCTGACAGCATGCTTTATAATTATGAATTATTGCAGGCAGTTCACTGCTCAGTAGGAAGGGTGGGTTTAAACAGTCTGTGGTGGGTCTGCCCCATGGTCTGGTATGTGGCCATTAAAAATGATAATCATTTAGCCTTGTAGAAATTCGATATAATGTTTACAAAAAGGAGGATAAGCAGTTGTACCTGCTGTAATTACAACTATGTAAAAATATATGTATTCATTCTTTCAACCAGTATTTATTAAGTGCTTGTGTCAGGTTTTGTACTAGGCTGGGAGACACATACAGCTGTGACCAAGATGATTATCTTTCCTACCCTCATGTAGCTCACATGGTTGGTGAGGAAAATGTTAACAAGTACACAAATACTTATTTAAATACAATAGGGATAAGCAATGCCCCCCAAAACACCAAAACAAAATCAGGTCATGGTTGGGGGCACCTAATGTTCTCGTAGCATCCAAGGAAATATGAAACAAACAAAACATAATTAGGTAATTCTTTTTTCCTTTTAAATTTCCTTTATCATTTATTTAATATTCCTGGAATCAACTTTTGAAGATCCCGTAAGACCTCCAGCTATGGCTGGAGGAGCCAGGGGGAAGGAACAAGGTGGATGGCAGGGAATCTGGAGGATGGGGCTGTGCACCAAGACAGAAGTGCCCTCTGAGTGCCCGGGAGTCCTGCACAGGAGGGTCTTTCTACATCAGGGCAAATGATGATGGGCCCTCCAGTCAAATCTGGCGATAGCTAGTTTTTAAACATCAAGTTTTATTAATATGCCGATGCATCCATTCATCTACTCATTGTCTGTGGCTGCTGTCACATTACAATGTCAGCGTTAAGTAGTTGTGACAGAAAAGGTATAACCCACAAAACCCTGAATATTTATTATTTGGACCTTTGCCGAAAGTTTGCCAACTCCTGTTCTAGATCAGTGGTGCTTGGCTGCTGACCTCTGAAGTATCACGTGAGAGCTGTACGACCCCATCCAGGAAAATGCACCTATGAACCTATACATGCAATTGAATTTACATATTCTTGAAGCTTCCCCATGGAGGCCCTCAGGGTCATACTTCTGGGCCCTGGTGTAGGTAGGACTCATTTCTCTACCCCAGAAATGCTGAAATATCTTCTCTCATTACAAAATGGTAGCCTAGTGAGGAAATGTTTCTCAGAGTGGGACGGCTCACCCTTCCCAGGGAGGCATAGTGCCCAGGGTCTGTGGGGAGGGTCCTTCATGTGGTAAGAGGCCAGTCAGATTTTAGATGAGACTGCATCCCATTGGCACAGAAATAGCATCCCTTTGGTTACCTTTTCGTGATTTATGGTTTGATCCCTTATTGGTTATTCTAAGGAGATTATCTGGTTCATAGAGTACCTGTGATCCCATTCTTCACCCCTTTCTGTCTAGCATCATTTTCTTCACTGATAACTTGAGACATATTTAGGTCTCCTGAAATCTGAAATATGTTCCTACTGTCCTACTTTCCTCTTCGCTACTGTCCTATTTCTCTTCTTTCATGTCCTCATAGTTATCTTGAATGTAAATTCCCACCCTACACAACCAACCTTCATCTCCTCTCAGCTGTCCTTAACCCTTAGGAGCCTAGCCCCTGTCCCAGTTAATCTAATAAATCATAGCTTACCCTAGCCAACTTCTAACCCAAAGCATTTTTATTGAAAATATTTTTTGCTTTCTATTGAAAAGTATTATGAAATAATTTTATATAGAACTTAAAATTTGTATATGCAATTATCCATTTTCTTGTAATTTCTGGGTACCTATTTCTGTTTTTATACTGCATCCATAATGATTTTATGTTAAAAAAACATTTAAAAAAATTTTGAACCCATTTAGATACAAATAGGAGTGGGAAAAGGAAAGAAATCATTCCTAGAGCTTGTCTTATCTAGGTGAGCTATACCACTTGGGGAGTCTGAATCAACTGCTGTCTTCTACCTGTGATGGTTGTCCTTGGGGACACTCTCCTTGATGGTTCCATTACTTTGTCTTCATACTCTAAAAGCTTCATTACTTCCTAGTCTCCTAATTGATTCTGGGCTTATAGAGGAAAAGAAGAGAAATCTTATAATAGCCATATGGATTGCAAACTCAGGCAGAGGCCAAAGCAAGACCTATAACAAAAGCAGAAACATCATTTCATTCAGGTTTGAAAGTCAAGGGAGCCTTGAAAAATCACCCCTCTCCATCTTTTGCTAAGAATCATTTTATCATCAACTAGAGAGAATTTTGCTGGCGTCTTCTGGTGGCTCATAAATGGTGGGCTGGTTTTGTGAACTTGTCTAACCTATGATTTAAACATAATATGTTCATGTTAATATTTTTCTTGTGCTGACTCTCCCCTTGAGACACCCTCTTTCCTCTTTGAGAGGGCATCTGGAGGTTCCACTTCTTGATAATGCCAGAGTAGCTTGTATCAGAATAACCTTTCCTCAAATAACAATTATAAACTCTGGATAAAGTGCAAACAACTATTTGAAGGCACTTAAGAGAAACCAAAAACCAGAGAGATGTCAGCCCTCAAAAGAAGGAACTAGCACTGGGTGAGTTCCACATCTATACGGCTTTTCCCCTGATGGCATTCCCCAGTCTGTGTGGGCAGCTAGAGCTCAGGCAGGTTTGGGGGATGTCATGAGTCTTCTCTCTCTTTTTTTCTTGGTCAGTCTATCTAAAGGTTTCTCATTTTTGTGTTGAGCTTTTCAAAGAACTTTTAGTTTCATTGATTTTTCTCTATTGTTTTTTATTCCCTATTTTATTCACTTCTGCTCTAATCTTTATTGTTTCGTTCCTTCTCCTTGGTTTTTGGGTTGTTTTGGGTCTCCTTGCTTTTTCCAGTGTCTTAAACTGGAAGGTTAAGTTATTGATTTGAGATCTTTCTTCTTTGTTAGGAATCTACAGCTATAAATTTCTCTCTAAGCATTGCTTTAGATGACTCCCATAAGTTTTGGTATATTGCATCTTCATTTTCATTCATCTCACAGTTTTTGTTTTAGATGTCCCTTGTGATTTCTTCTTTGACCCATTGTTTATTTGCAAGTGTGTTGTTTAATTTCCATTTATTTATGAATTTCCCACCAAATTTTTTGTTGTTGATTTCTAATTTCATTCCATTACATTGTCATCAGAGAAGATACTTTACTTGACTTCAGTCCTTTTAAATGTATTTAGGCTTATTTTGTGGTCTATTCTGGAGACTATTTCATGTGACTTGAGAAGAATGTGTGTTTTGCTGTTGTTGGGGTGAGTGTTTTGTGAATGTCTGTAGATCTATTTGGTTTATGTGGTTGTTTAAGTCTTTCAGTTCCTGTTGATCAGTTTAGTTCTATCCATTATTGAAAATGGGGTATTGAAGTCTCCAGCTATTGTTGAATTGTCTGTTCCTTCCTTCAATTCTGACAGTTTTTGTTTTATGTATTTTGGGGCTCTGTTATTAGGTGCATATATAATTATAATGGTTATGTCTTTCTGATTGATTTACCCTTTTATTATTATAAAATCTCTTGTCATCTCTAGTAACAGTTTTTGTTTTGAAGACTATTTTTGTGATACTAGTGTAGCCATTCCAGCCTCCTTATGATTGCTGTTTGTATGATGTAACTTTTTCAGTCTTTTTACTTTCAACCTACATGTATCTTTGAATCTTAAATTTATCTCCTCTACACAGCCTGTAGTTGGATATTGTCTTTTACTCAGTTTGACAGTCTCTGCCTTTTGATTGGGTTGTTTAATCCATTCACATTTAATGTTATTATTGATATAGTTGAGTTTACATCTGCCATTTTACTTTTTGTTTTCTATGCCTTATGTCTGTTTTGTTCCTCCTTTTCTCTTTCACTGCTTTCTTTTACACTAAGTGAATATTTTCTGAAGTAGCATTTTAATTTCCTTAATGATATTTTTTTGCTATGCTTTTTGAGTTATATTCTTAGTGGTTGCTCCAGAGTTTACCATGTACATCTTAATTTATCAGATTTATACTAACTTAGCTCCAATGAGATGTAGTAACATTACTCCTATGTAGCTCTATTCCCTCTTCCCCCTTTTTGTGCTATTGTTACACATATTACATCTAACTATGCTACAGACCCAACTATATATTCTTACGATCATTACTTTATATACTTTTATGTCTTTTAAAGAAGATGAGAGAAGGAAGGAGAACAAGTATATTTTAGAGAGTTAACTACATTAACCTTCTTATTTACCATTTCTGATTTTCTTCATATGTTCCTGTGGATTCCACTTACCATTTGGCATCATTTTCTTATTTTAGCTCATCTTTACTCCTACCCAGCTCCTTTGTGCTGGTCAGCTATATTATATTTCTATATGTTATAGACCCAACAGTACAACTGTATACATGTATTAATATTCACACAATATGAATAAAGGAGAAGAAATATGTATTCATACTGTCTTTATAATTATATAATTACCTTTACTGGTTCTTTTCATTTTTTTCATGAGGACTTGAGTTGGTCTGGGGTCACTTGCTTTCAACCTGAAGAACTTTCTTTGGTATTTCTTATAAGGAAGATCTGCTAGGAACAAATTCTCCCTTTTTTTTTGGTCTGGGAATGTATTTCATCTTCATTTTTGAAAGGTGGTTTTTCTGGATATGATTCTTCATTGACAGTACTTTGAATATGTCATTCTACTGCCTTCTGGCCTTCATTGTTTCAGATGAAAATTTAGCTGCTAATCTTATTAGAAACAAGTGAATTTTGAAAACTGGCTATATTCCTAGACACACGTTTACTGAAGGGGTATTTTATTTTGGGGGTTTCTGAAAAGTGGCTCTTACTTACTCAGTGTCCCAAAGCTGGTTCAAATTTAGTGACACAATTTCATTTGTTTGAGGAGACTTCTAAGGCATTATCTACATAAAGTCCAACAAAACATTTCACTTGGTTTTGGCAAAGAGAAAAATGAAAAGTAGACAGCATTTTGATATTCCAGTAAGACCAAAGACTTTGTACTAAGAAATATCTGAGTTTAATTCTCAAATTATAAGTTATGAAATCAATTGAGTAAATTACAACCATCATTTGTTTCATTGTATATGTATATGGATGGATTGATGGATGGATGAGTGGGTGGCTGGATGGATGAATGGATAGGTGGATGGGTGGATAGATGGATACAGACATACCTACACAGTTGGCAGGCAGACAAATGGATAGAATATACCAGATTGACATATAAAAATTTATTTATTGCTACGAGTCATGGTCAGAAATGCTTGAAAACTGCCATTCTAGACCATTTCTTGGCTTGAAAGAGGGGAAGATGGCATGCTCTGGGATTATTTTCCAGCACTGGAAAGGCTCTGCTTACCCTCGGGTATATCCTAAGCACTTTTCCCTCCTGCCTTGTTAGTCTCTTAACTCTTTTTTGCTTTTGAACAGTAAGAAAATATGCCCAACTCATTGCATTACCCCCAAAATTGTTGCATGTAGCCATCACCTTATACAAACACTCACACAGCCATGATGACAGGAGGTATATGCAATTTCCTGTCTTATTTGGCCCACCCTAAAATGCTTCTCTTATCAGGAAATGCTAACAATGAGTTGGTACAGAGAGAACTTTCAATTCACTGTTTTAGAGAATTCTGAGACTTTTTGTGAATGATTCATTCACTCATTTCTTGAGAGCATGACTTTGTATTCAGCAAAGTTCAGGCTAGTTTATAATTTTAAATGAAATGGAAGGGCAGGCAGGTGAAACTATTTGGCTCAGTTGCTAAAAACATTTATGCTGGATGTTCTCATTAGGTAAAATTATCCTGATTGAGTTGGTCATTAAGGCTTGCTTTGCCAGAATTAATTCAGTGGAGAGATCTATCAGATTGTTAACTACCTACTTAGAATGAGTAATTGCTACAGCTGATAAAGTATTTTTTATTAACCTTTGGGAGGCACTGAAATGGTGAGTTTGGGCCTTAACAAGACTCCAAACTTCTGGGAAAGCATCCAACCCACTTTTAGAGATTTTGATCTATCTTTGCAGAAATTCAGAACAGTATACTGACATCCCTTATGAGCATAATCCAAGACCCCTTTCTAGATCCTAGACTTGGTTTCCCCCCCACACTCTGTACTGCCGCCCCATTCCTTCTCTTGCCCTGTCTGTCCCCCCTAACCCTTGTCCACGAAATGCAGGCTTATTTTCACATGCAGAGTTAATTAGGTTGGAAGAAGACAGCCAGGGAAAACAAAGCAGCTCTCCATATATGAGTTACTGTGAAATTACCTGCCCTCCTAGTTAGCAGTTAGTGGCTTCCTACACAAGTGGCCAGTCAAGAGATTTCGTGGCTCTGTAGAATCACTGTTGTGTCACAGAGCATCTTCCTGTTGTGTCCAGCTCTAGGGATCCAGAGGAATGAGAAGTACCCAGGACTAAAACAAGATCCCCAGCATTTACAAGCCAAAGGGCTGAACCTGGAAGGGAAAGTGACAAGTTCTGGGTTTTTGCCTGAATTCCCAACATTTGCACCAGCTCTGAGGTTGAGTGGGTGGGGACGGGGGCATTAGAGCCTTTTCCCCCTTGATTATGAAATCATGAGACTGTAGTTTTACGTCATTGCTAACCTTCTCTGTCAGGCGTGCTTTGTCTCCCTCCCTCTCTCCATCTGGCTGAAACCTCTACTTAGAAAATAAATTGCTGTGTATCGATTGTTCATTTTGTTTCTCATCCCCCAGACGTCCTTGTTATGCACTTAGCTTGCTTGGCTATATTTGTGAACAAGAGGGGAAAAAGTAATAAGTATTTCTAGCCTTCATGTTAGGATGTGGGAGGGACTTTTTTTATGTTGTTTTTGGTGCTTAATTTATTTAGTAACAACACCGTATCACCTTTTATTTATGAAAAACAAAAAAGCGTGTGTGTGCTTACACATCTTCTACATGGACAAAGTTCAAGCCAATTAATTGGTATTTATACTATGACTTTCTAGAAAAGTGAAATGTCTAGAAAATGTGGAAGCAGAGAGAAAAGTTAAAACGTATAAACTTACTACTTGGTCTCTGTAATTTTTGTTTCAATCCTTCCTTTGTATGGTTACCAGAGTAACCCTCCTAAAATGCAAGTTTGATCCTATTACTGCCCTCCTTGTAGTTGCTTCAGCTGGAAGCTGCATGCTATAATGGGAACACGGACATGGATTTGGGTCCTGGCCCAGCCATTTGCCCTATGGGTGATCTTATCCCCTCCAGCCCTACATCTCTCATTTCTTGAGCAAGGAGAATGCCTCCCTCACAGAGCCGTGGTGTGGGTCACATCATACAGCATGTGCAAAGAGCCAGCAGTGGTACTTGGCTCATGTCAAGTGTTCTAGTAAAGAGGACACTGGGGTTACAACCCATTAATATGGAGTCATCCTTGTGCCTGCAGGACGCTGTCATGATGTCCATGTGGCCCCGTCTGGTTGCAACTTGATCTTTGTGACACTCCCCTCTGTCCTGTTTGCTTTCACTCCACCCACTCCCAGTAATTTGGAAGGAGCCTGAAAAGCCTGTGAAACTAACATCAGACAGTTTGGCTATTTTTAATTGCCTCTGGCCAAAAATGTGATGGGAAGGGAGGTTGACTGAAAGATAGTTTGGGGATTTGGCTTTCCGTTCTTCCCATTTGCACAGAAAATTGAGAACCAAGGGGTCTCAGGACATTCTCCAAAATGAGGATGCTATTTTCATGCACTACCACCTATAGTTCCTGCTGCCATAAAGTGTTTGGGAGTGAAAAATTGCAGGTCTTTCTATCCCTGGCTGCCCACATAGAAAAGAACAATCAAATCTATGTGGTTTGCCCTGAAATAAAATAGGAAATATGCAGGCTTTAGAGACTAGGATTTGGCGTAATGCAAACCAAAATAAAGTAAGTCATGAATCTGTAATACTTTCACCCACAGCTTTGAAGTCTTTATGATTATTGCTGCTGAGGATGACAGGCTGCATAAACACCATTTAGAATATAGCTGGAGGCTGGAGTTTTATAAGAAAAATGGCAACCAGAGCAATTTCCCTGAATGGTCCATAAGTACTAATTCTGTTTAATGTGACAGTTCCTAAATAACTCTGCATTCTTCACAGAAACACGTATGGGCGGTGCTGGAGCCTTGCCGTCTAAGAGTGAGCTAGTCTTCAGTGTTTACGGATCGAGAAAATATCTCTCTGGGGTTTTAAAAAAATATGTGGGTGTTCGTGTGGGAGGGTTAGGGATGGGGAGCTGATGTAAACTGCCAGCTTTGTTCTGCTCCTCCATTATTTTCTTTGGATTTAAGTACCTGCATGATCATTTCCCACCCTTTTGTGTCGGCTTTCTCTCTCCCTGTCCCTACCCTTTCTGTTGCTCACAGGTGAAAATGCTCTTAACTAATCAGTTGTACTGTGGGATGTCTTGTTGGGGTTTAGAGACCGTCTCTCCTCCATCTATACCCGTCTTACTCATTCTCTGAGCTTGTTTACCTGAAAATGTCAAAGGGGGAAGAAGACTCTAGAAAAGGAAGAACTACGGTTGGCTAAATCAACATGGTTTGTCTTAGGCAATGTTCTCATCATCTTGGGGCAGATGCCTTTTTGCTTTACAAGTAAAATGTTGTAACGTGTATGGTTGACATTTCCTGCCGAGTTTTTGGTTCAGCGTGTCAGTAGGAAGTACCAAATGAAACTCTGTGTCCTCCACCTTTATTGTTGGCATGTTTCTCCAGCAAGGTAAAAGCATTAGCATCTATGGAATGGCATGTTTGGTGCAAGCCATGGCATGGCCATCCCAGCATTTCTGCTCTAACTTGTGGGACTTCACTCTGCCTTCAGCTCTCCTACGCTCTTCTAAAATAGCCACAAAATCCTCCAAAATGCTTTGCTATTTTCAGACCTGCTCTAACTTAGAATAATTAGTTTCCAGCATTACTCACAAGTTTAGTGTCTAATTTGGACACGGGGTTTATTTTATTTGCCCTAAAACTGTCTTTTTTAAGCTTCAGAGAGCCTATATTCCAAGAATTACCAGCCTCTGCATGTCTCTCCCAGGTGCATTATATAACTATGTGGAGAGAAGGCTGGAATAACCCTGTCTAGAGGCAGCCTCCCCAGGGCTGTGGCCTTGCTTCCCTGCTCCCCACCTGATCTAGGGCTCCGTAAGGGACAGCCCGACTTCACAGCTGTACTTAGAATAGCACGTGGCATTTGTTGAATGAAAGAGTGGTTTCTCTGCTCTATCTTAAACATCTGGTCCATTGCCCAAGTCACTTTTTAAATTATTGACATAAAATTCCATACCATAAAATTAATCATTTTAAGAGTCCACTTGAAAGTGAAAAATTCAGTGGCATTTAGTAGCTTCACAATGTTGTACACATGTCACGTCTGTCTAGGTCCAAGACATTTTCATCATCCAAAGAGGACAGCCGGTACCTATTAAGCGGTCACTCCACATCCCTCCCTCCCCCTGGCACCTGGCGACCGCCTATCTGCTTTTTGTCTCTATGGATTTGCCTCTTCTGGACATTTCATGTGAATGGAATCATACAATTTGTGGCCTTTTGTATCTGTTTTTTTTCACTCAGTATAATGTTTTTGAGGTTCACCCATGAGGTAGCAGTTATTAGTTCCTCATTTTGGGGGTTTAGTTCAGTACTGTTCCAGTGTATGGATATAGCACATTTTGTTTATCTGTTCATCAGGTGATGGACATTTGAATTGTTCTGTCTTTTGGCTCTTGTGAATAGTGCTGCTATGAACATTCACATACCAGCATTTGTTTTCAATTCTTTTGATCCAAGTTGTGCTTATTTCCCAATTATCTCTCAGATCTGTCCACTGCTGTCCTGTCAGTCAGGCCACCCTTATCACTTACTGCAGTACTTAACTGGTCTGGCCCTTCTTCAACCTAACTCTACACTGCAACCCTATAGCCTTTTCAAAATGCAGATCTGTTGTTCATGCCCTTCATTGATTTTAGAATTGCTGAGAGGGTAAGAAACAAACTCCTTTCAGGCCCACAGGCCTGCATGACCAGGTCTCTAACCATTCCTTTAAGCTCATCTCACCATTCTGCCCCTCACCATCTGAGCTGCAGCCACACTGACCTTCTGTCCAACAAACTCTCCAGGCCCTGCCCCATCACAGGCCCTTTGCACATGCTACCCCTGTTGCCTGGAATGCTCCCCTCTCCTCTTTGCCTAATTAATGCCTTCTCATCCTGGGGTTCTCAGTGCAAGCCTTACCTCTTCAGGGAAGCCTTCCCTGACTAAGTCAAACTCACCCCCACTGCCACTGCCACCATCATGGATGCCCACAGGCTCCTAACCACTCCTTTGCAACACAAGTTCAGCTGCATGTTTGGATGATTATTTGATTCATAACTGTGCCTACAGAGACAGAAGGCAGCTGTACTCAGATCATGGGTTCTGGAGCCAGACTGCCTGGGTTCAAATGCTGGCTCTGTCCCTACTGCCTGTGTGATCTTAGGCAAGTTAATTAACCTCTCTGTGCCTCTGTTTTCACATCCACCAAGTGAGGATCATAATAACATAACACCTACCTTAGAAGGCTGTTGTGAGCATGAAATAAACTCATGCGTGTTAAGTACCTGGCACTAAAATGACCTCAATAAAAGTATAATTACTATAACTTTTTAAAAACATAAATAACTGTGCCTACGTTGGCACCCCTACACCCCTCATCCCCAGACTGTAAGCTCAGGGGGGCAGGGAACCATGTCTCTTTTGCTCACGTTGTAGCTCCAGAGCCTAGCCCAGGATACCGACACGGTTAGTGCTTGTTACATTTTTATTGAATGATTGGAGGAATCCATTCTCGTGCTCGCCAGAGAAGAATATTAACACTACCGTGTTCCATCTCTCCGTCCATATCTGAGTTTTAGGGGGCTCTGCCTTCCAGCATGCAGTGTGGTGGCACTCGGCTGCAACCCCTACTCCTGCCCACATCCCCAGCTGCTGCGTTTGGGGAACTGTGCTGCGGCGTGTGGCGAGCGAGTCGAAGACGGGATCGTGTGTCCTTGGCCCTGCGCTGAGGGAGGGCCCAGTCTCTATGACAACCACAGGAGCATGGAGGAGGCTTGCCGTGCACCAGGCCTTGTGCACCCTGCCTTAGAAATATCCAACTCATGAGGCGGGAATGATTGCTATCCCCTTGTTACAGCTGAGGAAAGGGAAGGCATGAACAGGGGAGCCATTTGGCCAAAGTCAAAACTCTTGGTAAGTGGCAGAGCCAAAGTTTGGATCCTGGGAGCTTTCCTCCCGAGTCTCGACAGCTTTGTTTAAGGCCCCAGAGCAAACAGTGGACGTTCCCACTGAGTTCCGGCTTGTGATCCCCCCGGCCCTTCGCACCTGAGGGTCCTAACAGATACAGGTTGACATCAGGACAGATTCTCTAAAGAGACTTTAAAAACAAAGCTAGAGGGGAAAAAATAAAGGTGAGAATTGTTTATCTGCAGATGAAAGAAACTAAACTATTTATGAAGACTCCCACCTCTTATGTCAGTCGGAGATGTAAAAAAAGAGTGTTACTTCCTTTCTGATGGTACATTTCAGGTGCTTAATGTCTGTGGTCATTCACTCTCTAGGCCCCTGTGCTGCCATCTGTTTATCACAAGTATGTATATTAAAAATAAAATAAAGTAAAACCTCTTGATTTACGTTCAGAAACAAAAATATTACGACTTTAACTTACTCAGGATCTTTTTTTAAACATGTGGATGAAACCGTTGTGAGCACATAGGGTAGAATGTGAGGTTTTATTGTTACCATAGTAGGTGATTTTAGGATGTTTATATTGAAATGAAATGAGCCCCCAGACGGCAGAAATTCCTCCCAGCCAACGAAACATCCACCACCAGGGGGATAGCACATTGTGTCCATATGATAGCATGTTAGATGGTGCATGAAGTGAGTTTGGAAGAGTTTGTAATAATGTGGCACAGTTATAACAAAACTGTGTGTCTTTATGAATAAACAGATATACATATATTAATAAAATGCATAGGAAACATCCTAGAAGGGAATCTACCAAAATTGTTAGCAGTGGTTGTCTTTGCACCATGACATTCTACTTAAATTTTTCTTTGTTTCTTTACTTTACAAATTGTCCTATAATGAGCTTGTGTTTACTGATACCAGAACATAAGACTCAATTTAAAGAGAAGGAGAGGGGACTTCCCTGGTGGCGCAGTGGTTAAGAATCTGCCTACCAATGCAGGGGACACGGGTTCGAGCCCTGGTCCGGGAAGATCCCACATGCCGCGGAGCAACTAAGCCCATGCGCCACAACTACTGAGCCTGCGCTCTGGAGCCCGCGAGCCACAACTAGTGAGCCCGCATGCCACAACTACTGAAGCCCCCATGCCTAGAGCCCGTGCACCGCAGCAAAGAGTAGCCACCCCTCGCTGCAACTAGAGAAAGCCTGTGCACAGCAACGAAGACCCAGCATAGCCAAAAATAAATTAAAAAATTTATTTTTAAAAAAATAATTTAAAAAATAATAAAGAGAAGAGGAGGAGCTTCCCTAGTGGTCCAGTGGTTAAGACTCCGCCCTCCCAATGCAGGGGGCCTGGGTTCAATCCCTGGTCAGGGAACTAGGTCCTGCATGCATGCTGCAACTAAGAGTCTGCATGAGGCCGCATGCTACAACTAAAGATCCCGCATGCCGCAACTAAGACCCAGCACAGCTGAAATAAAGAAAGAAAGAAAGAGAAGGGGGGAAAAACCCACAAAATTACTAGCACAGTCTTAACTCCCATCTCAGATTAAGAGTCTTAGCATCCAAAGAGAAGAACCTTTGGAAATGTCCCTGAAGGGCAGAAACAAGGGATGATGAGGACGGTGACAAGGACGGTGGCAGCATAGGAGTGTGGAGTCCCCACAGGAGGGTCCCGGGCCCCCCGCACGCCTCTCCCTTCCCACCCTAACCTCCCTTCCATCTCCACGAATCTTCAACTCCCTCTTACTCTCCATTTTATAATTGCCCTTGCAAAGTCCCCTCCACCCCCCATGCTTATTTTTAACCATCTTGTTCAGGAAACATGTTCTGAGTAACTCCTGGGAGCACGGAGGAGAAGCTACCAGGACCAGCAGCTGCTCCGTTGACGGGGGGCATGTGGGTGTCGCTTCCCTTGACTCTGAAAAAGCAGCTGATGATTAGCTGTTTGTGGAGGCTGAGGGAGTGTCTCCTTGGTTGCTTTGTATCTTCCTCAGCATGATAAGAATGTTTAAACGAGGATGAACAGTCCTGCAGTATACTCGCGGGTCCCTGTGGAAGAGTGTGCTCATTGCAGCTGACCTAGCTACGGCTCGCGGGCAGAGTGATGAAAGGGCGGTAAGCCCGTTGCTTCTCCGGACGGATGCAGAAGCAGGGGTCTGAGCTTTTAGGGCAGGGGCTGCCCTGCAAAGCTCTGAACGCTTGGCTGTGTGTCCCACTGGTCCCTGGCCCCTACCAGGGGGAAGCCTGTAGTCTGATGTGTTGACCGTCCCGGGAGAGCAGCGTCCTCAGGACCCAGGCAGCCTGGCGCATCGGTGAGGAAACTGACGTTAGCAGGGTGGTGGTGGTGCAGCTTTTAGCTCCAGAGAACCCACACACACATTGTCACACAGGGCAGCTGGTTTGATTTGTGTTTTCTGAGCCTTCTCTCCTGAGTTAAGTGCATTTGACCAGTAGAGTTGCTACCCCGGGTTTAACCCTCCCCGGCCCACTTGCCGGCAGTGGGTGACCTTGCCGTGTTCCCTTTCTGAGCCCTGCTTTCCTCACGTGTCACATGAGAGAATTATTAACTGCCTCACAGGATTGTCATTAGGATCAAACATGATAATACGTGAAAATTGCCGAATAGTTGGCACTTAATGAATGCTGGTTCCCTTCCCTCGCCCTTCCTCCTGCCTCTGGCTCTCTCTTTTTCACAGGGTTCAGAAGCTAACTTGGTCGGGGATTATTGGCCACCTATGTTTTCTTACTATTGCTGGATTTACCCAAACTTAACCTATTAGAATTACTACCTATTAAAAGTAAGCTCTTACTTTAGGCACTTTAGCAAGGAGTCTTCAGATGGGGCTTAGGGCATGTTAAGGAAAGCTGATGCTGGCTTTTGGAAGAGTGGAATCCATTCTCCGCGTTTGGGAGAAAGCCTTTGGAAAGGTAACCCAATGCCCTGTCGGCGCAATCAGCTTCTTTATGGAGTTCATGTGGCGATTATCACAGAGAAAGAGGGAGAAAGGAGTTTGAATGTTTCTGAGAATCCTGTATTTTCTCTCCCTGTTTTATACTTCTCTCCCCCCACCCTCCTGCCTTTCCCTCTCTCCTCCATCCTCTCCTCCTAGTGTTCTAGAATCATGCTGAGTTGGAACTTGGAAGTGCCCTTGTTGGGGGGGATAGTCATCTCCTCCCATCCCTTCACTAGATGGGGAGATCGAGACCCAAAGAGGTCAAATGCCAGGGGTGCCTGGGGTCCCGAGCTCCTCCAAGCTCCTCTTCTTCCAGCTCCTGAAAGTGGCCCTCTGAGGACGCTTCCAAAGCTACAAGGAAACAAGCCCAGTTCTCTCTCTCAATATTAGAAAATGATAGTTGTTCAGTGAGCACCCAAGGGGCAGAGGAATGGCTTCCCTCTCTCCCTCCATGGACTCCAGGGCCTCTGGGAAAGGCTTTTAGAAGCAGTGCTGCAGCAGTGTTGTGTGAGGGGCTCAAAGTGGCCCTGGAGCCCCAAACACACGGCTCTCTGTCCCACCTGGCACCTGTCTCCCCTCTGGGATACATACCTGTGTTTGCATTTGAGCAAAGGTGACTACACCTCATCCTGGCTCTGTGGGAACAATCTCTTTCTCTTCCATACAGATTGGGGGAGAAAGGCAAGCGAAAGACTCTTCACTTTTGCCCTATGTCCGTGGTACATTTTGTGTGTGTGCCCTGCTCTGGGGAGAGGTGGACCAGGGCCTTTAAGACGCCTAAGAACCGTTAAGGCACTTAGCGCTTAGTAGGAAAGAGCAAAGTAACTGAGTGTATTGCTGCCCCGTAGGCAATATGGCCTTACAAAATATCAACATCTTAAAGTCTACGTGTGCCCGAAAAACTTTGTAATAGGCTTATTTGTTACAGTTCAAAGGCCAAACATGATTTATACTGCTCCAGGCGTAATTGGGCTTTTGCACTGCTCAGTGTTCTTTTGAGAGTATGTTGACATTTTTAATGCCCCTAACCATTCCTTGCTTTCACTCTCCACGTGATCACTGTCAGGTACCCATAGATGTGCTGGCTTCTAATGTTGGCCATAACATACATGTGGTTGACCATCCTGGCAAAGATAAGCCCTTGCTTACTATTAACATTTCAAAAAATATTGTCTGTGTTATTTGCTCTGTTTCCTGTAGTATTAAAATGAAAGTTGAGTCTTTTGACCTTGCCTGTCTTAATACAGGGCTGCTTTCTTTTATGATGGCAGTTTATCTTTTAAAGGCACCTGTGCCTCTCCATCCACCACAGTACACTGTGTTTCCAAGAGCTGAGTGCACAGAGGGAATTGGTGGTTGACAAGCGGAAAAGTCACCTCCAGACTCAAAAGAGAAGTCACCTCCAGAGTCAGGAAAGCAAGCGAAATAGCCAACTCAGTGAAGCAACTTCATCTGGAAATTTGACCCAGAGGATTCCAAGTGAAAACATACCCTCCCACCCCCCAACTCCCCCCCCACCGTCCAGGAAGCGGGATAAGGGCAGCCATTTGGAGTTTGCTTTGGAAACGCCTGCCCGTACTCTGACATTCTGTCTCCAGCTGACTGTGCAGTCAGCACTAATAGCATGTCTTTATAACCAGCACACAGAGCCTCAGGTTTCCTTTCACCTTAACTGGATGTGGAAGATGAAGGGACCGCTGAGCTTGGTGGTGCCTGGACAGGCCACTGAGTGAGGTTGGAACACCTTTCCTATTGTTATTTGCCAATCAGGACCAGATGAACTAATGAGTATTCATTTGAGGAAGGGGGAAGGGTAGAAGGGAAGAAACAAAGTCCAAAGGTCCACAAGCAAAAATCAGTTGTGTCAAACCTTGGAACCTTTTGTCACTGCAGAGATGAGCAGAGTCCAGTGATCCAGGCAGACCCCACGTGCATCACATCCTAAGTGTAGCCAAAGGAATCTTGGCTTTTAGGACCTGACGTTCCTGAATGCCAGTGCCTTGGACAACTTGGAGATTGGAGTTTAAATGTCTGTCTTGAGGCGCCTTATTGCCAAGGTGAAGGGTAGGGTGGATTTGGCCTTGACGATCAAGTTCTGCCATCTGACCAGCAGGTTGTGGGACAGGTGCTAAAGGATGGTGACATCACCCCTACTTGATCTGAAGCTTGAGAAACAAGTCCAGCCCATGGGGGTTCTTGTAACTTATCCTGGGAGAGAGAAGCCATAAGGTGGGATTCCCCCAGAGACATGCCTTTGATTTATTCATTCAGTAAATATCTGTTGCACGCTTTTCGCCGTACGGTGGCCAGGCTCCCTCTATGTGTTATCCTACGGGGTGATCGGCAAAGGGCCTCGGTCAGATGCTTCCACTGGGCAGGGTGGGAGAGCTGAAATGGTATTTATTTGTTTTGAACAATAAAAGCTGTCTTTCCCGACCACAGGTATTAAAAATGTGAAGGCCAAGTTCTAAAGCAACAATTGTCTAGCCTTGTCTGAGCTTCTAAAACTTTGGTTTAAAATTGCTTGGGGAACTTGTCAGAAGTGCATACCTTGGCTCTAACCTCAGAGATACTGATTCAGTAAGGTGGGCAAATCTACAGTTTAAAATAAGAGCCGGAGTAATTCTGACAGAGGGAGACAAATGGGACTTTAGAAACATCGGTGGCAGGTAGGAGGACTCCTGTTGGGGCTGCACAGATCACAGTTACCTGGGAGGCTTTTTTCCAATCACACTCACCTTCCCCCTCCATTTCCGCCCTTTCTGCCCTGGTGAGCCACTTTTACTTACGAGTATTATTTCTCCCTTCTGGTATGTGGGCGAAGCAGAAAAGTTGAGAACCAGCCGTTCTTAACAAAAACAAAACCAAAAATCGACTTAAGGCAGAGTTCAGGTTGAGGGCTCTCAGAGGATACTTTTGTTTTCCTTTGAAATTTTTGGGAGATAGGATCTAAGGATTGGTCAAGGCCAGTTGGCCACACACCCCTTGCAGCCTGCCCGTTCCCGCCTGTTCACCTGTTCTGGCCAGGAGGTGGCAGGTCAGGAGACAGACCTCAGTTCACACACCCCCACCCCAACCTCTGTCAGCTGTGCAATCTCGAATGTAAACTCACTTACGTTTGGGCATAATCTTTCTGGGCTGCACCTCACTCCCGAATAACTGGTAGGATGTGGCCGGCCGGGGGGGATAATAGGGGTGGTGTGTACAAAAGAGGAGGGGCTCTGGAACAGGATTCTCAAAGCTTGCAGAGCTCGTGCATCACCGTGGGATCCTGTGAAAGTGCAGATTCCAATGCTCCAGATGTGAGATGGGCCTGAGAGCTTGCGTTTCTAACAGACTCCCAGGTGACGTTGATGCCACTGGACCACTCTCTGAGTAGCAAGAATTTAAAGGTGCCCCCCTCCTTAGGCTTGCTGCAAACTCTTAGTGCAGTCAGCCAGCTAAGGTAACGAGCTGGCAATTCTTTTTTCAGTCCTAGAAATAGAAGAAAATACCTACCCCTTACCTAATGCTGATCATGAAAATTGGAGCATAGAATGCTTTCAGCCATAAACACTGTTCTCCCTGGTCCCTTATATTATTAATCATCCCTAATAACATAAGAAATACTGAAGAAGAGGGCAGAGGGAGGAATCATCTACTCTGTGGGCCAAGAGAGGTCATCAAGGGCAAGGCTTCAGATGTACAAAGTACAGGCGGCCCTTAGGGTTCAGGGATCATGGTTCCTTGTCTCCCGGAGTTTACCTGTGACAGAAAGGCTTTTAAATATAAAACAAAGAAAGAGGAGAATGTCT
Source organism: Eschrichtius robustus (assembly GCF_028021215.1). Lineage (NCBI taxonomy): Eukaryota > Metazoa > Chordata > Mammalia > Artiodactyla > Eschrichtiidae > Eschrichtius > Eschrichtius robustus. The sequence goes on from NC_090831.1 coordinate 88,369,507, forward strand.
GTCCTTCATTTAATAACACCAACTTTAAACTTGAGTCAGAGTCACCTGGAGGGGCTGTTAAAATGCAGATCGCCAGGCCCCGCCCAGAGACTCTAATTCAGTAGCATTTTAGGTTCCCAGGTGATACTGATGATCACACTTGGACTAACTGGCACATCTCTGAGAGCGGTGTGCATGGAAAATAGTGTCAGCCTGTGCCGCCTCCTCAAAGTTCTGACCCCTCCCATCAAAGTGGCATTGCCAGCAGTGGGAATATGGAAGCTGGGCTGGCGTTTGGGGCGTGAATGGGAGATTCACCTGTCTTCAGGTGTCTGAAGGTCCTGTGAGGGTCAGGAGAGATGAGCTTTCTGGCTGCCTGCAGATCACTCTTCCCAGCACAGCGTGACCCCAGAAGCCCGGGCTCTCTAATGTAGCTGGTTGGCTCATCACCTCGGGGGCTTTTTAAAACTAGAGCTTCCCAGGGTGCGTCCTCAGAGATTCAGGCGAGCAGCCAGGCTCGGGACCCCCTGCGTGGAGAGCAGTGAGGCACCAGATGGGCAGTGGAGAGCTGCTCTCCTTTCTAATGATTCTTGGATTCAGCTCTAATGAGCACTCAGCACGTAAATGATTCCCTGGCAGGAAATTGGACCCTCTGGAAGTACATTTCCTGCTGGATTCCTAAAGTTAGAGTCGATAAATTCTACCAGCATTTTCCAAAGTGCTCCATTTCCTACCCGAGGATGGCTCCCAGCCAGGACCATCTGGCCATGGGGATTCATCCGAGGCAAAAGCCCCCCATCGGGAGTAACACTGTCCGTGGCAGTGTTGAAAGAGGAATGGATAAAAGTCACTGATGACCAAATCCCAGAGAGAACACTTCCCAGGCAAACTCAAAGTCAGGTTAAAATTGAGGCCATTATTTAAATAATTAGCTTCAAGAAGAAATTCCTCCTTTTGTTTATCATACACGGATTTGAGGACTGTGGTCTTCCTTGGAGTTTCCTGGTTCACCAGCAGAGCGTCACTGGGCGCCATGCTCTGTGCCAGGTGGGCTTTACAAAGGTGACTTGGGGACAGTCCCTGCCCTTATGGTGTCCACCGCTGGGGAGAGGTAGACACGTAAACACGTAACTGTAAAAGCAGCATGACTCCTAGAACAGTAACCATCTAGAGAAGCCCTCCCAGCAGGCTCCATCCTTGCCTGGTCTCATTTTCTCCATAGCGCTTGTCACTATGGCAATGACTGGCTGAGTACTTGCTTATGCCTCGTCTTCCCTCTTACAGCATGAGCAATGGGAGAGCAAAGAACAGACCCTTAGACCCTGGTATCTCTCAGCCATTGGATGTGAGCCTCCCAGGAAGGGCACGAGTGCAGCTGTCTGCAGCTGAGGCATTCCCAGAGGGGGCTGCCAGCTGACGGCTGTCTGCCCACAGCACCACCTAAATCTGGGGCGGATGCTTAGGGAGGATGTGGGACCTGCAGTGGTTCTCAGACCTTAGCAGGCATCAGAGTCACCTGGAGGGCTTGTTAAAACACAGGTCGCCGGGCCTCACCCTAGAGTTTCCGATACAGTAGGTCTAGGATGGGGCCAGAGAATTTGTAACAAGGTCCCAGGTAACGCTGTTGTTCCTGGGCCCCGCACAACACTTTGAGAACCACAGGGGTGGTGCGTCAGCGTAGCCATACAGGTTACCCAGTGGACGGATGGTAGGTGATCGAATGACAGAGAGGCAGGGAGACCTCCACAAGCTACGCCAGTGACCCAGGTGAGAGAAGATGGGTTCTGAAACGGGCCACAGCAGTGGTGCTGGAGAACAGAAAGAGGGCACTGCAGACACACGTGACGCAAGATGGGGCCTGGTGAGCGCTGGCACGTGGGAGGAGAGGGAAGAGGCCGAGCAGCTGGAAGGATGCAAATGCCAGGAACTGAGATGGGCATGGGGGGGGGGGGGGAGGGGAACGGCATGTTCCTTTGGGACCTGCTGGATGTGTGCTTCTCTGGAAACCTTCAGATGGGAATGTTAAAAAGGAAGTTGAAATACAATTCAAAACTCAAGTGGGGAATCTGAGCTGCAGGTACAGATGTGGGGGCCTTTGGGATCGAGGTATAAGCTGAAGCTGTGGGGCTGAGTGAGATTAGTCCAGGGCAGCTGATTAAAGAGATAGCAGTGAGGCCTCCAGAAGGAAGCCAAGAGATTGGCTTGTAGGGCTGGGCAGAGAAAGAGATGAGTGGGGTGGTCCAAGGTCATGAAGCAAAGGGACAGGAGGGTGTCACCGGGAAGGGGCAGTACCAGCTGTCAGAGGATCTCAAATGAGATGAGCCCAAATCTGACAAATTCTGGGGTCGCCTCAAAAGAACCAACCCTAAGAGATGGGGTTGTGTGTGAGTCACGAGTTAGAGGAACTGGTCCACATACTCTGAAGCCCGTAGTTTTTCAACTCCTCGTTTTACTTTGTGCAGTTTTATTTTGCCTTGATGATAAAGTCGCCTTACGGTACTGTATTGGTGGAACACACATAAACAAAAAGAAGCTCACCCTACAAACACACATGGGGCGTAGTAACCATCCACGACAGGAGGGCTTTCTTCTCAGAGGAAAACCAAGGTGAACAATATAGTGGTGCACGGTGAAGGGGTGGGGGTCAGTTGGTGTTTTTTTAATTGAAGTATAATGGACTTACAATATTGTATTAGTCTCAGATATACAACATAGTGATTTGACATTTTTATACCTTATGAAATGACCACTACATTAAGTCTAGTTACCATTTGTCACCATACAAAGTTATTTCACTATTGACTACATTCTGGGGGTCAGTGTTTGCGCCTCTAATATAAGCGGTGGGAAGACAAGACACCATGTATTCATCTTTTTTCCTCTTCATTTGATACCTCTCTAGACCCTCCTGCGAGCTTAACCATTGGTTTTGCAGGGATTAAAAGGATTCTGACAACTTGTTTTGAACTATTTGTGGTAAAATGCTACAAAGAGAATCGATTGCTGTGAGCTAGGAGTCCCCCAGTGATAATTATGTATTTCACAGGTAGACAGTTTGCTTTTTAATTTGTGGCACTTGTTTTGCCATCCAGGTCTTCGCAAACCCTGGTTTTTGAGAACACAGGGTGAAGTCTGACAAGTGTCTGAATCAGGCTGATGAGTCAGGATCACACATTTTCGGGCTCCTCGGGCTGCCTGCAGCGGGAACGGCTTTAGGCGGGAACACATACTGACTTGTGCTCTGTCTTTATAGTTCTGTACAGAGTTAAACCAGCCAATCCTGCCCAACATCCGCAAGTGGAAGGGGCCCCGAGGATGCTGGAAGGCCGTTGTTTCGGAGAAGCCCTCGACTCAGCTCCAGAAGGTACCCTCATCTGCAGAACTGGGGTTTTCTTTCCATTTTCTTTTCCCCTGATCACAGACATTTGAAATCATTTTCCTTTGCGAACATCGTTGATGTAATTTTGTATTTCTGCCCATTTTTTAGCTCTTGGCCATTTGTTTCAAAATGCCCTGGTTCTCGTTTCCTGTTTGGATCAGGAATGGACTGCCGCCCATTCGGAAATGGGAGTTTGGGTGTTGGGAGGAAAGGAGAAATCCTGTCTGGAGCCAAGGCAGCAAATGGGGCATTTCTGTCCTTTGTGCTCCTAATCCCTTCTCCACAGTTCTAGCTTCTGCCAAGTTTGTGGAGAGCCCATTGTTCATTGACTGAAAACTTCAGGTTCACTTAATTCATACGTGAAGTGTTTGCTTTCAGTGGTAGGAATTGTGCATATGGAAAATTTCAGCAGATTTTAATTTTGAATTTTCTTTCATTAGTATTGCCCATATGGGTTTGGGTAAATCCCTGTATGTATACATTTTCACTCCTACCTATGATATTCAAGACCAGTTTTTACTCACTTGAAATATTCAATATCAGTGGAGTTTTAGATTTTTAAAAAAAGACTCCTGATAGTTAATTATGAGTGGATTATATCATTACATAATTTTCCCATAAATGCAGATGTTATATTTTTTATCTCTAGGACACCTAATATGCTCACAAACACATATAAATTGTACTCATCTGAGTGATATTTGAGATTTGGGGCTTTTAAATTATAAATGTTTACTGGATTAAAACTATCCAGTCACTTCTTGACAATAAGCTCTCTTTTTAGCTACTACTTTAAAGTGTGATGTAAATCTTACTTCTCTGGGTTTTGGGGTGTAAGTGGTTACTGCAGGTAACAGCCAGCGTATATTCACAAGGAGGCTGGAAATACAGCCAAATTGGAAGGTATCTGGTCTTCACCACTCCAGCCCATAGCCCTCCCTTCTCAGTCCACGTAGAAATAGTACTAAAACCACCTTGCTTTTTCTTTAATAGCACTTTACACAAATATGTAGGTTCACAGGGCTCTTACTGTCCATTTAACACTCTTTTTTCATCTGTTCAGCAAATCGTTAAAAAGGTTACTAAGTGCCAGGCACTATGTTATGTGCCAGATATTCACGGTGAGAAAGATAGAGCCAGTGACCCAGCCCTGCCCAGGGGCTTGGCTGAGCCTGATGGAGGCTGTTGGAGGGACAGGCCAGGTAACCCGACTCCAGGTCAGGTGTCAAGGCCATTGGAGAACAGCGTGTGGCTGCCACTCAGATCTCTCAGCCTCAATTCCTTCATCTGTAAAATGGGAGCAGCAGCCCCTCCCTCAGCTCACAGGGTGGCTCTAGGATTTTAAAAGATAATGTGCACTGAATGCTTGATTAACAGACATAAGCCAGCGCCTGGCAGGGTACACATGAGGCGGCAGGCAGGTGTACTGGGAGCTGGTACCCGTCGCAGGCTGCCGCTGGTACAGTCTAGCCGGTTGTTGCCGAGGGTATAAGGAACCTGCAGTGGAAAGAGCAGCATGCACAGCCTTGTGAGGCCAGAAAGGCCCAGCCTGGCTGGGAACATAGGTGAACAGGCATGAAAGGCAGCACTGAGCAAGGAGGTGCCCACCCGGAGGGCCCAGAGGGCAGTGGGCAGCGGCGCCACTGAAGGATTTTAAGCAGAAGGGGACCTGAGCAGTGCTTTAGGGAGGTGACTCTGGCACCACTGCTTGGGAAACAGTAAATGGGGGGACAGCCCCCTGAAGCCGACAGGGCAGATACATTTCCCTCACTTTACGCCTGAGGGAACAGGTTCAGAAAAAACAGAGTGGCTCCCCCGAGGTCCCAGGGCTAAGTGATTCGAGGGGATGAGACCCAGGTCTCCTCATTCTTAAACTAGCACTGGTTCCAGTGGGTGGGCAAGTCAATCATTTAAAAATAGAAACATGCACAGCACGCAGGACACTGTTCCTTCCTTCCCCCCTCTTCAGCACACGTGTGGCTGGGACCTGAGCTGAACCTGGGGACTCAGCAGAGGCCACTCAGGATGTGCAGAGTCACTTCTCCTTTCACAGGAGCATCACCGGCCCCTCGGGTGACACTGCTGTTCCCACCCGGGCAGCAGAGCCTCCAGCAGCTGGGATCGGGGCAGGGGGATCTCTTCTCTTTCCACAAGGCACCCGGTGACAGCAGCACGAAGCAGGCAGGTTCAGAGCGGCCCCTCTGATGGCCAGAGGTGGCAGGGGTTTATTTAGCCCCAGGCCCTCGACCCTGCCGACACCACCCCCATCCATCTGCCCCGCTCACCGGCCTTCTCAGTGCTCTGCACCGGGGCTTCAGACCCCTGTGTGCAGCCCTGTAGGCCTGAGGAGGGCCTTTGACCAGTTCTAAACCACTGGGACTGTTAGCCCTGACCTCTCTTCATCCAGCAAATATTTACTGAGCTTCTGCTAGGTGCCAGGCCCCAGTTGTTATAAGCAGCAACTAATCAGTAAGCAAAACCACCCCTTGGAGTCTTATATTTGACCCTCAGCATTGCCATTTACCAGCTGTGGGGTTTCAGGGGAGTTACTTAACCTCCCTGAGCAGCTGAGTCTTCATCTGACAGATGGGCGTGTGAGTGGCTACCTCATGGGAGGCGATGATTAAAAAGATAACTCCATGCCTAGTCTGGGCCGCCCCCAATCCCCCCAAAAGAAAAGCCCAGGCACCCCGGCTGTATGTGAAACTCCCTGAGACTGCCAGTCTGGGAAAGTTGGTGGGGGCACAGGGAGGAAGATGCCGTGGCTTTTGGATGTGCTTTTGTCTCAGAAACAGGCCTTGGGCAGTAACCCCAGGACCCGGTGTAGAGCCTGCTGCTTCCCCCTCGTCTCCCCCTGGCCTCGCCTGCCGCCTCCCCAGCTTGGGGCTGAGCCCCGCCGCCAGACCGACCCCTCTGCACGCTAACGCCTTGTCTTCTCCCGCAGGGCGCTGGGTTTGCAGGGTTCCTGTGGGACACCGCGGCCGGGGTGGAACTGAGAGATGCCACCTGGCAGGACAGCTCACCTGGCAATGGGCACGGGAAGCCCACAGGCCCCAGCCCGTACCTCGTGAGGTTCAAGGTACCGCTTGCTCATGTTGCCGTGAAGGGCCACTCCTTCTAAAAAGGAAAAAAAGTCCCCTTTTGAACTGTGAGCCAGAGAAGCTCCTCTTTTTGCTTTGGTTTTCTTCTCTCTCAGGGCTGGGTCAGCAGGCACTCTTGGGCTTCCCTTGGCTGGGAACTTGTCCAGAGCAGGAATGAAAGGGATTTGGGGGGACTATAGCTTTGGTAACTTTGACATCTGGGCAGGAAGGAGATCAGGTGGCTGCCTTTCAAACCTGATAAACAGCAGAATCACCTGGGGAGATTTTCTCAAAATCAGGGTTTCCTGGACCCTGCCCCAGACACACAGAAGGTCCGGTTTTCAAAAGCACCTCCGGTGCTTCTTCCGTTCTCCCTGCACTGGTTAAGGATGCTGGGCCTTTAGGAATTGCTGGATTAGAAGGCAGCAGAACTGCTCTGATGACCCCCCTTCCCTTACCAGGGAGACGGGGGACCCTCGATAAGTCATTTGGGTTTGGAAGGGGCTCAGAGGAGCTTCTGGGCGGTGGGGTGAGGGCAGCCCTGTAACTGACACCTCCAGATGAGCCCTGTCTCACCAGAGCCGGGAGCAGCAAACAGACTGATCTGAGCTGCCTCTTCGATTGCCCTGGATGCCTCTGGGAGGCGTTAAGGCACAGCAAACAGTCAGAAGCTGGGCAGCAGGAAGGAGGAGAAGGCAGCAGCCAAAACAGATCACCAAGTCAGCAGTTGGCCTTAACCCCGTGAAGTGACAGGGTCGGGCAAGAGTGGTCCCCAGCAAGCCGCCTGCAGGGTGTCTGGGACACCCCCTTTCTGTATGCTCCAGAGCAGTTCTGGAGCCTGAGAGTTGCCCCAGACCTCAGCACAGTCTCTCCCTGGTGGCACGGGGCTGGGGCAGCCCGTATGCTGGGGGCTGTGGTGGCTCTGGTGGAGGTCTAGCCCAAGCTCATCCCGCCTCGCACCCGTGGTTGCAGAGATGCTGGCGTTCCGTGTGCACACACACGCCCGGGGGTGTCTGCGTGCTGTGCTTATGGTACTGACGCATAAATCAGCTAGGTATCACCTCTTCCCTGGGTCCCTTTTCTATGTAAGGTGACGGTACTGGCTTTGGCCAAGCAAAGCAACAGGAAGAACCAGCCAGTGTCTCTAGGGGGCGGGCTGTTTTTAACGGCCAATGAGAAATGCTTTCAGATCACGAATTGCCCAGATCCTCTAAATGAAGCGATCCCCTAGACAGGCACGTAGCCTCCTCTACTTTGTGTCTCGTCCTAGGCCAGGCAAGTTGTAGGGACAGAGATGTGGCTTCGCTCTCCAGGCAGGTTTTCCCCACCCACGGCCTTACGGTGCTTCCCCCGAGGTCAGAGCCACAGCTGCAGAGGGAGCTCTCCCGGCTGGGCACCGGCGATGGCAAACTGGGGTCACATCTGTAAAACGAAACTGGTAGCCTCCACTTCCCGGGGGCTCCCTCTGCACCTCCACCTTCCTGGTAGGGTTTGGTGTTTGTTGCCATGACAAACAGAAGGGCGGGGTTGCCAAACCCAGAGCAGCTGAGCAGTGCTGCGGTGCTTGGGAGACCGACTCCGACTTTGCCCTTCCTCACCTGCCTTGGGGACACAGGATGGGCATAGCCCGTGTGCCGCCAGGGTTCGGGCAGCTTTCGTTCTTCACATGTCTGAAATCAGGTGAAAGTAAGCCTCAGGGCTCAGTGGTCTCTGGAGGGAAGAAAACACATGGGGGAGGTGCGGGGGGAAGGAGGTAGGGCCCGGCAGCGGGTCCTGGCAGGGGGTGGCGGGCTGGCCCCGTGGGTAAGAGCCCCAGGTCTTTGTTAACAAAGCTGCTAACCAGCGGCTAGAGCCACCTCTTCCTCTCTCATAGCTGCTCAGAAGGAAAAAAGCTACAAAAATTTGACACTTCTAGATGTGCCCAATTTTCCAGGCCCTAAGGAGGAGTAGGGGGTGAAATGTAAGGGGTACACCGATAGGACAAGACAGGTCTCGGTCCTGCAGGGGCCCCAGAAGACTCTTCCAGTGGCCGCCTTGCCTTCTCTCCAGGGGGAGCTGGCCTTGTGTGCGTTTCCCATTGTCAGTGTTGTGCAGGAAGCTATTCATGGGGCAGAGGTAACGGGTACAGGCAGTAAGAACATCTCCGCCTGTCCCTGATGCTTTGTTTCCTGTTGCCCAGGTGGGAAGTCATGACTTGACCCTGGTGAACCTTCACCTGGCAGCCCTGACCCTCCCAGGGGGTGAGAACCCAAGCAAGAGTCACAGTGACAGCCACTGCTGGGCTAGCTTCGTGCAGACCTTGCAGGAAACCCTGAAAGGTAGGAAACTGTCTTCCTCTGCGGCTGGGCCAGCAGCCCCCACTTCTGCAGGGCAGGCGGGGGTCACCTCTTCGGAGCATCTCTCCCCTCCCTTAGGCTGGCCGTCCTGTGGGCGGCGATGCATACTGAGTAATGCATGGGAAACCACCACACCGCCTGCATCCTGGGGAGCCCGGCTGCCCCGTGCATGCTGACAGCTTTGTCTCTGTGGGTCTAGTGTGCGGGTTCCACGGTGTTGGCTTTGTGGCTCTTCAGACTCTCTTTGATGGAAAGGATTAGGGGGGAAAAAACTAAGTGATGATACCCTCCCCCGTGACACCCATCGTGGGCTCCGCTGCCCCGGGTGTGCCCCCGTGGTGGTCCTTCCTGCAGATCTGCACCTGCTCTTCTTGTGAAAGACGGTTGGTGACAAGGGGAGTGGGAAAGTCCTGACGAGCCGTAAGTTGAATTTTTCTCCCTGGTGGGATGCCGACCTTGTTCAAGGAGCCCTGAAGCTGACAGAAAAGCTGGATTTTAATCTTAGCTCTTTCAGCTGTAGGACAGCTGTAGGACATCCGGCAAGTCACCACCCTTCAAGCCCCATCTGATGGGGGCTGGCAGTGCTAACCTCCTCACAGGGCGCCCAGGCGCGTGGTAACCGTCTGAGGGAGGACCCAGCACATAGCAGGGGCTCAGCGGACATGCGTTGACTCACAAAAATGCCAGAGGGATTAAGAGAACATTGAAAGGAACAGAACTTCAGAAGAAAGGTGGGGCACTCTGCTTTCCAGGCTCCTGCCCCCAGTAACACAGAAGGTTTTCTGTGCGCGGTTTACCAGAAGGAAAAGTTGACACGGCTGTAAAGACTGGATGTGCTCCGTTTGGCTTGGCTTTTCAGAGCACTGAGTTTCTCCAGGTGCAGGTTCATAGCCGGAGGCCTGCAGTTCTCTCCCATATTCTAGAGTCTTGACCAATATTCCCTCGCTCGCTAAGCCTTGTTTTCCCTTGTTGAACTGGCACCCCCCAAAAGGTGATTTATGAAGATTTGGCTACAAAAATAACTCAGTCAAACTACACATTTACAGTTTGAAAAGATTTTTATCATGGTAAAATATACGTAACGTGAAATGTACCATCTTAACCGTTTTTAAGTGTACGAGTCAGTGGTATTAAGTACCTTGACATTGTTTTATAACCATCACCACCATCCATCTGTAGAACTTTTTTATCTTCCCAAACTGAAGCTCTGTACCCATTAAACACGAACTCCCCATTCTCCCTTTCCTCCCAGACCCTGACAGCCACCCTTCTACCTTCTGTTTTCTATGAACCTGACCACTCTAGGTATCTCATGTCAGTGGAATCTTACAATATTTGTCCTTTTATGGCTGGTTTATTTCACTGACATTATGTCTTCATGGCTTGTAGTATATGTCAGAATTCTTTCTAGGGCCAAAGACTATCCCATTCGTCGGTCAGTGGACACTTGGGCTCTTTCCATCTTTTGGCTGTTGTAAATAATGCTGATAACACTGCTAGGCAGCTTACATCTCAAACCAGGATGTGCTGTGACCAGCGTTCTCCTTAAATTATGAGTCTTTGGGCTAAAAAAAAAAAGTCAGAAAGATGTTTAAGTTGAGATACTTCATCCAAGGAGCAGCTATGTGGGAAATTGTTCACCTACAGCTACTTTCTAACCTATTAAAAAGGATGACTTGATAGCTTTTAAATCTGTGGACATTTCTATTGTTCTTGATCTCAAGCTTTTCCTTTTCTTTACACGGAAGCAGAAAGGAAAGATGCCACTTCCTAACTTCTCTGATAACCTTAGGCCCTCACTGTTTTTTCTGATATCCAGGCAGGGATCAGGTTTTTTGTCAGAAAACCTGGGCAGGGTATTGTTCCAAGTTGCCAGGGGACTGTTGACCCACAGCCTGGCTAGGCCTCGACATGCCCATGTAAGGATAGTGACTCATGTCCCCGTGTCCCCCTGCTTGTAGCTAACATCCAGTTTGCTGTTAACTAGTGACATGGCAGAGCCGAGGATTCAGGAAGTGCTGCAGCCTGCCCAAGGGGCAATAAGGGTAAATCGATGAGCAGAGGTGGCTCAGCTAAAACAGAGACTAAGCCTTTATTCCACAGGCTTCTTTCTATCAGAGTAAGCAGAGCCGATTTGATTAGCAAACTCTGGGCCTTTCTGCCTTTGTCTGGAATGTGCTCTCAGGTTGAAGTCAGCAGGGGCTGGGGGTGGAGTGCCCATCCTCGGATGGAATTTTCTTCTTTCAGACCCCACGGGGCCTGTTCTGTGAACTCAGCAAGAGTGAAACAGGGCAAAGTCATGCTTGACATCTGGGTAAGACCTTCTTCCACTGAGGACTGGCTCCTGCTATTGTCGCTGGCATTTTGTAAATCTAGGGTCTCTGAGGAAGTCAGCCCCAGGCATTCTCCCTTCACTCCTGGAAACTAAGAGAATGACTCAAGAGCCCACCCTGGCGCACAGCTCCCTGGGAGAGATCAGGTGCCTGCACATCTGTGGATTCTTAGAGGCAAGGACTGTCTCGATGTCATTACCAAACCGCTTTAACCAAAAGAAGGTGAGTTGTAAGAAACTGGACCTGCCAGTTCAAAAAGAGCCGTTATTTTCATTCCTGAAGTTACACAGAGCTGGGTTTATTGACCCGGGACACCAGCATCTCTCCTGGTTTCAGAATTGTCTTTTTTTGGCCCGAATTTTTCAGGTCTGCATCCCAATGAAAACCTCTCTCATTATATGGGGAACCTTCTGCCTCAGTCTTTCCTAACTTCAGTTTTCCTTGATATTCAATAAAGGTAGCATCTTTCTCTTCGTTCCTTTTCAAAAATACAGTGCACCTTAATTCTGAGGTTTTCTTCGTGCTTCGTTCACCATTCCTCTCCTGCGTGTTGATCGCTCGTCTGCCCGGCAGCAGGCTCTGCTCCAGACGTGTGGGGCTTTTCCATCCTAGCTCTTTGTAAAGAGCCCTGGATTTGAGGGCTAGCTCGGTGACTTTGGGCAAGCGCTTCCACCTCTCAGAGCCTCAGCTTCTTACCTGCAAGAGGGCCCGGCACACGGTGAGGGCTCAGTGGCGGGTCATTAACACTGGCCACGTATGAGTTGTTACTTGTATTATTCTCAAGTTGGCTTTCCTGTTGGAAGTTGGCACTGATTTCTCAAGACAGCTTGGTTGGGCTCGCCCTGCTTTGGGTGCCAAGGTTGTTACGATCTAGCTTGAGGGGTACAGTTACCTCTCTGTTGGTCACACAATGGCAGCAGGAAGGCCTTGCTCCCATCCTCTGCTATCCGTCACGCCCCCTGGAGGAGAGCGTCATGTGCGGTGCGCGAGTGCCCTCTGCTGGTGGCTTGTGTTGTTTCACTTTAGATTTCTTTAGCCATTATCATTGCAACGTAATTCGTGTCCAGGAAGATTTTGCTGAGTGTCTCGGATGCATTTGGCCCTAGTTTATTCATTGCTTTGCTTAAAGCTTTCCTTGCAAAGTGCAACAGAAACGCCACTCCCTGTGATAACGTGGCTCCCGGAAGGAAATCTCGAGACAGGAAGTGATGGGAATCCCAGGGAATCCCACTGTCCTTTCTGAGTGTCTCCTCACTTTGGAAAATACTTCATAACTATCCCACTTACTCTAGTAAATCAAACTATGAGAGAAATGTTGAAAATACTTAAAGAGAAAAGCTTTCCACTTTGGCCCTGTGTTAGTGTGCTAGGGCTGCCCTAACAAAATACCACAGGCTGGGTGGCTTAAATAACAGACATTTATTTTTGCACAGTTCTGGAGGCTGGAAAGTCCATGATCAAGCTGCTGGCAGGGTTGGTTTCTCCTGAGGCTTCACCTTGGCTTGTAGATGGCCGTCCTCTCCCTCTCCCTGTGTTTTCACCTGGTCTTCCCTCTGTGCTCAATAAATGTTTGTTGAGCTTTTGTTAAATATCTGGGCAAGACCCTCAGGGCTTTTTGTGCTATGAGACTTGGAACCCATGATCCGGAACAGAGGTGATCTCTCTTATCACATTGCCCCCCATTTCCAAATGTGTCACTAACCTACTCCTAAAGTTTTGGGGGGTTTTTTTTGCACAAGGAATTTGGAAAAATTGGGAGAATAAGAACTGTGCCACAGTCCTAACCCTGGAGAGTCAATTCAGAGAGTCATGATCCTACTTAAATGAGTTGTGGTCAGTGTTGTGTTGACTTCCCGCCACCTCTTACATTCCTGAATTTCTTTCTTCCACTTCCAGGCGAAAAAGAGGTGATAGTTTTAGGAGATTTCGGCCAGGGGCCAGACAGCAGTGACTATGATATCTTGAGGAAAGAAAAATTCCACCACCTCATCCCCGCACACACCTTTACCAACATCAGCACCAAGAATCCTCAAGGCTCGAAGACTCTGGACAACATCTGGATCAGTAAAAGCTTAAAGAAGGTTTTCACAGGTAAAGCACAAGTGCTGTTCAGAAACAGAGTAAGGATCGCCTGTCTGAGCTGACAGTTCTGGATTGTGTGGTTTCAGCAAGAGTCAGGAGTGACCTTCCCTCCTCTGGGGGCATTTATCAGGCTATTGCTTAGGTGGCTGTGTAATTATCGTTCAAACAGAGCCACTTTTAAGAGTGAAGGGGGTGTGAAAAATAATAAAAGGCATTCACTGATCTGCAGCAGGGCCAAAGCAAGTGTGTCTTGGGCAAACCTGGTTCCAGACTGGCAACATCCCCCAATTCCAAGATGAGCTGATACCTTAGGCTAATTTTAAGGACACTCAGTCCTTCAGCAAACACTCCTCAAGCCCTGTCACATTCAGGCGCTGTGTTGCGGCCTGCGGTTTACCGACAGGCTGTCAGTGCCCTGAGGAGCAGCAGCTGGAGGTGAGCTGACATGTCACCTGGCATCACGCTAGGACGGAAAAGTTCTTTAGACAGGACTCCACCAGGACCAGGGTGTGGTGGGTAATCTCAGCCCTGAAAAGCACTCCCCCCCAAACCAGTCACTTGCTGAACAGACTTTGGGTCATGAAACAGTCATAAACAGAAATATAGAAGCAGCAGGTCTTTTGGTGAAGGACAAGAACGGTTGTTCTCAGTTCTACCTGGAAGCTTTACTAAGCACCAATGGATGCAGGTTATACTTCAGTGAGACATTAAAAAAGTTTTTAGGTACCAACGCTGAGGTCCCACTGTGAGACCCCAACGTGCAGCCAAGACTTAGATCCTCAGGACTAGAATTTCCTGTTGGACTGTGTCATGGGAGAATCCAAAGGACGAAGAAAGTGGGTCTCAGAGGGAGTGACGGCCATCAAACTAGGCAAGGTGCAATTCGCAGAAACACACTGCTGGCCAGACCAAGGCCAGTGGCAGGCTGCCATGGGGCCCAGTGGGAGGACAGTGCTGTCACCAAGGGAGCTGGAGCCCCCGAGAGCGTGGGGCCGGGAGGAAGGTAGAGATCGTCTCATCTACCCCCTGCTCTTAAGTTGTAGAAACCGCGGTGCAGGGAGGAGTTGCCACCATCATGGAGCTGTCACCTGGGCAGGCACAGCTCACACCAGAGCCCAGGCCTGGGTGCACCTAATTATCCGCGACGGTTCTCACTGAGGGCCGTGCCAGTGCTTCCGATTGCTCTGTCCTTGCTTTCATGACTATTTCATTGTTTCTTAAACATACCTCCTGCTTCATATATTTCTAAATCTTGACTTTAAAGATACCTTTACTTTCTCATAAACTTCTGTAACTTTCTCTTCTTTGCTCTTTTTGTAGAACCACCTCCCCACGCCCCCGCCCCCCTGCCCCAGTGTCTTTGCTTTGTGAAATAGGACCTTCACTTCGCTTTAGACATCTTTGCAGGGCATGTGTCCCTGTGTCAAACACTTAGCCTTGCTGGGCAGATTAGAAGTGGTGCATAGTGAGGGGGGGGCCACCACGCGTAGGCCGACGGATGTGTGACTGGGCAGGAGGCCTGGACCCGGGGTAGTTTCAGGGCCTACGTGGTAAACCCCCACTTGTCCGGCACATCCAATGGGCTGAAACAGCTCGTTTGCACAGACAAGCCGGCTGACTTGAGGGGTCTTGTCAGGCTTGCAGACATACAGCATTGGCCTCCAGCCGCCAGCCTGTGACCTCCACCGTGTCCCCCATCCTGATTTCTGGGTCTGTCTTCCCTCTGCCTCCAGGCCACTGGGCTGTAGTGAGAGAAGGCCTCACGAACCCTTGGATTCCAGATAACTGGTCCTGGGGCGGAGTGGCTTCTGAACACTGCCCCGTGCTCGCCGAGCTTTACACGGAGAAGGACTGGAGCAGGAAGGAAGGCCCTCGGAATGGCAACGGGGTCACCCTGGAGCGAAGTGAAGCCAACACTAAGCACGAGCGATGATGACAGCAAGTCAGTTCTCCACCCCCTGACCCCGGAGGCGACGAGTGCGCCCTTCCTGGTGAAGATGCAGAGCCCGAACTGCCTGCCCCTTCGTCCTCGTCCTGACAGCGCCAGCGCCCGGGCCTTGACCCGCCTGCCTTCCTTGCAGATGCTTGTGGACTCTCATGGGGGAGGGAGCACGGCGGGCCCTCAAGGTGCTGGATGGTCAAATCAGAAGCCCGTGGAGAACTGGAAAGCCTCTGATCTGCGGATGCTGCCAACCTCAGCCGCTGCCCTGGGCTGGCCACCCCGCTGCCTGGACCTCAGCTCAAAGGGAACAGCAGTGGAGGCTGAAGGCAGACAGGGCGACCTGCCTGGGCGACGCCGGGATCTCCCGTTTCTGACCACCAGTCCGCGATGTGCTGGCTGCAAATTCCATAAAGCTTTTAACTTGAGCACTCTCCTCAAATGTTTTGAGTGATGATTTTTAGTTTTGTTTTGAAAAAATAAACAGAGATGAACCTGCCTGGCCTCAGCGAGAGCCTGGGGGTGGGTCCCCTGCTGTGTGTGTTTTGTGCCCCCTTCTGATGCCTCTGGGGGGGCTGTGACCTGCAGGGCCCTGAACATGATGAACCCCGGGAGCTCCTTTTACATCCCTGCCTTGAGATCATGCAGACGCACCCGTGACACCTTCATTGACCCCCCGAGACCGCTGTAAAATCTTTAGATCGTCTCCTCCCTCCCATCCCGTGCTTCATCCTCTGAGCCCTTTGCCAGACCGTCTGTTACTTTGAAGGGCCATTTGTGCCTGCAGACACTGTGAGTTCCCTTGTGCTGGACGAGCATTCCATCGGAACGATCTCCTTTCCTCCTTCCCCACCCGCTCCGGGTCCCCAGCCTAGTCATTCTCTACCCAGAGCCTCTCTCTGCTGATCCCGAGGAATAGCTGTTGATTCTGGATCCGCAGGAAGCTAAGCCCCGGAGTGTCAAGGGAAGGAGGGTCCTTCTTTGTGAGGGGTGTTGGGGGCGGGAAGCGTGGGTTAACTGCCACCAGGCACCCTTTTCCTTTCCCAGGTTGGGTTCTCGCTTAGGTCCCCGTGAGACCAGGATTGTAATGCCCATTTCACAGCTGAAGAAACTGAGGCTTAGAGAACTTCACTTCCTGAAGGTCACACAAGCAGTAAGTAAATAGACGGGATCCACACTCAGTCCAAAGCCCATGCACACATGTCACACCCTGTGCTGCCGACACTGACGTGTGAGAGTGTTAACGCTGACAGTGAACGTGTGGACCACCGTCACCACCAGTGGGAGCCCAGCGGCTTGTTGGGCCCAGGGCCGATGGGCAGAGGGGCCCGTTGTCCATCAGAGGCCACCTTTGGGGCCACCTGGCTCCAAGGAGCATCACTGGTCGTGAGCACGGGAAGGAAGCCCCTTTCTGGGGGCTCTGCAGGTACCTGGGCATCAGCCAGGCCCACTCCCAGGGGTGTCTCTTCAGTGGGAGGGTGAGCGGCGCCCGGAGGCCTGGAACCTGTGCCGGCTGAGCCTTGGCTGAAAGCAGCCAAGTTAGAATGAAGAGTCGTGGCGGGTAGGAAAGGGTGCCCCCCGGCTGAGCTGACCTTTTTTGGTGCTTCATCTAAAGTTAAAAGCTCCACCTGCATTCACCAGCCAGATGCCCCAAGTCCTTTTAGCCAGATTTTTGCAGCAAAACTGTGGGAAGCAAAAGGCTTCTTAAGTAAGGAGAGAGGGAAAGAAATCCAGTTAAACAACCTTTGTGAAGGTCATTTGGTTTGAGCCAGAAGCTGGGGAGCTAAACTGCAGCAGCCACACCTGCTATAATGGAGTCTGCGCAGGACTTCTGCTTAGCCTTGGCGGGACGCAAACTCACACAACAGACACAGAGTGGGGGCACTTGTCATCCAAGGGCCCCAGGAGTAGGGTCGTTGCTCGGTGGCCACAGGCCCGGGGTTTGGAACCAGCAGACCTGGCTGCTGAGACCCAGCTCTGCCGGGTCCAAGGTGCGGCCCCTGCAGGTTCTGCTTGTCTGGCTGAGTCCCAGGTTTCTAACCTATTAAACGAGGATAGAATCCCTCAGGGTTGCAGAGAATAAAAATAACATCTATAAAGTTCTTAGCATACTGTCTGACCACAGGACACAACTCCAGGGGGAGCCGTTCCCCAGGACACATGGTGAGAGCTCAATAAGCAGCAGCGTTTTTTTTGTAATTATTTTAAATTATTTATTGTTTACATTTTATCCCCAGAGTTCCCCTCAACTGGAACATGAGCTTTGTGGTTTCCCAACAGTGTGTCATCCTGGACTGTCCACTGGTCCAGCTGAGCTCTCAAAAAGAAGGATCCCCACCCAGTGGAGCCTGTCACGTGGACACTGATGGTCCGGCCCGCATTCCACTGAAAAAGACCCAAAGGCCCGGTAAGGGTTCAAGACTGCCCCTCACGGTTCCCCCTGGTGGAGAAACTTGGTAGGACACTCAGTAAGTCATCTCCCAGGGATGGAACCTGTGATTTGTTCTGTTTGAGTTGACAGGAGATGGCAGACTGACTCTGTCTTCCAGAAGGAGTAAAAGCCGGGCTTAGATGGGGCATCTTAAGTGGCATCATCGCTGGGCACATTTAGCCTTTAAAAGTCTCGGTTGCCAGCCAGGCTGCGGAATGATGGAGCCTTTCCGTAGTAGAGCGTTAGGCTGTGGAAGCAGCTGTCTGGTCCTCTGCTAGCACCTGGCCGCCTAGGCTCCTCCCTGCGTGGGCCTGTGAGCCTTTAGCCCAGAGGCAAGATTTTCATAAAACTTCCAGAATTAAAAGCTTAAGTTTTCTAGAAACGTTAAGATTAATTAATAATCAGACGGTCTAGCTCTTCCCTCTTTCCCTGCACAGTAAATACGAGAGGATTGAGTAGAGCTTAAAATCCAAAGAATACTTAAATTTACAAATTGTGGATAGTTGTTGAAGCTGGGTGATGGGAACATAGGAGTTCATGTCACTCTCCTTTCTACTTTTGTCTATGTTTGAAACGTTCCATGATCACAATGAAATAAATGCATAAATAATAAAAGGCCCAAACCACCTTCCCCCCAAAAAAGACATTGTTCGAAGATTTACACTTTTTAACAGAATAAATACTACATTTCCCTGTAGACCAGGTGTGCTGAAGTCCTCACAGCAGAAGTGGAAACACATGAAGGAGATTAAATCCTATAATTCTTTCTTTTTATGCCACTCCCTGAAGCAGCATTTTGCTAGGAAGGAGTCACTGAAAGTGATAGAGTATTTCATTCTAGAATGGGAAAATTAAAATATATGTATTTGGAGGGTAAATTAGAAGTACCAGAGAGAAGAAAGGGATATTTAAAAGCCCTGGGGACTTCCCTGGTGCCGCAGTGGTTAAGAATCCGCCTGCCAATGCAAGGGACACGGGTTTGAGCCCTAGTCTGGGAAGATCCCACATGCCGTGGAGCAACTGAGCCCGTGCGCCACAGCTACTGAGCCTGCGCTCTAGAGCCCGCGTGCCTAGAGCCTGTGCTCTGCAGCAAGAGAAAAGCCACCACAATGAGAAGCCCGCGCACCACAACCAAGAGTAGCCCCCGCTTGCTGCAACTAGAGAAAGCCCGTGTGCAGCAATGTAGAACCAATGCAGCCAAAAATAAATAAATAAAGTAAATTTATTTTTTTAAAAAAGCCTTGGGCTGATTTTCGTTCATCACACATGGTGCACCCACCAGGCTGGGCCCTGGGGGTGGGCGGGGGAGGGGGAGGGAGACCCCTGCCTTCCAGGGTCACTCGGCCATGGTCCTGGGCTGTGTGTGTCTGCAGCGTGGCACCCCTGCAGCTGCAAGGGCCTGGGTGTGTGGGATCCCCAGTATTCTCCATTCTCCTCTTGGTGAGCCTGGAAGGAGGCAGCAGGGTCTCCCTGGAAGGCGTAGCCCGCAGGGATCTGAGTGCTAGGCCATTGGGAAGCTCGCCTCTCTCTTTCCTGGCTCTGGGAAGCCTCTTGCAGAAGCCAGACAAAGCGATTCATTCCGGCATCTTCCACCTTGTAAGAAAACCATGGGCCCCTTAATAAAACAGAGCCCTGGGCCCCAGGTTGGTGGTGCCTGGAGACAGTGCTCTGTGGGAGAGGGCCAGTCCCTTCCAGCCAGGCTCTCTGCCCAGGCTCCTTGCTGCTGCCCCCTGGCCTCAAGGCACTCACCTGGGAGTGCTCCCACCCACCACACAGGTGGGCAGGTAAACAGCCCTTACCAAAGGCGTAAGGAGGCGAAGAAACAAGCCAGGGAATCGTAAACGAGCTTCCTCCTCTTCAGCTTGTGGGGGCAAGTGGGAGTCTCCCTGCCTCTCCCGACCTGGAGAGGCCAGCAGCCCCTGCCCTTTAGGAAGACCCTTGGGTCAGTCCGGACACCCTGCAGGAAGTCCAGAGTGAGGACAGAGTGGGCACTACGAGGTCTCCTGCCCGTCGAAGGCTATCATCCGCGTTCCCTCTACTGCCCGGCACCTGGTCCCTTTCCCGGTTGATAGGCCCCGGCAGGAGCCCCGCCCCACGCACAGGGGTGTGTGCTTAGCCTAATTGCCGCTGAAGGTGGGCAGGCGCAGAGGAGTGAAGGTGGGAAGCGTTCCTGAGGGCAGGAAGGAAGGGCCCAGAGGGGAACGGGCACTGCCTGCTTCCTGGACGTCACACACCTGGCCAGGTGACCTCCACAGCTAACCTGAGGACGTTCTTCAAGGATTCGAGGCCGATGCCATCGCCCCCATTTTACAGTGACTGACCTGGGCCTCACAGCTGGTAAGTGACAAAGTCGGGATTCCGACTCAGCTCTCTTTGACTCCAAAGGGCTTGTTTTTAAAGTTCTTTAAGGGAGAGGCTCATAATTAAGAATAAACACAGGAAAACTTGTACAGGAGCGATATAAAGTGCTATGTGAATCAGAGGAAGGGAGCATGTTTTCACCTGGCGGCTAATCTGAGGAGTCTTCCTGGGGAAGGTGTCTCTGAGCTGGGACTTGAATGGGCAGGACTGGAGATGTGGAGGGCGAGCGGGAGATGGCGTTCTGGGCAGGGGACTGAGGACAAGATGTGGAGGAGGGAAGGGTTCAGTATAGGTCACTTTGGTAAGAGCTTATGATGCGTGGTGGGGTGAAGAGTAAACGGAACCCGAGGCCAGATCTTAAACGGCAGCTGGCTAAGGAGCTGGGAGGCCATTCTGAAGGCTTTGTGCAAAGCAGAGGAAGAGGCTGCAGCACTAGTGCACCGGGGAGCCTGGAAAGGAAAGTGCAGGTCATCACACTGGTCCCTGAGGAAGGGATGAGGCCGGGAGTGGAAGAGCGGTGGGCATGGAGGGGCGGGGACATTGGTCTTCCCCTGAGGAGCAGGCCCCTGGAACACTTTCAGGGTGAGCTGGAGGCCCAGCAAGTTTGGGGGAACTGGTGGGAGGAGAGGAAGGGAAGCTCTGGGAGGGACTAAGAGCTCAGCTGTAATGGGTGTTATAGGCCCAGCCTCCTGTTTAAATCCATCTGGAACTTATTATTGGTGTGACTTTGGGCAAGTTACTTGACCTCCCCTGAGCCTCAGTTTCCATATCTGAAAAATGGGGATATTTCTACCTACCTCGTAACACTGTCATAAAGATGAAATGAAATATTGGATGTATGTGGCAAGCCTCCTCCTCATCACCATCATCATCATCATCTGTGGGGGCCAAGCTTCTCTGGGAGATGGCAGCGTTTGGGGAGTTCCCAGACCACTTCTCTGTGCCCAGATACAGTGACAGCCCCCAGCCAAGCACGAAGAGGCCCCTTTGCGTGAACAACACCATAAAGATGGACATGAGTTCAGACGCCAGGGCCTGCCCAAGAGTGGGAGTGCGGGGAGACCCATCCACCACTGAGAAGCAGGCCACGGGCCTAAAAGCGGAGGCGGGAGGACCCTCACTGGGGAGGAGTTTGCTGGGCATAAAAGAGGCCACCCGTGGGGATGGGGGGACGACCCTGACTTTCAGGGTCAAACCGCACAAGGTAGGTTTCACCTGGCACTTTCGGTTCTGAGGCGCTTAATGGTGCCGGCTTAACAAGCTGAGCTCCCATCAACAGTCAGTGGTGGAAGATGGGCTCGCCTATGTGCCCTGCTGCCTCTATTATGATGAATTATGTAATTAAACGATTCTCGTTGCTGGTGGGGAGCGTGAGGACTCAGGTTTTACTGTGATAAGGAGTGCAGTTGGCCTAGAACGTGTCAAGCAGATAAGGAGGCCTGTGGAAAACAAGTGACCTTGACAAAGGCGGGCAGTGGGGGAGGGTTGGGGGGTGCGGGGGGCTAATGCAAAAGGGACAGGCCCGGGAGCACTTGCTGCAGCCTCCTGCTCTCTGGAAACTGCTTGGGAGGCTGAGTAGCCAACTGACCTGGCAGTTGCCCCAGCAGCACACAGACCAAGGAAAGTAGGTGGCAGAGGGCCGGAGTGGCCAGGCCCCCAGTCACTGCAGGCCGGGGCCTGGGCGCAGCCTGGCACAGCAAGGACGAGCTTTGAAGGCAGAGGTGAGGTGTGGTCTGGGGCACCCTGGGGTCTCCATTCCTCCCTTCACCCCAGGGTAGGGACTGGAGGGGACCCACTGTCTTCTCAGATCTGGGTGCCCAGGGGGTCAGGCTGGGCTTGGTAGCATGGGCAGTCTCTCGGTGAGAGCAGTGACATCCGTAAGCTGAAGAGCAGCAGGAAATGAGGGCACTGCCTCGTTCCCAGAGAGCTCGGTCGTGGTGCACAGGTGGTTCCAGGTAGCCTGGGCAGGAGGGAGACGGGAGAGAGAGAAAAGGCCCCAGCAGAGATTCCCCACCTGCTGGCATTCCCTTGCCTTGGGCGCGCAGGGCAGACTGCAGTTGGTGCCTTTGGTTCTGGGGTGCCTAATAGTGTCTGCTTAGCAAGCCGAGCTCCCATCAATAGTCAGTGATGGAAGAGGGGCTCTCCTAAGCACCCTGCTGCCTCCATTATGATGAATTATGTAATTAAATGATTTTTGTTGCTGGTGGGGAGCATTAATGACTCAGGTTTTATTGTGATGATAAATGAAGGCAATTGGCTGGCATTGTGTGATTGCATCAGAACCGGCTGCTTTGGACTGAGCCCAAGTCTGCAGCTGGAGGAGAGTGTCAGGCCAGTGGGCCCAGGCGCACTGTGTATCCTGTGCTTTTTCTTCGCTCTGAGTTCAGAGATGTCCTGAAGTGGCATTTT
Organism: Eschrichtius robustus; assembly: GCF_028021215.1. NCBI lineage: Eukaryota > Metazoa > Chordata > Mammalia > Artiodactyla > Eschrichtiidae > Eschrichtius > Eschrichtius robustus. The sequence continues at coordinate 88,391,836 of NC_090831.1, forward strand.
TATGTATTTATTTACTTATTTGTTTTTTTAATTTTAAATGTTTATTTTATATTGGAGTATAGTTGATTTACAATGTTGTGTTTCAGGTGTACAGCAAAGTGATTCAGTTATACATATACATGTATCTATTCTTTTTCCAATTCTTTTCCCATTTAGGTTATAGAATATTGAGTAGAGTTCCCTGTGCTATACAGTAGGCCCTAGTTGATTTGTCTATTTTATATATAGTAGTGTGAATGTCAATCCCAAACTCCTAACTTATCCCTCCCCACCTCCACCTTTCCCCTTTGTTAGCCATAAGTTTGTTTTTAAAGAGTCTGTTCCTGTTTTGTAAATAAGGTCATTTGTATCATCTTTTTAGATTCTACATATAAGCGATATCATATGATATTTGTCTTTGTCTGACACTTAGTATGATAATCTCTAGGTTCATCCATGTTGCTGCAAATGGCATTATTTCGTTCTTCTTAATGGCTGAGTAATATTCCATTGTATATATGTACCAGATCTTCTTTATCCATTCCTCTGTCGATGGACATTTAGGTTGCTTCCATGTTTTGGCTATTGTAAACAGTGCTGCAGTGAACATTGGGGTGCATGTATCCTTTCGGACCATGTTTCTCTCTGGATATATGCCCAGGAGTGGGATTGCATGATCATACGGTAGCTCTATTTTCAGTTTATTAAGGAACCTCTATACTGTTCTCCATAGTGGCTGCACCAATTTACATTCCCACCAACAGTGTAGGAGGGTTCCCTTTTCTCCACACCCTCTCCAGCATTTATTGTTTGTAGACTTTTTGATGATGGCCATTCTGACTGGTATGAGGTGATATCTCATTGTAGTTTTGATTTGCATTTCTCTAATAATTAGGGATGTTGAACATCTTTTCATGTGCCTCTTGGCCACTTGTATGTCTTCTTTGGAGAAATGTCTATTTAGGTCTTCTGCCCATTTTTTGATTGGGTTGTTTGTTTTGATATTGAGCTGTTTGTAAATTTGGAGATGAATCCTTTGTTGGTCGCATCATTTGCAAATATTTTCTCCCGTTCTGTGGGTTGTCTTTTCATTTTGTTTATGGCTTCCTTTGCTGTGCAAAGACTTTTGAGTTTAATTCGGTCCCATTTGTTTATTTTTGTTTTTATTTCCATTACTCTAGGAGACGGATCAAAAAAAGATATGGCTGCGATTTATGTCAGAGTGTTCTGCCTATGTTTTCCTCTAAAAATTTTATATTGATAGTATCCAGTCTTACATTTAGATCTTTAATCACATTGGAACTGTGAAGTGGCATTTTTAAACAGAGATTCCTGAGATGGCTTTACCTCTTAGCCAACAGGGCACCATCCCTGTTCTGTGCTTCAAGGAATCCTATGAATTTTCTACACTATAAAATTCCCCCCATTCACTGACTCTAAAAGCCCAGGCACAGGGAGTCAAGAAAGGCCAGGACGAGGCCCAGCTCCAACCACAGACTTGCTGGGTCCTGGGGGGCAACTTGTGAACTGCATTTCCCAGGCCCTCAGTTTCTATCCTGCTCTAAAGTGTTACATCTTACTGAGCTATCAAACAAGGAGCATTTCTCTTCTGGGCAGTGGGGCTCCCACTTCAGTGCATGGAAGTGTCTCCCTAGGAGCTCGCTGGCATGCAGGTTCCTCAGCCCTGACTGTGAGAGTCTGATGCTGGAATGCTGATTAGGTCTGCCTGTCGTCCAGCTGGGTTGATGAAGGTGCCCCGAGACACACACTTTGAGAAATACCGACGTGGAGGGGACTTCGTTTAAACAGAGTGCCAAGAAATGTGGCTGAACCCACTATAAATAATACCCCAAGATAGAGATGGGGTGACTGAAGCTTCAAGAAATGCACTAGTTTATAAGCATTTTAGTGTGGCTTTCACTGACTAGGTAAGTGATCCCTTCAGCAGGGGTAATAACTACCTGAATCTATGAAGGAGGTCAGCAGGGTGCTCAACACACGAAGGGTCAAAGGTGACAAACGGCAGGAGAGCCACTGTGACGGTGACTGTTTTATCAAGAGTCTGAGTCCTTGGCTTGCTGTCCCAATGGAGCTGGCAGTGAGGGTCTTTCATTTAATTACCAAACACAAGACCAGCTTTCAAAGACTGATGTTGGGTAAATCCTTATTATTTATAGAACTGGTAAGCAACTGGAGCTCTAGGAATTTTTCTGAACTTCTCCTCTGAATTTTTCTGAACGTATCATTCTTAATGAAGAATTGGACTTATCCAAGTCCAAATTTCCAGAGGATTTTTTAGAAGTCCAGTCTTTTCATATGTATCTCACAGAGGGGTCTTATGCACCTGCTGGCAAGCAGCCGTCACACTGAGTGGTTTTGGTGCTGAGGCCAGCTGGTGCAGTGAATGCCTGGGAGGATCAGACCCGCCAGCCTTCACAGGCAGCTTCCAGCTGGACTCTGAAGGCAAGGGCCCCGCTTCTCATCGGAAGCATACAGATGTTCATGTTCTCAAAGCATAGAATTGTCCCTGACAAATCTAGTCACACATCTAACCCCGAGACACCGCAGATGTTTCCCAAAGGCTCTCAGGAATCCCAGTTTATAGGAGATCTGTTTACCTGGTGAATGGGGTGAGAGGGGGCTAGACCTCTGTGTGATTTCCAGTATTTTATTTGAAGATAACCCACAAGTTTAAAGGGTCTGAAGGCTGCATTGTCAGTGGGTGTCTTGGGTCTGGGACAGAAAACCTGAAGACCCACAGAGCTGTTGTGTATCAAAGCAAGATGGTGTTAAGATGAGAAGTCATCAGTTCCCTAGACTCACCTGTGTGTGATCCAGAAACAATGGGGACCCCAGGTTGTAGGCCATTGCTAGCTGCTGAGCTGAGAAATCTCTTTGGCCAGAGGATCTGGTGTCTTTTCTCTCTCATTTCTCTAAAAGGAAAACACTGGTTTTCCTGAGAAGTGTCTTAGGTAATTATGTTAGGAAGCTGTGGTAAGATAAAATAGCATCTGAATATCAAATTGCTCACATTTCACAGAGATATTGCTTATTTGAAATAGACACATTAAAATGTTATTGAAGATCTCTCTCAAGCCTGTAAATAGTATATACTTTAGCATAGAATAGACACTATATTTATATACAGAGTATGTATTTTGCTTTTCAGCCCAACTCATCTCAAGGAATTTTATGACAAACTTGTCAGTGAGTGATTTAAATTGGACAAAGAGGAAACAGATTTTGGAACAGGCCTGCAGGACACTTCAGAAGGCTCAAGCTTTCTCTTGAGCTCTTTAAAATGACATGCAAATCTTTCCTAGAAAAGTTATGTTTGCTTAAAATCAGAGTGTATAGGGTGTAGCTCCAAGGGTCAATCAGCGAGATTAATCATCTTGAGGGCCTCCAGCCTGAAAAAAGGAAAAGAGTTGCAAGAGAAGGGGAAAAAGAAGAGCTTGTGGTCCCTCTGCTGGACAGTTGTGGAGTGGCACCCAGAAATTCACGCCAGAACTCTTTCTGGTGCTCAAATAGCTCACCATCAAGAGAACTAGATCTTCCAACACAAAAAAGAGCTACTGTTCTACTAAATCCAAGAAGGTCAGTTTACATGTAAAATCCAAGCTACATAATACAGTAATTAACTAGGAAAATACTGTAAATATGCTAGAGGTTATTTTTAAAAGGCAAGAAAACCAAATATCTGATTTATCTCAATTTTAGATGTTTACTCCTTAGGTCATCACATATTTGCTGCTCTTAAGAACTTTGATATATACGGTGTTGGGATTTTTTCACATTTAGCTCATCCCCGTGTTGGAAAAGAATCTCCAGAGCTTTACAATCTCTTGAAATTGTCACCCACTAAAATTCTACTTTTAAAAAAATTGAAATATAGTTGACATACAATATTATGTTCATTTCAGGTGTGCTACGTAGCAATTTGATATTTGCATACATTATGAAATGATCACCTCAGTAAGTCTAGTCCTTATACAAAGTTATTACAATATTACTGACCATATTCTTTATGCTGTATATTACATCCCTATGGCTTATTTATTTTACAACTGGAGGTTTGTATCAATACCTCTTAATCCCCTTAACCTATTTCACCCACTCCCCCAACCCCATGCCCTCTGACACCACCCATTTGTTCTCTATATGAGTCTGTTTTCATTTTTTTTAATTTGCTTTGTTTTTTAGATTCTGCATATTGGTGAGATCATACAGTATAAGTGTCTTTGTCTGTCTGACTTATTTCACTTAGCATAATACCCTCTAGTTCCATCCATGTTGTTGTAAATGGCCAGATTTCCTTTTTTCCAAGGCTGGATAACATTCCATTGCATATATATACCACATCTTCTTTATCCATTCATTTACTGATGGACACTTACATTGCTTCCATATCTTGGCTATTGTAAATAATGCTGCAATTAACATTGGTTGCATATATCTTTTCAAATTAATGTTTTTGTTTTCTTTGGGTAAATACCCAAAAGTGATATTGCTGGATCATATGGCAGTTCTATTTTTAATTTTTTTGAGAAAACCCCATACTGTTTTCCATAGTGGCTACATCAGTTTACAATCCCACCAACAGTACACGAGGGTTCCCTTTTCTGTACATCCTTGACACTGCTTTTTTTTGTCTTTTTCATAATAGCCATTCTGACAGGTGTGAGGTGTTATCTCACTGTGGTTTTGATTTGCATTTCCCTGATGATTAGTGATGTCGAACATCTTTTTATGTGTCGGCCATCTGTATGTTGTCTTTGGAAAAAATGTCTGTTCAGTTCCTCTGCCCATTTTTTTAATTGGGTTTTTTTTTTAATGTTGAGTTGTATGATTTCTTTGTATATTTTGGATATTAACTTTTTATCAGATACATTGTCTGTAAATATCTTCTCCCAGTTGGTAGACTGCCTTTTTAAAAAATTATTTATTTATTTATTTATGGCTGTGTTGGGTCTCGTTGCTGCGTGCAGGCTTTCTCTAGTTGCAGTGAGTGGGGGCTACTCTTCATTGTGGTGCGTGGGCTTCTCATTGCAGTGACTTCTCTTGTTGTGGAGCACAGGCTCTAGGTGTGCGGACTTCAGTAGTTGTGGTTCGCAGGCTCTAGAGCGCAGCCTCAGTAGTTGTGGCTCATTGGTTTAGCTGCTCCGCAGCATGTGGGATCTTCCTGAACCAGAGCTCGAACCCGTGTCCCCTGCATTGGCAGGTGGATTCTTAACCACTGCACCACCAGGGAAGTCCCTGCCTTTTTGTTTTGTTGATAGTTTCCTTTGCTGTGCAAAAGCTTTTTACTTTGATGTAGTCCCATTTAGTTATTTTTGCTTTTGTTTCTCTTGATGGAGACAGATCCAAAAAAAAATATTGCTAAGACCAATGTCAGAGAGCGTACTACCTATGTTTTCTTCTAGTGGTTTTATGGTTTCAGGTCTTACATATAATTCTTTAATCTATTTTGAGTTTATTTTTGTATATGGTGTGAGTAGTCCAGTTTCATTCTTTTGCATGTAGCTGTGCAGTTTTTCCAAAACCATTTATTGAAGAGGCTGTCTTTCCCCCATTGTATATTCTTGCCTCCTTTGTCATAGATTAATTGGCCATGTAAGCCTGGGTTTGTTTCTGGGCTCTCTATTCCATTGATCTGTATGTTGTTTTTTCTGCCACTACCATGCTATTTTGATCACTATAGCTTTGTAGTATAATTGGAAATTAGGGAGTCTTATGCCTCTAGTTTTGTTCTTCTTTAAGATTGTTTTAGCTATTTGGGGTCTTTGTGTTTCCATACAAATTTTAGAATTACTTGTTCTAGTTCTGTGAAAAATGCCATTGGTATTCTGATAAGGATTACATTGAATCTGTAGATTGCCTTGGGTAGTATAATCATTTTAACAATATTAATTCTTCCAATCCATTTGTGTCATCTTCAATTTCTTTCATCAATGTTTTATAGTTTTCCAAGTCTTTTACCTTCTTGGTTAGATTTATTCCTAGATGTTGTTTTCTTTTTGATGCAATTATAAACGGGATTGTTTTCTTAATTTCTTTTCTCTATTGTTTACTAGTGTATAGAAATGCAACAGATTTCTGTGTATTAATTTTATATTCTAAAACTTTACTGTAATTACTAGTTTTAACAATTTTTGATGTCTTTAGGATTTTCTATATATAGTATCATGTCATGTGCAATCTACAAACAGTGAGTTTTACTTCTTTCAATTTGGATTCCTTCTGATTATTTTTCTTGTCTGATTACTGTGGCTGGGACTTCCAATACTATGTTGAGCAAAAGTGGTGAGAGTGAGCATCTTTGTCTTGTTCCTGATCTTAGAGGAAATGCTTTCAGCTTTTCATATTGAATATGATGTTGGCTGTGGATTTGTCATATATGGCCTTAATATGTTGAGGTATGTTCCTTCTATACTCTGTATTTGAGTTTTTATCATGAAGGGATGTTGAAATTTGTCAAAAGCTTTCTCTATCTATTGAGATAATCCTATGATTTTCATTCTTCAGTTTGTTAATATGGTATATCACATTGATCGATTCATGGATGTTGAACCATCTTTGCATCCCTGGGATAAATCCCACTTGATCATGGTATGATCCTTTCAATGTGCTATTAAATTTGGTTTGCTAATAATTTTTTGAGAATTTTTGCATTTATATTCATCACAATAGTGGCCTGTAGTTTTCTCTGTAATGCTGGCCTCGTAGAATGAGTTTGGAAATGTTCCCTCTTCTTCAATTCTATGGAAGAGTTTGAGGAGGAGTGGCATTATTTTTTCTTTAAATGTTTGGTAGATTTCATCAGGGAAACCATCTGGTCCTAGGCTTTTCTTTGTTAGAGTTTTGATTACTAATTCAATCTCCTTACTCAGTATTCATCTGTTTAGATTCTCCATTTCTTCCTTATTCAGTCTTGGTAGGTTGTGTGTTTCTAGGAACTTATCCATTTCTTATAGGTTATCCAATTTGTTGGTGTATAATTGTTCGTGGTAGTCTAAAATTATCCGTTGTATTTCTGTGGTATCAGTTGTAATATCGTTTTCATGTCTGAGTTTGATTTTTTTTTTTCTTAGTCTAGCTAAAGGTTTGATTTCTTCTTTAACCCACTGGTTGTTCAGAAGCGTGTTGTTTAATTTCCACGTATTTGTGAATTTTCCAGTTTTCCCCTCGTTATTGATTTCTAGTTCATACCATTTTGGTGAGAAAAGCTATTTGGTATTATCTCAATCTTCTTAAAGTTTCTAAGACTTTGTGATATGAACTCTATCTTGGAGAATGTTCTATATGCACTTGAGAAGAATGTGTATTCTGCTGCTTTTGGATAGAATGTTCTGTATTTGTGTTACGTAAATTTTGTCCAAAGTATAGTTCAAGTACATTTCCGTATTGATTTTCTGTCTCGATGACCTACCCATTGTTGAAAGTGGGATACTGGAAGTCCCCAACTATTATTGTATTGTCTATTTCTCTCATCAAATCTATTAGTATTTTCTTAATATATTTGGGTGTTCCAATGTTGGATACACATATGATTGTTATATTCTCTTGAATTGACCTCTTTATCATTATATAGTGACCTTCTTTGTCTCCTGCTACAATTTTGGCTTAAAGTCTATTTTGTCTAATATAAGCATAGTTACCCCTGCTCTTTTTGGTTTCCACTTACATGAAATATCTTTTTCCATCCCTTCACTTTGAGCCTATGTGTGACCTTAAAGCTGGAGTGAGTCTCTTGTAGGCAACATATGGTTGGGTCTTGTTTTATACCCATCCAGCCACTCTGTGCCTTTTGTTTGAAGAATTTAATCTATTTACATTCTGAGTCATTATTGATAGGAAAGAATTTATTAATGCCATCTTACTGTTTTCTAGAAGCTTTGTAGTTCCCTTGTTCCTTTCTCCCTCTCTTGGTGCCTTCCTTTGTTAATTGATGATTTTCCATAGTGATATGCTTTGATTCCCTTCTCCTTATCTTTTGTGAATCTACTGTAGGTTTTTGCTTTGTGGTTATCATGAGGTTTATATAAAACGTCTTGTAGATATAAAAGTCTATTTATGCTGATAACTTCAACTGCATACAAAACCTCTATCCTTTAACTCCTTCCACTTTTACATTTTTTGATGTCACAATTTACCTCTTTTTATGTTGTGTATTTATTAACAAATTATTGTAGTTACAGTTATTTTAATACTCTTGTCCTTTAACCTTTGTACTAGGGTTATGTGATTAACACACCACCATATTACAATATTAGAATATTCTAAATTTGGCTACATGTTTACTTTTACCAGTATGTTACTAATTAGTGTCCTTTCACTTCAGCTTGAAGAACTGCTTTCAGCATTTATATTATTGAATTTTGAGTTCTTTATATATTCTAGATACAAGTCCCTTATCAGATACATGACTTAAAAACTTTTCTTCCATTCTGTGGGTCATATGTTCATTTTTTTGATGGTACCCTTTTATGAACAGGAGTATTTAATTAACTTATTTTTTCTAATCACCTTTTCACATTAATAGATGTTTCCTTATTTTAGAGGTTTTTTTTAAATTTAATTTTTATTTTATATTGGGGTATAGTTGATTGACAATGTATTAGTTTCAGGTGTACAGTAAAGTGATTCAGTTATACATATGCATATATGCATATATCCATATGCATATATCCATATATATACATATGCATATATCCATTCTTTTTCCATATAGGTTATTACAGAATATTGAGTAGAGTTCCCTGTGCTATACAGTAGATCCTTGTTGATTATTTTATGTATAGTAGTATGTATATGTTAATTCTCCAAATTCCTAATTTATCCCTCCCCTCCACCTTTCCCCTTTGATAACCATAAGTTTGTTTTCTAAGTGTGTGAGTCTGTTTCTGTTTTGTAAATAAGGTTATTTGTATCATCTTTTTAGATTCCACATATAAGGAATATCATATGATATTTGTCTTTCTCTGACTTACTTCACTTATTATGATAACCTCGAGGTCCATCCACGTTGCTGCAAATGGCATTATTTCATTCTTTTTAGGGCTGAATAATATTTCATTGTATATATGTATCACATCGTCTTTATCCATTCCTCTGTCAATGAATATTTAGGTTGCTCCCATGTCTTGGCTATTGTAAATAGTGCTGCAATGAACATTGGGGTGCATGTATATTTTTGAATTATGGTTTTCTCCGGATATATGCCCAGGAGTGGGATTGCTGGAGCATATGGCAACTCAATTTTTAGTTTTTTAAGGAACCTCCATATTGTTCTCCATAGTGGTTCTACCAATTTACATTGCCACCAACAGTGTAGAGGGTTCCCTTTTCTCCACACTCTCTCCAGCATTTATTGTTTGTAGACTTTTTGATGATGGCCATTCTGACTGGTGTGAGGTGATATCTCATTTTAGTTTTGATTTGCATTTCTCTAATAATTAGAGATCTTGAGCATCTCTTCATGTGCCTCTTGGCCATCTGTATGTCTTCTTTGGAGAAATGTCTATTTAGGTCTTCTGCCTATTTTTTGATTGGGTTGTTTGCTTTTTTTTTTTGATATTGAGCTGCATGAGCTGTTTGTAAATTTTGGAGATTAATCCCTTGTCAGTTGCATCATTTGCAAATATTTTCTCCCATTCTGTGGGTTGTCTTTTTGTTTATGGTTTCCTTTGATGTGCAAAAGCTTTTAAGTTTAATTAGATCCCATTTGTTTATTTTTGTGTTTATTTCCATTACTATAGGAGATGGATCAAAAAAGATATTGCTGTGATTTATGTCAAAGAGTGTTCTGCCTATGTTTTCCTCTAAGAGTTTTTATAGTGTCAGGTCTTACATTTAGGTCTTTAATCCATACTGAGTTTATTTTTGTGTATGGTGTTAGAAAATGTTCTAATTTCATTCTTTTACATGTGACTGTCCAGTTTTCCCAGCACCATTTATTGAAGAGATTGTATTTTCTCCATTGTATAGTCTTGCCTCCTTTGTCATAGATTAATTGACCATGTGTGGGTTTATTTCTGGGGTTTCTATGCTGTTCCATTGATCTATATTTCTATTTTTGTGCCAGTACCATACTATTTTGATTAATGTAGCTTTGTAGTATAGTCTGAAATCAGGGAGCCTAATTCCTCCAGCTCCATTTTTCTTTCTCAGGGTTGCTTTAGCCCTATGGGGTCTTTTGCGTTGCCACACAAGTTAAAAAATGTTTTTGTTCTAGTTCTGAGAAAAATGTTATTGGTAATTTGATAGAGATTGCACTGAATCTGTAGATTAGCTAGTGTAGTATAGTCATTTTGACAATATTGATTCTTCCAATCCAAGAACATGATATATCCTTCCATCTGTTTGTGCCATCTTCAATTTCTTTCATCAGCATTTTATAGTTTTCAGAGTACAGGCCTTTTGCCTCTTTAGGTAGGTTTATTCCTAGGTATTTTATTCTTTTTGATGTGATGGTAAATGGGATTGTTTCCTTAATTTCTCTGTCTGATCTTTTCATTGTTAGTGTATAGAAATTCAAGAGATTTCTTTGTGTTAATTTTTTTATCCTGCAACCTTACCAAATTCATTGATGAGCTCTAGTAGTTTTCTGGTAGCATCTTTAGGATTTTCTATGCATAGTATCATGTCATCTGCAAATGGTGACAGTTTTTCTTCTTTTCCAATTTGGTTTCCTTTTATTTGTTTTTCTTCTCTGATTGCTGTGGCTAGGACTTCCAAAACGATGTTGTATAAAAGTGGTGAGAGTGGACATCCTTGTCTTTTTCCTGATCTTAGAGGAAATGCTTTCAGCTTTTCACCATTAAGTATGATGTTAGCTGTGGGTTTGTCATATATGGTCTTTATTATGTTGAGGTAGGTTCCCTCTATGCCCACTCTCTGGAGGGTTTTTATAAATCGGTGCTGAATTTTGTCAAAAGCTTTTGCTGCTTTTGAGATGATCACATGGTTTTTATTCTTCAATTTGTTGATGTGGTGTAATACACTGATTTGTGGATATTGAAAAATCCTTGCATCCCTGGGATAAATCCCAGTTGATCATGTTGTATGATACTTTTAATGTATTGTTGGATTTGGTTTCCTAGTATTTTGTTGAGGATTTTCACGTCTAAGTTCATCAGTGATATTGGCCTGTAATTTTCTTTTTTTTGTGGTTTATCTTTGTCTGGTTTTGGTATTAGGGTGATGGTGGCCTCATAGAATGAGTCTGGCAGTGTTCTTTCCTCTGCAATTTTTTGGAATAGTTTGAGAAGGACAGGTGTTGACTATTCTCTAAATGTTTGATTGAATTCACTTGTGAAGCCATCTGGTCCTGTACTTTTGTTTGTTGGAATCTTTTAAATCACAGTTTCAATTTCAGTACTTGTGATTTGTCTGTTCATATTTTCTATTTCTTCCTGGTTCAATCTTGGAAAATTGTACCCTTCTAAGAATTTGTCCATTTCTTCTATATTGGTATATAGTTGCTTGTAGTAGTCTCTTAGGATGCTTTGTTTTTCTGCGGTGTCTGTTGTAACTTCTCCTTTTTCATTTCTAATTTTATTGATTTGATCCTTCTCTCTTTTTTTTTCTTGAGTCTGGCTAAAGGTTTCTCAATTTTATTTCTTTTCAAAGAACCAGCTCTTAGTTTCATTGATCTTTTCTATTGTTTTCTTCATCTCTATTTCATTTATTTCTGCTCTGATGTTTATGATTTCTTTCCTTCTACTAACTTTGGGTTTTGTTTGTTCTTCTTTCTTTAGTTGCTTTAGGTGTAAGTTTCGGTTGTTTGAGATTCTTCTTGTTTCCTGAGGTAAAATTGTATTGCTATAAACTTCCTCTTATAATTGCTTTTGCTGCATCTGATAGGTTTTGGATCATTGTGCTTTCATTTTCAGTTGTCTCTAGGTATTTTTTGATTTTGCCTTTGATTTCTTCAGTGATCCACTGGTTGTTTAGTAGCGTATTGTTTAGCCTCCACGTATTTGTGATTTTTACAGTTTTTTTTTCGTGTAGTTGATTTCTAATCTCATAGTATTGTGGTCAGAAAAGATGCTTGATATGATTTTAATTTTCTTAAGTTTACCAAGGCTTGCTTTCTGGCCCCCAGAATGTGACCTATCCCGGAGAATGTTCTGTGTGCACTTGAGAAGAATGTGTATTCTGCTGCTTTCGGATGAAATGTTCTATAAATATCAGTTACATTCATCTGGTCTAATGTGTCATTTAAGGCCTCTTTTTCCTTATGGATTTTCTGTCTGGGTGATCTGTCCATTATTCTGTTACTGTGATTTTTTTCCTTTTATGTCTGTTAACATTTGCCTTATGTATTGAGTTGCTCCTGTGTTGCCTGCATATATATTTACAATTGTTATATCTTCTTCTTGGATTGATCCCTTGATCATTATGTAGTGTCCTTCTTTGTCTCTTGTAACAGTCTTTATTTTAAAGTCTATTTTGTCTGATATGAGTATTGCTACTCCAGCTTTCTTTTTATTTCCATTTACATGGAATGCTTTTTTCCATCCCCTCACTTTTATCTGTGTGTGTCTCTAGATCTGAAGTGAGTGTATCCATTCAGCCACTCTGTCTTTTGGTTGGAGCATTTAATCTATTTACATTTGAGGTAATTTATCAATATGTATGTTTTTACTGCAATTTTGTTAATTGTCTTGGGTTTGTTTTTGTAGGTCTTTTTTCTTCCCTTCCTCTTTTGTTCTCTTCTCTTGTGATTTGATGACTATCTTCAGTGTTGTGTTTGGATTGCTTTTTCTTTTTTATGTGTGTATCTACTGTCGGTTTCTGGTTTACGGTTACCATGGGATGTAGCAGCCTATATATAAAGAATATTGTTTTAAGTTGCTGGCCTTTTAATTTCAAATGCATTTCCAATATCCCACATTTTTATTCTCCTCTACCCAGGACTGCTGGTTTTGATATCATATTTGTGTGTGGATAAATATGTATGTTTACTTTTACTGGTGAGCTTTACCATTGATAATTTTCTTGTTTCTAGTTGTGGCCTTTTCTTTTTATTTTTTGCTGCATTGGGTCTCTGTTGCTGCATGTGGGCTTTCTCTAGTTGTGGTGAGCAGGGGCTACTCTTCATTGTGGTGCGCAGGCTGTAGGCACATAGTCTTCAGTAGTTGTGGGACACAGGCTCAGTAGTTGTGGCACACGGGCTTAGTTGCTCCACAGCATGTGCGATCTTCCTGGACCAGGCATCGAACTAGTGTCCCCTGCATTGGCAGGAGGATTCTTAACCACTGCGCCATCAGGGAAGTCCGCTGTGGCCTTTTCTTTTCTGCGTAGAGAAGTTCCTTTAGCATTTGTTGTAAGGCTGGTTTGGTGGTGCTGAATTCTCTCAGCTTTTGCTTGTCTGTAAAACTTTTGATTTCTCTGTCGAATATGAACTAGAGCCTTGCTGGATAGAGTATTCTTGGTTGTAGGTTTTCCCATTTAATCACTTTAAATATATCATGCCACTCCCTTCTGGCCTGCAGAGTTTCTGCTGAAAAATCAGCTGATAACCATATGGGGACTCCCTGGTATGTTTTTGTTGCTGTTCCCTTGTTGCTTTTAATATTTTCTCTGTCATTAATTTTTGTCATTTTGATTAATGTGTGTCTCGGCATGTTCCTCCTTGGGTTTATCCTGTAAGGGGCTCTCTGCACTTCCTGGACTTGTTTCCTTTCCCATGTTAGGGAAGTTATTAAGTTACTATCTCTTCAAATATTTTCTCAGGCCCTTTCTCTCTCTCTTCTCTTTCTGGGACCCCTATAATGCAAATGTTGGTGTGTTTAATGTTGTCTCAGTGGTCTCTTAGACTGTCCTTTCTTTTCATTCTTTATTCTGTTCCACAGCACTGATTTCCACCAATCTGTCTTCCAGTTCACTTATTCTTCTGCCTCATTTATTTTGCTATTAATTCCTTCTAGTGTATTTTTCATTTCAGTTATTGTATTGTTCACCTGTTTGTTCTTTAAATCTTCTAGCTCTTTGTTAAACATTTCTTGTGTCTTCTCAGTCTGTGCTTCCATTCTTTTTCTAAGATCTTGGATCAACTTTACTATCATTACTCTGAATTCTTATTCAGGCCGATTGCCTATCTCCACTTCACCTAGTTGTTTCTGGGGTTTTACCTTGTTCCTTCATCTGGACCATACTTCTTTGCCATCTCATTTTGTTGAACTTTGTTTGTGGTCTCTGTCTCAGGTTACAGGTTTGTAGTTCCTCTTGCTTCTGCTGTCTGTCCCCTCGTGGGTCAGGTTGTTCCAGGGGTTTGTGCAGGCTTCCTGGTGGGAGGGACTGGTGCCTACTCCTGGTGGGTGGAGCTGGGTCTTGTACCTCTGGTGGGGAGGGCCACTTCAAGGGGTGTGTTTAGAGGCAGCTGTGGACTCAGGACTTTAGACAGCCTGCCTGCTATAGGTGGGGCTGTGTTCCCACTCTGTTGGTTGTTTGGCCTGAGGTGGCCCAGCACTGAAGCCTAAAGGCTGTTGGGTAGGGCCAGGTCTCACTGCCAAAATGTCAACCTCTGGGAGAGCTCACACTGATGAATACTCCCTGGGGCCTCCACCATCAGTGTCTTTACCCCCACAGTGAGCCACAGCTGACTCCTGCCTCCCCAGGAGACCCTCCAAGACCTGCAGGTAGGTCTAGCCCAGGGTCCTATAGAGTCACTGCTTTGTGGTGGTTCCCAGTGCTCATGATACCTTGTGTGTGTGTGTGTGCCCCCCAAGAGTGCAGTCTCTGTTTCCCTCAGTCCTGTGGAGCTCCTGCACTCAAGCCCCGCTGGCCTTCAAAACCAAATGCTCTGCGAGCTTCTCCTCCTGATGCTAGACCCCAGGCTGGGGCTCAGAACTCTCAGTCCTGTGGGAGAGCCCCTGTAATATAATTATTTTCCTGTGTGTGTCGCCCACCTGGCAGGTATGGGATTTGATATCACAACAGTGCACCTCCTACCATCTCATTGTGGCTTCTTCTGTCTTTGGACGTAGAGTACCTTTTTTGGTAGGTTCCAGCCTTTTTTGTCTATGGTTGTTCACCAGTTAGCTGTGATTTTGGTGTTTTTGTGATAGGAGGTGAGCTCAAGTCCTTCTACTCTGCCATCTTGTCTCCTCCTTCAAGAGTATTTAATTTTAAAAATCTCCAGTTTATTTTCTTGGCTTGTGATTTTGGTTCTAAGGTATGTAACTAACTGGAAATAGCAATGCATGCAGAATTATTTATACAATAGTAATCTATCATTGTGAAAAATGATGAAGGATGAGGAGAAGGAGATATATATACATATATTTGTGTTTGCTGTGTATGCACAAACTGATAAGTTTTATAAGAAACTGGAAATAGTAGTTATCTCCAGTGGGGGAGAACAGGGATGGGAGCCACAGGTGGGAAGGAGAACTTGTATCATTTTATTTCATTTATTAATATGAAATTTTAAAAATTTCAAAATGCAGTGATTAAATCTAGAATTCTGCTAACACACTGAATAAAACAATAAACATGGACTCAAAAATGCAAGAAAAATTTAAAGACCATATGTGCATATAGTAGAGAAAAGTCAAATAAAAATAGTATGGAGTAAAAGTGAGTTTCTTTCTTACTCCTGACTCCTAGTCCTTCAGTGTCACCACCCTTACCTGTATCTCGTGTAGCCTACCAGAGATGTTCTGTGACTATACAAGTGTACATGTACATACACATACCGTCCCCCCACCCCTTTTTAAAAAATCAAATAGAAACTGACTTCAAACACCATTCTGAAACATGTTTTTTACTTAACAATAGATTTTGGAGATTGTTCTACAATGATGTAGAATCTAAATCAATACGTACAGGCCTACTTTATTTTTAAATAGGCTATATAGTTTTAACATATAAATATGTCATCTAACTAGTTCCTTGCTAATGAATTTTAAGGTTGCTTCCACTCTATTTTTACCACAATGTTGCAGTGCAAAGACACATATCTTCGCACAAAGATATATGTGTACATATATTTTTGCATATGTGTGCAATGTATATATGATGAATAAGTGTGTGATAGTGTGTGTGTGTGTACTTATTGTGGAATTGTTGGGTTAAGGATATATATGCTTTTAACATTTTCATGTATTTTCTAATAGAGCTCTAAAATCAACTTATCAAAAACATCCTTTTGAGATTGTGCTTGGAAGCACTTCTTGGAAGGCAGATCTAGCGGTAATGAACTCTCAGCTTTAGTTTGTGTGGGCAAGTCTTTATCTCTCCTTCATTTCTGATGGAAAACTTTGCCAGAGTATTCTTGGTTGGCAGTTTTCTCTCAACACTTTGAATATATCACCCCACTGTCTCCTGGCCTGTAAGGTTTTCACTAAGAAATCTGCTAATAACAGTATGGAGGGTCCCTTTTAAGTTACAAGCTTCTTTTCTCTTGCTGCTTTTAAGATTCTCTTTGTCTTTTATAGTTTATTATAGCATGTCTTGAAGAGGATCTCTTTGAGTTTGGTGACCTTATGAACTTAGATATCCAAATTTTCCCTCAGATTTGGGAAGTTCTCAGCCATTATTTCTTTAATAAGCTGTCTGCCCCCTTCTCCCTCTGAAACTCTAATAATTTGCAAGTTGTTTCTTTTGATTGTATCCCATAGATCACGTAGGCTTTCATTATTCTTTTTCATTCATTTTTGTTTTCCTCTGATTGAATAATCTCAAAGTTCCCATCTTCTACCTCACAGATTCTTTCTTCTGATTGACACATTCTGATATTGATGCTACCATATTTTTCATTTCATTCACTGTATTTTTCTACTTCAGAATTTCTGTTTGGTCCTTTATGATTTTTCTTTGTTAAACTGATCTTTTTATTCAAGTATTTTCTTGATTTCATCAAATTGTCTATCCTTGTAGCTCACTGAGCTTCCTTAAACAGTTATTTTTCATTCTTTTTTTTTAAACATCTTTATTGAAGTATAATTGCTTTACAATGGTGTGTTAGTTTCTGCTTTATAATAAAGTGAATCATCTATACATATACATATGTTCCCATATCTCTTCCCTCTTGCATCTCCCTCCCTCCTACCCTCCCTATCCCACCCCTCTAGGTGGTGACAAAGCACCGAGCTGATCTCCCTGTGCTATGCGGCTGCTTCCCACTAGCTATCTATTTTACATTTGGTAGTGTATATATGTCCATGACACTCTCTCACCCTGTCACATCTCACCCCTCCCCCTCCCCATATCCTCAAGTCCATTCTTTAGTAGGTCTGTGTCTTTATTCCCATCTTGCCACTAGGTTCTTCATGACTTTTTTTTTTCCTTAGATTCCATATATATGTGTTAGCATACGGTATTTGTTTTTCTCTTTCTGACTTCACTCTGTATGACAGACTCTAACTCCATCCACCTCATTACAAATACCTCCATTTCATTTCTTTTTATGGCTGAGTAATATTCCATTGTATATATGTGCCACATCTTCTTTATCCATTCATCCGATGATGGACACTTAGGTTGCTTCCAAGTCCTGGCTATTGTAAATAGAGCTGTAATGAACATTTTGGTACATGACTCTTTTTGAATTATGGTTTTCTCAGGGTATATGCCCAGTAGTGGGATTGCTGGGTCGTATGGTAGTTCTATTTTTAGTTTTTTAAGGAACCTCCATACTGTTCTCCATAGTGGCTGTATCAATTTACATTCCCACCAACAGTGCAAGAGGGTTCCCTTTTCTCCACACCCTCTCCAGCATTTAGTGTTTGTCGATTTTTTGATGATGGCCATTCTGACTGGTGTGAGATGATATTTCATTGTAGTTTTGATTTGCATTTCTCTAATGATTAAGGATGTTGAGCATTCTTTCATGTGTCTGTTGGCCATCTGTATATCTTCTTTGGAGAAATGTCTATTTAGGTCTTCTGCCCATATTTGGATTGGGTTGTTTGTTTTTTTGTTATTGAGCTGCATGAGCTGCTTGTAAATCTTGGAGATTAATCCTTTGTCAGTTGCTTCATTTGCAAATATTTTCTCCCATTCTGAGGGTTGTCTTTTGGTCTTGTTTATGGTTTCCTTTGCTGTGCAAAAGCTTTTAAGTTTCATTAGGTCCCATTTGTTTATTTGTGTTATTTCCATTTCTCTGGGAGCTGGGTCAAAAAGAATCTTGCTGTGATGTATGTCATAGAGTGTTCTGCCTATGTTTTCCTCTAAGAGTTTGATAGTGTCTGGCCTTACACTTAGGTCTTTAATCCATTTTGAGTTTATTTTTGTGCATGGTGTCAGGGAGTGTTCTAATCTCATACTTTTACATGTACCTGTCCAATTTTCCCAGCACCACTTATTGAAGAGGCTGTCTTTTCTCACCTGTATATGCTTGCCTCCTTTATCAAAGATAAGGTGACCATATGTGCGTGGGTTTATCTCTGGGCTTTCTATCCTGTTCCATTGATCTATATGTCTGTTTTTGTGCCAGTACCAAACTGTCTTCATTACTGTAGCTTTGTAATATAGTCTGAAGTCAGGGAGCCTGATTCCTCCAGCTCCATTTTTCGTTCTCAAGATTGCTTTGGCTATTCAGGGTCTTTTGTGTCTCCATACAAATTGTGAAATTTTTTGTTCTAGTTCTGTGAAAAATGCCTGTGGTAGTTTGATAGGGATTGCATTGAATCTGTAGATTGCTTTGGGTAGTAGCATCATTTTCACAATGTTGATTCTTCCAATCCAGGCACATGGTATATGTCTCCATCTATTTGTATCATCTTTAATTTCTTTCATCAGTGTCTTATAATTTTCTGCATACAGGTCTTTTGTCTCCTTAGGTAGGTTTATTCCTAGATATTTTATTCTTTTTGTTGCAATGGCAAACGGGAGTGTTTTCTTAATTTCACTTTCAGATTTTTTGTCATCATTAGTGTATAGAAATGCAAGAGATTTCTGTGCATTAATTTTGTATCCTGCTACTTTACCAAATTCATTGATAAGCTCTAGGAGTTTTCTGGTAGCATCTTTAGGATTCTCTATGTATAGTATCATGTCATCTGCAAACAGTGACAGCTTTACTTCTTCTTTTCCGATTTGGATTCCTTTTATTTCTTTGTCTTCTCTGATTGCTGTGGCTAAGGCTTCCAAAACTATGTTGAATAATAGTGGTGAGAGTGGGCAACCTTGTCTTGTTCCTGATCTTAGTGGAAACGGTTTCAGTTTTTCACCATTGAGGACAATGTTGGCTTTGGGTTTGTCGTATATGGCCTTTATTATGTTGAGGAAAGTTCCCTCTATGCCTACTTTCTGCAGGGCTTTGATCATAAATGGGTGTTGATTTTGTCGAAAGCTTTCTCTGCATCTATTGAAATGATCATATGGTTTTTCTCCTTCAACTTAATATGGTGTATCACATTGATTGATTTGCGTATATTGAAGAATCCTTGCATTCCTGGAATAAACCCCACTTGATCATGGTGTATAATCCTTTTAATGCGCTGTTAGATTCTGTTTGGTAGTATTTTGTTGAGGATTTTTGCATCTATGTTCATCAGTGATATTGGCCTGTAGTTTTCTTTCTTTGTGACATCTTTGTCTGGTTTTGGTATCAGGGTGATGGTGGCCTCGTAGAATGAGTTGGGGAGTGTTCCTCCCTCTGCAATATTTTGGAAGAGTTTGAGAAGGGATAGGTGTTAGCTCTTCTGTAAATGTTTGATAGAATTCGCCAGTGAAGCCATCTGGTCCTGGGCTTTTGTTTGTTGGAAGATTTTTAATCACAGTTTCAATTTCAGTGCTTGTGATTGGTCTGTTCATATTTTCTATTTCTTCCTGGTTCAGGCTCGGCAGGTTGTGCATTTCTAAGAATCTGTCCATTTCTTCCAGGTTGTCCATTTTATTGGCATAGAGTTGCTTGTAGTAATCTCTCATGATCGTTTGTATTTCTGCAGTGTCAGTGGTTACTTCTCCTTTTTCATTTCTAATTCTATTGATTTGAGTCTTCTCCCTTTTTCTCTTGATGAGTCTGGCTAACGGTTTATCAATTTTGTTTATCTTCTCGAGGAACCAGCTTTTAGTTTCATTGATTTTTGCTATTGTTTCCTTCATTTCTTTTTCATTTATTTCTGATCTGATCTTTATGATTTCTTTCCTTCTGCTAGCTTTGGGGTTTTTTTGTTCTTCTTTCTCTAATTGCTTTAGATGCAAGGTTAGGTTGTTTATTCGAGATGTTTCCTGTTTCTTGATGTAGGCTTGTATTGCTATAAACTTCCCTCTTAGCACTGCTTTTGCTGCATCCCATAGGTTTTGGGTCGTCGTGTCTCCATTGTCATTTGTTTCTAGGTATTTTTTGATTTCCCCTTTGATTTCTTCAGTGATCACTTCGTTATTAAGTAGTGTATTGTGTAGCCTCCATGTGTTTGTATTTTTTACAGATCTTTCCTGAAATTGATATCTAGTCTCATAGCGTTGTGTTCGGAAAAGATACTTGATACGATTTCAATTTTCTTAAATTTACCAAGGCTTGATTTGTGACCCAAGATATGATCTATCCTGGAGAATGTTCCATGAGCACTTGAAAAAATGTGTATTCTGTTGTTTTTGGGTGGAATGTCCTATAAATATCAATTAAGTCCATCTTATTTAATGTATCATTTAAAGCTTGTGTTTCCTTATTTATTTTCCTTTTGGATGATCTGTCCATTGGTGACAGTGGGGTGTTAAAGTCCCCTACTATGATTGTGTTGATGTCAATTTCCCCTTTTATGGCTGTTAGTATTTGCCTTATGTATTGTGCTCCTATGTTGGGTGCATAAATATTTACAATTGTTATACCTTCCTCTTGGATCGATCCCTTGATCATTATATAGTGTCCTTCTTTGTCTCTTGTAATAGTCTTTATTTTAAAGTCTATTTTGTCTGATATGAGAATTGCTCCTCCAGCTTTCTTTTGATTTCCATTTGCATGGAATATCTTTTTCCATCCCCTCACTTTCAGTCTGTATGTGTCTCTAGGTCTGAAGTGGGTCTCTTGTAGACAGCATATATATGGGTCTTGTTTTTGTATCCATTCAGCCAGCCTGTGTCTTTTGGTGGGAGCATTTAATCCATTTACATTTAAGGTAATTATCGATATGTATGTTCCTATTCCCATTTTCTTAGATATTTTGTGTTTGTTATTGTAGGTGTTATCCTTCTCTGTGTTTCTTGCCTAGAGAAGTTCCTTTAGCATTTGTTGTAAAGCTGGTTTGGTGGTGCTGAACTCTCTCAGCTTTTGCTTGTCTGTAAAGGTTTTAATTTCTCCATCAAATCTGAATGAGATCCTTGCTGGGTAGAGCAACCTTGGTTGTAGGTTTTTCTCCTTCATCACTTTAAGTATATCCTGCCACTCCCTTCTGGCTTGCAGAGTTTCTGCTGAAAGATCAGCTGTTAACCTTATGGGGATTCCCTTGTGTGTTATTTGTTGTTTTTCCCTTGCTGCTTTTAATATGTTTTCTTTATATTTTTTTGATAGTTTGATTAATATGTGTCTTGGCATGTTTCTCCTTGGATTTATCCTGTATGGGACTCTCTGTGCTTCCAGGACTTGATTAACTATTTCCTTTCCCATATTAGGGAAGTTTTCAACTATAATCTCTTCAAATATTTTCTCAGTCCCTTTCTTTTTCTCTTCTTCTTCTGGGACCCCTATAATTCGAATGTTGGTGCGTTTAATGTTGTCCCAGAGGTCTCTGAGACTGTTCTCAGTTCTTTTCATTCTTTTTTCTTTATTCTGCTCTGCAATAGTTATTTCCACTATTTTATCTTCCAGGTCACTTATCCGTTCTTCTGCCTCAGTTATTCTGCTACTGATCCCATCTAGAGTATTTTTAATTTCATTTATTGTGTTTTTCATCGTTGCTTGGTTCCTCTTTAGTTCTTCTACATCCTTGTTAAATGTTTCTTGCATTTTGTCTATTCTATTTCCAAGATTTTGGATCATCTTTACTATCATTATTCTGAATTCTTTTTTAGGTAGACTGCCTATTTCCTCTTCATTTGTTAGGTCTGGTGTGTTTTGACCCTGCTCCTTCACCTGATGTGTGGTTTTTTGTCTTCTCATTTTGCTTATCTTACTGTGTTTGGGGGTCTCCTTTTCACAGGCTGCAGGTTCGTAGTTCCCGTTGTTTTGGGTATCTGTCCCCAGTGGCTAAGGTTGGTTCAGTGGGTTGTGTAGGCTTCCTGGTGGAGGGGACTAGTGCCTGCGTTCTGGTGAATGAGGTTGGATCTTGTCTTTCTGGTGGGCACGTCCACGTCTGGTGGTGTGTTTTGGAGTGTCTGTGGCCTTATTATGATTTTAGGCAGCCTCTCTGCTAATGGATGGGGCTGTGTTCCTGTCTTGCTAGTTGTTTGGCATAGGGTGTCCAGCACTGTAGCTTGCTGGTCGTTGAGTGAAGCTGGGTCTTGATGTTGAGATGGAGATCTCTGAGAGATTTTTGCCGTTTGGTATTACGTGGAGCTGGGAGGTCTCTTGTGGACCAGTGTCCTGAAGTTGGCTCTCCCACCTCAGAGGCACAGCCCTGATGCCTGGCTGGAGCACCAAGAGCCTTTCATCCACACGGCTCAGAATATAAGGGAGAAAAAAATAGAACGAAAGAGGATAAAATAAAATAAAATAAAGCTATTATAATAAAAATAAGAAAATTATTAAGAATAAATGTATTCAGAGAAAAAAAATTTTTTTTAATTTTTAAAAATAGATTTAATTTTTTATAATAAAAAATAAAAAAAATTATTAAGAATAAAATTTAAGAAAAAAATTAAGAAAAATTTAATTTTTTAAAATAAAAAATATGAAAAAACTTATTAAAATTTTTTTTAATTTCTAAAAATAGAAAATAAAATATTATTAAGAAAACATTAGGAAAAAAAATTTTTTAAGTAAAAAAAAAAAAAGGACGGACCTAACCCTGGGACTAATGGTGAAAGCAAAGCTATACAAAGTCTCACCCAGAAGCATACACCTATACACTCACAAAAAAAGGAATAGGGGAAAAATTAACATATCCTGCTCCCCAAGTCCACCTCTTGAATTTGGGATGATTTGTTGTCTATTCAGGTATTCAACAGATGCAGGCACATCAAGTTGTTTGTGGAGCTTTAATCCGCTGCTTCTGAGGCTGCTGAGAGAGATTTCCCTTATCTCTTCTTTGTTCGTACAGCTCCCGGTGTTCAGTTTTGGATTTGGACCCGCCTCTGCATGTAGGTTGCCTGAGGGCGTCTGTTCCCTGCCCAGACAGAACGGGGTTAAAGGAGCAGCTGCTTCTGGGGCTCTGGCTCGCTCAGGCCAGGGGGAGGGAGCGGTACGGAGGAGGCGGGGCGAGCCTGCGGCGGCAGAGGCCAGCGTGACGTTGCACCTGCCTGAGGCGCGCCGTGCGTTCTCCCGGGGAAGTTGTCCCTGGATCACGGGAGCCTGGCAGTGGCGAGCTGCACTGGCTCCTGGGAGGGGCGGTGTGGAGAGTGACCTGTGCTCGCACACAGGCTTCTTGGTGGCGGCAGCAGCAGCCTTAGGTCTCCTGCCCGTCTCTGGGGTCCGCGCTGATAACCGCGGCTCGCGCCTGTCTCTGGGGTCCGCGCTGATAGCCATGGCTCGTGCCCGTCTCTGGAGTTTGTTTAGGTGGCGCTCTGAATCCCCTCTCCTTGTGCGCCGCGAAACAGAGGCAAGAAAAAGTCTCTTGCCTCTTCGGCAGCTCCAGACCTTTTCCCGGACTCCCTTCCAGCTAGCTGTGGTGCACTAG
Source organism: Eschrichtius robustus (assembly GCF_028021215.1). Lineage (NCBI taxonomy): Eukaryota > Metazoa > Chordata > Mammalia > Artiodactyla > Eschrichtiidae > Eschrichtius > Eschrichtius robustus. Next base: position 88,415,541 of record NC_090831.1, read on the forward strand.
CCCCTTCAGGCTGTGTTCACGCCGCCAACCCCAGTCCTCTGCCTGCAATCCGACTGAAGTCCGAGCCTCGGCTCCCAGCCCCTGCCCACCCCGGCGGGTGAGCAGACAAGCCTCTCGGGCTGGTGAGTGCTGCTCGGCGCCGAGCCTCTGTGCGGGAATCTCTCCGTTTTTCCCTCTGTGCCCCTGTTGCTGTGGGATCCGCGCCGATAGCCGCGGCTCACGTCCGTCTCTGGAGTTCGTTTCCTCTCCTTGCGCGCCGCGAAACAAAGCGGCAAGAAAAAGTCTCTTGCCTCTTCGGCAGCTGCAGACTTTTTCCCGGACTCCCTCCCGGCTAGCACCGAAGCCCAAGCCTCAGCTCCCAGCCCCTGCCCGCCCTGGCGGCCGAGCAGACACGCCTCTCGGGCTGATGAGTGCTGGTCGGCACTGAGCCTCTATGCGGGAATCTCTCCGCTTTGCCCTCGGCACCCCTGTGGCTGCGCTCTCCTCCGTGGCTCTGAAGCTTCCCCCCTCCGCCACCCGCAGTCTCTGCCCACGAAGGGGCTCCTAGTGTGTGGACACCTTTCCTCCTTCACAGCTCCCTCCCACTGGTGCAGGTCCCGTCCCTATTCTTTTGTCTCTGTTGTTTCTTTTTTCTTTTGCCCTACTCAGGTACGTGGGGATTTTCTTGCCTTTTGGGAGGTCTGACGTCTTCTGCCAGTGTTCAGTGGGTGTTCTGTAGGAGCAGTTCCCCGTGTAGATGTATTTCTACTGTATCTGTGGGAAGGAAGGTGATCTCCGCGTCTTACTCTTCCGCCATCTTCCTGATCCCTCCATTTTCATTCTTTATCATAATCCTTTGGTAGTGTCATGTTTTCTTAAGTTTTGCTTTGTTGTCTTTGTATCTGAAATAGCAGTTGCTTCCTCTAGTCTTTACTAACTGCTTCAGGAGAGAAGTAACTTCAGTCATCCCTGCTAGAGATTCTGAGGCTTCCTCAGATCAGCTATGGGTAAGCCTGCTCCACACTTCTTGCCCCCTTATGGCAGAATCCTTAAGCTTGTATGTCTTCTCTTGAGTCTGCAATGCAGAAGGTTAGGTGCTGACAATCTCCCTTGTGCTTTCCTAAGTGTGGGGCTAAAGCTCACGTTTGTGGTCTCCCTCGGGCCTACAGATTCAGTTTGACTTTTTTTTTGCATGTTCACTAGCTGTCTGCCAAAGCTTGCTCTTGATGCTATCAGGAGTGCAACAGGAAGCCACAGGGTGGGGGGTGTGTGTGGGTGAGGCACATGGAGCACTGCTGGTTCCCATTGGCTGGTCACGGAGATCCACAGGTAAGGTGTCCCCAGTGCCAGGTGGGCTAGCTTCTTTTTTTTTTTTTAATTAATTAATTAATTTTAGTTTTTTTTGGCTGTGTTGGGTCTTCGTTTCTGTGCGAGGGCCTTCTCCAGTTGCGGCAAGCGGGGGCAGCTCTTCATCGCGGTGCGCGGGCCTCTCACCATCGCGGCCCCTCTCGCTGCGGAGCACAGGCTCCAGACGCGCAGGCTCAGCAGCTGTGGCTCACGGGCCCAGCCGCTCCGTGGCATGTGGGGTCCTCCCAGACCAGGGCTCGAACGCATGTGCCCTGCACTAGCAGGCAGACTCTCAACCACTGCGCCACCAGGGAAGCCCTGGGCTAGCTTCTTGATGGGCTTCTTGATGGGACTTTGAGTTAGTAGGCTCTGTGACTCTTTAATGCCCTCCAAGAGTCCTATCTGCTGTTCTCCTAGCACCTTCCCACCCCCTCATCATGCAGCTCAAGATTCAGTAGTCTGGAGGACACAAGAGAGAAATGGGCCTCTCTGGCGGCTTCCCACATAGTTGGAGAAGCTGGGTACTCAGTCACTTGCATTTTCACCTCCAGGAGAAATCACGGGCTGAGAAGGTCTCTCTTAGCCCTGAACTGTGCCACCTTGAGGGAAGGCTAATGAGGGTAAAATCAAACTGTTCCTCTTCAAAGCATCTAAACTCACTTATTGCTCCAAAAATGTGCTGAAAATTCTCCACTGGAAACCCAGACTTTCACAAAGGTGCTCTTGTCTGTGGGTGATTGTCTGTCTAAGATAAATAGTACTTTCCAGGGGTTTCCACACTGCAGCTGAGAGGGCCTGGAGCTGGTTTGCAAGCCACTGCAGGGTCCAAGCCAGGACCTAGGTCTGTATGCCTATAAGCCAATGCATGGGCAGGAAAGATTCCTACCAGGTTGCTTGGCGATTCCTACAAAGTTGCTTGGTGTTGGATCCCTAAGCTCCCACCAGGTCATTTCTGTCTGTATATGGATACCAAATTGCTGGGGGTGGAGGACATAAATGAGGGAAAGCTTTTTCAGCCATGCTGATGTCACTTCTGAAGCTGGTCATCTTTTGCTTGTTAGGATAACTGGATAGCTGGGAAGAAATGCAGGCTCAGTGGTCTCCTCTTGGTGGTCAGATTTCTGCTCTTTGCTTTGTCCTCTTTCTTTAGGTACAATTCTTTTCAGTTCTGAAGGCTAGAAGTTCAAGATCAAGGTGTTGGAAAGCTTGATTTTTCCTGAGAACCATAAGAGAAGGATCTGTTCTGGGCCTCTCTCCTTGGCTTGCAGATGGCTGCCCTCTTGCTTCCTCTTCATATGCTTTTCCCTCTGCATACTTGAAATTCCACATATTCTTAAAGCTAGCTAACAAACACTAGTATTTCTCATCCTGGCAGTTTCAAGATATTAATTCCTTTAGCCACTGGAATCAGAGTGAACAAAAACGAATGAAATCATAGCCAGGTGACAAGGCTTTCACAAGTGCCATAAAGGTCTGGATTCAAAGACCAAGACACTTAAGGATAAAGTGCTGACTCCCTTGGGCATCTGCTGAAGGGCTCAAGGGATCTCCTCAGGGCCTGTGATGACCCAAGCAGCTGTATCCTTGGGTCTACTCCTTCCCCTAGGCTAAAGTTGCTCAGGTTCCAAACAAGCCTTGAAAAGAGTGGTAATAAAATACTGTAAATACTCACTACTTTGCAAGTGATCTTTGTCTCTGTGCTTCAAACACATGAACAGGCCCATTTACTATGGTTTACATTCTTTTGGTAACACTTTTTGGGTATGGTACTGGCAGTGCTGTAACCTGGGTCTGTGCCACTCTTCCTCACTGGACTGTGGAACATTTCTAGTCTTCATCAGAGGACCTCTGACACTCAGCACAGATTCTGCTCCTCAATCGGTTCTGCATAAAAGTTTATTCAATAAACAGGGTAGTAAATTAAGACAGAATTTTCCCTCTCTCCTTTTCCCTATGCCCCATGGGAGTATATGCTGAACTAATTAGGGGAAAGGTAGAGTGTGGAAAATATAATATTTCTCTATAAATAAGAATACTAGAAGACAAACATGATTGATGGTATTTTCAATAATTACCACAATAAAAAACCTGGAAATACCACAATAAAAATATAATTAGGTTTTAAAAGAACAGAAATTTGCATGCATATATATCCAAATAGTTCATCTGAGAACCTCAGTGCTATTTATTTCTATTACAGCTAGACACAAAATGCTCAAAGATTGAAAATATAAAGAAATGAAGACTATGGATTTATGTTTGCAGACTATTTTACTTTGAAACTGTCTGGTGTGAAAACCTAACAAACAGTTTATCAGAATTTGTATTTGATACAACTATATGTTTGTTAGAATTTCAGTGGAAAAAATTGATGAAATCCTAATGATCAATAGCCTATAGCAAATGACTCTTCTAATTAAAACGAATATGATCTTCAACTATTCTCCTAAGTTCTGCGGCTATAATTTTCTATTTATAAAAACTTTATTTTAGAGAACAAAACTGACCTTAATGCTATTTCAAGAAAGAGAATAAACATTAAATCTTCAATCTCAACTTTTAAAGCTTAGAGCTCTTTATTTAAGTATTTCTGCTAATCTTAAACTATTTTTGGTTCATTGCTAACTTTTGAAATATCTTAATGTGATTTAAGGTCGTTTTTTTTTTTTTTTTTTTTTTTTTGTCTGGATAGTGCTCATGTTTTTTGTCTTTATACCAAAGCAGTAAGGCAAGAAAGCTTTTCCTTTTCTGGATCATATAACATCTATCCATTTTAAAATTCAGGGACTATAACCATGACAAACAATCTTACCAATAGGAAATTAAGGCTGCTGTGATTTTCCTTTATATTTAAACATTAGCAGTGTTATTGCCTACAAATGCTGAATTTATAATCATTTGACCTTAAGTCACAGGACATAAATATTGCCATTTCTGTCTGTACTTCAATTCCAGCTAATAAGACATTGTTTTCACAATTACCTTTGATAAGTCTGAAGATGAAGTCAGAAAACACTACACAGAGCTGAAACTGGATGACTCTGCTACAAGGAAATAATGCTTGAGAGGACAAGAGTGGTCTTCTGGTGTCTGGTTAGTGTTGGTGCACTGTGCCCCCAGCCCCAGTGCAGGTCACACTCCAGCCAGCATGACATAGGTATGGGCACCTTCAGTACTCTAAAGGGCCTTGCCTGCTACTGCCAAAGGTGAAATGCGTGGCTTTGCAAGAACTGCCAGGTGCCAGTTAGAGTATATCATGTTTGTTGGAGGTTTGTTGAAGTATATCATTCTTTGAGGCGAGCCCTTCCAGATATATGAAAGAGAAAAATCCCATAACCTTGTCTGTAAAAGAGTTTCTAAAATGTGAATGTGAACCAGGCTTTGCAGTATACATCTACCAGTGTTAGCACCATATTTAAGTCTGAATTGAGGTAAAGATAAACTCTCAGATAGATAGACTTTGGGTAGAAATCACAGTAGCAATCTTGAATGGGGTGTTTACAGCAGTATTCTTTCTGATTAAAATAAGTTTGAAAAACTACTTGATCCCAAGTATACCTATTATACCTATCCAAGTATATAGTGAAATTGATAAATTACAAAGCTAGATATAAGCTTTTAGCAGGAGAAATGTAGTAAAACAGAACTCACATTCTTGAAATTCAAAGTATGTCATTATTGGCTTGATGAAGTCAAAGATTTTGATAAAATACTGAGCCAATATCATCACAAAGCCAGTTTATCAAATGACAATGCCCAGAAATTCTGTTTCTCAGAGTATATAGTCAAGCTTACTGTAGATGCTACCCAGTCAACATCCAGCTCCTACCTGATTTATCCCCTGCTCATTGCTCCATTTAATAAAAAAGGTAAGTAGCTTCTCTCTTCCCCAACTATTTTGATTTATGTAGAAAAACCTCTGAGACTTGGGAAGGAAAGACCCTAAAACTTGGTTAAAATTTTGAAGGTGTCCAGTATGTTTCAGCAGATGAAAACCAAGTTTAGTTAAGGGATAACTGGACAAAACACGGTAATCTTCTACTTTAGTTCCTATAAGCTGATAAGGTGAAACAATAATGTGTAAAATAAAGAACTATGAGAACTTTTCAAATTGCTTTTCCCCTCCCTTTAAACATTACTTAACATATAAGAAAATAAGAAATCTTAAATTTCTTATTTTCTAGCTTTTGGGAGTATAACACAGACTAATTTTTCAAAGGAGAATAATTACCATTATTTATTAAATAAAATATTACCTTGGAGTTTGAACAACACAGGAATTCCATCTCTAGTAAGAGCTGGTCTTGGTGCTCAGGCAGAAGTTTATCACTCAATTTGACCAAGATTCCTCAAAAACACCCATCAGCAGTATTTTCATCTGACTCTGTTGAGATTCAGATGAAAACAGGAGTAACTTCCCCCTGTAGCCTATAGAAACATTTTAGGGAAACAGTTTAAAGTTTGCTCTTAACCTAAATATTCAGCTGAATACTGCAGATCATTCCTCAGAAAACTCATGTAAACAGTCATTCTTCATTTATAAATCTGCTGGTGCTAACTGCACCTAATTGGTAATATACATGGAGGTATAGCTTAGCTATGTTTGCAAGAATGCTAATTAATATATAAGATCTTTCAGTTCCCTGTCAGTCAGTTCATTCACTTCCATGATCTTCTCTAAGTGTTCCATATATCGGCCATGGTCCTGCAGAAAGTGAGGGACCCTCATGTTTTCAGTAACTGCCAATCCTTTTAAGCGATCCACATCTTCATAAGAGACCTGAAAAAAGGAAGATGGGTTACTTTTTAAATGTGACTACCAGTTAGATTTTGAAGAGCAATTTCTTCCTTTGGTCTTAAGTGAAACTTTATGTAGACTGTTTTTGAAATTACTCTCTAATACCTGGAAAATAACAAAATTTACTGTGTTAAATAAGAATGTATTTATCTGCCCCTTCATACCATGACCATATTTTTAAAAATCAAAAGTCAGTATTTAACAATCTATCTTGGATCTACAGTTTGTCTAGAAATTAAACAACTAAACTTAATGTATGTGTGTGAAAGACTAAACCTAAACAAATCTCCTGCCTAAATCTAAATATAAGAATTGGGACTTCTCTGGTGGTCCAGTGGGTAAGACTCTGTGCTCCCAATGCAGGAGGCCCAGGTTTGATCCCTGGTTGGGGAACTAGATCCTGCATGCTGCAACTAAGAAGCCCACATGCCACAATGAAGATCCGTGTGCTGCAACTAAGACCCAGTGCAGCCAAAGTAAATAAATATTTAAATAAGTAAATAAATAAGAAAATAATCAGAATGTAAATACTGTATTATTAAGTTAGGAAAATCAGCACAATTATACATTAAATTCCTTTTTCTATTTGAGAAATAATGTTTTGTGTTAAAAATATCAAAATAAAAGCAAGAGAATTTAAGTATTTTTAAAAATTTCACCTCTTTCATTCACTTAAGAAGCCAGTCTTTCATAAATATTATATTAAGTTTAGGGGTGAAACTTTAAGTTCTATAAATTATCTTTCAACTTTTAAATTCCAAAACATAGCTGGCTTTAAGTACTATTATCTTCTGATCAACACTCCTCCTGGTTCAGTAGGAAGGCTTTAAATAAATCATGTTCATATTAAGTTTTATTTATATTTCAGTTAAAATTGAGTACTTATATCACTAAGTGTAATAGGTTATAAGAAATAGGTTTGGTGTTGATATTGGCATGGTTTTGTAATTTATCTTAAACCACTCTGAGTTTATTATAAGGAGAGAATGAGTAAACATACTGATGTTTGGAAATAAGGTTCTCATTTTAAGAAAAGAGATACACATATGGAATGGGAAAGGAGATGTAAAAAGACCTTGTGATGTCTGATTTGAATTAGACTGCCCTTATGATTTAAAACAAATATATGATATGCTCATTGAAAAGGTCCAGAAGCATCAGCACTCCAGTAGTGATGTGCACACCTTGTGCTCAAGTCTTGTTTTCTAAATACCATTTCCCACTAAAAAGAATCAAGACTTCCTTGGAGAAACATCTAATCTCAGATTTGGGTAGGAAAAGTGTAAGGTGAGCCCAGAATATTTTACTTTGCTTGAAAACATGTAGACATTTTGCTTGAAAACATGTAGATATGTTTTAAAAAACACAGGAGCAGCCATTGGAAGAGCTGAATAAAAAAGTGGAGGGAAATGTAACAGAATTCAAAGATCTCTATTTTGCAACCACCAGTGTAGTAAGTGATTTGGGCAAAATGGGCAAAAATCATCAATTGATGTTAAAATCATTTCTGGAAAGGCTGTTAGACAATGGTACATTTGAAGGTATCATCCCACAAATTAATGGAGGAAAGGTACCTTTATAATGGAGAGATCTGGCAGTAACTAACCCAGGTGATTACACACAGTATCACCAATAATGGGACAAAATATCTCTCTAATGTGAGGCACTGAAAAATGCATGACTCACTTTAGTATTCTTGGCAAAAATGTTTAACCTAAAGCTAATTACAAGGAAACAATCTGATAGTCCAGATTCTAGGAATTCTCAAGGAAATTTTCTTGGATTCTTAAAAATGTCATAAAAAAAGACGGGTGAGGGGGACTGTTATAAATTAAGAGATTAAAGATGATAAGTGAATGCAAGGCATAAATCTTGACTGGATCCTGGGTCATGAAAAAGAGCTACAAAGGACATTTTGGAGATGATCTGGGGAATATAAAATACTTTTTTAAGATATTATATGGAATCAATGATAAATTTCTTTAGAAAACATATGGTCATGTCAGAATATCCTTATTCTTGGGAGATACATACTGAAGTATGAAGGGGAGTAGAGTTATACCTGCAGCTTACTTTAAAATACTTCAGGAAAATATGCATATAAAAACTAATAATATATTCCCAAATTTCCTATTCCCTTCTTTCTCTCTTACTGTTCACAAAGAAATATTGTAATTTGGTTCTGTGACAGAACCTCATTTCTTCCCTCCTGTTATCACATAAAGGAAAATTACTCCAACAATAAAATAAAAACAGTTTCAACTTGAGTCTTATTTAATCATGAAATGAGCTGGAGGAAATGTTGACCTGGTACGTTTGCGGACTCTGTGCCATTGGTTTCACTCACCTTCCCCAGGGCCGTCAGTAGATGAAAGTCAATGGTCTCTCTATATCGGAGGATTTGCAGGATACCATCCAAGTATACCTGGTCTTTACTGAAACACCCTGGAGGAACCAGAACAGTGCTTACTTTCTGACGTTTAAAAAAATTATTAACTAAATACCAGCCCATTCACTTTACTGTAGGAGTCAGTCCTGTACTTAAAAAATAAATAGGGCAAATTAGAAATTTAACTATAATCATAACATAAAATGTAAGGTCTTGAGAAGTACCACGGTAACTACAGCCTAGTAGCTTCCCTTTAAGAATTCCTTCTCCCTGGCTCCCCACTCCCCATAATTAAAATAGCATTCTTCCCTAAAGAAACACTAGAGCAGAAACTAACAAAACATTGTAAAGCAATTATATTCCAATAAAGATGTTAAAAAAAAATACATGACTCTTAAAATTATCCCATCCTCACCTCTACCATTTGATCATAAACTTAACTTCCATGATTAACTGAAGGCATTTGGGTGGGGAGGGCTGGGAGAGGATAGTTGTAGAGTAGTTAAGTTTCAAAAGGGGCCAATGTGGAGACATGGGATTTCAGAAATTCCTGGGTTTTTTATAAGAAATAATACCCTTTACCCCATTAAAGTTAACTGTAGGTGATTTTGATACTATTCCTCCCTATAAAAACAAGAATTAGAACTGGATTTTAAAGCATATGAAAAAATATGAAATAGACATGAAGATTAGGAATAGCTCATGAGATCTGTGCTTAGATAAAAAATGGTATTCTGCTTACAAAGAAAACCTTTCTCCCATCATGACATAACTTGTGTAAATTTTTAAAAATTTTGCTCTAGAATTAAATGGACTAGAATTCTACCAAATGGAGAGTCATATAATAAATTATTGTTGAAGAGTTCCCAAGATGGTGGACTAAGAGGACCCTGAATTCACCTCCTCTCACGGGCATACCAAATCTTACAACTATTTACAGAGCAACTACGAGTGAGAAAGACTGGAACCTACCAGAAAAGATTTCTATAACTAAAGATATAAAGAAGGAACCACAAGTAGATGAGTAGGAGGGGAGAAACTGCAGTATAGTCAAGACCCATATCCTGAGGTGAGAGACCTACAGATGAGAAGATAATTATAAGTATAGAGGTTCTCCAGAAGGAGCAAGAGGTAAGAGACCCACATCAGGCTCCCCAGCCCAGGGGTCCTGTGCTGGGAAGACGAGACCCCAGAATGTTTGGTTTTGAAGGTCAGAGGAACTTACTTTCAGGAGACCCAGAGACCTGTGGAAAAGAAAGACCCCACTCTTAAAGGGGGGGGTGGTGCACACAAAATTTCACATGCTCTGGGACACAGGGAAGCAGCAGTAATTTGAACAGAGCCTGGGTCAGACCTACTGGTGATCTTGAAGAGTCTTCCAGAGAGGCAGGAGGAAATGGAGCTCACTCTGGGGACACAGGCACTGGTGGCAACCACTTTTGGGAGTTAATTCTACCACACTGAAACTGGCACTGCAAAGCACCAGTTTGGAATCCTCCCTCTAGCTTATTAGGCGTGGGACCCAGCCCCAGCCCTGCCCCCACTCACCAGCCTATAGGCACAAGTACTGGATCACCTCAGATCAAGCAATTAGCTGGGTGGAAATATAACCCCACCTACCAGCAGACAGACACCAGCCCCAGAACAACCACAGCGTGCTATGCCAGGACCTGGCCCAGCCACCAGCAGTTGGCACCAGTCCCAGGACTTGCTGGTCCTCAGCCCCAACCATCAGGGGGACAATAAAAGCTCTGAGACAACTTGGGCCCCTTAGACTGTACCCCAGGATCAGGCCGCACTTACCAGTGGGCCAACACAACCTTTGGGGCACCCCAGGCCCCACAGCCAGCTGTGTCAGGAACCAGCCAACCCACCAATGGTCCAAAACCAGTTCTGAGAATGTGGGCCCTGAAGCCAGAGGCCCCAGGACACGGCTCAGCTAGCCAATGGGCCGGCACTATCCCCATGACCCAGCTTTATCCACCAGTGGGCCTGACAGAGCCCCAGGATCTCCTGTATCCTGACGCTGCCCACCAGTGGGCAGACACCAGCCCTAGGATTCACCCAAGCCCTAGCTCTGTCTACCAGCAGGCCAACACAAGCTTTGGGACACCTCAGACCCCATACCCAACTGTGTCAGGATCCCTCCACCTCCTGCTCAGCAATCTGACAGCAGCTCTGAAATTCCTGGGCCCTGTTGTCAGACTCTGGGACCCAGCTCTGCCTGCCACTAGTCCAACAGTAACCCCGGAACCTGGCTTCACCCACCAGTGGTAGGGCAACAGCCCTGGAGTCTTATGGACCCTGATTCTGTCCACCAGTGAGCCAGCACTAGGCTTGGGGACTCTGGGGTTTTGTAATCTGCTACCTTGTGACCAAGTCCCACTAACCAGCAGCCAGCAGCATCTGCACAAGGCAGGTGCCTGGCAACCAACTGGGCTAGGGGCCAACCAAGCCTACCAGACCACCCACATAGCAAACCAAAACAGAAGGACCAATGCAGCCCTCTTAGGGGGAAACTGTAGAGCATATAGCACGGGTGACGAGAGGGGAGTGCACGGTGGGATGCATAAGACATCTCCTACAGGAGACTACTACTTCAAGGTACAGAAACATAACTAACCTACCACATACATCAAAATAGAAATAGCAACTTAGATAAAATGAGGCCACAAAGAAACATGTTCCAGATGAGGAAACAAGATAAAACCCCAGAAGAACAACTAAGTGAAGTGGAGATAGGCAATCTACCTGAGAAAGAGTTCAGAGTAATGACTGTATAGATGATGAAAGAACTTGGGAAAAGAATGGACGCACAGAGCAAGAAGTCAGAAGTTTTTAACAAAGAGTTAAAAAATATAAAGAACAACCAAACAGAGATGTAGAATATGATAAATGAAATGCAAAATACTCTAGAAGGTATCAACATTAGACTAAATGATACAGAGGAACAGATCAGTGATCTGTAGAGTACTGGAAAGCACTGCTACGGAAAAGAAAAAAGAATGAAAAGAAATTAGGACAGTTTAAGAGCCCTGTAGGACAGTATCAAGCACACTAATATGCACACTGTAGGGGTCCCACAAGGACGAAGGGGGGGGGGGAGAGAGAGAGAGAGAGAGAAGAGAGAGAGAGAGAGAGAGAAGAGAGAAGAGAGAGAGAGAGACGGAAAACAGAACAGGTGAAAACCTCCCTAACCTGGGAAAGGAACAGTCACTCAAGTCCAGAAAGTACAGAGAGTCCCATACAGGATTAACCCAAAGAGAAACCAAGACACACTGTAATTAAAATGACAAACATTAAATATAAAGAGAATATTAAAAGCAACAAGGGAAAAGCAACAAATAGCATACAACAGAATTCCCATAAACTACTGGCTGATTTTTCAGCAGAAACTCTGAAGGCCAGAACGGAGTAGAAAGATATATTTAAAGTGATGAAAGGGAAAAACCAACAGCCAAGAATAATCTACCCAGGAAGGCTCTCATTCAGATTTGATGGAGAGATCAAAAGCTTTACAGACATGCAAAAGCTAAAAGAGTCCAGCACCATCAAACCAACTTTACAACCAATGTTAAAGGAACTTCTCCTGAAGAAAAAGGCCACAACTAAAAACAAGAAAATTATAAAATCAAAATGATCATCAACAAAGGCAAACATACAGAAAATGTAGGAAATCATCCACACACAAAGCTAGTAGGGTGGTTAAAAGACAAAAGTAGTAAAATAATCTATAACCACAATGAGCAGTTAAGGGATACACAAAACAATTAGATGTAAAATATGATATGAAAAACAGCAATCATGAAGGAAGGAGAGTACAAATGTAAGATTTTTAAAATGCATTTGAAATTAAGAGCTCAGCAACTTAAATCACATATATATACATATATATATATATATATATATATATATACACACACACACACATACAGACTGCTATATAAAAAGCTCATGGTAACCTCAAAACAAACAACCATAATAGATATACACACAAAAAAGAAAAAAGAATCCAAACACAACACTAAAGATAGTCATCAAATCACAGGAGACGAGAACAAAAGAAGGGGGGAAAAAGACCTATAAAAACAAACCCCAAACAATTAACAAAACGGCAGTAAGAACATACATATCAATAATTACCTTAGGGGGAGGGGCAAGATGGCAGAAGAGTAAGACGCGGAGATCACCTTCCTTCCCACAGATACAGTAGAAATACATCTACACGTGGAACTGTTCCTACAGAACACCCACTGAACGCTGGCAGATGTCAGACCTCCCAAAAGGCAAGAAAATCCCCACGTACTTGGGTAGGGCAAAAGAAAAAAGAAATAACAGAGACAAAAGAATAGGGACGGGACCTGCACCAGTGGGAGGGAGCTGTGAAGCAGGAAAGGTTTCCACACACTAGGAAGCCCCTTCACAGGCAGAGACTGCGGGTGGCAGAGGGGGGAAGCTTCGGAACCAGGGAGGGGAGAGCGCAGCCACAGGGGTGCGGAGGGCAAAGCGGAGAGATTCCCGCACGGAGGATCGGCGCCGAGCAGCACTCACCAGCCCGAGAGGCTTGTCTGCTCACCCGCCGGGGCGGGCGGGGGATGGGAGCTGAGGCTCGGGCTTCGGTGCTAGCTGGGAGGGAGTCCGGGAAAAAGTCTGCAGCTGCCGAAGAGGCAAGAGACTTTTTCTTGCCGCTTTGTTACACGGCGTGCAAGGAAAGGGGATTCAGAGCGCCGCCTAAACGAACTCCAGAAACGGGCGTGAGCCGCGGCTATCAGCGCGGACCCCAGAGGCGGGCGCGAGCCGGGGCTAACAGCGCGGACCCCAGAGACAGGCGCAAGCCGCGGTTATCAGCGCGGACCCCAGAGACGGGCAGGAGACGCTAAGGCTGCTGCTGCCGCCACCAAGAAGCCTGTGTGCGAGCACAGGTCACTCTCCACACCGCCCCTCCCAGGAGCCTGTGCAGCCTGCCACTGCCAGGGTCCCGTGATCCAGGGACAACTTCGCCTGGAGAACGCACGGTGCGCCTCAGGCTGCTGGAACGTCACGCTGGCCTCTGCCGCCGCAGGCTCGCCCCGCCTCCTCCGTACCACACCCTCCCCCCGGTCTGAGTGAGCCAGTGAGCCAGAGCCCCCGAAGCAGCTGCTCCTTTAACCCCATTATGTCTGGGCGGGGAACAGACACCCTCAGGAGACCTACATGCAGAGGCGGGTCCAAATCCAAAGCTGAACCCCAGGAGCTGTACGAACAAAGAAGAGAAAGGGAAATCTCTCCCAGCAGCCTCAGAAGCAGCGGATTAAAGCTCCACAAACAACTTGGTGTGCCTGCATCTGTTGAATACCTGAATAGACAACAAATCATCCCATATTCAAGAGGTGGACTTAGGGAGCAGGATATGTTAATTTTTCCCCTTTTCCTTTTTTTGTGAGTGTATAGGTGTATGCTTTTGGGTGAGATTTTGTCTGTATAGCTTTGCTTTCACCATTAGTCCTAGGGTTAGGTCCGTCTGTGTTTTTTTTTTTTTCTTTTAACTTAAACAATTTTTTTCCTAATAAATGTTTTCTTAATAATTTTTTCCTTATTTTCTTTCTCTTTTTAGAAATTAAAAAAAATTTTTAATAAGTCTTTTCATATTTTTTATTTTAAAAAATTAAATCTTTTTTCTTAATTTTTTTCTTAATAATTTTTTCTTATTTACTATAAAAAATTAATAAATCTATTTTTAAAAATTAAAAAAAATTTTTTTCTCTGAATACATTTATTCTTAATAATTTTTGTCTTATTTTTTTACTATAATAGCTTTATTTTATTTTATTTTATTTTATCCTCTTTCTTTCTATTTTTTTCTCCCTTTTATTCTGAGCCATGTGGATGAAAGGCTCTTGGTGCTCCAGCCAGGCATCAGGGCTGTGCCTCTGAGGTGGGAGAGCCAACTTCAGGACACTGGTCCACAAGAGACCTCCCAGCTCCACGTAATACCAAACGGCAAAAATCTCTCAGAGATCTCCATCTCAACATCAAGACCCAGCTTCACTCAACGACCAGCAAGCTACAGTGCTGGACACCCTATGCCAAACAACTAGCAAGACAGGAACACAGCCCCATCCATTAGCAGAGAGGCTGCCTAAAATCATAATAAGGCCACAGACACCCCAAAACACACCACCAGACGTGGACGTGCCCACCAGAAAGACAAGATCCAACCTCATTCACCAGAACGCAGGCACTAGTCCCCTCCACCAGGAAGCCTACACAACCCACTGAACCAACCTTAGCCACTGGGGACAGATACCCAAAACAACGGGAACTACGAACCTGCAGCCTGTGAAAAGGAGACCCCCAAACACAGTAAGATAAGCAAAATGAGAAGACAAAAAACCACACATCAGGTGAAGGAGCAGGGTCAAAACACACCAGACCTAACAAATGAAGAGGAAATAGGCAGTCTACCTGAAAAAGAATTCAGAATAATGATAGTAAAGATGATCCAAAATCTTGGAAATAGAATAGACAAAATGCAAGAAACATTTAACAAGGATGTAGAAGAACTAAAGAGGAACCAAGCAACGATGAAAAACACAATAAATGAAATTAAAAATACTCTAGACGGGATCAGTAGCAGAATAACTGAGGCAGAAGAACGGATAAGTGACCTGGAAGATAAAATAGTGGAAATAACTATTGCAGAGCAGGATAAAGAAAAAAGAATGAAAAGAACTGAGAACAGTCTCAGAGACCTCTGGGACAACATTAAACGCACCAACATTCGAATTATAGGGGTCCCAGAAGAAGAAGAGAAAAACAAAGGGACTGAGAAAATATTTGAAGAGATTATAGTTGAAAACTTCCCTAATATGGGAAAGGAAATAGTTAATCAAGTCCTGGAAGCACAGAGAGTCCCATACAGGATAAATCCAAGGAGAAACACACCAAGACACATATTAATCAAACTATCAAAAATTAAATATAAAGAAAACATATTAAAAGCAGCAAGGGAAAAACAACAAATAACACACAAGGGAATCCCCATAAGGTTAACAGCTGATCTTTCAGCAGAAACTCTGCAAGCCAGAAGGGAGTGGCAGGATATACTTAAAGTGATGAAGGAGAAAAACCTACAACCAAGGTTACTCTACCCAGCAAGGATCTCATTCAGATTTGATGGAGAAATTAAAACCTTAACAGACAAGCAAAAGCTGACAGAGTTCAGCACCACCAAACCTGCTTTACAACAAATGCTAAAGGAACTTCTCTAGGCAAGAAACACAAGAGAAGGATAACACCTACAATAACAAACACAAAATATCTAAGAAAATGGGAATAGGAACATACATATCGATAATTACCTTAAATGTAAATGGATTAAATGCTCCCACCAAAAGACACAGACTGGCTGAATGGATACAAAAGCAAGATCCATATATATGCTGTCTACAAGAGACCCACTTCAGACCTAGAGACACATACAGACTGAAAGTGAGGGGATGGAAAAAGATATTCCATGCAAATGGAAATCAAAAGAAAGCTGGAGGAGCAATTCTCATATCAGACAAAATAGACTTTAAAATAAAGACTATTACAAGAGACAAAGAAGGACACTATATAACGATCAAGGGATCGATCCAAGAGGAAAGTATAACAATTGTAAATATTTATGCACCCAACATAGGAGCACCTCAATACATAAGGCAAATACTAACAGCCATAAAAGGGGAAATAGACAGTAACACAATCATAGTAGGGGACTTTAACACCCCACTTTCACCAATGGACAGATCATCCAAAAGGAAAATAAATAAGGAAACACAAGCTTTAAATGATACATTAAACAAGATGGACTTAATTGATATTTATAGGACATTCCACCCAAAAACAACAGAATACACATTTTTCTCAAGTGCTCATGGAATATTCTCCAGGATAGATCATAACTTGGGTCACAAATGAAGCCTAGGTAAATTTAAGAAAATTGAAATCGTATCAAGTATCTTTTCCAACCACAACGCTATGAGACTAGATATCAATTACAGGAAAAGATCTGTAAAAAATACAAACACATGGAGGCTACACAATACACTACTTAATAACGAAGTGATCACTGAAGAAATCAAAGGGGAAATCAAAAAATACCTAGAAACAAATGACAATGGAGACACGACGACCCAAAACCTATGGGATGCAGCAAAAGCAGTGCTAAGAGGGAAGTTTATAGCAATACAAGCCTACATCAAGAAACAGGAAACATCTCAAATAAACAACCTAACCTTGCATCTAAAGCAATTAGAGAAAGAAGAACAAAAAAACTCCAAAGCTAGCAGAAGGAAAGAAATCATAAAGATCAGATCAGAAATAAATGAAAAAGAAATGAAGGAAACAATAGCAAAAATCAATGAAACTAAAAGCTGGTTCCTCGAGAAGATAAACAAAATTGATAAACCATTAGCCAGACTCATCAAGAGAAAAAGGGAGAAGACTCAAATCAATAGAATTAGAAATGAAAAAGGAGAAGTAACCACTGACACTGCAGAAATACAAACGATCATGAGAGATTACTACAAGCAACTCTATGCCAATAAAATGGACAACCTGGAAGAAATGGACAGATTGTTAGAAATGCACAACCTACCGAGACTGAACCAGGAAGAAATAGAAAATATGAACAGACCAATCACAAGCACTGAAATTGAAACTGTGATTAAAAATCTTCCAACAAACAAAAGCCCAGGACCAGATGGCTTCACTGGCGAATTCTATCAAACATTTACAGAAGAGCTAACACCTATCCCTTCTCAAACTCTTCCAAAATATTGCAGAGGGAGGAACACTCCCCAACTCATTCTACGAGGCCACCATCACCCTGATACCAAAACCAGACAAAGATGTCACAAAGAAAGAAAACTACAGGCCAATATCACTGATGAACATAGATGCAAAAATCCTCAACAAAATACTAGCAAACAGAATCCAACAGCACATTAAAAGGATTATACACCATGATCAAGTGGGGTTTATTCCAGGAATGCAAGGATTCTTCAATATATGCAAAGCAATCAACGTGATACATCATATTAACAAATTGAAGGAGAAAAACCACATGATCATCTCAATAGATGCAGGGAAAGCTTTCGACAAAATTCAACACCCATTTATGATAAAAGCCCTGCAGAAAGTAGGCATAGAGGGAACTTTCCTCAACATAATAAAGGCCATATACGACAAACCCACAGCCAACATTGTCCTCAATGGTGAAAAACTGAAACCATTTCCACTAAGATCAGGAACAAGACAAGGTTGCCCACTCTCACCACTATTATTCAACATAGTTTTGGAAGCCTTAGCCACAGCAATCAGAGAAGACAAAGAAATAAAAGGAATCCAAATCGGAAAAGAAGAAGTAAAGCTGTCACTGTTTGCAGATGACATGATACTATACATAGAGAATCCTAAAACTGCCACCAGAAAACTACTAGAGCTAATCAATGAATTTGGTAAAGTAGCAGGATACAAAATTAATGCACAGAAATCTCTTGCATTCCTATACACTAATGATGAAAGATCTGAAAGTGAAATTAAGAAAACACTCCCGTTTACCACTGCAACAAAAAGAATAAAATATCTAGGAATAAACCTACCTAAGGAGACAAAAGACCTGTATGCAGAAAATTATAGGACACTGATGAAAGAAATTAAAGATGATACAAATAGATGGAGAGATATACCATGTTCTTGGATTGGAAGAATCAACATTGTGAAAATGACTCTACTACCCAAAGCAATCTACAGATTCAGTGCAATCCCTATCAAACTACCACAGGCATTTTTCACAGAACTAGAACAAAAAATTTCACAATTTGTATGGAGACACAAAAGACCCCGAATAGCCAAAGCAATCTTGAGAACGAAAAATGGAGCTGGAGGAATCAGGCTCCCTGACTTCAGACTATATTACAAAGCTACAGTAATCAAGACAGTTTGGTACTGGCACAAAAACAGAAATATAGATCAATGGAACAGGATAGAAAGCCCAGAGATAAACCCACGCACATATGGTCACCTTATCTTTGATAAAGGAGGCAAGCATATACAGGTGAGAAAAGACAGCCTCTTCAATAAGTGGTGCTGGGAAAATTGGACAGGTACATGTAAAAGTATGAGATTAGAACACTCCCTGACACTATACACAAAAATAAACTCAAAATGGATTAAAGACCTAAGTGTAAAGCCAGACACTATCAAACTCTTAGAGGAAAACATAGGCAGAACACTCTATGACATACATCACAGCAAGATCCTTTTTGACCCAGCTCCTAGAGAAATGGAAATAAAAACAAAAATAAACAAATGGGACCTAATGAAACTTAAAAGCTTTTGCACAGCAAAGGAAACCATAAACAAGACCAAAAGACAACCCTCAGAATGGGAGAAAATATTTGCAAATGGAGCAACTGACAAAGGATTAATCTCCAAGATTTACAAGCAGCTCATGCAGCTCAATAATAAAAAAAAAGAACAACCCAATCCAAAAATGGGCAGAAGACCTAAATAGACATTTCTCCAAAGAAGATATACAGATTGCCAACAGACACATGAAAGAATGCTCAACATCATTAATCATTAGAGAAATGCAAATCAAAACTACAATGAGATATCATCTCACACCGGTCAGAATGGCCATCATCAAAAAATCGACAAACACTAAATGCTGGAGAGGGTGTGGAGAAAAGGGAACCCTCTTGCACTGTTGGTGGGATTGTAAATTGATACAGCCACTATGGAGAACAGTATGGAGGTTCCTTAAAAAACTACAAATAGTACTACCATACGACCCAGCAATCCCACTACTGGGCATATACCCTGTTAAAACCATAGTTCAAAAAGAGTCATGTACCAAAATGTTCATTGCAGCTCTATTTACAATAGCCAGGACATGGAAGCAACCTAAATGTCCATCATCAGATGAATGGATAAAGAAGATGTGGCACATATATACAATGGAATATTACTCAGCCATAAAAAGAAATGAAATGGAGGTATTTGTAATGAGGTGGATGGAGTTAGAGTCTGTCATACAGAGTGAAGTACGTCAGAAAGAGAAAAACAAATACAGTATGCTAACACATATATACGGAATCTAAGGAAAAAAAAAGAAAAAGCCATGAAGAACCTAGTGGCAAGACGGGAATAAAGACACAGACCTACTAGAGAATGGACTTGAGGATATGGGGAGGGGGTGGGGTGAGATGTGACAGGGTGAGAGAGTGTCATGGACATATATACACTACCAAATGTAAAATAGATAGCTAGTGGGAAGCAGCCGCATAGCACAGGGAGATCAGCTCAGTGCTTTGTGACCGCCTGGGGGGGGTGGGATGGGGAGGGTGGGAGGGAGGGAGATGCAGGAGGGAGGAGATATGGGAACGTGTGTATATGTGTAGCTGATTCACTTTGTTATAAAGCAGAAACTAACACACCATTGTGAAGCAATTATACTTCAATAAAGATGTTAAAAAAAAAATTGCCTTAAATGTAAATGGACTAAATGCTCCAGCCAAAAGATAGAGTGGCTGAGTGGATACAAAAACAAGAACCATATATACTCTCCTACAGAAGACTCACTTCAGATCTAGAGACACACACAGACTGAAAGTGAGAGAATGGAAAAAGGTATTCCATGCAAATGGAAATCAAAAGAAAGCTGGAATAACAATACTCATATGAGACTAAATAGACTTTAAAATAAAGACTGTGGGGTGAAGTCAAGATGGCGGACTAGGAGGATGTGGAGTTTGCATCTCTGCACAACCAGGGCACCTACCAGGCACTGGTGGGGGACCATGGACACCTGAGGGGATGGGAAGAACTCCTGAGCAACTGGGTAGGACATGGGGAGGAGGAAGGGGGGAGGATAAGTGGAGGCGAGACGGACCAGTGCCCCTGTGGGGTGCCTGGGGGAGGCAAGGGGTTCCCATGCCCAGAAGGGCCCACCCATGGTTAGGGTATCAACAGGGACGGGGGAGACACTTGGGAGAGTGGATTATCAGAAGGGAACACAGTCAGCGTTTCTCCTGCCCACTAGAGCCCCAGGGAAGCCCAAGTGAGGTCCCCAGGCCTCATCATCTGCCCTCCAAGACACCCTCCAACTGCGCTGGGCCTAAACCCTGCCTCAACGCCCCGAACCATGATCTTACCTCTGAACCCACACTCCAAGGCCCCCCTCCAGCCGTGCTGCCTTTCACAGCTGAGCAGATCCTGAGCCTAAACCCCACCCCTGCCTAAGCCCCACCCCCCCACACTGCCCACCAAGTGCCAAGGCCTTTTCTAGCCTTTCTTTTTTTTTAGGTTGTGGTTCTGCTTTACCTTGTTGTTTGTTCATTTATATAGATATTTTTCTAATAAATTTTTAATTTTTCTTATTTATTTTATTCGTTATACCTTGTTATTGTTCTGCAACTTTTGGCTTGTCCCCCAAGCTTTCTTTTTCTTTTTCTTTTTTTTATTGTGGTGCTGTTTTACCTTGTTGCAGTTCTTTCACTTGTATTTTAATTTTTCCTGATATACTTTTTATTTTTCTATCTGTATTTTACTTTTTATTCTGTTATTGTACTGCTCCGTTTCTTTCCCTTTCTTTTCTTGTGCCGCACCAAGCAGCTTGTGGGATATACTGGTTCCCAGGCTGCGGGTTGGGCCTGAGCTCCTGTGGTGGGGGCGCTGAGTCCAAACTGCTGTACTAACAGAGAACCTCAGACACCAGGGAATAATAATTGGAGTGAGGTCTTGCAGAGGTCCTCATCTTGGCACCAAGACACAGCTCTACCCAACTGCCTTCAACCTCCAGTGCTGAACGAGTCAGGCCAAACAACCAGTAAGACAGGAATACAGCCCCATCCATCAAAAAAAATGAGACAACAAAAAAATATGTTACAAACGAAGGACCAAGGTAAAAACCTACAAGACTGAAAGGGCAGACAGCAGAAGCAAGAAGAACTACAATCCTGCAGCCTGTGGAACAAAAACCACATTCACAGAAAGACAGACAAGATGAAAAGGCAGAGAGCTATGTATCAGATGAAGGAACAAGATAAAACCCCAGAAAACCTACTAAATGAAGTGGAGACAGGGAAACTTCCAGAAAAAGAACCTTCCAGAATGATAGTGAAGATGATCCAGGACCTTGGAAAAAGAATGGAGGTAAAGATCGAGAAGATGCAAGAAATGTTTAACAAAGACCTAGAAGAATTAAAGAACAAACAAACAGAGATGACCAATACAATAACTGAAATGAAGACTACACTAGGAAGAATCAACAGCAGAATAACTGAGGCAGAAAAACGGATAAGTGACCTGGAAGACAGAATGGTGGAATTCACTGCTGTGGAATAGAATAAAGAAAAAAGATTGAAAAGAAATGAAGACAGACTAAGAGACCTCTGGGACAAAATTAAACGCAAAAACATTCGCATTATAGGGGTCCCAGAAGGAAAAGAGAGAGCGAAAGTACCAGAGAAAATATTTGAAGAGATTATAGTCGAAAACTTCCCTAACATGGGAAAGGAAATAGCCACCCAAGTCCAGGAAGCGCAGAGAGTCCCATACAGGAGAAACCCAAGGAGAAACATGCCAAGACACATAGTAATCAAATTGGAAAAAATTAAAGACAAACAAAAATTATTGAAAGCAGCAAGGGAAAAACGACAAGTAACATACAAGGGAACTCCCATAAGGTTAACAGCTGATTTCTCAGCAGAAACTCTACAAGCCAGAAGGGAGTGGCATGATATATTTAAAGTGACGAAAGGGAAGAACCTACAACCAAGATTACTCTACCAGGCAAGGATCTCATTCAGATTCGATGGAGAAATCAAAAGCTTTACAGACAAGCAAAAGCTAAGAGAATTCAGCACCACGAAACCAGCTCTACAACAAATGCTAAAGGAACTTCTCTAAGTGGGAAACACAAGAGAAGAAAAGGACCTACAAAAACAAACCCAAAACAATTAAGAAAATGGTCATAAGAACATACATATCGATAATTACCTTAAACGTGAATGGATTAAATGCTCCAACCAAAAGACACAGGCTCGCTGAATGGATACAAAAACAAGACCCATATATATGCTATCTACAAGAGACCCACTTCAGACCTAGGGACACATACAGACTGAAAGTGAGGGGATGGAAAAAGATATTCCATGCACATGGAAATCAAAAGAAAGCTGGAGTAGCAATACTCATATCACTTATCTCACTTAAAGATAAAATAGACTTTAAAATAAAGAATGTTACAAGAGACAAGGAAGAACACTACATAATGATCAAGGGATCAATCCAGGAAGAAGATATAACAATTATAAATATATATGCACCCAACATAGGAGCACCTCAATACATAAGGCAACTGCTAACACTTATAAAAGAGGAAATTGACAGTAACACAATAATAGTGGAAGACTTTAACACCTCACTTATACCAATGGACAGAGCATCCAAAATGAAAATAAAGAAGGAAACAGAAGCTTTAAATGACACAATAGACCAGATAGATTTAATTGATATTTATAGGACATTCCATCCAAAAACAGCAGATTACACTTTCTTCTCAAGTGCGCGTGGAACATTCACCAGGATAGATCACATCTTGGGTCACAAATCAAGCCTCAGTAAATTTAAGAAAATTAAAATCATATCAAGCATATTTTCTGACCAGAATGCTATGAGATTAGAAATGAATTACAGGGGAAAAAAACATAAAAAACACAAAAATATGGAGGCAAAACAATACTAAATAACCCAGAGATCACTGAAGAAAATCAAAGAGGAAATCAAAAAATACCTAGAGACAAGTGACAATGAAAACACGATGATCCAAAACCTATGGGATGCGGCAAAAGTAGTTCTAAGAGGGAAGTTTATAACTATACAAGCCTACCTAAAGAAACAAGAAAAATCTCAAGTAAACAATCTAACCTTACACCTAAAGGAACTAGAGAAGGAAGAACAAACAAAACCCAAAGTTAGCAGAAGGAAAGAAATCATAAAGATCAGAGCAGAAATAAATGAAATAGAAACAAAGGAAACAATAGCAAAGATCAATAAAACTAAAAGCTGGTTCTTTGATAAAATAAACCAAAGCCAGACTAATTGATAAACCATTAGCCAGACTCATCAAGAAAAAGAGGGAGAGGACTCAAATCAATAAAATTAGAAATGAAAAAGGAGAAGTTACAACAGACACTGCAGAAATACAAAGCATCCTAAGAGACTACTACAAGCAACTCTATGCCAATAAAATGGACAACCTGGAAGAAATGGACAAATTTTTAGAAAGGTATAACCTTCCAAGACTGAACCAGGAAGAAGTAGAAAATATGAACAGACCAATCACAAGCAATGAAATTGAAACTGTGATTAAAAATCTTCCAACAAACAAAAGTCCAGGACCAGATAGCTTCAGAGGTGAATTCTATCAAACATTTAGAGAAGAGCTAACACCCATCCTTCTTATACTCTTCCAAAAAATTGCAGACGAAGGAACACTCCCAAACTCATTCTATGGGGCCACCATCACCCTGATACCAAAACCAGACAAAGATACTACAAAAAAAGAAAATTACAGACCAATATCACTGATGAATATAGATTCAAAAATCCTCAACAAAATACTACCAGACAGAATCCAATAACACGTTAAAAGGATCATACACCATGATCAAGTGGGATTTATCCCAGGGATGCAAGGATTCTTCAGTATATGCAAATCAATCAATGTGATACACCCTATTAACAAATTGAAGAAGAAAAACCATATGATCATCTCAATAGATGCAGAAAAAGCTTTTGACAAAATTCAACACCGATTTATGACAAAAACTCTCCAGAAAGTGGGCATAGAGGGAACCTACCTCAACATAATAAAGGCCATATACGACCAACCCACAGCCAACATCATTCTCAATGGTGAAAAACTGAAAGCATTTCCTCTAACATCAGGAACGAGACAAGGATGTCCACTCTCACCACTACTGTTCAACATAGCTTTGGAAGTCCTAGCCACGGCAATCAGAGAAGAAAAAGAAATAAAAGGAATACAAATTGGAAAAGAAGAAGTAAAATTGTCACTGTTTGCAGATGACATGATACTACACAAAGAGAATCCTAAAGATGCCACCAGAAAACTACTAGAGCTAATCAATGAATTTGGTAAAGTTGTAGGATACAAAATTAATGCACAGAAGTCTCTTGCATTCCTATACACTAATGATGAAAAATCTGAAAGAGAAATTAAGGAAACACTCCCATTTACCATTGCAGCAAAAAGAATAAAATACCTAGAAAGAAACCTACCTAGGGAGACAAAAGACCTGTATGCAGAAAATTATAAGACACTGATGAAAGAAATTAAAGATGATACCAACAGATGGAGAGATATACCATGTTCTTGGATTGGAAGAATCAACATTGTGAAAATGACTATACTACCCAAAGCAATCTACAGATTCAATGCAATCCCTTTCAAATTACCAACGGCATTTTTTATGGAACTAGAACAAAAAATCTTAAAATTTGTATGGAGACACAAAAGACCCCGAATAGCCAAAGCAGTCTTGGGGGAAATAAACGGAGCTGGAGGAATCAGACTACCTGACTTCAGACTATACTACAAAGCTACAGTAATCAAGACAATATGGTACTGGCACAAAAACAGAAACATAGATCAATGGAACAAGATAGAAAGCCCAGAGATAACCCACGGACCTATGGCTAACTAATCTATGACAAAGGAAGCAAGGATATACAATGGAGAAAAGACAGTCTCTTCAATAAGTGGTACTGGGAAAACTGGACAGCTACATGTAAAAGAACGAAATTAGAACACTCCCTAACACCATACACAAAAATACTCATAATGGATTAGAGACCTAAATGTAAGACCAGACACTATAAAACTCTTAGAGGAAAACACAGGCAGAACACTCTTCGACATAAATCACAGCAATATCTTTTTTGATCCACCTCCTAGAGTAATGGAAATAAAAACAAACATAAACAAATGGGACCTAATGAAACTTCAAAGCAGTTGCACAGCAAAGGAAACAATAAACAAGACCAAAAGACAACCCTCAGAATGGGAGAAAATATTTGCAAATGAATCAACGGACAAAGGATTAATCTCCAAAATTTACAAGCAGCTCATGAAGCTCAATATTAAAAAAACAAACAACCCAATCCAAAAATGGGCAGAAGACCTAAATAGACATTTCTCCAAGGAAGACATACAGATGGCCAAGAAGCACATGAAAACCTGCTCAACATCACTAATTATTAGAGAAATGCAAATCAAAACTACAATGAGGTATCACCTCACACCAGTTAGAATGGGCATCATCAGAAAATCTACAAACAACAAATGCTGGAGAGGGTGTGGAGAAAAGGGAACCCTCTTGCACTGTTGGTGGGAATGTAAATTGATACAGCCACTATGGACAACAGTATGGAGGTTCCTTTAAAAACTAAATACAGAATTACCATATGATCCAGCAATCCCACTACTGGGCATATACCCAGAGAAAACCATAATTCAAAAAGACACATGCACCCCAATGTTCACTGCAGCACTCTTTACAATAGCCCGGTCATGGAAGCAACCTAAATGCCCATCGACAGACGAATGGATAAAGAAAATGTGGTACATATATACAATGGAATATTACTCAGCCATACAAAGGAACGAAATTGGGTCATTTGTTGAGAGGTGGCTGGATCTAGAGACTGTCATACAGAGTGAAGTCAGAAAGAGAAAAACAAATATCGTATATTAACGCATATATGTGGAAGCTAGAAAAATGGTACAGATGAACCAGTTTGCAGGGCAGAAATTGAGACACAGATGTAGAGAACAAACGTATGGACACCAAGGGGGGAAAGCGGCGGGGGTTGGGGGTGGTGGTGTGATGAATTGGGCGATTGGGATTGACATGTATACACTGATGTGTATAAAATTGATGACTAATAAGAACCTGCTGTGTAAAAAAATAAAATAAAATTGAAAAAAATCACAACAATAACCCTACAAGACCAAATAAATGAAAAGGAAATAGGCAACCTACCTGAAAAGGAATTCAGAGTAATGATAGTACTGATTATCCAAAATCTCGGAAACAGAATGGAGGCACGGACTGAGAAAATACAAGAAATGTTTAACAAAGACCTAGAAGAACTAAAGAACAAAGAAACAGTGATGAACAACACAGTAACTGAAATGAAAAATACACGGGAAGGAATCAATAGTAGAATAACTGAGGCAGAAGAGTGAGTAAGTGAGCTGGAACATTGAATGGTAGAAGTAACTGCTGAGGAGCAGAATAAAGAAAAAAGAATGAAAAGAATTGATGACAGTCTCAGAGACCTCCAGGACAACAGTAATGCACCAACATTTGGATTATAGGGGTCCAAGAAAAAGAAGAGAAAAAGAAAGGGTCTGAGAAAACATTTGAAGAGATTATAGTTGAACACTTCCCTAACATGGATAAGGAAATAGCCACCCAATTCCAGGAAGTGCAGAGAGTCCCATACAGGATAAACCCTAGGAAAAACACACCAAGACACATATTAATCAAACTAACAAAAATTAAATTCAAAGAAAAAATATTAAAAGGAGCAAGGGAAAAGCAACAAATAACATACAAGGGAACCCCATAAGGTTATCAGCTGATTTCTCAGCAGAAACTGTGCAGGTGATAAGGAAGTAGCATGATATATTTAAAGTGAAAAAAAAGGAAGAACCTGCAACCAAGAATACTCTACCCAGCAAGGCTCTCATTCAGATTCCACAGAGAAATCAAAAGCTCTACAGATGGGATTTCCCTGGTGGTGCAGTGATTAAGAATCCGCCTGCCAATGCAGGGACA
This sequence comes from Eschrichtius robustus, assembly GCF_028021215.1. NCBI lineage: Eukaryota > Metazoa > Chordata > Mammalia > Artiodactyla > Eschrichtiidae > Eschrichtius > Eschrichtius robustus. The sequence continues at coordinate 88,442,953 of NC_090831.1, forward strand.
CTGGTTCGATACCTGGTCTAAGAAGGTCCCACACGCCGCGGAGCAGCTAAGCCCACGCGCCACAACTACTGAAGCACGCGTGCCCTAGAGCCCATGTGCTGCAACTGCTGAGCCCACATGCCTCAACTACTGAAGCTCATGTGCTCTAGGGCCCGCATGCTGCAACTACTGAGCCTGTGTGCTGCAACTACTGAAGCCCAGGCGCCTAGAGCCCATGCTCCACAACAAGAGAAGGCACCGCAATGAGAAGCCCACACACCGCAACGAAGAGTAGCCCCCACTGGCCGCAACTAGAGAAAGCTCCCGTGCAGCAATGAAGACCCAATGTAGCCAAAAAAAAAAAAAAAACAAAAAAAGCTTTACAAACAACCAAAAGCTAAGAGAATTCAGCACCACCAGACCAGCTTTGCAACAAATGCTAAAGGAACTTATTTAGGCGGAAAAGACAAGACCAAAACTAGAAACAAACAAAAAAACCCCTAAAAGCTCAGCAGGAAAGGCAAGCACAGAGTAAAGGTAGGAAATCATCCACATACAAACATGATATCAAAACAAGCAATTGTGAGAAGAGGAGAGTACAAATGCAGGATACTGAAATGCATTTGAAATTAAAAGACCAGCAACTTAAAACAATATTTTTGTATAGAGACTGCTACATCAACAACTCTTGGTAACTGCCAACTAAAAATCGACAATAGATACACACACACACAAAAGAAAAAGGAATCCAAAAACACAACACTAAAGTTAGTCATCAAATAACAAAAGAAGAGAACAGAAGAGGAAGGGAAGAAAAAAGACTTACAAAAACCCAAAACAATTAAGAAAATGGTAACAGGAACATACATATCGATAACTACCTTAAACATAAATGGATTAAATGCTCCAACCAAAACACATAGACTGGCTGAATAGATAGAAAAACAAGACCCATATATATGCTGTCTACAAGAGACCGACTTCAGACCTACGGAAACATACAGACTGAAAGTGAGGGAGCGGAAAAAGATACTCCATGCAAATGGAAATGAAAAGAAAGCTGGAGTAGCAACACTAATATCAGACAAATAGACTTTAAAATAAAGACTGTTTCAAGACACAAAGAACAACACTACATAATGATCAAGGAATCTATCCAAGAAGATAAAACAATTGTAAATACATATGCACCCAACATAGGAGCACCTCAATATATAAGGCAAATACTATCAGCCATAAAAGGAGAAATTGACAGTAAAATAATACTAGTGGGGGACTTTAACACCCCACTTGCATCAATGGACAGATCATCCAGATAGAAAAGCCACAAGAAAACAAAGGCTTTAAATGACAATTAGAGCAGATGGATGTAACTGATATATATAAAGCATTCCATTTAAAAGCACAAGAATACATGTTCTTCTCAAGTGCACATGCAACATTTTCCAGGATAGATCACAAGCTGGGCTGCAAAGCAAGCCTCAGTAAACTGAAGAAAACTGAAGTCATATCAAGCATATTTTCCAACCACAATACTATAAGATTAGAAATCAACTACAAGAAAAACACTGTAAAAACCACAAACACATGGAGGCTAAACAGTATACTATTAAATGACCAATGGATCACTGAAGAAGTCAAAGAGGAAATCAAAAAATGTCCCAGAGACAAAAGAAAACAAAAACACAATAATCTAAAACCTATGGGACTCAGCAAAAGCTGTTTTAAGAGGAAAGTTTATAGCAATACAATCTTACCTCAGGAAACAAGGAAAATCTCAAATAACGAGCATACTCTAACACCTAAACAACTATAGAAAGAAGAACAAACAAAGCCCAAAGTTAGTAGAAGAAATCATAAAGATCAGAGCGGACATAAAAGAATTATAGATGAAGAAAACAATAGAAAAGATCAAAGAAACTAAAAGGTGGTTCTTCGAAAAGATAAAGGAAATTGATAAAACTTTATCCAAACTCATGAACAAAAAAGGGGAGAGAGCTCAAATCAATAAAATTAGAAATTAAAAAGAAGTTACAACAGACACCACAGAAATACAAAAGATCATAAGAGACTACTACAAGCAACTACATGCCAATAAAATGGACAACCTGAAAGAAATGGACAAATTCTTAGAAAGGTACAATCTCCCAAGACTGAACCAGGAAGAAGTACAAAATATGAACAGACCAATCACAAGTACTGAAATTGAAACTGTGATTAAGAAACTCCCAATAAACAAAAGTCCAGGGCAAGATGGCTTCACAGGTGAATTCTATCAAACATTTAGAGAAGAGTTAACACCTATCCTCAAACTATTCCAAAAACAAACTGCAGAGGAAAGAACACTCCCAAACTCATTCTATGAGGCCACCATCACCCTGATACCAAAACCATACAAAGTTACCACAAACAAAGAAAATTATAGGCCAATATCACTGATGAACATAGATGCAAAAAACTCAACGAAATACTAGGAAACTGAATCCAACATACATTAAAAGAATCATACAGAACTGCCCTGGTGGCGCAGTGGTTGAGAATCTGCCTGCCAATGCAGGGGACATGGGTTTGAGCCCTGGTCTGGGAAGATCCCACGTGCCTTGAAGCAACTAAGCCCGTGTGCCACAACTACTGAGCCCGTGTGCCACAACTACTGAGCCCGTGTGCCACAACTACTGAGCCTGCCCTCTAGAGCCTGCGAGGCACAACTACTGAGCCTGCGTGCCACAACTACTGAAGCCCACACACCTAGAGCCTGTGCACCACAACGAAGAGTAGACCCCACGTGCTGCAACTAGAGAAAGCCTATGCGCAGCAACAGAGGCCCAACAATGAAGACTCAATGCAGCCAAAAATAAATAAATTTATTAAAAAAAAAAAAGAATCATACAACATGATCAACTGGGATTTATCTCAGGGATGCAAGGCTTTTTCAGTATCTGCAAATCAATCAGTGTATTACACCACCTCAACGAACTGAAGAATAAAAACTACATGATCATCTCAAAAGATGCAGAAAAAGCTTTTGACAAAATTCAACACCCATTTATGATAAAAACTCTCCAGAGAGTGGGCATAAAGGGAACCTACCTCAACATAATAAAGGCCATATATGACAAGCCCACTGCCAACATCATTCTCAGTGGTAAAAACTGAAAGCATTTCCTCTAAGATCAGGAACAAGACAAGGATGTCCACTCTCACCACTTTTATACAACATAGTTTTGGAAGTCCTAGCCACGGCAATCAGAGAAGAAAAAAATAACAGGAATCCAAATTGGAAAGGAAGAAATAAAACTGTTACTGTTTGCAGAAGAAATGATACTATACATAGAAAATCCTAAAGATGCTCCCAGAAAACTGCTGAAGTTCAGTGAACTAGGTTGGATTGCAAGATGAAACAATTAATAAACACAAATCCTTTGCATTTCTATACACTAACAACAAAAGATCTCAGAAAGAAATTAAGGAAACAATCCCATTTACCATTGCATCCAAAAAAAAAAAAAACCTAGAAATAAACCTACCTAAGGAGACAAAACACCAGTACTCTGAAAACTATTAGACACTGATGAAAGAAATCAAAGATGATACAAACAGATGGAAGGATATATCATGCTCTTGCATTGGAAGAATCAATATTGTCAAAATGACTATACTACCCAAGGCAATCTACACATTCAATGCAATCCCTATCAAATTACGAATAACATTTTTCACAGAACTAGAACAAAAAATTTTTTTAATCTATATGAAAACACAAAACACCACGAATAGCCAAAGTAATCTTAAGGGGGGGAAAAAATGGACCTGGAGGAATCAGTCTCCCTGATTTTAGACTATACTACAAACTTACAATCATCAAAACACTATGGTACAGGTACAAAAACAAAAATATAGATCAATGGAACAGGACAGAAGCCCAGAAATAAACACATGCACCTGTGGTCGATTGATCTACAATAAAAAAGGTAAGACTATACAATGGAGAAACGACAGTCTCTTCAATAAATGGTGTTGAGAAAACTGGACAGCTATAGGAAAAGAATGAAATTAGAACATTCTTTTACACCATACACAAAAATAAACTCAATGAATTAAAGAACTAAATGTAAGACCTGATGTTATAAAACTCTTAGAAGAAAACATAGGAAGAACACTCTGTGAAATAAATCGCAGCAGTATCTTTTTCAATCTGTTTCCCAGAGCAACGTATGATTCAGGAATCCCACTCTTGGGCATATATCTGGCAAAAACCCTGGTTTGAAAGGATACAGGCACCCCAGTGTTCACTGCAGCACTGTTTACAGTAACCAAGACATGGAAGCAACCTACATGTCCATCGACAGAAGAGTGGATAAAGAAGATGTGGTACCTATGTCCAATGGAATATTACTCAGCCATTAAAAAGGATGAAATAATGCCATTAGCAGCAACATGAATGGACCTGGAAATTATCGTAGTAAGTGAAGTAAGTCAGACAGAGGAAAAACAAATATCATCTGATATTGCTTACATGCAAAATCTAAAAACAATGATACAAATGAACATATTTACAAAACAGAAAAAGACTCACGGACTTAGAAAGCACACTTAGGTTAACAAAGAGCAAAGGTGGAGGTCAGGGATAAATTGTGAGTTTGGGATTGAAATATACACGCTATTCTATTGAAAATAGATAACCAAGAAGGACCTACTGCATAGCATAGGGAACTCTGCTTAATATTCTCTAATAACCTATATGTGAAAAGAACTTGAGAAACAATAGATACATGTATATGTACAACTGAATCACTTTGCTGTACACCTGAAAATAAGACAACATTGTTAACCAACTATACTCCAATTTAAAATAAAAATAAAAAAACAAATGGGACCTAATGAAACTCAAAGGCTCTTGTGCAGCAGAGGAACCCACAAACAAAAGGAAAGGCAACCCACACAATGAAAGGAAAGATTTGCCAAATGATTTGACTGACAAGTGATTAATCTCCAAAATTTACAAACAGTTCATGCAGCACAATATCAAAACAAACAAACAACCCAATCAAAAAATGGGCGGAAGACCTAAATAGACATTTCACTAAAGAAGACATACAGATGGCCAACAAACATATGAAAAGATGCTCAACATCACTAATTATCAGAGAAATGCAAACCAAAACTACAATGAGGTATCACCTCACACCAGTCAGAATGGTCATCATCAAAAAATCTATAATCAATAAATACTGGAGAGGGTGTGGAGAAAAGGGAACCCTCCTACACTGTTGGTGGGAATGTAAATTGGTACAGCCAGTGGGGAGAACAGTATGGAGGTTCCTTAAAAAACTAAAAACAGAGCTACCACATGACCCAGCAATCCCACTCCTAGGCATGTATCAGGAGAAAACCATAATTTGAAAGGATGCATGCATCCTGATGTTCATTGCAGCACTATTTACAATAGCCAGGACATGGAAACAACCTAAATGTCCATCAACACAGGAACGGATAAAGATGTGGTACATATACACAATGGAATAGTACTCAGCCATAAAAAGGAACGAAACAGTGCCATCTGCTGAGACATGGATGGACCCAGAGATTGTCATACAGAGTGAAGTAAGTGAGAAAGAGAAAAACAAATATTGTATAATACTGCTTACATGTGGAATCTAGAAAAATCGTACATATGAACTTATTTACAAAGCAAAAATAGAGTCACAGATGTAGAGAACTTATGGTTACCAAGGGGGAAAGGGGGTGGGTGGGACGAATTGGGAGATTGGGATTGACATATATACACTACTATGTATAAAACAGATAACTAATGAGAACCTACTGTATAGCACAGGGAACTGTACTCAATGATCTGTGGTGACCTAAATGGAAAGGAAATCTAAAAAAGAGTGGATATATGTATACGTATAACTGATTCACTTTGTTGTCAGCAGAAACTAACACAACATTGTAAAGCAACTATACTCCAATAAAAAAAAAAACTAAATAGACATTTCACCAAAGAAGACATACAGATGGCAAACAGGCACATAGAGAGAGGCTCAACATCACTAACTATTAGAGAAATGCAAATCAAAACTACAGTGAGATATCACCTCACACCAGACAGAATGGCCATCATCAAAGAGTCTACCAACAATGAATGCTGGAGCGGGTGTAGAGAAAAGGGAACCCTCCTACTTGTTGGTGGGAATGTAAATTGGTATAGCCACTATGAAGAACAGTACGGAGGTTCCTCAAAAAACTAATAAAAGCTACCATATGATACAGCAATCCCACTGTTTGGCATATATCTGGCGAAAACCATGGTTTGAAAGGATACAGGCACCCAGTGTTCACTGCAGCACTGTTTACAATAACCAAGACATGGAAGGAACCTAAATGTCCACTGACAGAAGAGTGGATAAAGAAGATGTTGTACGTATGTCCAATGGAATATTACTTAGCCATTAAAAAGAATGAAATAATGCCATTGGCAGCAACATGAATGGACCTGGAGATTATTGTGCTAAGTGAAGCAAGTCAGACAGAGAAAGACAAATATCATCTGATATCACTTATATGCAGAATTTTTAAAAAATGATACAAATGAACATATTTACAAAACAGAAACAGACTCAAAGACTTAGAATACACACATAGAGTTACCAAAAGGGAAAGGTGGAGGGCAGGGATAAATTGGTAGTTTGGGATTGACATATACATACTACAATAATGAAAATAGATAACCAACAAGGACCTACTGTATAACACAGGGATTTCTGCTCAATATTCTCCAGTAACATAAATGGGAAAAGATTTGGAGAAACAATACATACAGGTATAGGTATAACTGAATTGGTTTGATGTACACCTGAAACTAACACAACACTGTTAATCAACTATACTCGAGTTTAAAATAAAAATTAAAAATGGGGGAGACCTTCAAGATGGCGGAAGAGTAAGACATGGACATTTCCTTCCTCCCCACAAATACGTCGAAAATACATCTACACGTGGAACACCTCCTGTAGAACACCTACTGAATGCCGGCAGAAGACCTCAGACTTCCCAAAAGGCAAGAAAATCCCCATGTACCTGGGTAGGGCAAAAGAAAAAAGAAAAAACAGAGACAAAAGAATAGGGATGGGACCTGCACCTCTGGCAGGGAGCTGTGAAGGAGGAAAAGTTTCCACACACTAGGAAGCGCCCTCACTGGCAGGGAAGTCGGGGTAGAGCTTCGGAGCCACAGAGAAGACTGAGGTAACAGGGGTGCAGAGGGCAAAGCAGAGATATCCCCACACAGAGGATCAGTGCCAACTACCACTCACTAGCCTGAGAGGCTTCTCTGCTCACCGGCCAGGGCGGGTGGGGGCTGGGAGCTGAGGCTCGGGCTTCGGAGGTCAGACCCCACGGAGAGGACTGGGGTTGGCTGTGTGAAGACAGCCTGAAGGGGGCTAGTGCACCACAGCTAGCCGTGAGGGAGTCTGGGAAAAAGTCTGGAACTGCCTAAGAGGCAAGAGACCATTGTCTCGGGGTGTGTGAGAAGAGGGTCTTCCTGCTCTGTGTGCCCTCAGATGACAGAGCACTGCCTAAGCGAGCTCCAGAGATGGGAGTGAGCTGCAGCTATTATCATGGATGCCAGAGGTGGGCATGGACCGCTACCGCTGCTGCCGCTGCCACTAAGGATCCTGTGTGCAAGTGTAGGTTACTACCCACACCCTCCCGAGAGCCTGTGCAGAATGCCACTGCCAGGGTCCCACGATCCAGGGCCAACTTCCCCAGGAGAACACACGGCACACCTCAGGCTGCTGCAATGTCATGCCAGCCTGTACCACCACAGGCACGCCCTGAATTCCAATTGTGACTACTGTACCCCTCCCTCTCCCCAACCTGAGTGAGCAGAAGACCTCTAATAAGCCGCTGCTCTAACCTGCTCCCGTCTGGGCAGGGAACAGACGCCTGAGGGCAGCCTACACCCAGAGTCAAGGCCAAAACCAAACTGAACCTCGGAGCTGTGCAAAGAAGAGAAAGGGAACTTTCTCCTGAGGTGCAGCCTCAGGAGCAGCAGACTCAATCACCCCAGTCAGCTTGGTAAACCCTGGAATATCTGAATAGACAATGAGTGTTCCCAAAATTGAGGCGGTGGACTTTGGGGGCAACTGTGGACCTGGGGTTTGCTTTCTCCATTTGATCTGTTTTTGGTTTTACTTTTATGTTAGTTTACTTTTTAGTGATTGCTTTTATTTGTGTGTTTGTTTATTGGTTCGGTTGCTCTCTTCCTTTTTCTTTCTTTCTTCTTTTGTGAGTGTGTGTGTATGTTTGTGTGATTTTGTCTGTTTAGCTTTGCTTTTACCATTTGTCTTGGAGTTCTGTACGTTTTTTTTTTCTTCCTTTTCTTCTGAGCCAAGCAGCTGGCAGTGTTGGCGCTCTGGCTGGGCGTCAGGCCTGAGCCCCTGAGGTGAGAGAGCTGAGTCCAGGACGTTGAGCCACCAGAGACCTTCCAGCCCCATGTAATATTAATCAGAGAGAGCTCTCCCAGAGATCTCCATCTCAACATTAAGACCCAGTTCCACTCACGGCCAGCAAGCTCCAGTGCTGGATGCCCCATGCCAAACAACTAGCAAGACAGGAAAACAACCCCACCCATTAGCAGAGAGGCTGCCTAACGTCATACTAAGTTCACAGACACCCCAAAACACACCACTGGATGTGGCCCTGCCCACCAGAGGGTCAAGATCCAGCCCCATCTTCTAGAACACAGGCACCAGGCCCTCCAACCAGGAAGCCTACATAAGCCACTGAACCAACCTCACCCACTGGGGGCAGACACCAGAAATAAGAGGAACTATGAACCTGAAGCCTGTGAAAAGGAGACCCCAAACACAGTAAGTTAAACAAAATGAGAAGACAGAAAAACACACAGCAGATGAAGGAGCAAGGTAAAAACACACCAGACCTAACAAATGAAGAAGAAATAGGCAGTCTACCTGAAAAAGAATTCAGAGAAATGATAGTAAAGATGATCCAAAAATCTCAGAAATAGAATGGAGAAAATACAAGAAACGTTTAACAAGGACCTAGAAGAACTAAAGAGCAAACAAAAGATGAGCAACACAATAAATGAAATTAAAAATACTCTAGAAGGAATCAACAGCAGAATAACTGAGGCAGAAGAATGGATAAGTGACCTGGAAGATAGAATAGTGGAAATAACTGCTGCAGAGCAGATAAAAGAAAAAAGAATGAAAAGAATTGTGGACGGTCTCAGAGACCTCTGGGACAACATTAAATGCTCCAACATTCAAATTACAGGGGACCCAGAGAAGCAGAGAAAAAGAAAAAGTCAGAGAAAATATTTGAAGAGATTATAGTTGAAAACTTCCCTAACATGGGAAAGGAAATAATCAAGTCCAGGAAGCGCAGAGAGTCCCATACAGGATAAATCCAAGGAGAAACACACCAAGACACATATTAATCAAACTACCAAAAATTAAACACAAAGAAAAAATATTAAAAGGAGCAAGGGAAAAGCAACAAATAACATACAAGGGAATCCCCATAAGGTTAACAGCAGATCTTTCAGCAGAAACTCTGCAAGCCAGAAGGGACTGGCAGGACATATTTAAAGTGATGAAAGGGAAAAACCTACAACCAAGATTACTCTACCCAGCAAGGATATCATTCAGATTCGACGGAGAAATTAAAACCTTTACAGACAAACAAAAGTTAAGAGAATTCACCACCACCAAACGAGCTTTACAACAAATGCTAAAGGTACTTCTCTAGGCAGGAAACAGAAGAGAAGGAAAAGACCTATAAAAACAACTGAACAACTAAGAAAATGGTAACAGGAACATACATATTGATAATTGCCTTAAATGTAAACGGATTAAATGCTCCAAATAAAAGACACACACTGGCGCAACAGATACAAAAACAAGACCCGTATATATGCTGTCTACAAGATACCCACTTCAGACCTAGGGTCACATACAGACTGAAAGTGAGGGGATGGAAAAAGATATTCCATGCAAATGGAAATCAAAAGAAAGCTGGAGTACCAATTCTCATATCAGACAAAATAGACTTTAAAGTAAAGACTATTACAAGGCAAAGAAGGACACTACATAATGATCAAGGGATCAATCCAAGAAGAAGGTACAGCAATTGTAAATATTTATTCACCCAACATAGGAGCACCTCAATACATAAGGCAAATGCTAACAGCCATAAAAGAGGAAATTGACAGTAACACAATCATAGTAGGGGACTTTAACACCCCACTTTCACCAATGAAGAGATCATCCAAAATGCAAATAAATAAGGAAACACAACTTTTAAATGATACATTAAACAAGATAGAAACCCTCCAGAAAGTGGGGATAGAGGGAACCTACCTCAACATAATAAAGGCCATATACGACAAACCCACAGCCAACATCATTCTCAATGGTGAAAAACTGAAAGCATTTCCTGTAAGATCAGGAACAAGAGAAGGGTGCCCACTCTCACCACCATTATTCAACATAGTTTTGGAAGTTTTAGCCACAGCAATAAGAAAAAGAAATAAAAGGAATCCAATTTGGAAAAGAAGAAGTAAAACTGTCACTGTTTGCAGATGACATGATACTATACATAGAGAATCCTAAAGATGCTACCAGAAAACTACTAGAGCTAATCAATGAATTTGGTAAAGTAGGACACAAAATTAATGCACAGAAATCTCTTGCATTCCTATACACTAATGATGAAAAATCTGAAAGAGAAATTAAGGAAACACTCCCATTTAGCACTGCAACAAAAAGAATAGAATACCTAGGAATAAACCTACCTAAGGAGACAAAAGACCTGTACGCAGAAAACTATAAGACACTGATGAAAGAAATCAAAGATGATACAAACAGATGGAGCGATATACCATGTTCTTGGATCGGAATACTCAACACTGTGAAAATGGCTATACTACCCAAAGCAGTCTACAGATTCAATTAAATCCCTATCAAACTACCAATGGCATTTTTCACAGAACTAGAACAAAAAATTTTACAATTGGTATGGAAACACAGAAGACGTGAATAGCCAAAGCAATCTTGAGAAAGAAAAACGGAGCTGGAGGAATCAGGCTCCCTGACTTCAGACTATACTACAAAGCTACAGTAATCAAGACAGTATGGTACTGGCACAAAAACAGAAATATAGATCAATGGAACAAGACAGAAAGCCCAGAGATAAACCCATGTACATATGGTCACCTTATTTTTGATAAAGGAGGCTAGAATATACAATGGAGAAAAGACAGCCTCTTCAATAAGTGGTGCTGGGAAAACTGGACAGCTACATTTAAAAGAATGAAATTAGAACACTCCCTAACACCATACACAAAAATAAACTCAAAATGGATTCGAGACCTAAATGTAAGACCAGACACTATAAAACTCTTAGAGGAAAACATAGGAACGCTCTGACATAAATCACAGCAAAATCTTTTTTGATCCAGCTCCTAGAGTAATGGAAATAAAAACAAAAATAAACAAATGGGACCTAATGAAAGTTAAAAGCTTTTGTACAGCAAAGGAAACTACAATCAAGACAAAAAGACAACTCTCAGAAAGGGAGAAAATATTTGCGAATGGATCAACGGACAAAGGATTAATCTCCAAAATATATAAACTCATGCAGCTCAATATTAAAAAAACAAACAACCCAGTCCCAAAATGGGCAGAAGACCTAAATAGACATTTCTCCAAAGAAGACATACAGATGGCCAAGAAGCACATGAAAACCTGCTCAACATCCCTAATTATTAGAGAAACGCAAGTCAAAACTACAATGAGGTATCACCTCACACCAGTTAGAATGGGCATCATCAGAAAATCTACAAACAACAAATGCTGGAGAGGGTGTGGAGAAAAGGGAACCCTCTTGCACTGTTGGTGGGAATGTAAATTGATACAGCCACTACGGAGAACAGTATGGAGGTTCCTTAAAAAACTAAACATAGAATTACCATACGACCCAGCAATCCCACTACTGGGCATATACCCAGAGAAAACCATAATTCAAAAAGACACATGCACCCCAATGTTCATTGCAGCACTATTTACAACAGCCAGGTCATGGAAGCAACCTAAATGCACATCAACAGACGAATGGATAAAGAAGATATGGTGGTACATATATACAATGGAATATTACTCAGCCATACAAAGGAACGAAATTGGGTCATTTGTTGAGAGGTGGATGGATCTAGAGACTGTTATACAGAGTGAAGTAAGTCAGAAAGAGAAAAACAAATATCGTATATTAACGCATATATGTGGAAGCTAGAAAAATGGTACAGATGAACCGGTTTGCGGGGCAGAAATTGAGACACAGATGTAGAGAACAAACGTATGGACACCAAGGGGGGAAAGCGGCCGGGGGGTTGGGGGTGGTGGTGTGATGAATTGTGAGACTGGGATTGACATGTATACACTGATGTGTATAAAACTGATCACTAGTAAGAACGTGCTGTATAAAAAAATAAATAAAATAAAATTCAAGAATTAAATAAATAAAGAAATTAATAAAAATAAAAAGAAACAAAATTGAGTTATTTGTAGTAAGGTGGATGGACCTAGAGTCTGTCACACAGACTGAAGTAAGTCAGAAAGAGAAAAACAAATACCGTATGCTAACACATATATATGGAATAAAAAAAAAATGGTTCTGAAGAACCTAGGGGCAGGACAGGAATAAAGACGCAGAGGCAGAGAATGGACGTGAGGACACAGGCGGGGGGGAAGGGCAAGCTGGAGCGAAGTGAGAGAGTAGTATATATATACTACCAAATGTAAAATAGATAACTACTGGGAAGCAGCTGCATTGCACAGGGAGATCCACTCAGTGCTTTCTGACCACCTAAAGGGGTGGGATAGGGAGGGTGGGATAGGGAGGGTGGGAGGGAGGCTCAAGAGGGAGGTATTATGGGGATGTATGTATACATACAGCGGATTCACTTTGTTATACAGCAGAAACTAACAACACTGTAAAGCAATTATACTCCAATAAGATGTAAAAAATACATAAATATAGTAGTACAAAAAAAAAAAAAGGGACCTAATGAAACTCAAAAGCTTTTGCACAGCAGAGGAAATCATAAACAAAAGGAAAGACAACCCACACAATGGGAGAAAATACTGGCAAATGATGCGTCCAACAAGGGATTAATCTCCAAAGTTTACAAACAGCTCATGAACATCAATATCATAAAAAGCAAACAACCCAATCAAAAAATGGGCAGAAGACCAAAACAGACATTTCTCCAAAGACAGACAGATGGCCACAAGGCACATGGAGAGACGCTCAACTTTGCTAATTATTAGATAAATGCAAATCAAAACTACAATTAGATATCACCTCACACCAGTCAGAATGGCCATCATCAAAAATGTACAAACATGGGATCCAGAACTCGACTTCCTGTATATGTAAAATAAAAGAGCTGAATAGAACCTGAAAAAAAAAATCTACAAACAATAAATGCTGAAGAGGGTGTTGAGAAGAGAACCCTCCTAGACTGTAGGTGGGAATGTAAATTGGTACAGCCACTATGGAGAAAAATATGGAAGTTCCTTAAAAAAATGAAAAATAGAGCTACCATATGATCCAGCAATGCCACTCCTGGGCACATATCTGGCAAAAACCATGGTTTGAAAGGATACACGCACCCCAATGTTCATTGCCGCACTGCTTACAGTAACCAAGACATGGAAGCAACCTAAATATCCATCAACAGAAGAGTGGATAAAGAAGATGTGGTAAATATGATCAATGGAATATTACTCAGCCATTAAAAAGGATGAAATAATGCCACTGGCAGCAACATGAATGGACCTGGAGATTATCATACTTAGTGAAGTCAGTCAGACAGAGAAAGACAAATATCTTCTGATATCGCTATATGGAGAATCAAGAAAATGATACAAATAAAGTTATTTCCAAAACAGAAACAGATTCACAGACTTAGAATACAAACTTATGGTTAACAAAGGGGAATGGTAGGGGGCAGGGATAAACTAGCAGTTTGGGACTGATATATATACACTACAATAATGAAAATAAATAACCAACAAGGACCTACTGTATAGCCAAGGGAACTGTGGTCAAATTCTGTAGTAACTAAATGGGTAAAGAACTTCGCATAACTGAAGCACTTCACTGTATACCTGAAACTAACACAACATTGTTAATCAACTATACTCCAATATAAAATAAATATTAAAAAACTTTTTAAAAAACAAAAAAACAGTATGATGAGAAACAAAAAAAAACAGTGTTCAAGATCTCTCCCTATTAAAAGTGGCTAAAGGGACATTGCCACCAAAACTAATTCATGAACCCTGACTGGACCTAGATTTTTTTTTTTTTTTTTAACATCTATAAAGACATTTTTGGAACAGTTGGGGAAATTTAAATACCGTATATGGGGTAGTTGATATTGCTGAATTACCACTCACTTTCTTAAGTGTGATAGCGATACTGTTTTAAGTAGAAGAGAACGTTTTTAGTCTTAGGAGATGCATGCTCAATTTTTTAAGGAATGAAATGCCAAGTGTACAACTTGCTTTTAAAAAGTCACAGAGAATAGCATCAAGAAAGTGAAAAGACAACAGAGTAGTAGAAAATATTTGTAAATGATTATTTGACAAGAGATTTTTATCTAGAATATACAAAAAACTCTTAACACCTCAATAATAAAAAGCAAACCAATTAAAAATGGGTAAATGATCTAAACAGACAGTTCTCCAAAGAAAATACATAAATAGCCAATAATCACATGAAAAGATGCTCAACATCACTAGTCACCAGGAAAATGCAAATCTAAACCACAGTGAGTTAACCACTACACACCCACTAGGGATGGTTACAATATTAATTTAAAAAATGAAAACAGTAGGTGTTGGTGAGGATTTGGAGAAATAGAAATCGTCATACACTGCAGTGGGAATGTAAAATGGTGCATTCACTTTGGAAACGTGGCAGTTCCTCAAAAGGCTGAGCACAGAATTACCATATAACCCCAAAATTCTACTCCTAAGCATATACTCAAGAGAATTACCAGCATAAACTTATGAATAAAGGCTCAAAATAGCATTATTCATAACAGCTAAAAAGTGGAAACAACCCAAATGCCCATTAACTGGTGAAAGGATAAATAAAAGGTGTCATATCCATGCACTGGATTATTATTCAGCAATAAAAAGGATTGATATACTGATACATGCTACAATATGAACGAACTTTAAAAATATTATGCTAAGTAAAAATAAATAAATAAATAAATATTATGCTAAGTAAAAGAAGCCAGCCACAAAGGATCACATATTATATGATTTCATTTATATGAAATGTTCAAAAGAGGCAAAACTAATAAAAGCAGATTAATGGTTATTTATCACTAGGAGCAATGGGGAGAGAGAATAGGTAATGACTGCTAATGGGTACAAGTTTCTTTTTGGGTGATGAAACGTTCTGGAATTAGACAGTGGTGTTGGCTGCGCAACTCCACAAATATTATAAAAATCACTGAACTGTACATTTTAAATGGGTGAATTATATGTCATGTGAATTATATATCTCAATAAAGCTGTTTTTAAAGTCAAAGAGGAAGAGAGAAAGCAAAAATGGCAAAATATTAACAATCGGTGAATCCAGAGGAAGGGTATAAAAGTGTTAATTCTTTCATTATTTCCCTATTTCTGTAGGTTTGAAAATTTTCAAAATGAGATGGGAAAAACAATGCTAACAAAATGTGGTTTGGGAAAACTAGAACTGACCTCAAGTAACAAAGGTTTAATTTTTCATAGTTGAGTGGATTCTCTGATGGGAAGATTAGGATATATCCAAAATCAATAGACAATTACCCAGTCCCGCAGCCAGTGAGCCGGGCACGGAGCCACCCACTTGCACTGTGCCCACCGCAGCCGAACCCGGCTCCTGCAGGAGCCAAACGGAGAGCGGGGATCGTGAGCCCCGGCCAGAGCGAGTGCGCACAGCCGCCGCTGAGTCAGCACCTGGAGGACATGAAGAAATGGATGGAAGATAAGAGCAAAGCGAGACTTAGGCTTAAAAGCAGGTTGCCAACTGCAAGTTTGAACTCTGTTCTCAGAAGACACAAGGGACGCCTTTCCTAAGCCTGTAAATAAGCCCTGCCCTTGGTGCCTAAGGAAGGGGTTAGTGAAAGTCAGCCTGAGAGTCAACTAACTGCTGAACAATCATCGACAGGAAGACACTGGAACTCACCAAAAAAGATACCCCACATCCAAAGACAAAGGAGAAGCCACAATGAGACAGTACGAGGGGCACAATCACAATAAAATCAAATCCCATAACTGCTGAGTGGGTGACTCACAAACTGGAGAACACTTATACCACAGAAGTCCACCCACTGGAGTGAAGGTTCTGAGCCCCACGTCAGGCTTCTCAACCTGGGGGTCCAGCAACGGGAAGAGAAATTCCTAGAGAATCAGACTTCGAAGGCCAGCAGGATTTGATTGCAGGACTTCGACAGGACTGGGGGAAACAAAGACTCCACTCTTGAAGGGCACACACAAAGTAGGGTGCGCATCAGGACACAGGGGAAGGAGCAGTGACCCCAAAAGAGACTGATCCAGACCTACGTGCCAGTGTTGGAGGGTCTCCTGCAGAGGTGGGGGGTGGCTTTGTCTCACTGTGAGGACAAGGACACTGGCAGCGGAAGTTCTGGGAAGTACTCCTTGGCGTGAGCCCTCCCAGAGTCTGCCATTAGCCCCACCAAAGAACCCGGGTAGGCTCCAGAGTTGGGTTGCCACAGGCCAAACAACCAACAGGGAGGGAACCCAGCCCCACCCATCAGCAGACAAGTGGATTAAAGTTTTACTGAGCTCTGCCTACCAGAGCAACACCCAGCTCTACCCATCACCAGTCACTCCCATCAGGAAACTTGCACAAGCCTCCTAGATAGCCTCATCCACCAGAGGGCAGACAGCAGAAGCAAGAAGAACTACAATCCTGCAGCCTTTGGAAAAAAACCACATTCACAGAAAGATAGACAAGATAAAAAGGCAGAGGGCTATGTCCCAGATGAAGGAACAAGATAAAACCCCAGAAAAACAACTAAATGAACTGGAGATTGGCAACCTTTCAGAAAAAGAATTCAGAATAATGATAGTGAAGATAATCCAGGACCTTGGTAAAAGAATGGAGGCAAAGATCGAGAAGAAGTAAGAAACATTTAACAAAGACCTAGAAGAATTAAAGAAAAAACACCTAGAAGAATTAAAGAACAAACAAACAGAGATGAACAATACAATAACTGAAATGAAAAATACACTAGAAGGAATCAATAGCAGAATAACTGAGGCAGAAGAACGGATAAGTGACCTGGAAGACGGAATGGTGGAATTCACTGCTGTGGAAGAGAATAAAGAAAAAAGATTGAAGAGAAATGAAGACAGCCTAAGAGACCTCTGGGACAACATTAAATGCAACAACATTCACATTATAGGGTCCCAGAAGCAGGAGAGAGAGAGAAAGGACGCGAGAAAATATTTGAAGAGATTATAGTTGAAAAATTCCTTAATATGGGAAAGGACATAGCTACCTAAACCCAGGAAGTGCAGACAGTCCCATACAGGATAAACCCAAGGAGAAACATGCTGAGACACACAGTAATCAAACTGGAAAAAATTAAAGACAAACAAAAATTACTGAAACCATCAAGGGAAAAACGACAAATAACATACAAGGGAACTCCCATAAGGTTAACAGCTGATTTCTCAGTAGAAACTCTACAAACCAGAAGGGAGTGGCACGATATATTTAAAGTGACGAAAGGGAAGAACCTACAACCAAGATTACTCTACCAGGCAAGGATCTCATTCAGATTCGATGGAGAAATCAAAAGCTTTACAGACAAGCAAAAGCTAAGAGAATTCAGCACCACCAAACCAGCTCTACAACAAATGCTAAAGGAATTTCTCTAAGTGGGAAACACAAGAGAAGAAAAGGACCTACAATAACAAACACAAAACAATTAAGAAAATGGTCATAGGAACATACATATCAATAATTACCTTAAACGTGAATGGATTAAATGCTCCAACCAAAAGACACAAGCTCGCTGAATGGATACAAAACCAATACCCATTTATATGCTGTCTCCAAGAGACCCACTTCATACCTAGGGACACATACAGGCTTAAAGTGAGGGGATGGAAAAATATTCCATGCAAATGGAAATCAAAAGAAAGCTTGAGTAGCAATACTCATACCAGATAAAATAGACTTTAAAATAAAGAATGGTACAAGAGACAAGGAAGGACACTACATAATGATCAAGGGATCAATCCAAGAAGAAGATATAACAATTATAAACATATAATTGTTTATATTATATGTTTATAATATAAACACCAACACAGGAGCACCTCAATACATAAGGCAACTGCTAACAGCTACAGAAGAGGAAATTGACAATAACACAATAATAGTGGGGGACTTTAACACCTCACTTACACCAATGGACAGATCATCCAAACAGAAAATTAATAAGGAAACACAAGGTTTAAATGACACAACAGGCTAGATAGATTTAATTGATATTTATAGTACATTCCATCCAAAAACAGCAGATTACACTTTCTTCTCAAGTGCGCACGGAACATTCTCCAGGATAGATCACATCTTGGGTCACAAATCAAGCCTCAGTAAATTTAAGAAAACTGAAATCATATCAAGTATCTTTTCTGACCACAATGCTATGAGATTAGAAATCAATTATAGGGAAAAAACCATAAACAACACAAACACATGGAGGCTAAACAATACGTTACTAAATAACCAAGAGATCACTGAAAAAATCAAAGAGGAAATCAAAACATACCTAGAGACAAATGACAATGAAAACACGATGATCCAAAACCTATGGGATTCAGCAAAAGCAGTTCTAAGAGGGAAGTTTATAGCAATACAAGCCTACCTCAAGAAATAAGAAAAGTCTCAAATAAACAATCTAACCTTACACCTAAAGGAACTGGAGAAAGAAGTACAAACAAAACCCAAAGTTAGTAGAAGGAAAGAAATCATAAAGATCAGAGCCAAAATATATGAAATAGAAACAAAGAAAACAATAGCAAAGATCAATAAAACTAAAAGCTGCTTCTTTGAGAAGATAAACAAAATTGATAAACCATTAGCCAGACTCATCAAGAAAAAAAGGGAGAAGACTCAAATCAATAGAAATAGAAATGAAAAAGGAGAAGTAACAACTGACACTGCAGAAATACAGAGGATCATGAGAGATTACTACAAGCAACTCTATGCCAGTAAAATGGACAACCTGGAAGAAATGGACAAATTCTTAGAAAAGCACAACCTTCCAAGACTGAACCAGGAAGAAATAGAAAATATAAACAGACCAGTCACAAGCACTGAAATTGAGACTGTGATTAAAAATCTTCCAACAAACAAAAGCCCAGGACCAGATGGCTTCACTGGCGAATTCTATCAAACATTTAGAGAAGAGCTAACACCTATCCTTCTCAAACTCTTCCAAAATATAGCAGAGGGAGGAACACTCCCAAACACATTCTACGAGGCCACCATCACCCTGATACCAAAACGAGACAAAGATGTCACAAAGAAAGAAAACTACAGACCAATATCACTGATGAATATAAATGCAAAAATCCTCAACAAAATACTAGCAAACAGAATCCAATAACACATTAAAAGGATCATACACCATGATCAAGTGATATTTATCCCAGGGATGCAAGGATTCTTCAATATACGCAAATCAATCAATGTAATACACCATATTAACAAATTGAAAAATAAAAACCATATGATCATCTCAATAGATGCAGAAAAAGCTTCTGACAAAATTCAACATCCAATTATGATAAAAAACTCTCCAGAAAGTGGGCAGAGAGGGAACCTACCTCAACATAATAAAGGCCATATACGACAAACCCACAGCCAACATCATTCTCAATGGTGAAAAACTGAAACCATTTCCACTAAGATCAGGAACAAGACAAGGATGTCCACTCTCACCACTATTATTCAACACAGTTTTCGAAGTCCTAGCCACGGCAATCAGAGGAGAAAAAGAAATAAAAGGAAACCAAATTGGAAAAGAAGAAGTAAAACTGTCACTGTTTGTAGATGACATGATACTATACATAGAGAATCCTAAAGATACCACCAGAAAACTACTAGAGCTAATCAATGAATTTGGTAAAGTAGCAGGATACAAAATTAATGCACAGAAATCTCTTGCATTCCTATACACTAATGATGAAAAATCTGAAAGAGAAATTAAGAAAACACTCCCGTTTACCATTGCAACAAAAAGAATAAAATTCCTAGGAATAAACCTACCTAAGGAGACAAAAGACCTGTATGCAGAAAACTGTAAGACACTGATGAAAGAAATTAAAGTTGATACAAACAGATGGAGAGATATATCGTATTCTTGGATTGGAGAATCAACATTGTGAAAATGACTATACTACCCAAAGCAATCTACAGATTCAATTAAATCCCTATCAAACTACCAATGGCATTTTTCACAGAAGTAGAACAAAAAATTTCACAAGTCGTATGGAAACACAAAAGACCCCAAGTAGCCAAAGCAATCTTGAGAAAGAAAAATGGAGCTGGAGGAATCAGGCTCCCAGACTTCAGACTATACTACAAAGCTACAGTAATCAAGACAGTGTGGTACTGGCACAAAAACAGAAATATAGATCAATAGAACAGCATAGAAAGCCCAGAGATAAACCCACACACATATGGTCAACTAATCTATGACAAAGGAGGTAAGGATATACAATGGAGAAAAGACAGCCTCTTCAATAAGTGGTGCTGGGAAAACTGGACAGCTACATGTAAAAGAATGAAATCAGAACACTCCCTAACACTATACACAAAAGTAAACTCATAATGGATTAGAGACCTAAACGTAAGACCAGACACTATAAAACTCTTAGAGGAAAACATAGGAAGAACACTCTTTGACATAAATCACAGCAAGATCCTTTTTGATCCAGCTCCTAGGGTAATGGAAATAAAAACAAAAATAAACAAATGGGACCTAATGAAACTTAAAAGCATTAGCACAGCAAAGGAAACCATAAAGAAGACAAAAAGACAACCCTCACAATGGGAGAAAATATTTGCAAATGAAGTAACTGACAAAGAATTGATCTCCAAAATTTACAAGCAGCTCACGCAGCTCAATATTAAAAAAACAAACAACCCAATCCAAAAATGGGCAGAAGACCTAAATAGACATTTCTCCAAAGAAGACATTCAGATGGCAAAGAAGCACATGAAAAGCTGCTCAAGATCAGTAATTTTTAGAGAAAATGCAAATCAAAACTACAATGAGGTATCACCTCACACCAGTTAGAATGGGCATCATCAGAAAATCTACAAACAACATATGCTGGAGAGGGTGTGGAGAAAAGGGAACCCTCTTGCGCTGTTGGTGGGAATGTAAATTGATACAGCCACTATGGAGAACAGTATGGAAGTTCCTTAAAAAACTAAAAATAGAGTTACCATATGACCCAGCAATCCCACTACTGGGCATATACCCAGAGAAAACCATAATTCAAAAAGACACATGCACCCCAATGTTCACTGCAGCACTATTTACAATAGCCCGGTCATGGAAGCAACCTAAATGCCCATCGACAGACAAATGGATAAAGAAAATGTGGTACATATATACAATGGAATATTACTCAGCCATAGTAAGGAATGAAATTGGGTCATTTGTAGAGACGTGGATCAATCTAGGGACTGTCATACAGAGTGAAGTAAGAAAGAGATAAACAAATATCGTATATTAACGCATATATGTGGAACTTAGAAAAATAGTAGAAACGAACCGGTCTGCAGGGCAGAAATTGAGACACAGATGTAGAGAACAGATGTATGGATACCAGGGAGGGAAAGCAGCGGGAGGGTGGTGGTGGTGGTGTGATGAATTGGGAGATTGGGATTGACATATATACGCTAATATGTGAAACATGGATAACTAGTGAGAACCTGCTTTTTTAGGAAATAAAATTCTGTTTTATAAAATAAAATTCAAAAATTAAAAAAAAAGACAATTATGCAATAAATCAGAAAATCTACTGTCAAGGGACACACACCTGGTTGGGAGGTATCAGTCCATCCCCTCTTGGCTCGTACACAATAATCCCATCTTGTATTGGGGTCCTTGACAAACTTTCCAATATCTTTGAATAATTCACAAAAAGACATGTGGCTGGCTCGATAAACAGTGTAGTAGAGGAGGGCAGCCCTCCATAAAAAGGGGTCTCTTCTAAACAGGACACTGTGAATACTTGCCAGTCCTTCCTCTGTGGGATTGTTTGGCTTTAGCTCATGTTTTTTACGGCCAGTCCAACTGTTCCATGGCTGCTGAAGGTTGTTAATACCTCGAAAATAATGTGTGCCTATGGAGAAGAAAAAGGCACATGAAAAGTAAGAAATGCCATTCTTATTTTAATTCTTCTCCAAAAAAAGATTCTACCAACAGTTCTAAAACCAAATTGATGTGTACCTACAAATCAAAACAAAGTAGAAAATGATCTGACACTAATGCCCTTTGGTTTGAAGGAGTACACAGCCTTCAGAAGGATTACATGTCTCATTAGAAGAGGTATAACTTTTACAGCAATTTACTTTCTTTTTAAGAGTCGAATTATAGACTTGATATTTGAAAAGAATCTTAGAGATCACTTAATTCAATTCCCTCAGTTGAAGATGGGGGAACTGAAATCCAGAGGAGTTAAATGACTCTCCAAGCTTAATACAGCTAGCTATACAGTACCCTAAAAAATCTAATTTGAAATGAGACATTAATATCTTAGCTTTAGTTCAAGTGACACCTAACAATTTCGTTACTTTTTGCCAAATATTACTAAGAAAAACTGCATTATAAACGAACAAGTCCTTGAAGTAATTTCTGCTATTACAACTGAATAAATGGAGAAGGGTTGCCCCCTACCTATTTCATGCCTCAGCATTCCTTCCAGCCAATGCTCACGTGCAGTGCAAACATTGATGGTCAGTGTTGGACATCCATTTACTACTGTCATGGAAGCTCGGGAAAGCAGGTCCTCAGTGAGATGAACTACAATCTAAGGAGCAAGAGTTAAAATACATATATATATATACACATATATAAAAGACAAAATGTAGAAGGCAGGGGGAGAAAGTTTTCACGGAAAACAATGGACCCATAAATTAACACCTTTTTCTTTTGTTTACACCATCTTGAATCTCCCAGAAACCAAGAAGATGAAATGCAGACCCTTGCAATTTTGAGCCTTTGGGAACTCAAAAACCTTTACTGGATTGAAAGAAAAGTAGACAGCTGTGCTGAGGAAGACACAGAGAACTGAAATTGTGCCTCTGCAGTGCTCTCAAATATAGTCCCCGGGCTGGAATAATGCAAAGGAAGGTACAGGAGCCAGAGTCCTGGTCACTGCTGGGCCAAAGCTTATTTTGAGACTGAACACTAGGAACTGGACATTAATAAGAGAAGTCACTGTGCCAAATCTCTTCATTAATAATTTTCATAAGCCAATTCACATAATCCTACAAGCTATACAAAAATGGTAGTAAGAAAAAAGGAAAAACAGAAAAAAACTGAACATTAACAATTCAATGCAACAATGACTTAGACTTGTATTTAGTAAGAAATCTGGGTGACTTATTTAATGAGTAAAATAGTGTTGGGAAAACAAAACCTGCAGAAAAAACAAACACATGGCAGTGACTGAGAGTTAAAATGCTCAGTCAACTTGTCATGCTCACTCATGATTCATACCTCACCCATGCAGCCTTCTTTCATCATGTATTTCCTAACATGACTCCAGATTCGAGTTTTAGATAGCAGGCTACCACCAGTGGCCTGTTCAAATTTTTCATAGCTTCCATACTTTTGTAAAGTCAGTTCCATAATATTGATGGACTGTAAAAGAAACAGAGATAATGAAAGTAAACAGCCTCCTATTACTCTGACATGAGTAATGAGCTAGTTATATTCTTATTTATCGTGACCTGTTCTGTGTTTACTGATTTCCAAATTAAATTGCAGCTACGGTAACATATTTTTCTAATCCTAAACAGCTTTCACTCATTTTCATAAATTTTTACAAACACCTGTGTACGTACTTACTTCTTAACACGGGATAAAGGCTCAAGCACTGCACAACTGTCAACATCTAACAGGCTGAGAAGCTAAGGCAGAGTTCTCAGTTTCTCTTGGCTTCTCTAAGACCATCTGGTGGTTTTGCAGGAGAACTCATAAGGTATGTCTCCAGACTAATTACTAGAATATAATTACCATTTGGATAAAGAAAAAAATTCCCAATTTTTAAGAACACACAGAAGAATCAACCATTCTTCTGTGATGATCCTATAGAACCTGATGTTTTCCTGGGCTACTACTCTTTGGCAGAAACACATAGTCTCAACATTACTAAAGACACTTTTATCTTTCATTCTGGGCAGGGTACTATCTACTTTTCATTCTTCATAAATTTTCATATCAAAAGAATATGAAAGTTGAGATCTTTTTCTTTAAGTACAAATATACAAAAAGGAAGACTAAAAAAACTGGTAACAAATCACAGATCATCAGTATCTATGGGAAAGCCACAAAAAAAGGAAAACATTAGGATGGAAAATGCTATTCAAAGGTCTTTTGGGAAAAAGTTAGAAAATTCAAATATATCTTATGTGAATGGTGACAGAAGCTAGAAAATTCAGATACCTGATATTATATTAAGCCTATGCTTTCTAGCTGTTGTCAGACTAGTAAAGAGATTAAAAGTACAAGCTCTAGAGTCAGACTACCTGAGCTGACATCCTGGCTCTGCCACCTTCTGGTTGTGTGACTCTGGGCAAGTCACTAAACTTGTTACCAAGCCTCCTCATTAGTAAATGGGGATAACAACAATAATGTCTACTGCATGGTTTTGCTGAGAAAATTTAGCCAACCTTTGTAAAGCACAGTGTCAGACATAAGTAGTCAATACATGTCAATTATTACATCATCATCATCAGTATGTTACCATTCTTTATAAATACCACTGTAGATGACATGCCCAACACAAAAACTACAGCAAAACTCATGTGCTACAAGTAAATATATATATCCCCACAGGAAAAATATATATTACTAATAAACTAGGCGTGAATCATAAAGTTATCATAACAAGAAATGGCTTCAACAAGTTTGCCTGGCTTGCGTTCCCAAAGTTGCTGTTAATAACTGATTCACTTTGTTATAAAGCAGAAACTAACACACCATTGTAAAGCAATTATACTCCAATAAAGATGTTAAAAAAAAAAAAAGCCTTGATATTCAAAATGTGGTCGAAAAGCCAGCAGCATTGGCACTGGCATTGTCCTGGAGGCTGGCTTCAAATTTGGAATTTTGCCTGCCTCCAAGCTACATGCATACTGAATCAGAATCTGCATTTTAACAAGATTCCCCAGGTGATTCATGTGCACAGTAGAAAGCCAGAAGGATCTCAGAGAATGGGAACACAGCAAATATCCCAGAGGCTAATTTATTTATATGACAACTAGCATAATTAAAAGAACAAATTAGCACATAATTAAGAGCCCATTTAGCAGATTAGCTAATAAGGTATTTGCATACACCAGTCTAATGGTCACTCACTAGTCATCAATATATCAGAGTTAGAAGAATCTGAGAAATTTTGCCTTAATTCCATAAGAGACAGAAGTGGTACCTTCTATACTGAACTTATATTTAGACCTAAAAAAAGTTAAAGAAATTTTTTATTATAACTTGTGCGTATAGGTTTTTAAAAGTACGTACTTAACTTAGGATAAAACTAGCTTTTCTAGCATATGCTTACTCAGTAGGAAAATATGGTTATCTGGTTACTATTTATTATAACAGTCTAGAGACTTTAGAAAAACTTAAATACAGGTGACCCTTGTTATCATCAATAAATGGTACTTAGTAGAAGGCTATTAAGTATTTACACTCATAATAAGTATTCATTCATACTGATAATAGGGAACAAAGATTTGATTGGAAATTTATCCTGAAAAAGTACCCTATAAATATAAGATTAAAAAAAATTACCTTGGCAGTTTAACAACACTGAGGCAACCTTTATACCTATCAACTAATTATTAGATAATCAAAGAATGAATAAAAATAGTGGGAGTTTTTTTTGGGGGGGATGTAATTTTTCTATCAAAATGATATGCAACAGCACATCATTTTTCATTGCATGACTTACATGGCACCATCATGGCAGCAATCCTTCATGAGAGCTACATGGATGTTCCCAAAAGCTTATCTTAATATGTCATGTACAGTCATTCTTCACTGAAGTGCCCATCCTGTTGTCATCTCTAGATATTTTTCTTTATTAGTTTTTCAACTGGTCCAACCTAGACAAATTTGTCAGAGACCACACAGATCTCCAGTATCCTTCACTGACTTCCCAATCCATCTGCATTAAATAGACCCCAGCACAGAAAGAGAGACAGTGGTTGGAGAGGTGAATAAATTCAAGTTTTAAGAGAGAAGTCAGGAATGTTCAGTGGTTACTTCATCAGTGAACATTTTTGTGTTACAACAATTTCTGCTTCCTTATGCAACCTCTTGCAGGCCACAAAAACTTTACAAGTATGATCTCAATTTTGGGGGGAAAAAAAAGGCAATAAGCAATTTTAAAAAGGCACAAGGAAGCCTGGAAGGATATACCAAAAGGCTACATGTTCATGTTTGAGAAGGGATAATGTGTTGCACTGATGTTTAATTATTTGCACTCTACAGAAGTTTTCAAAATTGTTTACAATATGCAAAGGAAAAAGTCATTTTTTCCAGCTTCACTGAGGTATGATTGACAAATAAAAATTGTATATATTTAGGTTCTACAATCATGTGTCTAAGGTGTACAATGCGATGACTTAATATATGTATACACTATGAAATGATTACTACAATCAAGTTAATTTACAAATCCATCACCTCATATAGTTACATTTTTTTAATGTGGTGGGAACATCTAAGATCTTAGCAAATTTCAAGTATACAATATAATATTATTACCTATAATCATCACGCTATATATTAGATACCCAGAACTTATTCAGTTTATAACTGAAAGTTGGTACCCTTTGACCCACATCTCCTTACAAGTTTTTGTTTGTCTTTTTACAGGAAAAAAGAGTTCATCCTCTCCCCCTAGAGCTCACAGAATCAATATCTGTATCACTTTAAGAATCAAGCTTTCACACACCTCCGCATGGTTAACACTTTTAAGAGGCAATAAATTTTATGTCAAATCTCTCTTCTCCATTAATATCATCATTTAAGTTAATCAGAAAACTACATCTCCCAATATTACTTGGTGGGAGATTCAAACAAGCAGCAGCTTGATTATTTTTCTCCAATCATCACTTTTTTTTTTTGGCCGTGCCTTGCAGCTTGCGGGATCCTAGTTCCCTGACCAGGGATCGAAGCCGGGCCCTTGGCAGTGAAAGCCCAGAGTCCCAACAACTGACCTCCAGGGAATTCCCCAATCATCATTTTCAATTTGCCATCCAGCATATCCCTTCCCTATCTTCAAATAAACCTCAACCAATTTAACTTCCAAAAACGTTCAAGTATTAAAAGAAAAAAAAAGTCCACTTCAAGTTAATTTAACCCAATTTAAAACATAAATCACATATCCAATTAAAGCTCTTTCCCCTCCCCTAGGCAGGGCCTGGCCTGAGGCCTAAAGAACCTTCACTGGGAAAGGAAGGCATAATCAGTGATTTGATTCCTTCTCATCTTTCCCCTATTTTCACGGCCTCTCTTCCCCTTCAGTATATTGATGGCTGGGAGGAAGGAACGAACAATTCCCATATAACTGGTTCAGCTGTGGTCCTCCTCCTTTGACTCTAATGCTGGGGCAGGCCTATTATAGCAGGTGCCTCCACTGCACAGCTTACTGACTAGCCTCCTTCCAACAGAATCTATGCAAGAAACTCTCCTGGAGTGGACAACTACCAAAACTATTTCCATGAAATTTAAAAGCACAAGAGGAACAACCTAAAGATTTAACTTAATCGAATTACTGTATACCCATTGCATGAAATATATGCAGTCAGTTAAAATAATGCTGACAAAAAAGAAACACTGACAGCTTTTAACGGCATGAAAAAATATAGACATGTAAACAAAAGTATGCTAACTCAACCATGAACATTAGGAATGGAACACGGAAAACACACTAAAATGTATTTTCCTTTTTTTTTTTCTTCAAGTACCATTGATTTACAATGTTGTGTTAGTTTCTGGTGTACAGCAGAGTGATTCAGTTACACATACATATCTATTTTTTTTTCAGATTCTTTTCCCTTATAGGTTATTACAAAATATTGAGTATAGTTCCCTGTGCTATACAGTAGGTCCTTGTTAGTTATCTATTTTATACACAGCAGGGAAAACGCACTAAAATGTTAAAAGTCGTGACCTAGAGGTGGTGGAATTATAATAATTATTCTCTTCTCCATACTTTTCTAAGTTTCTGCACTAAACACATATTTCTTTTACAACTGGAAAATATAAAACTGTTTAAGTACCCTCTACTTTGGAATCTCCAGGCCTTTCTTTTCACTATCGAGTTACCTTCTCCCACTTGTCAGTTAGTCATTGATATCCCTTCTCCAGAGTATTTGTATTTAAAAAGGAAACACATGAAAATATTTAAAAATTCAAAAAATATCTTCTATGGTAGATTTTTAGGCAGAGCAGATCGCTGGTAGACAGAACTGGTATGGCTCACATTCTTGAGGTCTACTTGAGCAAGCAGCTACTTCCCTCATCCATGTGGAAATCTAGCCCCAATTTATCCATCAACATCAAATATATTCTCTGCTTCCTTCCATTTCTAAGAATAACAAATATAAACAGTAAGCAATGCAACATAACAGTTTCACTAATCAGTTTTAAAACTCCTGGAACCAGAACATCTTAATATATACCTATCCTACTGTCCAGGTCTTAGATCCCTAGTCTGCATGAATCTGACTTTGCACTTTTCCATTTTCCTACTAAGCCAACTCCTCCATCACTATGTTAGAAAATCGTATAATATAATCTACTTTTGAGTTCCATAAGAACAGTTATCAGGTGGGATAATGTTTCTTGCTGAAAATGGATTGAAACAGGCTACCAAACATACTTTTACCTTTTTAAAAACACTGGACCAAAAAGATTACACATTTTTGCTAAATTATGAATCAATATATTATCTCTGCTCACAAATCAATCATTCCTAAATCCTTCCTCTTTATAAGAGAATAATATTTTAAAGCTTTGTATATCTTACAGGCATCAAAACAAGTTGATTTTCAGAGAACTCAAACCTGAAGCACAGAGGAAATAAATGCAAAATGAGCAGTTGTTCAGTGTGAATGAAATGGTCTTATCTCTCTCCAGATCTGGATGTCATACATAATGCTACACAAAACAGAACATCAGCATTCTTCACAATGTTACTGCCAGCTCATGATTTTGAATCATTCTTATTTTCTTCTATTAAAACAAGAAGAGTAATCAAATTATTTTCAATAAATGGTGCTGGGACAACTGGATACAAATAAAAGAATAAAATTGGACCCCTACCACATATCATATACAAAAAATTAACTGAAAATGGATCAAAGACCTAAATGTAAGAGCTAAAGCTATAGAACTTGTAGAAGAAAGCAGAGGCATACATTTTCATGACCTTGGATTAGGCAGTGCTTTCCTACATTTGTACACCAAAAGTACAAATAACAAAATAGATATGTTGGATTTCATCCAAATTAAAAACTTTTATGCTTCAAAGGACACCATCAAGAAAGTGAAAAGACAACCCACAGGAGAAAATGTTTGCAAATTTCATATCTGAAAAGTGATATATCTAAAATATATAGAGAACTCCAACTCAATAATAAAAACACAAATAATCCAATTAAAATATGGGCAAAAGATCCAAATAGTTTTCCAAAGAAGATATACAAATGGCCAATAAGCACATGAAAAGATGCTCAACATCATTAGTCATCAGAGAAATGCAAGTCAAAACCACGAGATACCACTTCATACCCACTAGACTGGCTATAAAAACAAGAGTTGACAAAAAAAAAAAAAAAAGAGTTGGTAACAATGTGGAGAAACTGGAACTCATATATGGCTGGTGGGAATGTAAAATGATGCAGTCACTTTGGAAAAGAGTCTTCCTCAAAAGGTTAGACACAGAATTCCCATATGACCCACTACTATATGATCTATGATCTCCTACCATATGACCAACTACCACATGATCTACTACTAGGTATATACCCAAGATACCTAAAAACATGTCCACACAAAAATCTGTACACAAATGTTCATAGCAGCATTGTTCATAATAGCCAAAAAGTGGAAACAACCCAAATGTCTATCAACTGGTGAATGGATAAATAAAATCTAAAATATACATACATGGAATATTATTCAACAATAAAAAGCACTGATACATGCTACTATATGGATTAATCTTGAAAACATGTTAAGTAAAAGAAGCTAGTCACAATGCACCACATATCGTATGACTCCATTTATATGAAATGTCCAGAACAGAAAAATCCATAGAGAGAGAAAGTATCAATAGATTGATGGTTGTCTAGGGCTGGAAAGGGGTGGGGCTGGGGGTGAGTCACTTGTAATGAATACAGGGTTTCCTTTTGGGGATGATGAAATTCCTCAAATTTGATAGCGGTAATGATTGCATAATCCTAAATATATTGACAATCACTTAACTGTACACTTTAGATGGGTGAACTACATGGCATGTGAATTATATCCTCATAAAGCCATCATTTAAAAAAGCAATAGTAATCAAACAGCACAGTGTAATATTTAAACCACTAATTCAGAAAAGGAAAAATCTTGATATAAAACTTACAGCATTGTCTTGTATGATATAACAAACTTTCTGAAAAATCTCAACACTGTTTAGTAATCTACTTTTGGTTTACTTGCTGATTCTGTTTGCTGTTTAGCAATTTGGAAATCTGACCATCAATCACAAGCCACTTCACAGTCATGTGCTAAAAACCTATTTCCCTTTTCAAATGCAGTTTTCACTCAGTGAAAAACTATATACAGTAGGGACACTAATACGATATGAGTCTGGGTGATACCGTGGAAAGACTAGAAGTCAAAAGATCTGGTTTTACGTTGGTGCCCTACCTTTTACTGTGTGATCTTAGGTATGCCATTTTACCTTTCTCAGGTTTAGTTTCTTCAGTGGCAAAGTGGAGATGAAAATCTTTGTGCTACTTACCTCACAGGGTTGGTGTGAGGATGAAATCAGAGATAGAGACAGAGAGTAAAAGGGGCGGGGGAAGAGAGAGAGAAAAAGAGAAACTATGAATGTATTTTATAGTCTGTTTCCCAAATGACTGTATGTAGTATTTAAGGTAATTGATTTGACCTCTATTCAATCCCAACCCTCTCTTCATTCCTCTCATTTTTAGTAAATTCTAATATCTAGAACTCTGACCCTCTTCATCCCCCAAATACTGAATAACCCCTAGGAGATCACATAGTCCTTTTCTTTAAGCCAGTGTTTTCCAAACTGGTTTTTTTTTTTTTTTTTTGGAAAAGTGGTTGATGAGATATTATTTTTAAAAGGGTCCCATGGCCAAATGTGTTTGGATTAAACAAAGTTAAACAAGACTCTTCTAAGCCTTTATTACGATACTACATGTGGTGAATATAACAGTTTGTGTTTTCTACCTTATATGGCCATCTTTTTCTCATGCAGTATTCCTCAGAACAGTTTGAAAATGCTTACTTCAGATAAGGATGAGGTACACACACATTCTGGTACTTTGAGATTCTCAGAATGAAATAAAAAATTCAAAATATTGAATGAATTTTTCAATGGTGGCTATTTCTTCTTGATAGCAAACTAGGTATATAAAGATTTGGATTACTCAATCCAGGTCTTTAGGCCTCCATTTAAGGTATTGTAGCCAGAAAATGATGGGACACTAGGGCAGTCGTTACACACTCAAATACCTTCAGCTGCAAGCAGCAACCTCTCTGTAAAGCTACTGAGTATATGACATCCGGGAGAGGAAACAGAAGAGCATCCTTATATACCAATGTTTTAAAAAACACTGAGCTGACCCCCCCCAAAAAAAACACAGATGTGCAAGCTGAACTTGACCCTTGAGCCACAGATTTGGATCCACTGTTTGCAGACTACACTTCACTAAATTTCTAGCATACCATTCATAAGGATCATTCATTCACTCATCTCTATGGTTACCTTCTTTGTGCCAATCACTGCTTTTATTTATATATTTTAGAATCTAAGTCCCTGTCTGACCATTAGACAGAGATTACATTGAAATTAACATAATTTAATAATACTCTGTTGGATATATGAATAAAGTGTTGTGAAAACATAGAGAAAGGTAAACTGAAGTGGGGGCATAGAGGAAATAGACGGCATTCCAGGTAAAAGGGGATAATATTGTCAAAAGCATACACAAAGCAAAGAAAGTGAAATACACAGTTCCTACACCTCCAGCCTAGGAACCAGGAGACTCATTTATCTAGCGCTAGGAACTCTGCTAGATTCTGGGAACAGTTGAAAGACATAAAATACACTTTTATAAAAGAGGTTAGTCTAATGGTAAAGGCAAAAAAAGAAACTTAAGGATGATAACAGTGTGATAAATGTCATGATAGATAATTTGCACAAGATGCTGTGGGAGTATAGAGTTGACTTTGGAAACCTAAGCATGACCCAGATCATGAAAGATGAAAGGCCTGTAGGCCATGATAAAGATTTTGGACTTTATCCTGAATTATGAGGAGCCCTAAAGTTTTCCGGGAAGGAAAGTGACACAGTCAGATTTGTACCTTAGACACTGACAGCAATGTGGAGAGCAGGAGAAACGGAAGCAAAAACACTTTTGCCAGTAATTCAGTTTTCTATAAGACAGACTGCAAACTATGACCAGATTATAATAAAGAGAAAAATGTTTCAATAAATTATATTCTACATATGCAGAACCTAGGAAATAGATTCGAGAAATTGAGTCTGCCTTCAATGACGGAACAAATGAAAGAACACAGTGGGACAAAGAAAAATGTCACTTGCAGCCGTCCCCCCATTCCCTTCTCCCTCTTCTGCACATTTGCGTCATCAGGGTTGGGGGTAGTTTGGATGTATACAATGATAAGTGGGAAAGTGATAGGGTAACTGCTACCAGGAGAAGATATTCATAAATAGCTTAGTACTGCAAACTCTTCTTTCACTACCTACAAGGAAGAAGCAGACATTCAAACTGTTTTGGAGGAAAAACCCTGTTAAGCTAAGAACCTGAGAGTGCACGTTAGGCAAGTTTTACAAAGGCAAATCAATGAAGTGTTGTTTCAAAGAGTCATCAAGGTCATACCTTGTTCCAAGGACATACAATCTGATTGGGGTGTTTCCATCTCTGACTGTAAGAAAATCTTCCGTGCTATTAGGTTAAGAAATGACCTCACTTCTCCAGTCTAAGACACACAACTACTATGGATGTACTAAATTCAAAATAATTTTATAGCTTTAATGTTTCTAGGAAAACTTTGTGATCTGCTAAGCAAAAAACAGAGTCACCTAGGGAGAGGTATAGTTTAAAGAAGGCTTGCTTTTCCCTCCCCTTCACTGTTTGGACAACTTGAGGTCTACCAAGACAAAATACCTTCAATACTAGTACAATTAAAACTTAGCCTTGGACTTCCCTGGTGGCACAGTGGTTAAGAATCTGCCTGCCAATGCAGGGGACACGGGTTCGAGCCCTGGTCCGGGAAGATCCCACATGCCGCGGAGCAACTAAGCCCGTGCACCACAACTATTGAGCCTGCGCTCTAGAGCTTGTGAGCCATAACTACTGAGCCCACATGCCACAACTACTGAAGCCCGCACGCCTAGAGCCCGTGCTCCACAACAAGAGAAGCCCCCGCTCGCCACTAGAGAAAACTCGTGCAGAGCAAGGAAGACCCAGCGCAGCCAAGAATGAATGAATGAATGAATGAATGAATAAATAAATAAAACTTAGCCTTAAAGAAATTTTATATCAAGACATACTGCTATCAGTGAAGGTATTTGATTTCCAATTGTTATTTCTATCAAAAAAGGAAAATGAACACTTGTCTTGCTTTAGAATACAACGTGATTTTATGTATTTATTATGCATGCATTTTAATATAACAATGAATTACCTATTCCATTTTCACTATAAACTCTAAAACCAAGACATTATTTCCTGAGGACCACATTTAAAAGTCTTTATGTTATGCTATCATTGATTGGCCTCAATAAAACAGAGCTTATGTTTAATAGATCTGGTCAATCAGAGGTGGCAAACTGGCAATCCAAGGGATGAATGTGGCCCACAAACAGGTTTTCATTGGTCTGAACAACCTTTGTTTGAATTAGCTGTCAACATTTACAAATTAGAAGACTTGGTATAAAATTCCGGTTACCTACCTTCTCTTAAAAATTCTGAGGGTATGATAACACTAGACCCAAACTGTAGCCCAAGTTAGATAACTGCTGTCTGGTTTTTAGTTTCCTACTGTGCCCAGCCAGCTCCCTGCAATCATTTATGATCCCTGCTCAAATCCTATAGGTATGTGACCCTTGAGATACCCTAGCTGTATAAAGTTTGCTAACTAGGAAGAAAATCAGAATTTCCTAACATAATAAAGTTGGTCCATCTTGGTACTTACTTTGAATAGGTGAACTCAATAAATGGAAATGAAACGTTATGCCACAGAATGTTATGCGTTACGTTGTTTCAATGCAGGAAAAAAGTTGATGTCAGAGTTCTTTTCTCTAAATACCTCTGAGATATTACAATAACTCTATCAAGTACCTTTGATAGCATGGACCATTCACTTCCATTCAGTAATAAAGAAATTTAGGATACCCTAATTACATAAGCAGAACAGTTTTTTTAGTTAAGTAGATGTAAGATATATTAATATCAAGTAATATCCTAATTCTTAAATAATATGGTTATGATGGAAATGGCCTTTTTGAGAGACATCAAATACCTTTAAAAAACGAACTTTTTCTTGCATCTTGCTTTCCAACTATACTGTTTCACTTGTGGACATATCTTTTTATAAGAAATCAAGTTTACAACACTCAAAGTTTTATTAAGACAATATGCTTGAATTTGGTAAAATTATGACTTTTATGTCTCCAAGCCGCTGGAACCCTTGCTTGCTCTGAGTCATACAGCGCTCCTGATGACTCCTCTCCTTCCCAGAAGGTGCCTTCTCTGTGCTTTCCCCTCAAGATGCTACTGGACTTTTGGTGACAAGAGTTAATTTTACAAACCAACCAATAATGTTAATGTGTAATACCTTAGTACTAAGTTTCAGTTTCTCACATTGGGGAAGAATAGGTTGCCAGAGAGTCCATAAGCAATTTACATTTTTCTATATTAGAATAAAGATACATTGTGAAGTTTAATGTGGCATTCACATGAATTTAAGGTAAAACATTTTTTTGCTCACACCCTGATTTCCTTGGTTATTCTTTACAGTTCTGCTGTTAGGTTACTGTCTTAGTAACCTTAGTTTGAAAAGTATACTCCTGAATTGTCAAGGTCAATATACATTGTAGAAAGAACTGCATTGAAATTTTTTTTCCACTAGGTTTTGTAGTTAGAGAAACAAGTTTCACTTAATTTGGAAAGTTAATTTTAACAAACCAAAATGTTTGCCAATTACGTTGAGTTAATAAAGCACTGATATCTGAAGTAAAAGAATTTTCAGTTAACACAGCTGGCAGAAACTCTTGAGCTTTTCTGTGATTAACATGTAATGTGGAAGGAGAGCTAAATGTTTTTACAAAATACATGACAACTGGATACATAATATGACATGAAATGGAATCTTGATTTGATTAGCCATAGTATTTTGGGGCCTAGAACTTAGGAGAGATGTGTGTGGTCCTAGAAAGGGCTCTCAAGGATCATTTAGTCTATTTCCCTCAATATATATATAGGGAAAATGAAGCAGACACTGTGCAATGTTTACATGAGTACATAGCATGGGGGCAAAAATAAAAATAGAAACAGACATTCTGCAACATAGTGTGCAAGGGAAACCTCAGAGATCGAGTCCATCTCTCTCCTATAGAGCAAGAGTCCTAAAAATCAATCATAAGTCAAAGAATATTTTTAAAAGAAGGCAATTCCTGAATTTCTTAATTACATTTACAAGTCTAACTAACCTCTTATTTAAGACAGTAATTCTTACAAACAGCTATAAGACCCATTTCTCTATTGGCTAAGAGGGTTATATTTCAAGATATTGTAAAGATTAACAAGAACATCTTTAAGGAGTGCTTTGATATGCTAAGATGGAAAGATGAAAAAGATATTTTACTGTATGTTTTTGACATCGATTTTTTTGCAAATATATCTGCACATTTCTTCTAGTAACTACAAGTCTAACATCTGTTCTTCTTCACACTACCATTCCTCAGTACTTAATCCCCCATCTTTCCTAACTGCATCTTTTCCTCCAGAGATTACAATATAAGATGCCTGGAACCAAATAAAAGATTTCAAAAAGCTTTCTTCTTTATAAATCACTTCAGTGGATTATTTTCACTTAGATGGTGGACTTTAAACATCACTTCCTTCTACAATCTCCATTTCAGGCCACTGTTGTGGCTTTTGCTATTGCTGTGTTTCCTACTTACTATGGCTGGTATAGCATTGCCACACCAGGAAAGCTAAGATGACTGCCCTGATGAGAACTATTTGATAGGGAGGGAACAGGGAATAATCTTTCCATTTTAGCTAATCCATACAAATATTTCCTTCCATTAATATGGGTAAGCAAAAACTGACTGTATTTGCAAATAACTATTTTGAAAAATATAAAGTCTTAGGAATAGGAAAACAATGGATACACTACTTCACTGAAGAAATTTTTGAAAGCTCTTTTTAATTATTTTGTTTCAGTTGAAAATACCTAATCTTATTTTAACCCTCTCTCAATACTTGGTTGCGTATACTCCACATGAAACAGAAAGGAAATAGATGAAATGCAATGATGAGGACAGTGGTCAACAGAGAAAAGGTATATATTGTGGGAGCTGTAATGGAAGGGATGTTTCTGCTTTGTTCCCTGGCAGAGTCAAAGGGGCATGAAGAGAGAAATCAGCCGCCTACAACGTTGTGGACAGCCTTTTTGGGGCACCCTTGTATTTGCTTCTTTCAAATATTTACTCAGTTTACAGACTAGGCACCCAGTTTTAACTTTGCTACTCTTCCTAAGGCACTAAATAACTATGTACTATGAGTTGAGATTGAAGCTGTAGCTGAAAGATGAGGATGGGTGCCTGAACAGGAAGAAGGTAAATATGCTTGTCTTAAAGCTTCCAAAAGACAGTAATTAATAATCACTATTTCATAGGTGTATCACAAAGAACAAAAAAAAAAATCTTCCAAGTCCCTATAATCAGCTTCTACCAAAGGCATCCTTGCCAGCTAAGTGAGGCTCTTTTGACCTGGTACCCTTTGAGTGCAGGGGGTGCACTGGGGTTAGAAAAGCCTGGTTGAAACCATTTTGTGAAACAGTGGTATGCTGGAGTCCGGCCATGCTGTCTTGTCAGAGCTGACTGAATTTTTATTAATTTGCATGACAGTGATGTTACATTGCTTGAAACTGGTCCTGGTGGAAGTATTTATATTTCTACCACGGAAACGGAGAGTTAGTTTGCCAACATACCTTTGTGTGGAAGACAACGGAGTGCTTGAGAAAGACTCCTGGTTCTGCAACTTAAGATCCAAGTCAAGAAAGTGACTGCACTTCTCTGGATACTACTAGTATTGTACCTCATAATCGGTGAAAAGTAGGCAGCATACAGAGTTAACGAGCAAATATTAAGCACTCTATCAATGTTAGTTATAATTTTTCATATATAGATAGTTCATATGACTTTGTCCTTAAATTTCAAAGCAATTTTAATGGAATAACAAAGGCGCAAGGGTCCTGAAAAAAAGGCAGTGTGAACAATTTCATAATAAAACAAGTATGCTTTTTTTGTTCATTCTTTCCCAGCTACCCTCCATGCAACATTTCTAACTTAGCATACATTTAATTTACTTGAACTTCTAAGACAAATATCATACAACTAAAAAGTATTAGAGGAGTACTGTATTATAATGCCAAAGAAGAACCCCATGCTTATGGTAAACACCAACTCTATTGTATGAATGTAAGGCCCAGGCTCAATTTGTGAATGGCACCCCGTGGAATTGTGCAACACAATGGCCCTTTACAAAGCTGTAAGAAGCCAGACCTTGTAACTGATCAGGAATCTCAAACTGACAACTAATACAGCCCATGGAGATGTTTTATTTGGACAGTACAGAGTTTTTTCTTCTTTTTCTAAAATCTGAAGGTAAATGCCTTTAAAAAAATCAACTTAAGCCCACCACTCCCCATTTCTTATATCCAGGAAAGTCTGGAGGAAACAAGAAGCAGCTTCAAAAGGGTCTTCTCACAATGAAGTCACAGAATGCAATAAACTTCTCCAGCAACTGAGTTGTAAGAACATGTAAAGATTTGTCTACCAAGGAAACTTATTACACACTCAGTGCCCAAGGTTTGTATTATCGGCTGGTCACATAAGCACCCCTATGCCTAGCACATTCTAAAATTCCAGACTCCCTAAAGGAAAAAAAGTAACATAAAACATACTGTTTGCACAATTTAGGCACAGCAAGCTACTCGTATCATTTAGGGAAAGTTTTATTTCAGTGTAGGAAACTGTTTACCAGTCAAGTTCCCAGACGCCAGGCTCAGGTTAATCTTGCAAGCAGGCCTTTCTAAGGATGGCAGTCTCAGGCCTGTTCTGTTAACTCCTTCTGAACACCTTTACCTTTTCTTCCCTGACAGCCAGAGGGGTAGCCTCAGCCCAGGGTCTCTACACAACACCGCAAAGTCTTCCTTCTCTCCCCATTTACCAATCACTAATGATCCCCACTGCTCCAGTTTTGTTAACAAATAAGAACATAATTCAAACTTTACCTTATCAAGCCAAACAAAAGTTGACTTATTTCCCATATGTTGTTAAATATCACTCTACCAATCAGGGCTTCCAGTTAGCAGGATCCTAGCCATAATCTACAATGAGACACGATTCCAGCTAGAGGTGGAAAATCAGTCACTTAAA
This sequence comes from Eschrichtius robustus, assembly GCF_028021215.1. Lineage (NCBI taxonomy): Eukaryota > Metazoa > Chordata > Mammalia > Artiodactyla > Eschrichtiidae > Eschrichtius > Eschrichtius robustus. The sequence goes on from NC_090831.1 coordinate 88,482,246, forward strand.
CTACCCATTGGCTTTATCACATAAATATGTAATTTCCACTTGACTGTTGGAAATACTGCCAAGGACTCCCAACACTGCCCTGAAGCCCCTTCTCATCTCTCACTTCCAATCTTGTTCAACAATGTGCTGGGTCTAAGGCCATATGGATTTTATATCTAGGTTTCCCAGGATGGTCAGCCAGAGAAGTAAGGCAGAAAGTGTACTGGCTGCCAGTTGACGGCTCAAATGTGCCACTAAGGATTTACTTCTGACCCACTAGTGAGCAGGCACCTGATGCTGGACAGCTTTCAGCATTCTCTCATCCCAGATCCCTTCTTCAGCACCCAGGAAGCACTGCACTCTTTCCTGCAAAGGTCCACAACCTCAGAAAACAGACATTTTCAGTTTCTGTCCCAAGGGTCTGGGAGCTGAGGCCCACCATGGCTGCCAGCAAGAGGCTAAGCAGGGTTCAGCAGGCTCCACCTGGAGTTATATTCAAGTCCTGCAGCCCATGCTAGATGCTCTGAACCACCTAAAGGGCCTAAGTGCCTCCTGAGGAACCTATTGCCTGGACCAGAAAAAAACTGAGTCCTGGAACTCCTTGACATTGACAGGGCAATCAATTAGGAATGACCAGAACCTGAGCACTACCTTAGTTCCACTATGGTAGACTTATCTCTGCATGGATTTAGCATTGTTCTGCCTATCTGTACACTAAAGAGGACCGCGGTCACTCTCCAACAACAATATAGATTGCCTGCCTTGGAAAGATCCAGATCGTGAAACTTGAGAGACTGTCAGCTAGGGGTTGGCAAGGCCTCAAGGGTGAAGGCCAGAGAAGAATGGGCTACTCAGCCATCCTGGCCCCTCTGCGCAGCACATTTCTGAATCCTGAAACCAGCCCTGAAGCTGCTGCTTTAGCTTCACAGCTGTGGAGGGGAAGGATGTATCATGTCAGAATTCATTCAGATGCTAAGTAGGAACTTAAGCATATTTTATGGGGGCCTTGTTCCGATAAATCTCCCTTATTGATTAAATTGGTTTGAAAAGTACATTTGGCATTTGCTGCAATCATTCTCCCAAATGGTGGCATTTGAAGTACCAGCCAGCTAGGATTGCTGGTGCTGTTTAGAAGCCTCAAACAACCCAAGCATAAGAAGCTGGAATTGGGTTAAAATAAAGAGTGTAGAGCCAGAAACCAAGCCCTGTCAGTTCTCAATCTTTGGAGCTGCTGATGCTTCCTAACTCCCATCCAAGAAAATGAAAGAGCATTCATTTTGACCTAATGGTGGGAAATCCCTTTCGCAACTGGTAGGGCTTGCAGTAGGACTCCAAATTAAAGAAATCTGGTAAAGAAATCTCAGCTGTCTCTTTCAGCATTAAGGGGGAAAAAACCAAATAGCATTTTTATAATTACCATAAATTTTAAGTGAGTGAAAGCCCTATTCAATCAATTGCAATTTCCACACCAAAAAAAGAAAAAAATCATAAAATCACTGCCAAAATAATAATAGCTGACCTTTTTATTAGTGTTTAGCACAATTTCATCATATTTCAATAAAAAGGGAATGTAATACACACTACTATATATAAAATAGATAACTAATAAGGACCTACTATATAGCACAGGGAACTCTGCTCAATACTCTGTAATGACCTATATGGGAAAAGAATCTAAAAAAGAGTGTATATATGTATATGTATAAACTGACTCACTTTGCTGTACACCTGAAATGAACACAACATTGTAAATCAACTACACTTCAATTAAAAAAAAGGGGGGGGGGGTTGTACCTTCAAAAAAACGCAGCAGTAGAAAAGGTTTCTTCTAACAAAGGAAAATAAATAGCAAGATTGAAATTGTTTTAATCTTAGAATAACTTTACATAATGGCTTTAAAAGACTGGTCAGATTCCATGTAATTTATAACAAACAATAAAAAATTTGCTGGCTGCAAGTCCAAAGAACTTGCACTGCAGCAAAATGCTAAAATAGGGCATTTGCCACAGGCAAATGGAATCACGCAGCTTCACCTAGCCTACAGACAGATTTTCAATCACTGACAAAGCCAAGTTGAACCTAATGCATTATAAAAACCTGTACAAAATTAATTTAACCAAATGTAGTCTGCTTTTATGATCTCAACTCTGTGCCCTGAAGGTAAACATCAGCCAACTTCTCCTCAAATAAAGTGGATTTTGAAGTTTATTAAGATCTTAACACACAAAACTGTGTGCTAAGTATCTAAACTGAGCAATTTGGAAAGTGTTGCTTATATCATCCACATTGTGATTTGCTAATTTTGAAGATAATTTTTAAAATTCCATTATTTTCTTCTTTAAATGAGTACTTAAATATTTGATGATTATTAACAATTTCAGTAAAGCGTTAAAAAGTCCTCTGGCAAGTATCAAGCCTAGTCCCCAAAATGCCTTTAGGGGCCTAAGCAAGCTGAGAATGTAACATAACAGGGAGAACCGGAGATACTGCATGCTCCATCTAACGCATTCAAAATGAAAAAGAAAACAAACACTTGTCTGTGGGCTGACGAATGGGCCATAAGTTTGTAACTCCCAAATGAAAGCTTGGAACCAGAATCTGAAGCTTTTTCCTAATATAGTTGCTTCCTGACACAACGTCTATATAATAGATTCTTTATAGATTTTGATTAGTGCAAAGTAGTTTACATATGAACTGTTGACACTCACCTGGAGACTTCTTGTCACATATTTACATGTCCTGGATGGGCGTTAACTATAAATAATTGGAATATTTTAAAACAACTTTTTTTGGCTTTCTATACGATGGCACATAATTGTTTTCATTACATAAAATGAAATACCACTACTGAAGTAGCATTTTACCTGCTTAAGAAACCGGTCAGTTGCGTTGCTGTGCTTGGCTAACACACTTGGCAGAGAAGGATTAGCATATTCAAACTGAGGATTGTAGGTATAGTCAGACTTAAAGAATCTCACTTTTTCTTTCTCCAAGTTGGTGGGCTTTATAGCAGTCAGTATACAAAACTTCTTTCCAGAAAAGTCATCTCCTTTTTCAAAACTTCTAGACAGCTGAGGCCGCGGCTTTGGCTTTGGAACAGTGGAGAAATGGCGTCGCTTGACCTTTCTTTCATTTTTGGGTTTAGGTGGCAGTACTGTGCTGTTTCCTGTAACAGAGATACCATGTGTAAACTTTACAGGACTTGACACTGAACTAGTGACAAAAACAGCAGGCTGCCTTTCTAGGCAGTACCAAGTATCACTGCTCATCACAGGCACTGGGGCTTTCATCTTGCGAAGATCTTTACTACGTGAAGAGCTAGGAGATTTGCTGGGTTTTCTACATCTTTTGGAGTAGGTGGAGGAAGACTGTTTTTGTGAATGATGCTTTTTCTCCTCTTTGCTCTGTAGTAGGACATTGTAACTACTGGTTCCAGTTGTGAAAATGTCCTTTAGTATTCCAGGAGATAAATGTGAAATGCTTCCTTTGCTGTCAATGATCAAGGACTCTTCTGCATTTAGAATAGACTTCTTAGCAAGTTCTTGCTCGGGCCAGCGAAGCTTTTCTGTGTTAATAAACAAAATCAAAACAAAAGAAATAACAAAAGATACCAGATGAAGCAAATTGCTTATTATATGAAAAGTATTCTGAAGGTTCTGTAAACTTTATAATTTTGCAACAATTTTTAGAAAAGACATTTTAAATATTAAAAGACTATATTACTAAACTTTGGTCAAGCTAGACACGGTCACTTCTGTAAGAATGTACATATGCTAAATTATCTATAAAAATCCTCAGCTTCAAACCATTTAGACGACCAAAGTCTAATCTAGATGTGAGATAATATACATAAATAATCTGAACACTCAACTCTACCAAGAATGTGGATTTCGTAGAAAGGATATAGTTTAATAGTATTACCAATATCAAAGTAAAATCCAAGGCATTTTCAAAGCCAATACAATCTTGAAATCTGACACTATATATAAAGGTAGCCATCAGTAAAAGAAGGACAACACTGTCTTACATATCTCAAAAAAATTTTAATTAAATAAATGATATGTGCACATTCAAGCATGTTTTAGTAATGTCACTCAATATTTATTAGTTGCTTTTCTTCATTTTAGGCTATAGGTTAAGATTAAAGAAAATCAAGTTTTTTCTTGCCAAGACTTAAAAAAATACTTACTATGTAAGATATCAGTATATCAAATGCCAAATTAAGGAGAGGTCAGTTTTGCCTTTAGATCTCAAAAGTGCTTTAAAGAGGTAAGAATAACTTGAAATATTGTTGCTTGTGTCCTGTTTTAAAACTGTGTTGATTTGCATTCTTTCATTCCACAAATACAGCAATACTGCTAATAGGTACATGGATCTGAAAAACATCTGTATAAATACATTGTTTTTGCCTTCAACCAGCTTCTAATCTGGCTCTGAAGGTAAGGCAGTCCTATGAAGATCTGAGTACTAATACGAGGTAGTATAAGCTTAAATGTGAAAAACAAAAGATACAGACAATAACCCAGGGTTCAGGGAAGGAAGAGAAACATTTGAGAGGATTTCAGGTAAACCCTTAAGAGCTTTCAGATTCAATTCTAAACTGACAAAGTGTTTGAGTTTGTCTTAAATCCTGTTATTTGAACTCCTATCTGACCATGTCTGCTCACAAACATTTTCTAAATCCTTTCTGCAAATGTGATACATGATTCTCTCAACCACCTCTCTTTTCTAAGTCTCATGGATCCTTATGCCTCTAGCCCTCAACCTCTGGCTCCTACTATGGAGGCAATTTCAATGCTAGCTGACTTGGACAGCTGCCTTCCTTGCCAAGAAAGAGACGATTTATTTAATTCCATTTTTAAAAAAACTGTTTATCCACATAGATCTGTCGCTCACTCATTCAAGATTAGACATTCAGGGATCCTTTCTATAATAAGTAGTAATAAATAATAATAATAATAATAATAGCAGCTACTATTTGTTGACACATTTATGTGAGTTTGGGATTTCACCAAAAACTGTGCATGTTATATCACTTAAGCTTCAGAAATGTTAAGTAATGTGCTCAAGGTTATACGACAAGAAAGTAGTGAACAGCAAACTGTGATTCGAATGCAGATGTGTCTGATTACAGAGTCCATGCTCATTCTATTATATAAGGTCATTCATTCAATTATCAACAGACATTCAGTATTAAGTCTGCTACATGCACAGCACTACATCTTTTCTTCCTCTGTACAAACACAGCACCCTAGTAAGACACAGTAATCTGAATAACTGATGTATTCAATACTAAGATAGGTACCAGGACCATGTGTTATTCATCTTTCTCTTTCCAACATCTAGCATGGTATCTGGTAGACATTCAATAAATGTACACTGAATAAATAAGTGAATGAATGAATGGCACGACCCTAAACATGCCATTCTCTGACCACTTTAGATACACAGGTATTTGTAGTTCTGGAATCATTCTATATTTCTATGAGGAGATGACTGTAGAAGTGGAAATGTAACCTGGAAGACCTTGAACCAGTGGTTCTCAAATGAGAGCAACTGTGTCTTCCAGGGGACATTTGGTTGTCACAATTAGGGAGGGATGCTACTAGCATCTTGTGGGTAGAGGCCAGGGATGAGGTTAAACATCCTTCAATACACAGGAGAGCCGCCTACAACAAAAATATTCATCCTAAAATAATGCCACGGTAGGGAAACCCTGCACTAAAAGTTTTTAAAGCCCAGAAGTCTTAGGGTTTAGGGTAAAGAAACAGTATGAGGTCAAAAGTAGATAATAAACAATCCAAATATGTAAGGTACTTAGAAGTCCTTCTAGTTAACATTTTCTAGGCCAACATATGAAATTTGAATTCTGCTGTCTAAATGTAACATGAAAGTATAAACTTGCAGGGGCTAAATAAAATGTCTACTACATGGACAAGCTGAGAGATAGGAACTAGACTGCACAGGGTCATGTTGAAGGTTGACTGTACAAAGAAGCCATTCAATAATTTGAATAAACAGAACAAACAAAACTTTCATCAATGGCTGGTAAGTCCCAGATCCTCAGGGGTTTCATACTTAAGTGTTGCCAACTGATAGTCAAAATTGGGTAGGATGGGCAAACACAGGCTAAGGAACACAAGCTGCAGTCCAAATGCCCACGAACAATGTCGGTTTCCCTAACAAGACACCACAAGTTTAGTAGACAAGAGGTGATAATGAAAGGCAGACTGAAACGGACACTGAAAGGAAAAGAGCAAGAGAACTGAGATAAGAATAAGGGTATCACAAACCTAGAAAAGTTGGGTAAGGACTAGGCACAGCCAGGAAGGTAAAAGGAGGTAATCAGGTTTTTCTCATTTGGTCTTCATAATAAAAAGGGGGAAGTTACCTCAAATTAAAATCAGTTAACAAAACTACTCTGAAGAATTCCTAATTTGGGTGGTTTATCACAGGTATATTGATTTTTTAAAAAATGTAAAATGTAGGGCTTCCCTGGTGGCTCAGTGGTTGAGAATCTGCCTGCTAATGCAGGGGACACGGGTTCGAGCCCTGGTCTGGGAAGATCCCACATGCCGCGGAGCGACTAGGCCCGTGAGCCACAACTACTGAGCCTGCGCGTCTGGAGCCTGTGCTCCGCAACAAGGGAGGCCGCGATAGTGAGAGGCCCGCGCGCCACGATGAAGAGCTGCCCCCGCTTGCCACAACTAGAGAAAGCCCTCGCACAGAAACGAAGACCCAACACAGCCAAAAAAAATAAAATAAATTAATTAATTAATTAAAAAAAAAAAATGTAAAATGTAAAAAGTGCTTTCTTTGGTTCCTAAGACTCAGTAGCTCTGTTGATCAAAGAGCTGCGTTCATAGAGTTTTCTGTTGTTTTGTCATAAAGCATCTCAATTCTTAATTCTGTCCCATCTCAAACAACCTATACACTTCAGGATACTTAAACAAAAGTCCTAAACCAGCTGCCAAAACACTCAAGGAGGAATGGGGGGAGCGGGAGAGAAATTACAGTGTGTGCATGACAGAACCCCTTCCCCCCTCCCAGGAGTTGCAGCATTTCAGTTCACTTGCGAATTATCTACCTGAGAGGTTTAGCATCAGTCCTTTGTAAGCTCCATCTGCTCGTAAGTAGTCTGGGAGTACCAATGGTGTATCTATTTAGTAAATGTCAATCCTGCCAAATGCTGATATCCCATGAAGTTCATAAATGTGGGGCAGGTGGACCTTCAAACAACTCTTACAGGATAGATATACATTAATTTCTCAGAGTCATGCTAATCTTATTTTAGTTGTATTAAGTATTAGAAAACCTAAAATACTGTTTTTGTCATTTTAAATACTACTACTGTTTAAGAAAAACAACCTTTAAAACAGGCTTAAGAACATAATAAAAGGACAAGAAGAAGAGTTCAATGAAGAACATCCTATTCTCCTAACTCCTTTTTTCCTGAAAAATCAAAACTTTAAGCATAAGCAGGCTTCTTTGGGGGCAAGTGTAACTCATTTTCTCTCATAAAAGTAATAAAATAAAAATCATACTCTCATATTAAAAGTCACTATTTAATGTAACATTTTAGCCACCAGCAATCTGCTTCACTATAACCCTGGAGAAAAGGAAAATAATTTGTTGATCAAAGAAGTCATTCACCCCAAAATGATTACCCATATTGAGGGAAAAAAGGAAAATAATATTACATTAAAATTGATAGTATAGTCACAAGTGGATGACTATACTGAAATTACCAACACAATGAAAGCTGAATTTGTATCTAGAACAGGAGTAAAGAATACCAGGATTCCTGGCTTCCATTCCCAACTCTTTCAATAACCTCTCTGTAATAGTGGCTTCATCACTAAACCCATCAGCGCCTCCTGATCCTCATCTAAAGGAATGGAAGAAAGAGGGGAACACTGCTCACTAAACCCTTAGTGTTTCACAACTGAATAGGTGAGGTTTCACAGTAGTTACAAGGTCTCTGGCTGAAAGGAAGATCAGATCATCAGAAACAAAGCCTGCTGGAAAATACCATTCAACCAATTTTGACCCATAAAATGGCAATTTCATATGGTTCACTTATACTTATGAAACCTGAGAACCTGGGGTAATTTTATACCACAAAACAATAGGTTGCTTGATTACAAACAGAAGAAGAAGCAAAATAAAACAATTCCCAAACAAGATAAACACTTTAGTTTTACCAAGCTGTTCATCATTACTTAAACTCAAATGATCTAACATCTGTCAACAGCAGAAAGGATGAGTAAATTGTGGTATATTCATACAATAGAATACTATATTGCAATGAAAAAGAACAAACTGAGTTTGCAAGCAACAATATAGATCAATCTCACAGACAATACTGAGCAAACAAAGCCAGATCAAGAGAATACATACTGTATAATTCCACTTATATGTGGTTCAAAAACAGGCAAAACTTGGGACTTCCCTTGTGGTGCAGTGGTTAAGAATCTGCCTGCCAATGCAGGGAACACGGGTTCAATCCCTGATCTGGGAAGATCCCACATACTGCGGAGCAATTATGCCCGTGTGCTACAACTACTGAGCCTGCGGGCCTAGAGCCCGTGCTCCTCAATAAGAGAAGCCACCGCAAGGAGAAGCCCGAGCACCACAACTAGAGAAAAGCCTTTGCACAGCAATGAAGACCCAACGCAGCCAAAAATAAATAAATAAAAAATAAATTAAAAAAAAAAAACAGGCAAAACTAATTTATGGTATTAGAAGGCAGAATAGTGCTTATCTTTGAGGGAGGGGTTATAACCTGGGAGGAGGTACCAGGGTATGGGGGCTAGAAAGCTATCTTGTTCTGCGCAGTGGTTACATATGTACAGATTCATCAGGCTGCCCATTTAAGACTCAAGCACTTTACTGAATGTAAGTTACACTATAATTTTTAAACTGGTATATTTAAAAAATCAGTATCTTTGAAAACATTTATTGCCCAATTTGTCTGCATTATAACAGGTAATCTTTTAGTTATAATACCTCCAAATTCAACATTATCCAATATAGTTTCTCAACTGTAAGTAAACAGAGAGATGAAAAGGCACTGCTAGTATCATTCAAGAACTGAGAAACTCAACTATACTTCAGGATTCTTAAAAATGTCACAGCCCCGGTTAGGGGCACTTCAGTGTTACTCTAGCAGCAGCAAGGACTCTTATAACGTGATACTATTGTTTTTTGGTCAGAAACTGCTTGTGGTGGTGGTGATGGTGTGTTTTTGCAGTTAGAAGCATGAAGGGTATTCTATAATGCTGGGAAATGATGGTCTGTGGTAAAAGAAAATTCATTCAATACCATCTAAAACAACAGTGAACATGCGAGAAAAACTTCCCCAGGCTTTCCACTCAGGGTGAAGACAAAATCCTAATCATGGCACATGAGGTCACTCATGGTCAGGTCACTCTGCCTCTCTGGCCCCATCATGCACAATGTTCCCCCTTAATCAGTCCACTCTAGCCTCCCTTCATTTTGTCAATCCCTCACACTCACCACTCCCTCTCCAGACACAAAACATCTTCATATTCTGTTCCCTGTGTTTGAAGAGCCCTGCCCTCTCCTCTCTGTTACATTAATCCCTATTCATCCTTCAGTTCAAGTATCACTTGTTCAGGAAAACTTCCCTGGAAGGTTCTTTGACTCACTTGTCATGGTTGCAGTCTTACATTTGTTTATATGATGGCCTTCCTCATCACTGAAATTGTAAGTCCCATTATGGCATACATCTGTGTTTGTTTCTGCTCACTCACTGCCCTGAGAGGTAGCCAAGGAAACAGAATATTTGAGAGGAGGGAAAGGATACAGGACTTGAATGCCTGAAGGTTGAGGCAAAAATCATACCAGGATGCATAAAAATGTGAAACAATTAGTGATGTTGAAGATAAATTTTAATGGCAGGTGCCTACTGCTGTAGGACAGACAGGAGCTATATGCCTAAATGTATTCATCCCACATGGCCAAACACTGCTCTTAAGACTTTTGTCTCCAGTATTTTTAAACATTCACTTTTGTTACAAAGGAGCTTCATTACCAGATGATTAATCACTTCTTATATCACATACAAGATACAGGCAGTAGGAATTCATAAAATAACATAATCTTATATGGCTTCTGATAGCATTTTGTTACTCACTTAATGAGCTAGATGTCTTCTTCTATTTTGAAAACAATTTTGTAGTCAAGTAAAATATGATCTTTCCAGACAAAAATTACAGACTTGCCTGTGATAAAAACTTAAAAGCACCTGGAGTAAACTATCAGCTAATGTACCACTGATGTTAAATGAGATCCTCATGTTGAATTTTGTGGCTTAAATCAACATATAGTCATTTAAACAAGGGTTCTGACTTTCCTAGTGGTTGAGAAAATGGGCTTTGGAATGGAGCTTCTCTGATTTGAATCTTGGCTGTTTATTAGCAGCTGTGACCTTGAGCAAGTTACTTAACATCTTTGTGCTGCAGTTTCCCTATCTGTAAAATGGGATACTACTACTATATACCTCACAGTATTGGTAGGAGGATCAAAAAAGGTAATATATGTGAAGTGCTGAGAACAATGCTGGCCTGTACTAAGCAGCAGGTGTTAACTATCAGTATCATTATTATATTCAATACTATATTCAGCTCCTATAGAAATACTCCACGGAATAACGTAAATGGGAAGATATTCAGAATCATGAAATTTGGATTTCCAAGGTAAATTTAACATAAAGTAATAAATTCTACATTCTAGAATCAACATTTTAGTGGCTATAGTATAACAAACCGTCTTCTTTAAAAAGCTATGAGAAGGTAAACAAATCTCTTCTGATTTGATCCCATTTCAAACAGCATATATAACATACAAATCTTTCTTATTTTATTTTACTCCTCCAATCAGTTCACCAGGATGTTATATTTAGATTATATTAAATCATGACTCATAAGTCAAAAGTGAGTAAGATACTATATAGGAAGTGATTTCAGAAGCAAGTAACTGCTTCAGTCCTGAAATAAAACAATCAGTTTGCTCTATATTTATACCTATTTTAAAGCTGAAAAGAAATAAACACATTTCCATCAGTACCCTTACCACAAACAAGCATGCTCTTGATGCTAACCAGAAGAACATGGGCTTCTAAGATATCAATGAATGAGGGGATAGTGAGGGAAAAGGAGGGCATGCTTTCAGCTAAACTCTCTTCATAAAGTTTCTGGCCGTTGAAACTGGGCTTTCTGATATGTCAGCGAAATGTTAGGCATGGGGTTCTAGAACTATCCTTTTAACTAGTCAAGAAATTTATAAAAGAAATGGAGAAACTATTTTGAAAAACAACCAGTCAGTTGTTTTAAATGAGGCTTGAATTGTCTCAAATGACTATTTGAATTTCTATTGAACTACAGAAATACACTGCCAAATTATCTTATCTCAGGAAACGCAACATGCAGAGTTGGATTGATACGTCTATTGCCACTAAATTATGGGAAGAGAGTTGAGGCAGGAGGAGTGGGTCTACTATTTTAGAAAGTATCTCTCCTCAAACTTCCAACTCTGCATATTGAAAAACAGGAGATCCACTTTGTATGGCTAACTGGTCAGAATACCCACTTTCTAAAATTAATATTATCATAATTGTATTTTTCCTCTACCATGATTGTTATGCTTTGGGGAAATCATCTTAATTGATGTTATTTCTAAATCGTTATCTAATAACCTTCACTAGTATATTTTTCTAACTAGTATATTTTTTCTCCAGGGCAGTGGTTCTCAAATGGGGCGGGTTGGGGGGGAGGGGGTAATTTTGCCCTCCAGGAGACATTTGACCATGTCTGGAGACATTTCTGTTTGTCACAACTGTGTGTGTGTTGGGGGCGGGGGCGGGGGGGTTACTAGCTTCTAGTGGAAGAGGCCCGGGACGCTGCTAAACATTCTGCAATGCACAGGACAGCCCCCCGCAACAAAGAGTTATCTACTGACTCAACATTAATAGTGCCACGGTTGAGAGACTCTGCTCCAATACAAAAAGAAGATATGGTACTTTAAAGTAGCTTTCGGGACTTCCCTGGTGGCGCAGTGGTTAAGAATCCGCCTGCCAAGGCAGGGGACATGGGTTTGAGCCCTGGTCCGGGAAGATCGATCCCACATGCCACGGAGCAACTAAGCCCGTGCGCCACAACTACTGAGCCTGAGCTCTAGAGCCCTCGTGCCTAGAGCCCGTGCTCTGCAACAAGAGAAAAGCCACCACAATGAGAAGCCCGCGCACCACAACCAAGAGTAGCCCCCGCTTGCTGCAACTAGAGAAAGCCCGTGTGCAGCAACAAATACCGAACGCAGCCCAAAATAAATTTTAAAAAAATAATAATAACTTTCAATTTTCATTGTATTTTAAGATGAAAGAACAGGATCTACATCAAATCACTTTAAGAAAAAAATTTAATGCCAATTTAAGTTGCCTCTTAAATCTTAGATCTTGTAATTGTCTATGTTTCCTGACAACATAAATAACAATGAGATAAATCACAGCAATGTCATGACTGCACAAAATCAACTCCTCATTTTATAACCTGGAACATGAAATATAAAATTAAGACCATAAATATTTTCATTAAAAGTGCATTTCGTTATACAATTTAAAATTTTGCAGAAAAATGGTCTATTAGGTACAGCGATGCCTTAAAGTAAAAAAATCTGGTCTTATTTTGAAGCCAGTTGCAAGATTAGGCATCTCCCTTTACTCTGCTGTTCTTCGGTGTTTTCAGTCATGATACTAGGTTATCAAGAAAGCTGTCTTGCAGGAATGTTAGGCAGAATCAAATGACGGGAAAATGGCCTAGGAAATTATTCTAATATTGTGTAAGATAATTTTTAGATGATTAATATACACAGTTATTTTCTAAAAGTAACAAAAGGCAAATAACTTTCTGACCTGAGGTCTAAACAACCATTTTTTGCGCTTGGTATAATATATACTATAAAGTGACCTCTTAATATCAACTCAAAACGTTCTGATTTAAGAATAAAAGCATACATACAAACAGTATAAATACTGATATACAGAGATGTGCTCTTTTGCTTAGCTCTGACTTTTCTGAACATTCTAGAAAACTAGATCCTTAGTGCACTACAATGCCTAATTACATATCTAATAAGCCTTGAAACAGAATTTAACAATATTCAGATTGTACATTTGTAGGGCCGATCTATTATACTTTACCTCACTACAGTCCACAGCACGCGCTTACTGATAATAAGTGACAAAAGGAAAAGGGACCGTTTTCTCTCTTCCCTGCACACCTTTTCCCTGAGCACCTTCCGCGCGTTCCGCCCTGTTCGGGGCGCCACGTTGAGCACCGAAGCCCACATCCTACCGTCACCTCGGCCTCCGGGTACTCGCCGCAAGCGGCCGGGACGACGCTGGCCGCTGCCGCCAGCCCAGGGGCCACCCTTCCTGGCACTCACCCGTCACGCGAATGGACTCCAGCATCGTCCCGCTGAGGCCGCGGGCGGCGGGCTCCGCGGGCGCTCGGGGCGAGGGCCAGACAAGAACCCGGCGGGCCACCTCTAGCCTCCGGCCGTGCCTCAGACGCGGGGTCGCGGAGGAAGGTTGCTCTCAGCGACCGGGTGCAGGATAAGGCGGGTAAGGACGGACGGAGACGTGCCGACAGAGAGCTGCGAGCAGCGTTCCTCCAACCCGCAGGTGCTGGAAGGTACTCAAAGCCGCCCAACACCGTGCAGCTGCTCTTAGCGCCCGCCGGCGTGACGTTGCCGCTCCCCCGTTGCTAGGAAACGCGTGCCTTCCGCGTGCGCCGTGCTTCACGGAGCCTGCGCGCCGTTGGAGGCGCCAGAGATACGGCGTCCTGGCTCGCAGGAAGAGGAGGAACTACAACTCCCGGCGTGCACAGCGCAGGCCCGTGCCTCGGGAGCTTGTGGGCTGGACCCTGGGAGAGGCTCGGATCTCCAGCCTTTCCTACACACGCATTTTGACTGATCATCCTCGTAGACATTTGTGCGCTTTTCAAGAGGGCGTTAACGCCTCAGTAGATTTTACAAGAGACAGGTGGCGCAGTCCTAGCTGCGAATTACAAAGCCAGTCTCCTCCGCCTTTTAGTTACCTTTCCAGGTGCAAAAAGCTAAAACAACTTTAGATTGCAGCTGGTAGTAATGAAGGTGCTGGAAGCTCAACTACATTTACCCAATGAGTACCCCGGCATAATATCCTTAATACTAAAATACAAATTTTAATTTATGATTGTGCAGTTGATAGGGGCTGATTGTTGTTTTCATTATTGCGTGGGAAATGTGGAGACTATACCATTTAACGAACATTTTCTGAGAGCCTAAGGTGTGCAAGGTTCTGAGACAGGCCTTGAGAACATCAAGGGAAATGAAATAAGGCTGGAGCTAACAGTTGAGAAACTCATAAGATAGCATTGGCACTGTCAATTTTCAAAGCCACATTTTCTCTTTATCTTTCCTCAAGGTTGAGATAGGACACAGAAATAATTGTGGGATGTGTTTTCAAACTCAGGAACAAAACGAAAGTTGAAGTTATGTCAGGAACATCATACTCTAAGAATGACAGAACAAGTGAGAATTTTGTATCTTTTTCACCAATTAGGGGCATACGATGGAAATTTGACAGTATCACAGATAGTGGCTAACCCCACATCCCAGTTTGTCAGAAAATCCTGTGAACACTATTTTCAGAATATATCCAGGATCCAGCCACTTCTCACTATCACCACTGCCACTTTTCTGGCTCAAGCCACCACCAGCTTTTGTCTGGATTATAACTGTAGCCTCCTAAATGAACCCCATGTTTCCACTCTTGCCCTCTTCACTTGACTCTCAAAACTCAGTGGCCAGCATGATCCTGTTAAAAAGTCAGATAATGTCAGTTCTCTGTGAAAAACACTTCAGTGGCTTCCTTTCTTACCTATGAGGTCCTTTAGGACCTAGCCTCCTGCCATCTCTTTGGGCTCATCTCCCACTGCTTTCCTCCTTGGTCTCCTCCAGACACGCTGGCCTCCTAGATATTCGTCAGCTATGCCAAGCACTGTTTCACCTCATGCCCACTGCAATTTTGGAGCTCCCCTGCCTGGAATGCTCCCCCACCCCCAGCACCCACCCTGGCCTTAAGCCCACAGCACTAGCTCCTTCACTTCTCAGGACTTAATCCAAATGTCACTTCTCAGTGAGGCCTTTCTCGGCCACTCAATTTAAAATTCCATTCCTTTCTCAGATTTCCCATACCCTTTCTCTGCTTTATTTTTTTTTTTCCTTAGCACTTAACATTATATAATTTATTACATATTTTACTGATTCCTTTTTTTTAAACATCTTTATTGGCGTATAATTGCTTTACAATAGTGTTAGTTTCTGCTTTATAACAAAGTGGTTCAGCTATACATATACATATGTCCCCATATCTCCTCCCTCTTGCCTCTGCCTCCCACAGTCCCTATCCCACCGCTCTAGGTGGTCACAAAGCACCGAGCTGATCTCCCTGTGCTATGCAGCTGCTTCCCACTAGGTAACTATTTTACATTTGGTACTGTATATATGTCCATGCCACTCTCTCACTTCATCCCAGCTTACCCTTCCCCCTCCCTGTGTCCTCAAGTCCATTCTCTACGACTGCGTCATTATTCCGGTCCTGCCCCTAGGTACTTCAGAACCACGTTTGTTTTTTTTTTAGATTTGAAAAAAAATTGGACAGCTACATTTAAAAGAATGTAGATTCTTTTTTAATTTTTTTTAGATTCCATATGTATGTGTTAGCATACGGTATTTGTTTTTCTCTTTCTGACTTATTTCACTCTGTATGAAAGACTCTAGGTCCATCCACCTCATTACAAATAACTCAGTTTCGTTTCCTTTTATGGCTGAGTAATATTCCATTGCATATATGTGCCACATCTTCTTTATCCATTCACCTGTCTATGGACACTTAGGTTGCTTCCATGTTCTGGCTATTGTAAATAGAGCTGCAATGAACATTGTGGTACATGACTCTTTTTGAATTATGGTTTTCTCAGGGTATATGCCCAGTAGTGGGATTGATGGGTCATATGGTAGTTCTATTTTTAGTTTTTTAGGGAACCTTCATTCTGTTCTCCATAGTGGCTGTATCAATTTACATTCCCACCAACAGTGCAAGAGGGTTCCCTTATCTCCACACCCTCTCCAGCATTTACTGTTTGTAGACTTTTTCATGATGGCCATTCTGACTGGTGTGAGGTGATATCTCATTGTAATTTTGATTTGCATTTCTCTAATGATTAGTGATGCTGAGCATCCTTTCATGAGTTTGTTGGCAATCTGTATATCTTCCTTGGAGAAATGTCTACTTAGGTCTTCTGCCCATTTTTGGATTGGGTTGTTTGTTTTTTTGATATTGAGCTGCATGAGCTGCTTGTAAATTTTGGAAATTAATCCTTTGTCATTTGCTTCATTTGCAAATATTTTCTCCCATTCTGAGGGTTGCCTTTTCAACTTGTTTATCTTTTCCTTTGCTGTGCAAAAGCTTTTAAGTTTCATTAGGTCCCATTTGTTTATTTTTGTTTTTATTTCCATTTCTCTAGGAGGTATTTCAAAAAGGATCTTGCTGTGATTTATGTCATAGAATGTTCTATGTTTTCCTCTAAGAGTTTTACAGTGTCTGGCCTTACATTTAGGTCTTTAATCCATTTTCAGTTTATTTTTGTGTATGGTGTTAGGGAGTGGTCTAATTTCATTCCTTTAAATGTAGCTGTTCAGTTTTCCCTGCATCACTTATTGAAGAGGCTGTCTTTTCTCTATTGTATATTCTTGCCTCCTTTATCAAAAATAAGGTGACCATATGTACCTGAGTTTATCTCTGGGCTTTCTATCTTGTTCCATTGATCTATATTTCTGTTTTTGTGCCAGTACAATACTGTCTTGATTACTGTAGCTTTGTAGTATAGTCTGAAGTCAGGGAGCCTGATTCCTCCAGCTCCATTTCTCTTTCTCAAGATTGCTTTGGCTATTCGGGGTCTTTTGTGTTTCCATACAAATTGTGAGATTTTTTTTGTTCTAGTTCTGTGAAAAATGCCATTGGTAGTTTGATAGCGATTGCATTGAATCTGTAGATTGCTTTGGGTAGTATAATCATTTTCACAATGTTGATTCTCCAATCCAAGAACATGGTATATCTCTCCATCTGTTTGTATCATCTTTGATTTCTTTCATCAGTGTCTTATAGTTTTCTGCATACAGGTCTTTTGTCTCCTTAGGTAGGTTTATTCCTAGGAATTTTATTCTTTTTGTTGCAGTGGTAAATGGGAGTGTCTCCTTAATTTCTCTTTTAGATTTCTCATCATTAGTGTATAGGAATGCAAGAGATTTCTGTGCATTAATTTTGTATCCTGCTACTTTACCAAACTCATTAATCAGCTCTAGTAGTTTTCTGGTAGCATCTTTAGGATTCTCTATATATAGCATCATGTTTTCTGCAAACAGTGACAGCTTTACTTCTTCTTTTCCGATTTGGATTCCTTTTATTTCTTTTTCTTCTCTGATTGCCATGGCTAGGACTTCCAAAACTATGTTGAATAACAGTGGTGAGGGTGTACAACCTTGTCTTGTTCCTGATCTTAGAGGAAATGGTTTCAGTTTTTCACCATTGAGAACAATGTTGGCTGTGGGTTTGTCATATATGACCTTTATTATGTTGAAGTAAGTTCCCTCTATGCCTACTTTCTGGAGGATTTTTATCATAAATAGGTGTTAAATTTTGTCAAAAACTTTTTCTGCATCTATTGAGATGATCATATGGTTTTTCTCCTTCAGTTTGTTAATATGGTGTATCACATTGATTGATTTGCGTATATTGAAGAATCCTTGCATTCCTGGGATAAACCCCACTTGATCATGGTGTATGATCCTTTTAATGTGCTGTTGGATTCTGTTTGCTAGTATTTTGTTGAGGATTTTTGCATCTATGTTCATCAGTGATATTGGCCTGTAGTTTTCTTTCTTTGTGACATCTTTGTCTGGTTTTGGCATCAGGGTGATGGTGGCCTCGTAGAATGAGTTTGGGAGTGTTCCTCCCTCTGCTATATTTTGGAAGAGTTTGAGAAGGATAGGTGTTAGCTCTTCTCTAAATGTTTGATAGAATTTGCCTGTGAAGCCATCTGGTCCTGGGCTTTTGTTTGTTGGAAGATTTTTAATCACAGTTTCAATTTCAGTGCTTGTGATTGGTCTGTTTATATTTTCTATTTCTTCTTCTATTTCTTCCTGGTTCAGTCTCGGAAGGTTGTGCTTTTCTAAGAATTTGTCCATTTCTTCCAGGTTGTCCATTTTATTGGCATATAGTTGCTGGTAGTAATCTCTCATGATCCTCTGTATTTCTGCGGTGTCAGTAGTTACTTCTCCTTTTCCATTTCTAATTCTATTGATTTGAGTCTTCTCCCTTTTTTTCTTGATGAGTCTGGCTAATGGTTTATCAATTTTGTTTATTTCTCAAAGAACCAGCTTTTAATTTTATTGATCTTTGCTATTGTTTTCTTTGTTTCTATTTCATTTATTTCTGATCTGATCTTTATGATTTCTTTCCTTCTGCTAATTTTGGGGTTTTTCTGTTCTTCTTTCTCTAATTGCTTTAGGTGTAAGGTTAGGTTGTTTGAGATGTTTCTTGTTTCTTGAGGTAGGATTGTATTGCTATAAACTTCCCTCTTAGAACTGCTTTTGTTGCATCCCATAGGTTTTAGGTCGTCATGTTTTCATTGTCATTTATTTCTAGGTATTTTTTGATTTCCTCTTTGATTTCTTCACTGATCCCTTGGTTATTAAGTAGTGTATTGTTTAGCCTCCATGTGTTTGTATTTTTTACAGATTTTTTCCTGTAATTGATATCTAGTCTTATAGCGTTGTGGTCGGAAAAGATACTCGATACAATTTCAATTTCAATTATCTTAAATTTACCAAGGCTTGATTTGTGACCCAAGATCTGATCTCTCCTGGAGAATGTTCTGTGCGCACTTGAGAAGAAAGTGTATTCTGTTGTTTTTGGATGGAATGTCCTATAAATATCAATTAAGTCCATCTTGTTTAATGTTATCATTTAAAGCTTGTTTCCTTATTTATTTTCGTTTTGGATGATCTGTCCACTGGTGAAAGTGAGGTGTTAAAGTCCCCTACTATGATTGTGTTACTGTTGATTTCCCCTTTTATGGATGTTAGCATTTGCCTTATGTATTGAGATGCTCCTATGTTGGGTGCATAAATATTTACAATTGTTATATCTTCTTCTTGGATTGATCCCTTGATCATTATGTAGTGTTCTTTGTCTCTTGTAATAGTCTTTATTTTGAAGTCTATTTTGTCTGATATGAGAATTGCTACTCCAGCTTTCTTTTGATTTCCATTTGCATGGAATACGTTTTTCCATTCCCTCACTTTCAGTCTGTATGTGTCCCTAGGTCTCTTGTAGACAGCATACATACAGGTCTTGTTTTTGGATCCATTCAGCCAGTCTATGTCTTCTGGTTGGAGCATTTAATCCATTTACATTTAAGGTAATTATCAATATGTATGTTCCTATTACCATTTTCTTAATTGTTTTGGGTTTGTTATTGTAGGTCTTTTCCTTCTCTTGTGTTTCCTGACTAGAGAAGTTCCTTTAGCATTTGTTGTAAAGCTGGTTTGGTGGTGCTGAATTCTGTTAGCTTTTGCTTGTCTGTAAAGGTTTTAATTTCTCTGTCGAATCTGAATGACATGCTTGCTGGGTAGAGTAATCTTGGTTGTAGGTTTTTCCCTTTCATCACTTTAAATATGTTCTGCAACTCCCTTCTGGCTTGCAGAGTTCCTGCTGAAATATCAGCTGTTAATCTTATGGGGAATCCCTTGTATGTTATTTTCCCTTGTATGCTTTTAATATTTTTTCTTTGTATTTAATTTTTGATAGTTTAATATGTCTTGGTGTGTTTCTCCTTGGATTTATCCTGTATGGGACTCTCTGTACTTTCTGGACTTGATTGACTATTTCCTTTCCCATATTAGGGACGTTTTCAACTATAATCTTTTCAAATATTTTCTCAGTCCCTTTCTTTTTGTCTTCTTCTTCTGGGATCCCTATAATTTGAATGTTGGTGCATTTAATGTTGTTCTAGAGGTCTCTTAAGACTGTCCTCAATTCTTTTCATTCTTTTTTCTTTATTCTACTCTGCAGTAGTTGTTTCCACTATTTTATCTTCCAGGTCACTTATCCGTTCTTCTGCCTCAGTTATTCTGCTATTGATTCCTTCTAGAGAATTTTAAATTTCACTTATTGTGTTGTTCATCATTGTTTGTTTGCTCTTTAGTTCTTCTAGGTCCTTGTTAAACGTTTCTTGTATTTTCTCCATTCTATTTCCAAGATTTTGGATCATCTTTACTATCATTATTCTGAATTCTTTTTCAGGTAGACTGCCTATTTCCTCTTCATTTGTTTGGTCTGGTGGGTTTTTACCTTGCTCCTTCATCTGCTGTGTGTTTCTCTGTCTTCTCATTTTGCTTAACCTACTGTGTTTGGGGTCTCCTTTTCGCAGCCTGCAGGTTCGTAGTTCCCATTTTTTTTTGTGTCTGCCCCCAGTGGCTAAGGTTGGCTCAGTAGATTGTGTAGGCTTCCTGGTGGAGGGGACTGGTGCCTGTGTTCTGGTGGATGAGGCTGGATCTTGTCTTTCTGGTGGGCAGGACTGCATCAAGTGGTGTGTTTTGGCGTGTCTGTGACCTTATTATGATTTTAGGCAGCCTCTCTGCTAATGGGTGGGGTTGTGTTCCTGTCTTGCTAATTGTTTGGCATAGGGTGTCCAGCACTGTAGCTTGCTGGGCGTTGAGTAGAGCTGGGTCTTAGCGTTGAGATGGAGATCCCTGGGAGAGCTTTCGCCGTTTCATATTACGTGTAGCCAGGAGGTCTGTGGTGGACCAGTGTCCTGAACTCGGCTCTCCCACCTCAGAGGCACAGGCCTGACACCCGGCTGGGGCACCAAGACCCTGTCAGTCACACGGCTTGGTCTGTAGAAGCCATACCTCTAGACAGACAGATTAAGGGAGTGAACATGTTGGGAATATCCAGTCGCGTCTTCTCGCTTGCATATCCACACAAGAAAGACAAAGGATAAATAAAAGGAAGATCATTTAAAATCCAATAAAGCATGAATTTTGTTTTAATCTGTGTCTTAAAGACATGCAAATTCAACGAAAAAAAAATGTGGACTTCAAAGGTAATCAGGGTATGGAGAGCAGCTCATAATGCAGGATCCAGAGTGATTATTTCATTTGCATGTGAGGTTAGTGGCTGGACTTTTTTTTTTTTTTTAATGATTCCTCTGGCAATTACAGTTTTTGATTTTTGGAGCTTTAGTGGAGGAGGCTCTGTGTAGAGAAGCTAGGGGCTGGCTCTGTCCCTCCATGGAGCATGGTCATTCCCAAAGTGTCCCCTTTTGGCTCGGAGTGCCTGGGTGATAGCAGGGTCTCCGGAGAGGGGTGGCCGGTGGCCGAGGATGGAGGGTTTTCCTTTCCTGCAAAGCAGGATTAATAATCCGTCTCGGAGGGTTTTGAAGTTCACGACTCTTCTTTGCAAAGCAAAGGAAAATGCATCGGACGCCAGCACTTCTGGATGGTGATGCTCAAGAATCACCCAGACGAGCACTTTCGATAAGAGCAAAGCCCAAGATTTCCTCTTACACATTGCTCTGGTGGGAGGAGAATCCCACTAAGCTAGGGAAGATGTTCCTGCTCCTAGGGTGTGTGTGCGTGCATGTTCTCTTTCTGAACACCCCCCACCCCACCATCCCCAAACTCCTTTACCCCCTCACTCCTAATGCTAAGTCTCTGGCGGAGGCAGCTTCCTACGTCATGTGCTGTGGGAAATCTTACTGATTTATCTTGATTATTGTCTGTCTCCATCTCTAGAATAAAATTTCCACAAGTGCAGTGATTTTTGATTGTTCACTGCTATACTTACAGCAAATAGAATAGTGTCTAGCACACAGTATGTACTCAATTATTTGTAAGTTAAGGAATAAGTAGATAATAGAAAGCATGCATTTTCAATGATAATTCAAAGCAAAATAGAATGATATAGAATGGGCATGTAGATAAGGAACACATCTTCAGGTTAAATACTTGATATAGTAATAAGCAATGAATCCTTTGCATTCAGAAGAGCAGTTGTTCTTGCAACATATGTCCTAAGGAAGAAGTATGTAAATGAAACTTATATACCTTCCTTACATATCTCCCTTGACTTCCTTATATACCTAAAACTCTGAAACCTGCTTTCCAAGTTTGCTATAAATACATCTGTTACCTCTGCAAATTTCTAATTTTTCAAGTCACTGCAGTTTAAGAACTGTAATTCTCAAAAAAATAAAGACTCCTAAAAGATGTTTCCAAGTCATATGTTCAGCATCTAAAGAATTTACTCTGAATGTTTTTACTAAAGCATGGGTAATCAGGTTGTCCATTTTCATTATATTTTGAAGAAACCAAGATGTATTATTTTATTAATTTCAGAGCTATTTACTTATATACAAGAGACAGGGCTTAGTGCTTTTAGAGTACATAAAAGACACAATAATTATCCTCAAGACACTTACTGACAAGCATGGAGGGATATATATGTGTGTATATATATATATATATATGTGTGTATATATATATATATATATATATATATATATATATACACACACACACACACACGTTAGAAAATGATGTACACTAAAGGTATACCTCCCTCTTCAACATTTCGTTAAACTTAAGAATTCTAAAAATAGACAATTTGATGCCCCTGTAGTTAGCCCATCTAGAATATTATTTCATTGCTTACTTTAAAAATTATTTTTATGTTCACCCTACCAGTATTTTCTTGTGGATCATTTTGATTTATAAACATCTTCAGTGATAAATACTATATAAAGGTGCATATCAATTAATTCAAAGCATTTAAAAAAGATATTCTTTGTGTACTATTAGGCACTGAAGTACTCTTGCTAACAAATTCATGAAAAAAAGGAGTTTATCTAATTTATTACAAAACTAGTACTGTTATAAGCTTCTTTTACCACTCCGGCCTATGCAATTATTCATCCTCATCAACCTTTGTGCATCTGCTTTGTTAATTATTGATTCGTGCTACGCCTGTTTAGTATTTCCATTGGGTAAGGCATCTGCAGCTGTCCACTTAGCTGCTTTTGAGTCAGCATTGTTTTTACATATCTGCCAGAACAATGAACAATTCCATCTTTCTGAGAAACTTTCCTTTAAACCTGTTTCTATATAAACTCCATTTTCAAAGCACTGATTGCAAAATAAAGTTAAGAATTATTAAAACTGCTTTTAATAATTTGTTTACCTCTAAGGATACACGTCCCCCCTTTTTAAAGTTTTACTAAACTTAAGTTTTCCAAAGATGGCCAAGAATGCTATTGTAGTTATCCTACTGCAGCATTATACTTCAGTTTTTTAATGGTTATTTTTATGTTCACTACCAGCACTGTATTGTGGATCATTTCAATTTCTGATTCTCTTTAACGATGATTTCCATTAAATTTTAGATACAAAAATGATAGGAAAATAGATATTTTCAGAGAAATATTGGTTTTTTTATGTGTGGTAAGATTTTTATGTTTTGGATAAAGAACTTATATTTTTATTTTTTCCAGTAACTTTTAATTAACTCATATCTTAATGTGTATATTCCATGTACAAACTATTGATACATGGCAAGCTACTCACAGTCAATGGAGTTTCAGGACAAAAGAAGTCAGTCGAAACATCTCTGTAGTAAGAGAGGATGGGTTTTTCTGTTTTTTTTTTTTAAGAAAAAAGATCAACATCTTCCTTTTTAAAGGCTTAGAACACATTTGATCATTAACCTGGGTAGTAAAGGCCAAGAAAGAGGAATGGTGAAGACTGGAGAAGGTCGCTAATAAGCATTGTTAGTGCTGGTGGAGAGACAAATAACTATAATATTTCACTTTCTATAGCAAAAGTTCATTTTGTTGAGAGCAGATCAAGTATATATTATGCTTGAAACTGAGAAAAAGTTTAATTTCTTAAGGAGAAGTTATCTCAGTTAACTAAAAAAAAAAATAGAACATTAAAATAATATTTGTTTACTTTTACATTTCAGATGAGAGTTTAAAAGAATAAGGGGAGGAGAGGCTTCTAGAAAATACTTTTGACTTTCCTCCCTGTTCTCTTGGAAACAATTTATAACATTCTATGTCATTGGAAATTTATGAATCGAGGAAAATTAATCTGCAGCTTGCCATTATAAAAGAACAGAGAAACTCTGGTTGCAACATCCCAGATTCTAACAAGCATTAAAGGAAGCCTCAGGGCAGCTGTAAACAATGTTCCTTGACTCTGAAAGAAAAAAAGAGCCAGGGAAAGTTGGTTTCTGTAGCTTTAAGAAATTTTTTTTCAGTGCAGTTTGAATGCTTTTGGGATGTCTGTATTGAAAGAATGGAATGTTTTCAGTATGTCTTTTTCAGGAGAATGAAAAACATGAAGTGGAAGCCAAATAAAAGAATGCTTTGTGAAACTGCCTCTGCCTTTCACCTCATTGAAAATAGTCAGGACAGCACAAAAATCCTGGGAAACCCTGTGATATTTTTTTGATAGGATGTTTTATTGTAAATGACTGAGGGAGGAAGGATATTTTTTATTAATCAGACATCAAAAATATTGCCTATCTTAATTACATTTTGAAGAAATCAAGATGTGCATTTATTTACTCCTTCCACAGATGTTTATTATTTATGTTACTACTGGTAGTGCATACATACATATGTAAATATGATATACATATATCGGGCAGTCCTTGTGCGCATACATCAGGGATGCTGTGGTGAGTAAATCAAATAGATTCCCAGTTCTCTTGGAATTTATAGCGGGAGAAACAAATAACAATTAAGTAAACAAATGATGTAATAGATACAAATAGGTGCTATGAAGTACAGTAAATCAGAGAAGTATACTAGAGATGGTGACTTGGGGTACGGAGGGGTCAGGAAAAGCCTCTTTGAGGAAGTGACTTTTGAGACTTGAAGGATAAGAAAGAGTTAGCCATGAGAAATTTGGGGCGGGGTTGGGCGGGGTAGACAAGCATTCAAAGTAGAGGGAATTGCAAAGGCAAAAGCCCTGGGATGGGAATGATCTTGTCCTGATCCTGGGGCTATGTGAAGGTCAGCATGGTTGGAGTCCAGTGAGCTGGGGGAAAGTGAAAAGATTTCAGAGGTAGCAGGGGCTAAGGAAAGGAATTTGGACTTTTTGCTAAGTGCAATCAGAAGCCACTAAAACAGGGCAGTGACATAATATGGCTTTTTTTTTTTTTTAAAGATCGCATTGACTGCTCTGAGAATGATGCATAAGAGGATGAGAGTGGAAGCAGGGAAACCAGACAGGAGACTCTTGCAGTAGGTCCAGTGAGCGTGATGATGGCTTAAAGTGGAATGGAAGCTGCAGAGAGGGAGAGAAGTAAAAGATATATTTGGAGTCAGAGATGATGGTAGGTTGGGTATGTGGACAGAGTAGGAGGAAAAGAAGAAAGAACTGAATATGACCCCTAGGTTTTTGGCTTGAGCAACTGGGTAGATAGTGGTGCCATTTATGGAAATGGAGAAGATTGGGGAAAGAATAGGTTTAGTGGGGAAATTCCATTTTGGATGTTAAGTTTAATACACCAGTTAAAAGTCCAAGTCAAGATTTCACATAGGTGGTTGGATATTAGTGTTACGAGTTCAAGGAAGAGTTCATGCCAAAGAAATAAATTTGGGAACCATCAGTGTACAGATGGTATTTTAAGTCAATGGAACTGATGAGATCATCTGGGGGTGTGTGTGTAGGTAGACAAGAGCACCCAGGGTAGAATTTAAAGTTCTTAGTTACTTAGTTGTGGGGCAGAGGAAAAGGAGCCAACAAAGTTATACACACACACACACACACACACAAACACAGATCTTCTTCAACTTACGACTGGGTTATGTCCCGATAAACCCATCCTAAGTCAAAAACGCATTTAATGCACCTAACCTACCAAACATTATAGCTTAGTCTAGCCTAGCTTAAACATACTCAGAACAATTATATTAGGCTACGGTTGGGCAAAATGAACACAAATCCTATTTTATTATAAAATGATGAATATCTCATGTAATTTATTGAGTACTGTACTGGAAATGAAAAACAGAATGGTTGCATGGGTTCTGATTGTTTCCCCCCTGATCACATGGCTGACTGGGAGCTGCATCTTGGTGCAGCTGCCTAGCATCATGGGCATTGTACTGCTTATTGCTAGCCCAGGAAAAGATCAAAATTGGGCAGTGTTTGGGGAAGAGACCTGGGAAGGGCCAATGACAGGTTCTGGAAATCTCTGACTAGTCACAATCTTCTTGGTTCCTCATCTGCTATTTTAGGGGGCTGAATTAGGTGATCCCTGCCAGCTCCTACCTTTTTTTTTTTTTAACTTGCTTGGCCACCTTTTAAGAATAGATGAACTACTTAGCATGTGGCCTCATAGAAAAGGGCAGGGTGGGAAGTCAGGGCTAATACACAGGCATGGCTACAAATGAACTATGACATTTTTAATTTGACCAAAAGTTGGGAAAGGAGAATAAACTGAAGATTAGGGTTAGAGGGGATTTGCAGGTTAAGTAGGCCGAGAGCAGCAGTAGAGAAAAGATAAGGATTTCAGATTACAATCAGAAGCCAGTTCAGGGATTTGAAATCTTGGAGATGGAGCACTTCCTGGTTCTGTTTAGCGTCCAAGTGTGGCCATGTATGTGGTGGACAAGCAGAAGAGAGGAGGAGGTCAGTAGAGTTGGAAGGTTTGCGGAATGGTGAGGTCAGAGCGTAGGAGGCTGTGGTCACTGAGAATTCATCAGCAAACATTTCTTGAGGGCCTAGTACCTGCCAGGCATGAATGGTGCTGACGAATGCGGATGGTGTCAGTCTGTGAGAAGCAGGGCAGAGAGTGAAAGCAGATGTCATGAACGCCAATATTTGGAAGGGCTAATGAGCCAGGGGAAGAACCAAGGTCTGGAAAGAGTATGTGAGGAGAAATTTTTGAAGTGTTTGGAAGATAAAGAAGTTCATGACAGATGTCAGTGGAGTACAATGAACCTTCTTGTTTCAAACTTAAGGGGAAGATTTTGGGGTTTCCCTGGCGGTCCGGTGGTTAAGATTCTTCCTTTCCACTGCAGGGGGCAAGGGTTCGGTCCCTGGTCCGGCCCCTGGTCGGGGAACTAAGATCCCACATGCCACATGGCCAAAAAATAAAAGGAGAAGAATTTATTTTTGATGTTCAATAAAGAGATTTTGATGTTTAAGAAACATTGACTTCTGCTATTTTTTAATATTTAAGGGCTACTTTTCTTTTATATGGGATTGCTAAAAAATTAAAACATAGGTTCTGTGAATATAGCTTTGAGAAATCTAGGTATGGAAAAGTAAAGATAGCATATGTAAATTATAGTGCGATAAGTACATAAAAGAATTCTTCGTCTTTATGAAAGGATTTACCATGGTCCTTTAAATATGAACTCCCTTAATACCATATTAACCACTTGAGAAAGTAAAAAGGAGATTAGAGCTGTATACATTTTGAGAATACTCTATTGAATAAAGGAAATATGTCGGTAGTTGCATTGGTTTTTGGAAACAATATGTTAGAAAGCACACACACAATCTATTTTTCCTCACTTTGGAATATGAAACATTTTCACTGATTAACTTAGAAAAGAAAAAAATCTGATGCTAAAGACCACTAAAACTGTTTAAAACCCTTAAAATGTGATGCTAGTGACCATTAATAGGAGATATCGTAACAAATAAAATAGCCCTTTAGTAACACGTATATAACATCTTTTGATAGTTATTATTTCTTCATTATAATGAATGTGTAAAAGAAGTGGCCCTTCAGCCAGATAACCTGAAGCAGAGAACTTGACCTTAATCCTTCTTGCCACTGCCTTATGGTTAGATCTTGGCCTTTTTGATTCCTGTGAAAATAAGAATATTTAGGTCATTGTTTTATTTTGTGAATGAAATGAGAATGTGCGTGAATATACTTTGAAAAATTAACTGTACATACATAACATATGGAGTGTCCTTATTGAAGTAAATGTTTTTGACTTTTTGTGTTTTTCAGCCCTCCATCAATTTTATCTGTGAAAACATGATTACTATTTCCTTTGTTGAAAAGGATCTTAGAAGGAGCAAATATTCATTTACTTGGGCTACCTTTAATCTCTAGTTATCTCTTCTTCAGAGCCTTGACTCTATTCTTTTTTTTTTAATAAATAAATAAATAATTTATTTTTGGCTGCGTTGGGTCTTTGTTGCTGCGCAGGCTTTCTCTAGTTGCGGCGAGCGGGGGCTACTCTTCATTGCAGTGAGCGGGCTTCTCATTGCGGTGGCTTCTCATGTTGCACAGCATGGGCTCTAGGCACATGGGCTTCAGTAGTTGTGGCTCACAGGCTCAGTAGTTGTGGCTCGCGGGCTCTAGAGCACATAGCCTTGATTCTATTCTTAAATTAATATAATAAGCTGTGGTCTTTACCTAAATAACTTGAGAAATTGTCATTTTTATTTGAATAACTAGAGAAGACACTTTTGATGACTTTCAGAATACTATCATTGTTAGGCCAAACTGTATAACTAACTGGTAATAATCATGTGAATATAATATATTTATTTTCTTTCCTTAGTATTTAAAAATTTTTTTTAAAACAATTTTAAGAGAAAAACATGGTTACTATGTATTCAGCACCTTAGATATAGCTCAAGAGCACATTTACATCATTATTGTGTCTTTGGTGATCAAAATAAATAAATTAACTGAAATGTCAAGATCATAAACAGGATTTGAAGTCAGGCAGATCTGGTTCAAGTTATAGGTGATGGACTTAGAGCAATCACTTAGCCTCTTTGCATCTCAGTTTCTTCATCTCTAAAAAAGGAATAATAGTTATCTTACATTCATTCATTCAACAAATATCTACTGAACTCGTGTGCCCTGAAGCTGCTAGGTTACAATTACCAACAAGACAAGTCCCTGCCATTCCATCGCTTATAGTCTAGTAGAAGAGGTAGATAGATGATAAACTTAAACACATATCTAAAATGATCCCACGTAAATGGTAAATGCAATGAAGAAAATATAACAGAGTAATGGGATAGAACATGACTTGGGGGGGAGAGAGGAGGGGTGTGGCCACCTGATCAGACAAGTCTTCTTGAGGAGATAGCACATTTGAGCTTAGACCCAATTAATGAGCAGCCAGCCATGGGTAGATCTACAAATATCCAGGGGAATAGAAAGTTCTTGAGGCAGGAAGAAATTTGGCCTATTTTTATGACTAGAAAAAAGTCCTATGAGGCTGGAGACTAGTGGGAAAAAGAAGGGAGAGTACTGTGGTATCTGGAGAATATTAGGATACTAGGAGAGGCAAGCAAGGTTCAGGTCATGTAGGGCCCTGTAGGTATGATAAAGAATTTGGATATTATTCTAATTGCAACAGAAGACATAAACTGGCTCACAACAAGAAATTGACACTGTACAATTTACATTTTAAAAAGCTCCCACTCTATGAATAAATTGCTAAAACTAATAAGATTGCTCAATAGGTTTGCAATAATCATGTTCCTATATATCAATAACAGAGTTTTAAAATATAATTAAAAGATACCATTTATAAAAGCAATAACAACAAAAAAGATACACAGGAACAGATTAAAGAGTTTAAAGATCCTTATGGAAGTACATTATAAACATTTTTGGATGATATTAAAGAAGGCTTAAATTAATGAAGATATATCCATGTTCACAAATGGAAAGGTTTGATATCACAAAGATGTCATTTTCCTCCAAATTATTTGATAAATTCAGTAGGATTCCAATTACAAACCTCAAGAGGATTTTTTTTTTCCTTTGTGGCACTTGACAATCTGACCCCAAAATTTATATGGAAGAATAAGGGGACAAAATTAACCACGTCAATTTTTAATTTGCCCTATCAGATATCAACACATAATGAAAACAGTTCGATATTGGGTGAGGAATAGACAAATAAACCAGTAGAACAGAATAAAGAGCTCCTAAATAGACCTACATATACAGGAGAAGTTGGTACATGACAAAAGTGGCATTAAGGTCAGTGGGGAAAGAATGGACAATTAAATAACTGCTGCTAAGACACTGGGTTATCCAAACAAAAAACAAGATCAATCCAGATAATTTAAAGACAAAACCATGAAAAACCCATGCTTTTTAGAAGAAAATATGAGAGAATATATTTACAACTTCAGGATAGGGAAAGGGAAGGATTTCTTGAGACATAAAAAGCACAAACCCTACTGGAAAATATACATATATTTAATTATATTAATAGGAAACACTTCTGTACATCCAAGACATCCTAAAGTGAAAAGACAAACCATAAACTAGGAAAAGATTTTGCCAGCCAAAAAACCAGAAAGAGTTATTTTCCCGGAAAATAGTAAACAAGCAACAAAAGCCTACAAATCAATAAGAAAAAGCAACCACATAGAAAAATGGGCAAAGGATATGAATTTGAAATTCACAGAAAAGGAAAACTTAAAGGCCAATAAACACATGAAATAATGTTCACTTCCATTAGTAATAGGATAAATGCATACAAACAAGAATGACAGAATCTAAAAAGTATCCAAGTACTAGGGAGGCACTAGAGTAGCAGGCATGCTCATTTAAAGCTGATTGGAATATAAATTGTTACAATCGTTTTGAAGAGCAATTTATTTTTAATATCTGGCAATAATATTGAAATATATTTATTGAAATGATCCTCTAATTCCTAGGTATATTATTCTAGAGAAAGTTTTGCATGTATGTATAAGGAGACATAAAAATATTCATGGCATCATGGGGTCTTTGGAATGAAAAACTGGAAATGAGCTAAATGTCCATTAACAGGATAATGGATACATAAATTACAAGTATATTAATACAATAGAATACAGCAGTGAGAATGAATAAAATGCAGCTATACCTGTTAGTGAGGATGAATCTCATAAAGACAATATTCAGAAAAGAAACCAACTGCAGAAATTTTTACTTACAGTAAAAATAAAATTTATGTAAAACACTATATATTGATATGGATATATATGTAGATGTAATAAAAGTACATACATTTCATGGGAATGATAAACATGAAAATCAGGATAGTTTTACCCCTGGGGATTAAGGAGGAATTAATTAAGGAGGAATACACAGGAGACTTCAATTATAAAAGTACATATTTTTTAAGCTAGGTGGTGGGTACACAGTTATCTGTTCCATTCATTAATTTTTTGGTAAAGTGGAAATATTTTATAACACAATTTTCAAGAGGAGAAAAGTAATTCTAGCTTATAAACTGAAGCGTGAACTATCAGAGGGTAAGAAGGGAAATAGGGAGAACTGTTAGCAGATAGTTGCAGTATTCTAAGAGAGTAGACTTGAGTCTCTAGCACAGCTTCGGGCACATGGTAGGTGTTTAACGAACTTCAGCTACCGTGTGGTGGTTTGCTATTATCATCATCAGGGTAAAGACAGGGGGATTGTGAAGAAAGATAAACTAAATGTTTTGGGTAGTTATATTGGGTGACTTGCTGTATTTATCTCTTTTAGTCTTAACTAGGATCTGGTCATAAAGAATCTAAGGCTCACAGAGGCCAAAGCCGGAAGGCGCAAGGTTTCATAAATTTCTATTGACTCATTTTCCAATGTCGCGTAAACTTCCTCCTGAACCCGCACTCCTCAATACACCCACCACTTTCTGGTCCAGCACTGGAAAAAAATTCAAGCGGCTTTTCTCTTTGGTTCTTAAGTAGCATATTTTGAGTTAAATATTAATAATTCGATACAGCAAACACTTGGATAGGGGCTTATTACTTATTACAGAATACTTTTGGATCTCTTTTAATTTTTCACCTGATCCTCCCAACAACTCTGAGGACTGGCAGGGCAGCCGATTATTCCTGTTTTACCGATGAGTAAACTAAAATCCAAAGAGGCTAACCTGGTGACCATGAACTTCATGGAATCATATCTTAAACATTTTGTGATTGAGTGGGCATTTTTCAGCTTTAATTGTACTTTCAAAGGAGACTATGACTCCCCAGAAAGGTCTAATAAATAACTGAGTTAAATGATTTGCCTAAAGCCTAAGGTCACATGGTCTTGGTGGAGCCAAGACCTCAAGGAGTTTCTTCTTATCCCACACTCAGAATTCTTTCCATTACAACGTATAGCACCAAAATTCAAATTAGAGATATTATTAGTGAAATACTTTTTGTAATGTTTACTGACTGCTAAGATGGAAACGTTATTAAATACACCGAAACTTCTTACTTGGGAGAAATAGTTTTGGCCTGTTCAGCCGTTGGGCAGTCACTCAGCAATCTACTCTGTGTTACAGATGAAGAAGTCCAAACCTGTTTGTTGTCTTTGTAACAAGCCCTAGTACAGACTTACTAAATAAGAAATAAATCTGATACAGTAACTATAAAACGTACTTTACAATTCTCAGTAATCTACAGAGAATAATCATGAAATACAGCTTGATTCAGCGGTGGAAAGCAGACTATGAGCTGAGAATGGGATTTTCATTTCTCCTGGACCAGTCACTTAATGTCTCAGGGTCTCCCTTCTCTTAGCTGTAAAAGGGAGGATTAAAGTGGGTAGCTTCTCAGTTCTAACACTGCATGCAGTTTGATGGGATTAAAATAAAAAGGGACGACAGGTGTTTTGTGTATAAACTCTTTACACACGGTCTGTTAATGTTAACCTTACTTTCCCAGTGAGAAAGGCCAGTGCCCAAGGTGTCTAACTGGTCATTAGCCCCAAGTGTCCGGGGGCCCAGTAGACCTGGCCCTCAAGAAGGCCAAGCCTGAGTCCCCCTTGGAGTGAAGTAGGGGCGGGCGGGCAGGTGGACAGAAAGCTATGTCAGGTCCATGGTCCAGTGGGATTTCAAACAGAAGGGCCCTTAATCCTAAATTTAGGAATTAAGGAAAGCGGAAACGCCCAAGCACAGGCGCGAAGGGACCTGCTTAAACAGGCTGGGGTGTGCGAGCGTTTGGGGTGGGGCTTCGAGCCCAGAGGCAGTTGAAGGGCCGAGCGCAGCACCTACCTCCGCATCTCCGCCGCCAAGGGTGGGCTATCCCTGAGAAGGCTAAGCCACCCTTGGGAACCTCCCAGCCCGGACAAGGCCACGTGATCCAGCGCTGGTGCGGGGAGAGGCGTGCCCTGCCCCCGCCCCGCCCCGCGCGCATGCGCGCGGCTCCCGGCGCTGAAATTCAAATTTGAACCGCCGCTGAAGGCCGAGTGTGACACTGGAGGCTGTGGGGAAGAGGAGAGTAGGTTGGGAGAGTTCCCCTGCCCCGGACTTCTTGTTTTCTCCAAGTGACACACTGAGCCGGCACTCACTTCTTTTCTTTTTCCGAATTTGAACCACCGTTTCGGTCGTCTCGCAATCGACACGTGAAGCCCCGGGCGATGGACCCGTTTACCGAGGTGAGAAAACTTGCGGGCAGAGCCAGCCATGACCCCTCTCGGCCCCCACCCTCCCTTCCCACCTTCTGTCTACCTCCGGGCCCACCGGGCGGAGAGCGCGTGCGCGCGCGTGCGCAGAGTGTGCGTGCGGGTGTAGGACTGGGGAAGCCAGGAGGGGGCCGCTGGTTCCCTCTGCTCTGCGGCTGCAGTTCTTTTGCGGTTTTCTTGTTCTTATCCTGCAGATGAAGCTCTGGGGGGGGGGGGAAAGCTTTGAGTCTGTCCTCAGTAGCAGTAGTGAAAAAACTTCCTGTCAGCCCCGGTTATTATGTGCCCCTCTGGAGTGGATCCCTGTCCCTTGCGAGGGTGTGGTGGGGGCCTGACCAAAAGATCCCGCTGGAAGTAAAAGCCGGGGTAACTTGCGAGGTGGAGTCGGGTGTCCGAGTGACTCAGTGCTGTGTGTGCAGCCGCCGCCCGGAAATGGGATGGAATGTGATTTGCAGGGTTCGTGTGGCCCGCAGAGGAGCCGTGCATTTAAGGATGCTGTGAACGAAATGACAGCAAAACGTTAAAATAAGCCGGTGCCTGAAACCATTGCATCCGTTCTTATAAAGTCAGTAGTTCCTTCAGATTCTATTGCTCAGCTAACTAGCGAAGAAGATTCATACCTGAGATTGATACAAAGTGAAAGGAAACAGTGTTAGCCGAATACGTACAAACCAAAATTAATAGCCCACGATTTAAAAAAAAAATAGTAAAGAAATAAACCTTTTTGGGTATGTTTATGGAGCATACCATTACAGCAATACTTCACTCATCTTTTGTTCTTTGGAAATTAAATATGGATTAATTACATCGTTATTGTGTCGATTATTTGTCTAGCTTTGGCTTCTTGTTGACAATGTACTTTGACACACTCAGGAATTTCCACTCCCTTTTCTTCCAGGACAGTTCCTCATTTTTTAGGTTGTTGTGCAAGTTTCAACTCAAAAAATAACAGTTGTTGCAAAGTGAGCCTAAAAATGTCTCTGCACTAGATTGAAAAATTGAATGGAGAGTGGTAATACTTTTTTTTTTTGAGATGTACTTACAATCCTAAGATACTAAAAGTTTCAACAATTAGAGTTTACTTGTGTTCAAACACAACAGTGTTTATTTTTGTTTACAAATTCTCAATCATCTCTGGGGGAAAACACATCAATTCGTTAACCTTAAATATTCTAACAGAAAAATCCTGAACACATTTTTGTATTAGCTGTAAAGAGTAGAGCTGGTCGTGCACTACATATTTTTCACTTACATTGAAGTTAAAAAGGATACATTATGTTCCAACTTAGAATAGGATTCCTTAAAATATTAGCCCTATGTGTTCTGAATATTTTCATTCTCATTCTCCTAGGTAACTGACAGGACAAAGCATTTTGAAAGTTGGCTGAAAATTGTACTATGTTTTACTTAAAAATGTTATTCTGAAGCTAGTACAAATCTCAGCTGAAAGAAACTTTTCTTTAAAAGAAACTTTTCATTTTAGAGTGTGCTCAGAAATATATATGGTTTATGTTATGAAAAGTTAGATCGATTGCAGTTGGAATAAACAGCTTTGACATCTTTTCCTTAATTGGTAATGAGTGAACAATTTGAATTGTTTCCAAAGATTAGGTGCTTAATTATAGCATTCATAACATTTTTGCACAGTGAAACTAACTGGTACAGTTCCTTGTCTAAAAAAAAAAATTGGAAGTCAGTTAAAATGACTGTCTCAACCAGAGTTCCTTATCAGAACCGTAGAACAGGGAAAATTATTTGAGAGAACTGTTTTCTCAGTTTTCCCAAGGGTGGTTCTTAACCAGACCACCCTACAGGCATAGGAGAGATGTTAATTCATTACATTAATGCCAGGGCATTAGGGATTAATCCTCTTGGTAACTCTAGTTGAGAAAGGCTACAACTATCGTAAACTCTTGTTTCCTCAGACAAGGCTGTTGTGCAATGGTTCTCCTCCCTGCTGTTACTCGTGCTGTCTGGCACACTGTCCTCTCCCTGCCGCTTCTGCCTGGCAAACTGTTTCAACCTGCAGCTCACAGTTTGATTCCCCTTCTTCAGAGGGGAGATCACCTTTCACAGTACCCATCTCACTTGCATTTATTTACCCGTTGAACATGTCTTCTGTTAGAATGTAAGCTTCTTGAAGGTAGGACTGTTGTTTCCTATTCAGAGAGATGTTTCCCTAACATCAAGCACATCCAATAATGTTCTGCCGAATTGATACGGAAGAGAGCCATTCAGTGCAAATTATTTTACAGGCCAATAATTATATACAACAGTAACTGTTCGGACATTTTAGCAATATTGTTTTCTCTATTGTAGAAAATTTCAAATATAATGCCTCCACCACCCAGCAACACGTGGCCATATTGTTTTACTGTATCCCCTTCTAATCCCTCCCACTGAATTATTTGGAAGCAAATTCTAGAGATCATATAATTTTATATGTAAGTACTTAAGTATTTATCACTGAACACTAAAGACTTAAAAAAAATCATAATGCTACTATCACACCTAAAAAATCAACAGCAGTTCCTTAATATCATCAAACATTGTAAGTGTTCAGTTTTCCTTAAGTGTCTCATGTTTTTGCAGTTTGTTTGAATCAGCATCTAGACAGGGTCCACAGGACCATGTCTTCCTAATGTTCTTCATGGACCAACCAGAGATGAAGAATCCATCTTGATTTATGGATGAACAAGCAGTTAAGGCACATGTTTATTACTATGATCAGCAGATAGTATTTAAAAAGTTATATTGATTGTATGAATTTGGTTAGTTTTGCTGATGATAAGTTCTTTAAAAGAGCAATTGGATTTAGTCAAAAGATAGTTTATAGCAAAGTAGTTAAGAGTCCAGACTCCGGAGCCTGGTTCTGAATCTTGGCTTGCCACTGTTTTTTTTTTTTTTTTTTTAATTTTTTAAATTTTTGTCCACGTTGGGTCTTTTGTTGCTGTGCGCTGGCTTTCTCTAGTTGCAGGCAGTGGTGGCTTCTCTTGTTGCGGAGCACGGGCTCTAGGCACACGAGCTTAGTAGTTGTGGCTCGCGGGCTCAGTAGTTGTGGCTCGTGGGCTTAGTTGCTGCGGCATATGGGATCTTCCCGGACCAGGGCTCGAACCTGTGTCCCCTGCATTGGCAGATGAATTCTTGACCACTGCGCCACCAGGGAAGTCCCTGCCTTGACACTTCTTAACTGTGTGACCTATGGCTTGTTATTTAACCCCTGCCTGAGTTTCTTCATCTGTAAAACAGTAGTAAAAACAGAATTTTACCAAATCATATTTTGAAGATGAAATGAGTTAGTGCGTGCAGACACTGAAAGTACTTTATATTAAGTCCTGTATAAGCATTAGTGATTGTTGTAATTGTTGTTAGGTGGATTTAAAACCATCAACTTACTACTCATGATGTCAGTATTAGCCTCTTAGTGTGAAGATCTGCTCACGAGTGATGGTCATCCCACTCCAAGACTAGCACAGAGAAACGCAGAGCTAGGTGTGCCAAGTCAGAGCTTTCTATGTAGGAACCTTAAAAGAGAAAAAGCTACAATTAAAATACATAAAGCATCTTTTCTTGTGATATAAATAGACATACATGCTATCACTGTTTTGGATAGAGTTTCTCTAATTTTCCAGAATTAAACGAAATCTCTGTGATGACCTGGGAAAGAATGCTGCTACAGCATTTTGAAAATAATAAGTTAATCGTTATTGAGTCTACTTTGTTTAAGAAGGCAAGAAAATCAGTAATATCTCCTAGAAAAAATTTCTGTCAGAAATAGTTTGAGGGATATGGGGCAGAAATTGCTTTAGGACTATATGCTTCAGTTATCTTAGATTCATCCATGTGGAATACCTTCCTGATTATGTTAGTAATTGCAGTGTATTTTTTTTTTAATGCCTCTGTTATTTGAAGAAGGAGGTGTGATATTTGAAGGAATGTACCTTATAAATAAAAGATCCCTTAAATTCCTGTTACATTTTTATAAGGAAGGGTGACTTACATTTATTGAGCTGTTGAGTTTATGTATTTTACATACATCATTTCTTTACATTAATAATCTTTGGTACTTATTAGGTTTATTTTACAGATTAGGGAACTTTTTTGCTTATCTACTTTAATACGTTTTAATCTTGAAATTTTTGAAACTAATGTAGCAAAAGAACACTTGTGTATATTTGAATGGCAAAACCACATTCTTCTGTGACCCATTGCTCATAGTAACCGAAGATATACTGACTCATAAGTATTCTAACTGACCAGGATGGAATGTGGGCGTGTCCATGAATGAATATAGTTAGTCTAGTTTTGTATCTTGGGAGTGATATATTTTATTGTGGGAGAAATTATCAGACATATATGAATTTGTGTAATACTTTAAAAAAAAGGGTGAAGGTCTTGTGTTTTGGAAGGCA
Source organism: Eschrichtius robustus (assembly GCF_028021215.1). Lineage (NCBI taxonomy): Eukaryota > Metazoa > Chordata > Mammalia > Artiodactyla > Eschrichtiidae > Eschrichtius > Eschrichtius robustus. The sequence continues at coordinate 88,520,214 of NC_090831.1, forward strand.
TTTGGCTCATAAATTACGCTTTCAGTGACATAGCATTTAGGTTTAGTGTTACTTCTTTCAATGAGAAATCATTCCTAAGTAGAGAGTTGTGCCTTCTTCCAAATTTAGCTCATGCTTCTTTTGCATACTCAGAAGGATTAAAAAAATTATTACTGTTTTAATTAAGCAATTAAAAAGGTCAGATGGAGTTTAATTCCGTAGTCTGCACTAACTGCTATATCTGTGTTTGCAGGGCAGTGTGTAAACTCCAGCCAGTAATCTGCATGCCTCCTTCGGTTGTGTTCATTTGAAGGAGAATGAATTGTTTTACAGGGTCTAGTGTTTGCTATACTACACTGATTTGAATAGGAGCATACATTGGGGTTAGAAAAGAGTAGTATTCACGATTCTATGGAATGGCTAAGATTTCAACTTAAAACTGTTTTATTGTATATTGATATTTAATTAAATAAAACATAAGATTATTTAGGCTTATTTATTTTTCTATTAGGAAGTGTCTTATGTCTTCAAAGGACTATTATGCCAGTTATCTCTTGCCATCACACCAAATCTTAGTGGTTGTATTAGTTTTGCTGCTACAACGAATTATTACAAATTTACTGGCTTAACATCACACATATTTATTATCTTCTGTAGGTCAGAAGTCTGATAGGTTTTGCTGAGTTCAGATCAAGGTGTTAGCAGGATTGTGTTCCTTTTGGACGCTCTAGGGAGAATCTGTTTCCTCGCCTTTTCCAGCTATAGAGGCCGCCTGCATTTTTTGGCCTGTGGCTTCCCTTGTCACATCTTCTCTGACTCTGAGCTTCTGGGCCTCTTTTCCCTCATAAGGACAATTGCCCTTTTGAGGCCCACCCAGAAAATCCAGGATAATCTCTCCATCTCAAGGTCATTAATTTAATCATGTCAGCAAAGTCTCTTTTGCCATGTAAGGTAACATATTCACAGGTTCATGGGATTAGGACAATGAACAACTTTGGGGGACCATTATTCTGCCTACCATAGTGGTTAAAACAACCACCACGTTATTTTCCATGATTCAGTGGCTTAGCATTTGGGCTCAGCTGGGCTGGGCTTCTGGTGTCCCCTGCAGTCGTATAGGAGTCTGCAGTGATATACAAATTATCTGGGACTGGATGGTCTAAAATAGCCTTCCTCTCAGGTCTGGTGGTTGATGCTGGCTGTCAGCTGGGCCATGTGTCTAGCAGGCTTAACCTGGGCTTCTTCATGTGGAGGCAGTGTTCCAAGAGAGTGAGAGCAGAAACTGCAAGACCTCTTGAGGCCTGGGACTGGAAGTCACATACACAGTGTCACTTCTGCTGCGTGTTAATGGTCAAAGTGAATCATAAGGCCATCCCAATTCAAATAGCTTTTGATGGAAGCAGAAAAAAATTTGTGGCCGTTTAAAATCTCATACAACTAACTTAACACATTTTACTCCCCCTTTAATGTTCATATTACGTCTGTAATTAAATTTTGACATGGGGGTGTTCATTTGGTGAATCTTGACTTAATTACTTAGGATTTCACTTTTGAAATGTATTTAACTGTTATCGTACATGATGGCAATTAGTGATTTTAGAAGATACCTGAAGTTTTCTGAACCTTTGATGAAACTTGTGTTTTAACGCTCTGATATACGTAGAAACTGCTTGAACGAACCCGTGCCAGACGCGAGAATCTTCAGAGGAAAATGGCTGAGCGGCCCACCCCAGCAGCAAGGTCTGCGACTCAAGCCAAGCGAGGCAGGGAGCCGCTTTCAGAAGCAAGTAACCAGCAGCCCCTGTCTGGTGGTGAAGGTAAAAGGCTTTGTGGGGAACAGTAAACTTTGCATTTTTTAAAAGGAGATAAGCGCCAAGCATTTTATTGTTCATGCAGAAGAACCAAGGTCTTTGGGAGACAGATGGCATAGCCTCTGGGAGAAAGATCAGCCTTTTGTATTCCAGGCCTATTATATTAGGCCTAGAACCTATCAGGCCAGAGCAGAATTTCTAACAAATATTTCAGATTAACTGGTTGAACTTTATTTTCCTCATTCCAAAATTATCCTTAAAACCTCTCAGGGAAGAATAATAAAGGAGCACTGGGGCACTTATACTGCCATGGTATAGAGTTTATCTACCCCAACAGGTGCCAGCACAGCTGACCACCAGGTTCAGATGTGTCTGTGGCGTGAGCAGGGCAACAAAAGGCAGACCTGCCTGCAAATGCTTGTAATTTAATGAGCCTTTTCATCCTCTGTCTGCTGAACCATCTCTCTCAGGCTGGGCACAAAGTACAGGTTGTTAATCTACAGAACTGGTGAAATTAAACAGAAACAAAATTAAGTAACCTCCCTCCCCACCCCCAACAAACCCACACGCACCTGGAAGCTTGTCTTATTCTTTCCTAAATCCTGGCATCCTCAGCCTACGTCAGTCAGCTGGCTTAATCTTTTCCAAGCATTTGGAATAATCTGGAGATGATCATTTCCCTTAGTATAAATTTAAAATACATATAGAAAAAGAGTATTACAGAGGGCAAAACCAATATTACAAAAGAGATGAGGGCATAGTGCTGGTTCTCATTATTTTGTGAGCTAACCATAGAAGGAGAATTTATTTTTGTGTGTTAATACATTTTGAAGGGAGGGAATGCCATATATATTACATAGGAAATAGAGACCTGGCTCCAGTCCAGGATCTCTTCATTGTGGCATGGGTTTATGCAATCAAATATTGAGTACTATGTACTTGAAAACTAGTGGTTGGAACTGTGTTTTGATGCTTAAATGGAAAGATTTACTGTTATAAGTAATGTAAACTCAAAGAAGTCTTTACTTCCAGATAGTGAAGCATGTTAAATAGGAACACGTCCAAAAAATGATTAGATAAGTTCGTTGAAAATATACCCTTAAATGAGTTGCAGAAGACTGGAAAGTTTCATTAAATGTAAATGTACATTTAATTAGATTGATGTTTATGAGGGCAATCATGACTTCCCACTAATCATGCTTTGGTTACTACCAGAACAAGAACACTTGGTTAGACAGCCAGTGAAACTGACTTCTTATGGAATTTACATTCCTACCTTTTAAAGTATTAGTTTTCCAGGAGATATATTAAAACTCATTCTTGGGTAAAAATTATATGCCTTGTGTTTGACTAGCTCCTTTTTCTTTTAGGACTTTTAAATTTATTTTATAGGTGTTTGTGGAAGTTTAAAATGTAAAATGTTGTTAAACACTTGTGCCAATGAATTTGTTTGGTATTGACCAGATAATTCAGTCATTTTTTGGTTCTCTGCCTCCTAAACCTCAAGCCAGGTGCCCTTCTACCCTTGTTTACTATTGTTCATGAAAGATTGTTTTTAAAAGCAGAAAGCTTGTGTCTACCCTTAGCTCAGCTATGTCACTTTAAGCAGGTAACTTGATTTCTCTGGGCCTGATTTTTCTTATTTAAAAGTGTGGTGATTGGGCTGTATGATCTTTAAAATCCCTTAGAATATTTGCTTATTCTGTGTGTGTGCACTTTTTATTTACTAGTGTCTTAAGACCACATAGAATATTATGCATATATCTTGAGGATGTTATTTGAAGATTTTTTTCATTAAGGTTTTTTAAACCATAAATTATATGTTTGTTTAAAGAGAAATATCTTATATCAGATTTCTAAGTTACCGAAAGAAAGTAGAATTTTACGTATTTCTTGTTGTGAGTAAAATCATTTAAAGGAACAGAGAGACAGTGTTTTATTAATTTGTACCTATTGTAAGTTTTTCATGCTGTGAGGAATTACAGAATTTTTATTTTTTATTTTTTTGTCCTTTTTAATCTAGAGAAATCTTGCACAAAACCATCACCATCAAAAAAACGCTGTTCTGACAACACTGAAGTAGAAGTTTCCAACTTGGAAAATGAAAAACCGGTTGAGTCAGCTTCTGCAAAACCTTGTTCTCCGAGTCCTATGTCTCCTCAGGCGCAGCCACAAGCGCCAGCTGGTGTCAGTGATTCCGTGGCCGCCCCGGCATCGCTGCTGGGAGTGAGGAGAGGGCTAAACTCAAGATTGGAAGGAACTGCAGCCTCCTCAGTCAAAACACGAATGCAAAAGCTGGCTGAGCAGCGGCGTCACTGGGATAATGATGATGTGACAGGTATAAACTATGTGAATGGTGTGGTCCTTAAATCTGTGTCAGTACGATTCAACTTGGTATGTTGAAAATTTTATGTATCAGTTAACACATGAAAGGTAAATGCTTTTGATCTATATCCTGAGTATCCATTGCTCGCAAATGGTTTGTATATCAGTATATGTTTATCAGTTGGTTGTGTTCTCATCGAAGTAGATGACGATGAGGTTCTTCGACTGGTTCACAAAACCCTGATCTTGTAACGGAACCATCTTATATTTGCAATAAAAACAGGAGAGAATAAACTATACTCTTAGCATTATCAGCATTGCTGCCCTTCAGCTCTGTGTTCAAGAAATCCTATTTCATGGTTTCGCTAATTAAATAAACTTGAGTGACTAAGGTATGCAATGCTGTTCAATAGGGGAGAAAGAAAACTTCAGAAAACATTTATCGAGCACCTGCAAAGCGTGTTTTCATGCTAAGATGCCAGAGACAGATAAAGTGACCTGATCTTTGCCTTTCATGGGTCCGTAATCTTTTGGAGACCTTATCTCCTACCTCGTTACAAAAAAAGCCTTGGGATGACTTACAAAAATACCTATATTAAAAATGGGAGGGGCTTCCCTGGTGGCGCAGTGGTTGAGAATCTGCCTGCCAATGCAGGGGACACGGGTTCGAGCCCTGGTCTGGGAGGATCCCACGTGCCGCAGAGCAACTGGGCCCGTGAGCCACAACTACTGAGCCTGCGCGTCTGGAGCCTGTGCTCCGCAACAAGAGAGGCCGCGATAGTGAGAGGCCCGCGCACCGCGATGAAGAGTGACCCCCGCTCGCCGCAACTAGAGAAAGCCCTCACACAGAAACGAAGACCCAACACAGCCAAAAATAAATAAATTAATTAATTTAAAAAAAAAATGGGAAAAATGGGGAAATGAAGGTGAAGAGAAGGAAAAACAAAGTGAAGGGTAAAGTTAGTTTATTAAATACAGGCCATAAGGTCCTCCTCACTTGCTAGAGATGGTTCTGAACTTGCTAGCAGCCAATGCAGAGAGGTGAAACGCTATCAATAACATGACTAATGTTTATAAAAACAAAAACAAAAACAAAAAACAGAGCCGTGGTTGGCACTAAGACCTAAGAGAACTTTCTTCCCTGGGTCCTAAAGATAACTGTGGGAGCTAGTGAAGGTGTAAGGTTTCTCAAGGTAGGCAGATAGCTGGCTCCAGGCTCAGTTCAGTAAATGCAGTTCTAAAGTGAGCCAGCACAGTGCAGGTAGACAGCTCGGTGACGACTGGGCCTTACCCAAGGAAGCGTTCCTCAAGTTTGGCTTTCAGCCCAGCTTCTATGTATCAGACCACTGGATTGGAATCTCAAGAGAGCGGTGGAGCCCTGGGGTGTGCTTTTTATCCCTTCCTTCCTTCCTTCCTCCCTCCCTCCCTTTCTTCCTTCCTTCCTTCCTTTCTCTTTTTTTAAAGCTCTGTAGGTAATTCTGACACATAGCCAGAATTAAGACCAAGTGATCTGAGGAAATGGATGGGCTACATATATTTCAGGCAGTCTTCCATAAATATCAATTCTTTTAACTGAAATTTTGATAAGTATTGGATAGAAAAACGTTTAAGATTATCCCTTCTGGCAGTGATGATCATCTCAAGAGCAAACACTTACTGTGTGAAATGCTAGGCGTTCTAAATATTTTAAAATTCTAATGTAATATAGCATTTAATTCTTACAACAATCTTATGACATGCATACTACTTTTTCTTCATGTTGTAGAAGAGGAGACTGGGTTCAGAGAGACTAAGACGCCTGCCCACAGTCAGCAGCAGCTAAAATTCAAACCCCAGTTGTCTGACTCTAGGGCTCAACTTTTACGACCTGCCCGATGTTTTTGGGCATGTTAACAGGGTGCTGATAGTCCACGTTGTAAATTGTAACTATTTATTTTAGTAGTTGGTGGGGTTAACCATGCTTCTTTATAATGTCTGAGGAGGCTAACCAGTAAATGTGCCTCAATAGAAGAATGTTCCATTTCTGTTTTGTAGGAAATATCTATGGGCAGAGGAGTGGAGATTTTCCTTTTAAAAAAAAGAAAGAGTGTTGTGATTTAGTGCATGATCAAGAATACAACCAAGGCCCTAAACAGCCTAGAGAAGGAAGCTTTGCAGCAGTGATTTCGAATATGCTGAAAGCAAATGTTAACAAATGCCCACCTCGGCCTTGAAAATAAATCTCATTAGGGCATCATAGCGTGTCTAATTTTAAGCATTGAAACTTATGAATAAAGTGTTTGTGATGAATGATTTAGTGAGTACTATATAGGACTGTGGGTATAGCCAATTAAAGGTTTGAGGGATTATTCTAAAATATAATTTATCTGAAGCCTTTCTTTCTGACAAAGAATAGTTAGAGGAGCTAGAGGTCTATTAAGCCCATTCCTAAAACATAACAGTAAAACTGTCGTCTACTTAGAGGACAGTGCTTATTCTAAAGAAGATGATGAAGGTATGCAAAAAGGTATTGTAGGGAGGGTGGTGGTCAGGAAATCTTTTCTGGAGGAGGCAGAGATAATTAACCTGGACTTTGAGGGGCAGCTGGCTTCAGACAGTGGAGATATTCTAGGCAAAAAGAACAAAGTGGATGAAAAGCACAGAGGTACCGTGAGCATACTGTGTGTATAAAGAGTAGGTATTCTGGTATATAGTTCATGTGGTAGAAAAGCAAGAGATAAATTTGAAGAAAGCAGCAGGGTCCAGAGCATTTGGAATTTAACCAGGAGGTGATGGAGAAGAACTGAGAGAGTTTAAGTAGGCAAATGTTTTAGAAAGATCACTCTGGCATCACAATTGAGGAGGGATTGACGAGGGTAGAGATTCCAAGCAGGAACACCAGTTAGAAGGCCAGTGCTGTAATTCAGGCATAATGATGACGGCCTGTGAAAGTGAAGAGGAGGCTGGATTTGAGAGATTTAGGAGATAGAATCTGTGGGACTTAATGACTGGGTGGTGGATGGTAAGGGAGAAGGGAGGAAGAGGCACGATGAGGAGGAATGTGCTGGGGGCAGTTTCAACTTCAGATATATTATTTGGGGTGTCCGTGGGATAGTCAAATGGAGGTAGCTGGTAGTTAGAAGGAGACCACGAAGGACAGGCCGCAAAGACAGAACTAATAGAGGATGATGTCACGTGGAAGTACAAGGCCCGCAAAGTGTGTGGGCATCTGGTGAAAATAGCAAAAGCAACTTCAGGGCAGTGGTGTAGGCAGAAGGCAGGTTGAAGGGAGTTGCGTGGTGAGTGAATACAGTGCAGGGAAAGAGGGACATTACCTAAAAGGGGGTATACATTGATGAGAGGATGTTTGGTTTCAGCTTTAAGATGAGAGAGACTTGAGCATATTTATGTGTAGAAAAAAAAGTTTGTAGAAAGGAAGAAAGGGTGATTTGGAGCAAGATCCCTGAGGTTTTGGGGGAGTAGAATTGAGGATTCAGACAGAATTACAAGCCTTGGACAGCAGGAGGGCTATCTGTTCCATTGACTGAATGTTTGGAACAGAAAGTGCCATGAACTTTGACTGCCCTATATACTCTTTATGCATACAGGCCTTCATAAGTTAAGTATTGCTTATTTGAGATTTATCTCCAAATGAAGTAACTGTGCAGAAAAACATTTTAGTCTAACCCTGTGCTATCCAATACCATAACCACTAGCCATATGTAGCTTTTAAACTTAAATTAATTAAAATGAAATGAAGTTTCTTATTGCTCTTACCACAATTCAAACGCTCACTAGCCGTATGTGGCTAGTTGTTACTGTATTAGACACCATGGATATAGAACATCTCCATCATTGCAGAAAGTTCTGTTGTACAGCACTGGTCTAATACATTTTTAAAACAAATATGTTGAATATGTAATCTTAAATTGTGCAGTGTTATCACATCATAAATTAATCCTAAAAATATAACCTAAATCTATGGTGTCTTATAGATTCATAATCCATCAAATAATTGAAAAAAAATAGGTGTAACAAAGTGTTCTTTTTTTTTCCTTTTTTAAATTTGGATTAAGTATCTGATTTGAAAATATATTGTCAAATTTAAGCAGTTTGGTAGTTTCATGCATATGAGAAAAGCTTTCTTTTTTTTTGTTTTGAGTGATCCCTTTATTACACACACATATAACTCATGAATTTTAACTTTTAAAACATTTTCAGATGATATACACGAAAGCTCACCCATCTCAGCAATGCCGTCAGAGGCTACCTCCCCTCCCAAACCATCCCTTTCAGATGCCTCAGCAACTCCAGTTGGCAGAAAGGGCCGTCTAGCCAACCTTGCTGCAACTATTTGCTCCTGGGAAGATGATGTAAAAAACTCATCTGCAAAGCAAAACAGTGTACAAGAACAGCCTGGTACCACTTGTTTATCCAAATTTTCCTCTGCAAGTGGAGCATCTGCTAGGATCAATAGCAGCAGTGTTAAGCAGGAAGCTACATGCTGTTCCCAAAGGGATGGCGGTGCCTCTTTGAATAAAGCCTCATCCTCTAGCGCTGTGGGTGCATCTTTGATTAATGTTGCAATTTCCAGCTCTGGGGTAAGTAAATATAATTTTGGTCTTTGGAAACCTTTTTTGTTGTTGTTATGAGTAATAATTTATATATATATGTGTAGGTATGCATTTTATAACATATACAGGATGTTTATATGTATTTTTAGAGTATTTCATAGAAAGTAAAAATCATAAATTTGGTATTCTGTCCCAAGATAAATGAGCAATTGACAACTAAATTACACTAATTTAATGTAACTCCAAAGTATATACTATGGAATGGTGGAACCTCTTCTTAGTCATCAGGGAGAGCCTGAAAATTACTTTCTCTATTAGAATGCTCTATGTATGTGTATAAATACAAGAAAGACATCAAATATCTCTGAAAACTAGTAGCAGTAGTTACCTCTAGAAGGCAATTGTCAAGGGTGGGCATGATACCTTTACTGTATATTGTTTTGAAATGTTTGAAAGATTACCTTGCCCATGTGTTATCTCAACAGTTTTTAAAAAAAATATGAAAAAACCAAAACAGAAAAAAATGTTGTGTTTCTGAGCATTGTCTTTAAGTGTAGAACCAGGTTTTGGAATTAGACAGACCTGCATTCAATCCCAGCCCTTCCACATAATTAGAAGTGTGGCTTTGGAGTGTTACTTAATCTTGCAAAACTTTATTTTTCCATTTGTAAATTGGGAAAGAAAGGGTTTGGGAGGATTTAATGAGATAATGTGCATAAAGCACTTAGTATGGTGCTTGGCACATAGTAAATACTTAATAACTTATAGTTCACCTTCAAGTACATGATACGATTTTGTCAAGTTAATATTGATTTAATTAAAATGCAAATATATAGGTAATTTGACCTAATACAGTTAACATTTATAAAGGTACTAGTGTGATAATATAAAAGAAATTTTTTTTAAAATAGTGAGTGACCCTATCCCTCGTAGTAAATTACCCATCAGTATATTATGCACACTAAACTACATATTATAATTTGAATAATGGCATTTTCTAAGTTAATTTTTTTCAAACCTTTCAAATTGGTTTGATCTATTAGAGAGTAAGATACTTTTTTTCATGAGTTTACATAAGGGCTACCGAGCATATAGGATTTGAGTTGGTTTTTTTTATAGGATTTGAGTGCTTTTTATAGAACTACCTTTAGATATTGTGAATGTTGTTATTTACCCTCAGTATTATCATGTTGCAGAAAGCTACTTCTTCCCCAGTGAAATCTTCTACTACATCCATCACCAGTGCTAAAAATTGTGAGGTACAAAATCCTGAACTACTTCAAAAAACCTCTGTTAGTCCTCTTAAAACAGAGGTGTCAAAATCAACTGAGAGGTCAACTGTATCCAGGACAGTTCGGCCCAAGGAAGAATTAAACAGAGAAATTTGTCTGCAATCTCAACCTAAGGACAAAACTACAACACCAGGTAACATATTTTTTAAAAAATCTAAAGTACTGCTGACTATTTTCAGTGTGTCTGTTCTTAGCATTTTAAATATCCAATTGCTCATGGTACAGTGTTGGTTTGCCAGGGCAAATGCCCGAATGTATCAAGTGAGACTTATTCAAAGTCAGCTTTAATTGATTGAATGAATGTTCATTAATGTAGACTAGCCCAGTTACTGGTCAAAGTGTTTAACTTGTTACATTTTAACAGTTTAAACATGCTTTTTTCTAGAAAGACCGAGATACTTTCTTCTATACTTTTTGATGCAGACAAAGCATATACAACTGGAAATCACATTTTAAGGATATAATGGAGAAGCGTTCTTATAACCAAGCGTGCAAAGCGGTGCTTCTCAAACTTCACTATGAAAGCACCCGTAGTAGCAAAGGGAAGGGAATATGTATACAAATGACTCCACTCCCATTTAATTTATATGTGTGTATGTTGTATGTGAATGTATACATATGAAGATTCAATTTTACTATGGTAAACTGATGCTCCAGGAAGTCCATATTTATCTTGTGGTGACTTACACCTTCTGGTATACCCCCGCGTGCTATTGGTTGAGAAACATAGGACTAAAAAAATATGGTTCAAATATAGGGTAATATAGTGTACTTTGAGCTATATTCTTTTTCATTAGAATTGCTTTCGGAAAGACTGTGTTAATTCTACATTTTAACTTCTTAAAAATACAATCTCTCCAGAAATAATAGTTCATCATAAAAGAGAAGTAGTCAGAGAGATGAGAGTGGGGAATCCATTAGTTATGGGGTGAGTAGAAATCAGCAGTCAGTTTCCAGATGAGCCAAAATGAGAATTGGAGACAATAGCAAAAGTCCCATGTGAAATTAGACTACGACTCCCTGTTTTCTAAAGACTTATGGCATAGATAAGAACGACATAAGGGGCATTGTTGGGAATTCCCTGGTGGTATTGCGGTTAGGACTCGGCGCTTTCACTGCTGGTCTTGGGTCAAATTCTGCCCTTCACCTGTTTTTGCAAATAAAGTTTTATTGGAACACAGCCATGCCCATTTACTGTCTGTGGCTGCTTTCATGCTTCAGTGCAGAGTTGAGTAGTTGTGACAATGGCCATATGGCCTGCAAAGCCCCAAATATTTACTCTTTGGCTATTTATGGTAAAATGTTTGCCAGTTAATGATACAGGTAACCTCCTTTTATGTAGTGCAACCCTAGCATTCTTATAATGGAGGTGGTATGTATCCCATTTGTTCTATTTTAAATGTATCTCATACTATTTTAGATGAGTACTGTTTTAAGACTTTATAAAACCAAGACATCCTTTGATAAAGTAAATTATCCCTAATTATTATTTTTGAAAGAGAAAAAGGATTTAATCACTGGATTTTCATGTTAGACTTCCTAAAAGCAAGAAAATAAATTGGGCTGTAGAAATATTAGTAGTTGGGTTATCATGGCCAGGATACTTGGTTGTTAGGGCATATTATTAATGCACATACAGTCAATTTCCAATCATCTAGGTTCTGATTATTTAGTTTAAGGGTTTTCTAATCCCTACTGTCCTCTTACTCTACTTTTTAAAAATTCTTCTTCTTGTTTTTTTTAAAGAATTAAATCCTGTAAAACAAATTTTAGGACATGGAGTTAAATAGTGTGGTAAAATAACTTATTTTTTTTAAGTTTTTTGAACTATTTTCTTTCTGTTTACTTTCTGAATGAATATTCCTAGTAGAATCAAAGCATTTTGGAGCTGAACTGGATTTTAGAACTTTTCCCATAGAAATCATAATTGTTACTTATTCTAAACAGCCTCCCAAAAACGTGTGTATTATCTTTAGGAGGAGCAGGAATTAAGCCTTTCCTGGAACGCTTTGGAGAGCGTTGTCAAGAGCACAGCAAAGAAAGTCCAGCTCGTAGCACACCCCATAGAACTCCCATTATCACTCCAAATACAAAGGCCATACAAGAAAGATTATTCAAGCAAAACGCATCTTCGTCTACTACTCATTTAGCGCAACAGCTCAAGCAGGTATGGCTTACTGCTTTTAACATTATTCATTACATGGTATGAGCATAGAACCTAGAAGTCAAACTATGAATTCTGACTCCAGTCTTTTTGACTGGAGATAAATAGCATCTTGATTCTCTGTATCACTTGTTTCAAATTAGAAATATTATTGTCCTATATTCTGTGTGTATTGTGAATTTAATCTGAAAACTGAGGACAAGGTTAGTAGAATTTGAATATTATTAAACATACTTTTGGCTCTTGTGTAAAATAGAGCTTTTGATGGTTTTAGGAACGTCAAAAAGAACTAGCATGTCTTCGTGGCCGATTTGACAAGGGCAGTTTATGGAGTGCAGAAAAAGGCGAAAACTCAAGAAGCAAACAACTAGAAACCAAACAGGTAATGTAAACAAGAAATGTAAAAGTGAACTTGTTACCAAAGTAGTGCTGGGATTTAACTTGTGGTTCTGTATTGTAAAATAATTCTTTATATACTGTCTTGTTCCAATAAACTATGCAGCTTTCTATTCATAAACTCCTTAAATGGTCATACCGACTTTTCTTGTTCCAATTAACTATGCAGCTTTCCATTCATAAACTTCTTAAATGTTCATACCAACTTTGCTTTTCTCTTGTGATATTTTGCCATTTAATGGAACTTTTAACCATGTTTACTGATGACCTACTTAAAATCAAATTTAAAAGGTATTCTCATCATTCAATTGATTTCAGATTCCTTTTAACATTCTATTTAGATGCTGGTTTTCAAATATTTCTCAGAATCTGCTCTTCTCATTAATGATTATATATCTCTCCCCAAATACCATACTTTTAGACTATCTGTAATTCTTTCAGTCACCAAATACCTCCCAGATTTCTCTTTACTCATATTACTTCTGGTCAAATTTCATTGATAAGCCTTCAACAAAATCCCTACTGTGTTAAACTATCTTCTGTTTCATCTACATGCCTACTGTGTACAAAATACTGTGTTAGGAGATATACATATATATATATATATATATATACACACATTTTACTTTCAGTTTTATTGAGATATAATTGACATACAACACTGTAAAAGTTTAATGATTTGACTTACATACATTATGAAATGATTACCACAATAAGTTTAGTGAACCTCCATCATCTCATAGATACAAAATTAAAGAAATAGAAAAAAACATATTTTCCTTGTGATGTGAACTCTTAGGATTTACTCTCATAACATACTGCAGTGTTAATTATGTTAATCAGGTTGTACATTATATCTCTAGTACTTATTCATCTCATAACTGGAAGTTTATACCTTTTGACCACTTTCATCCAATTCCCCCTTCCCCTACCCCCTCCTTTGGTAACCACAAAGCTGATCATTTTTTCTATGAGTTAGTTTGTTTGTTTTTGAAGTATAATTGACCTATACCACTATGTTAGTTCTGGTTGCACAGTACAGTGATTTGATGTTTCTATACATTACAAAATGATCACTACAATAAGTCTAGTTACCATCTGTCACCGTACGAAGATATTACATTATTATTGACTGTATTCCCAGTGCTGTACCTTTCATCCCTGTGATTCATTTATTTTATAGCTGGAAGCTTGTACCTCTTAATTTTCCTGTGTTAGGATATATTTTTAAGCTAAAAATAATAGAACTATATTTAACGTGGTTACCAGTAGAAATAGAATAATACATTTATCCTTTATTCTTTGAGAAGGATCTATTTGATTTTGTTTTTTTTTTATCAGTTCCCTCGCTTAACAAATCATGTTTCTCAAGGTCCTGATCTCAACCATTTTTTTTGTCTCACTTGTCCTGGAACATCTCTTTCCCATCCTCATATCTAGCTTCAGTCAATCACAGAAATGCTGATAATGCTTGGCTATTCTGCCCTCACCTCTCTCCTGAACTCTAATTGAGCTTTGGTTGGCTGGCAGAGCTTTCTATGCTTTGCTGGAATATCTTCCGCATGTAGTCTCTGTCTTCACTTAGGGCTTTACTCTATACTTCATCATCTAAAACAATCTGGCAGTACCTCCTTGGCTCCTTCCTCCTGTTACTATGTCTTCCCACCTGCTGGCCTCTAGCACGTGCACACACACATCCAGTGATACATTTTCTAAGTATGTCACCAAGCTTCCTTATCTTGTGTATTTTCTTCTGCCATTGCCTTAATCATTACCATAGCTTTGTGTGAACACCCTGCTTTTAGTCTGGCTTCTCTCCAGTCCATCTAACCCACTGCTGCTAGAAAAATATTTCTAAAAGGCAGATAGGCATGTATTCCCTTGCTTAAAATCCTGGAGAGCTCCCCATACCTAACATCAGAAAAATGTCTAAAGTGCTTGGCTTGATATCTAGAATCATTCAGAAATCTGGCTTCTCTTCCCTGCTCCTCCACATGTGTGCTTCAGTCCTGCCATGCAGACTATTTGTAGTCTCTCAAATGTACCCATATTTTCAGATCTCTTTGTCTTTGCCTTGCTAGTCTCTCTGGATGAAATATCTCTGTGGTGAGCTCCTGCTTCATTAAGAATAGGTTAAATTTTAATTCCCTCTGGAAGTTTTTACTTGGCCCTTTTCCCAGTCCCCCTCCTGCTTTTTTGGGCCCATGTCATCCTGTTTTTACCTCACTGGAATATTTATCTTCCTATAATTGTTTTAACTTTGTTTTTCACCACTGTCTATGAGAGCCTTATTCATCTCTGTGTTCTCAGTGCTTGACTCGCAGTAGGAGCACAGTAAATTTGTCTTTGGAAGAAAGAACAAATGGGCTAATCCTTCCCATCAGCATAGAGCAAGCTATTATCTGTGATCTTAAAACAAAAACAATTCTTTTGATCTCCTATTCCCCTCCCTTTCTTTGCCTCCTTTTCATCCAGACTCTTCCAAAAGGCTGTCTCTACTTGTATCTTCCAGTTTTTCTCTTCCCTTCTCTCTTGATCTCTCCACTCAGGCGTTCACCACTACCCTTATCAAATTCACCAGTGATCTTCAGTAATCAGTTTTCAGGTGTTTAACTTGACCTATTATTAGCAGCATTTGACATTGTGAATCACTCTCTTCTGTTTGAAGCACCTTCTTCTCTTGGTTGCCGGTAGGTCATAGTCTCATGGTTTTCCTTCTACATCTCTGGAAAATAAAAAGCAACCGTTCTTAAATGATTTTTTTTTGTTAAATGATTCCTGATAAACCTGTGGAATCCCTCCCCAGACAGTTGCACATATACATGTAAAGAAAATTCTGAACACAATAATGGGGAGTTCAGGGGTCTCCCCACCTCAGAAGTCATCTGTGGTACCCACAGAAAGAGCAGCCTAAAAGATGGGAGGGAAAAGCAGTTGAGTATGGTATAACTGAAGTCAGGGGAAGAAAGAGCCTTTCAGAAGGGAGGAGTGGTTGGTATTGCCAAGTGTTTGTTGTCAGACGTAGACTGGACTGAGACCACTGGGTTTTGAAATAAGGAGCTTGTTGTGACTTGGCAGAGCCTTTTAATGAAGTGGTGAGGGTAGAATGCAGGTAGTAGTGGGTGAAGAGCAGAGTCCAGGCGTATAGGCAGTCCTCAGAAGTTTGGTTCTAAAGGGAAGGGAGCAAGGAGGTGGTGGCTAGAAAGGGATGAGGAAGTGGCGTGTGGTTTTGCTTGTATTTGTTTTGGTCTTTCTGAGGAGACAATTATTTTTTCCCAATATGTGGCTTTCACCTGAATTGGTTTATC
The DNA here is from genome assembly GCF_028021215.1 of Eschrichtius robustus. Taxonomy (NCBI): domain Eukaryota; kingdom Metazoa; phylum Chordata; class Mammalia; order Artiodactyla; family Eschrichtiidae; genus Eschrichtius; species Eschrichtius robustus. The sequence continues at coordinate 88,536,042 of NC_090831.1, forward strand.
TAAAGCTGAACTCTGATGTGGATTTTCATTCTCTCTTGCCTACTGGTCTCTAAAAAAGATTTTACATACTATGAATTACCAAGAATGTGAACTAGCACCGAGGCCTTTTGTGTTCTAAACATGTCTGGACCCTTTCACATTCATTATCTGTTTTGTTCTGAGGAAGCTTATATAGAACAATGACTCTTACTTATTTCATTTAATAACATGTAAAAAGACAAAATTTATAGTTTTGAGAGATAAAGTTTATCTCTTCATTTGCTTTTTGCAGGAAATTCACTGTCAGAACACTCCCCTCAGAAAACAAGTTGGTCCAAATACCCCATCACTTCCAGTAACAGAAAAGGTGGCAGAAAATCAGACACCAGCAAAACCTTCTAGTATAGAACCTACGGGTAAGCGTTTTCTATTTCTACTTCACTTAAAATGTAGATTTCAGTCTACCATAGTTTTGGAAATTGGACTGGAAAGCAGAAATGCTGTTCTAGTGTAAAAAGACAGATTCATTTCTTCATTTCCACTTACCTTTTCATTTCTAGCCATGCAATATCCTTCTTCCTTAGTTATCTTTCCAGAGTGAGAACGCATACACTTGATGAGAGTGTAAATTACTATAAGTATTTTTTGGAGAAAAATTCAGTAATATCTATTGAATTGTAAAGTGTGTGTGCTCTGCAAGTGTTTCTGTAAGTTGAATTCTTAGAACTAGTGTGCACAGGTGTATGTACAAATATATTAATTGTAGCACCATTTGTAATAGTAATAAGATTTAAATGACCTAAATGCACATCAGTAGAAGACTGTAAATAAATTGTGCTAAATCCATGTAATCAAGTATTATGTAGCTGCTTAAAATGAATAAGGTAGCTTTGTACGTAATGACATTTAATATATAATAGGCAGTTAAATTAAAAAAAAACAATAGTGGTAAAAATACATATTACTGAAATTCGCCATCTTAACAATTTTTCAGTGTACAATTCAGTAGTGTTAAGTATATTCACACTGTTGAGGAACAGATCTCTGGAACTTTCATTTGGTAAAACTGAAACTCTATACCCATTAAACAACAACTCCCCTTTTCCCCCTCCTGAGCCTCTGGTCACCAGCATTCTACATTCTGTTTCTATGAATTTGACTACCTCATATAGATTAGATACCTCATATAAATGCAATAATATAGTATTTGTCTTTTTGTGGCTAGCATATTTAATTTAGCATAATGTCCCAGGGTTCATCCATGTTGACATGTCAGGACTACCTTCCTTTTTAAAGCTGAATAATATTTCATTGTGTAGATATACCATATTTTGTTTATCCATTATCCATTGATGGACATGTGGGTTGCTTCCACCTCTTGGCTATTGTGGATAGTGCTATTATGAACATGGGTATGCAAATATCTCTTCGAGACCCTGCTTTCAATTCTTTTGGCTGTATACCCAGAAGTAGGATTGCTTGATCATGCAGTAGTTCTATTTTTAATATTTTGAGGAACTATTATGCTGGTTTCCATAGTGGTCACACTACTTACATTCTCACCAACAGTGCACAAGCATTCTAATTTCTCCACACCCTCAACAACACTTGTTATTTTTTGTTTTCTTGACAGTAGCTATCCTAATATGTATGAGTTATTAGCTCATTGTGATTTTGATTTGCATTTCTCCTATGATTAGAAATGTTGAGCATCTTTTCGCATGCTTGTTGGCCATTTGTATATCATCTTTGGAGAAGTGTCTGTTCATGTCCTTTGCCCATTTTTAAATCAGGTTGATTTTTTGTTATTGAGTTGTAGGAGTGCTTATATTCTGAATATTAACCCCTTGTCAGATATATGATTTGCAAATATTTTCTCACATTCAGTAGGTTGATACACAAAACTTTTTTTTTAAATTGAGGTATAGTTGATTGACAATATTATATTAGTTTTAGGTGTACAACATAATGATTAAACATTTTTATAGATTATACTCCATTTTAGTTATCATAAAATATTTTCCATGTGCTGGACAATATATCCTTGAAACTTACTTATTTTATACATAGTGGTTTGTACCTCTTAATCCCCTACTCCTACCTTGCCCCCTCTCCCACAAAAGTTTTTAAGTTTGGTGTAGTCCCATTTGTCTATTTTTGCTTTTGTTGCCTGCTTTGTGTTATACCCAGGAAATCATCACCAAACCCAATGTCATGAAGCTTTCTTTCTCTCTCTGTTTTCTTCTGGGAGTTTTATAGTTTTGAGTCTTACATTATGTCTTTAATCCATTTTGAGTTGATTTTTGTATATGACGTCAGATAAAGGTCCAACTTAATTCTTTGCATGTAAATATCCAGTTTTCCCTACATCATTTGTCCTTTCCCCATTGAATTATCTTGGCAGCCTTGTTAAAGATCATTTGACCATATATGTGAAGTTTTATTTCTGGGCTCTCTCTTCTTTTCCATTGGTCTATATGTCTGTCTTTATGCTAATATCATACTATATTGATTATTATAGCTTTGTAATATGTTTTGAAATCAGGAAATGTCAGTCTTCTAACTTTGTTCTCTTTCAAAATTGTTTTGGATATTCAGGGTCTCTTGAAGTTCCATATGAATTTTAGGACAGACTTTCTATTTCTCCAAAAAGTGCTATTGGGATTTTGATAAGAATTGCATTGAATCTGTAGATTGCTTTGGGTAGTATTGATATCTTAACAGTATTAAGTCTTCCAATTCATGAACATGGGATGTCTTTCCATATATTTGTGTTTTTTTAAATGTCTTTCAGCAATATTTTGTACTTTTCAGTATACAAGTCTATCACCTCCTTGGTAAGGTTTATTCCTAAGTATTTTATTCTGTTTCATGCTATTGTAAATGGAATTGTTTTCTTAATTTGCTCTTCAGATTGTCCATTGTTAGTATATAGAAATGTAACTGGTTTTTTTGTGTTGATTTTGTATTTTGCATCTTTGCTGAATTTGTATATTATTCTAACAGGTTTTTTTGTGTGGAATCTTTAGAGTTTTCTATATATAAGATCATGTTATCTGTGAACAGAGATAATTTTACTTCTTTTAAAATTTGGATTCTTTTAATTTATTTTTCTTGCCTATTGCTCTGACTAAGACTTTTAAAAAGCTATGTTGACTAGAAATGGTGAGAGTGGGCTTATCTCTAGCTTGTCTTGTTCCTGATCTTAGAGGAAAAGCTTTCAATCTTTTACCATTAAGTATAATGTTAGCTGTGGGCTTCTCATATATGGTCTTTATTATGTTGAAGTAGTGTTTTTCTATTGCTAGTTAAGTGTTTTTATTGACACTTTTTAAAAAGTGAAAAACAAAATGCAGAACAGCATGTATAGTATGATCACACTATTTACAATAGGCAAGACATGGAAGCAACCTAAGTGTCCATCGACAGATGAATGGATAAAGAAGATGTGACACATATATACAATGGAATATTACTCAGCCATAAAAAGAAACGAAATTGAGTTATTTGTAGTGAGGTGGATGGACCTAGAGTCTGTCATCCAGAGTGAAGTAAGTCAGAAAGAGAAAAACAAATACCATATGCTAACACATACATATGGAATCTAAAAAAAAAAAAAAAAGGGTTCTGATGAACCTAGGGACAGGACAGGAATAAAGATGCAGGTGTAGAGAATGGACTTGGGGAGGGGGAAGGGTGAGCTGGGACGAAGTGAGAGAGTGGCATTGACATATATACACTACCAAATGTAAAATAGATAGCTAGTGGGAAGCAGCACATAGCATAGGGAGATCAGCTTGGTGCTTTGTGACCACCTAGAGGGGTGGGATAGGGAGGGTTGGGGGGAGAAGCAAGAAGGAGGGGATATGGGAATATATGTATACGTATAGCTCGTTCACTTTGTTATATAGCAGAAACTAACACAACATTGTAAAGCAATCATACTCCAACAAAGATGTTAAAAAATAAAATAAAATAATGGAAAAATGTTTTAAAAAGGATATATACATATGTATACATAGGGGGAAAACTGAAAGAACAAACAGTAACCTGGTAATATTAGTGTCCCCTTTCTCTTCTAGGGAAGAAGAGAGAGATGGGAAAGTTAAGAGAAGACAGGTGCTTTGGGGGATTCTCTACTTTATGCATTTCTGGATTTGAAATGCATAGCTTTATAATCAGAAAACAAGATATGTAAGATTCCTTAATTGAAAAACTCTAAGTTTTTATATATATTCATATGGTTTTTCCTAAATTTTTTTTAGGTTTTACTGGATCTGAAATGACGAAGTCTAGCCCTTTGAAAATAACATTGTTTTTAGAAGAGGAAAAGTCCTTAAAAGTAACATCAGACCCAAAGGTTGAACAGCTGACTGGTTGGTTTTTGTTGTTTTCATTCTTTGTCTCTTATCAACTCTGGACACGCTAGGAGAATTAGTATTCTCATATTCAAATATGCAGTGTTCTATATTTCAAAATATGATTTTATAATACTCTTTTTTTTTTTCCACTAGGAAATACTCTAGCTTTCACAAAATACAGTACTGTTAACAGTTATCTTTAGGTCCCAGGCCCCTGTGAAAATCTGATTAAGGCTATCACTCACTTTCACAGGGAAAGGAAATGTGCTGCCCTTCCACACTCTGCATGTATGGTTAGAGGAATCAGCGGCCCTTGAAGTTTTGTGAACCCTGCCCTAAGTGATGTTAATATTTTCCTATTATTGACTGCAATGTGAAAGGGCAGTTCCCAACAATAGAAAAAGAATTATTTGAAAAAATATTTTTTGTAAATCTGAAGCTTTTGGCTATTATCTTGCAGTCTGGGTTTTTAATATTCTTTCTTAAACCTGAAGAATTGAATCAGCTTTTGATAGTTCCCACCTTTATTACTTAGAAAATGTTATTGGAACTTTATATTAGTAGTATTCTATTTCTTTTTGCTTTGTTTGTTTAGGAGGTACTTTTTCATAGGGCTTTTTCTTCCTGTTTATTAAGTAAGCATATGAATGTTAGGTCTTCTCTGTTATCCGTTTAATTCTTAAAGGTCTGCATCACAGTATTTACCTGTTGAAATATTTTTCAGAGGTGGTACGTGAAATTGAGATGAGTGTGGATGACGGTGATGATATCAACAGTTCAAAAGTAATTAATGACATCTTCAGTGATGTCCTAGAGGAAGGTGAACTAGATGTGGAAAAGAGCCAGGAGGAGATGCATCACGCAGATGCAGAAAGCAGCGAGGAACAGGAAGATGCACTGAATATCTCCTCGATGTCTTTACTTGCTCCATTAGCACAGACAGTTGGTGTGGTAAGTCCAGAGGTAAGAAAGAACTAAATGTAAACAGGCCCAGCACATAAAGAAACTAAGTAGAATTTGGATCCCTTTTTGTTTTAGTTGGTGCATGGGGATTTGGCACTCTGTAGCCAGGGGTATTTTGCAAACCTGATGTTAATTCTCTTAAAAGAGAGCTTAAAACTCTTCAGTGGTTTCCTGTTGGCCTTAGATGAAATCCAAACTGTAACATGGCTTAAAAGGCCAGACATTTGGGCTCAAATCCTGGCTCTGCCATTAACCAATGTTTATGGGTCAGGTTATTTAACCTCTTTGCCACAGTTAAATGTTAAATTAGGTTAAAAATAGTACCTACATCATGGGGTTCAAGTGCATATTAGATCATATTAGCATATTAGTATTTAGCACCAGATAGATAACTAACATTTATTGAGAGCTAGCTCTACTGTTATAAGTGATCACCCTAAATTGAATAACTGCACCTTTTTTTGGAGGTTGATTCAATTAGAAATATTTTTTAAAAAGAGTTACAAGTGTAGGCTTCAGCTGTCTGTCTTTGAACTTTTATTCATATACATTTTAGGAACTTATTTAAGTTTGCCTTGTTTTTATGATGAATCGGTCAACTTATTGGATATTTATTTTCTGGTAATAAAGTCATTCAATTCCTCAGATTTCTCATTTAGAATCAATGTCATCCATCAAATCTAATATCTGATGTGCCTTCCTGCAGAATTTAGTTTCGTCGCCTAGATGGGAATTGAAAGACACCAGCATAAGTGATGAAAGTCCAAAGCCAGGAAAATTCCAAAGAACCCGTGTCCCTCGAGCTGAGTCTGGTGATAGTATGGGTTCTGAAGATCATGATCTTCCTTATAGGTGAGAACATCTTAGAAGACATTCACTCGCTAAGGGTCATGGTTTAGATTGACATAACAAGTTTTGCTATTTATAATTATACTGTTATTAGTATTAATCTTTATAAAACTTTGAAATAGCTTTGGTAAGCCTCTCTTTCACCCAATGGCATTTTCCATTCTAGTGAAGTGTTCTACTGATATGTTGCAATATCAATATTCTGCTGATGTGTTCAACAAAGGAAAGTGCTTAGTGTGTTGCTGGATTTCTAATAGAGTATAACTTATTTCCTGAAGCATTGATGCATACAGATCTCAAAGAGTCAAAGAAACAGACCGTCCTTCAATAAAGCAGGTGATTGTTCGGAAGGAAGATGTTACTTCAAAATTGAATGAAAAAAAGAATGGCTTTCCTTGTCAGGTTAACATCAAACAGAAAATGCAGGTATGTACTGTGGAAAGGGGATTTGGAAGGTTGACAGCATGAGATGGTGAGCTCCTTGAGGACAAGAGCCCAGCCTTATTCATTTCTGTATCCTGAGTGACTAGGACAGTGTGTGACATGCAGGAGCTCAGGAGCTTAATCCTGAATTCAGTTTGAGAAAAGTCCTCTTTTTTGGTGCATAGTCTAGAAACTTGAACAGTGAAACTGTAACGTTTTGACTTCCCTCTCTGGAGATTTTGGAAATTACCCAATTGGATAAATTATAATTAAAGTTTAAATAAAGTGAAAATGGTGATTAAAAATGTGAGTTTTTTTCCTCCTCTCATTGGTTTCACTAGGAACTCAATAATGAAATAAATTTGCAGCAGACAGTGATCTATCAGGCTAGCCAGGCTCTTAACTGTTGTGTTGATGAAGAGCATGGAAAAGGGTCGCTGGAAGAAGCTGAAGCAGAAAGACTTCTTCTAATTGCAAGTATGTGTGATACACCTGAAACAATTCCAACACAATTTCAAACCAGGAAAAACTCATTTTGTCTAGTATATTCAGAAATTTCTAATTTTAGAGAAAGGGCTTTTTTGATAATCTGTTTCAGCTGATCTATTTTTTTTCTTACAAGGTTTGTGAAAGCACTACATGTAAAATAAGGTGTAGTTTGCATGAAAGGGTGAAAGAACCTTGAATGCATTTGAAGAAATGTAGTGTAAAGAGTATGCTAAGAATGAATACATGAACTCACACACATACGTACTCTTTATGCACACACACATACATGCTCTGTCTCTGTACCTGTCTATGTACGTATAGCTAAAAATAAGTATGTGAATTTTGTTGTGTGTATGTGTGGTGGTGGATGACAGGGCACGTTAGGATGGAGAGATTAACCATGCAAGAAAACTGACCAAAAGTTGAAATATTAAATTACGAGGATTTTGTGAACAGATTGAGCAATCAAGGTTTTACCTAACTACCTACCACCAGTTTATATGAAGGAAGAGTTACTGATTCTGTCTTTGGTGTTGTATACAGTTGCCACATGGGTGCATTTTCTTGAATTAGTTTCATTTAGAAACAATTGCAGTTATAATATTTGAAATATTGCATATTTCTACATAGCTGAGAAGAGAACACTTTTGATTGACGAGTTGAATAAGTTGAAGAATGAAGGGCCTCAGAGGAAGAATAAGGCTGGTCCCATATCCCAAAGTGAATTTGTCCCTTCCAAAGGATCAATTACTTTGTCAGAAATCCGCTTGCCTCTAAAAGCAGATTTTGTCTGCAGTACAGTTCAGAAACCAGGTATGGTAATTTTTATTTACTCACTTCTAGATCATATGTTAAATTATGAACCTCACCTAGATTGGAATTGTGCAAATGGGAACAAGTAGAGCATGCATAAAGACACAAGGCTTGTATCTCGGGCCTTTAGTTCCTTTTGTATCTCGGGCCTTTAGTTCCTTTTATGTAGATGTGTGTATAAAAATAACCAAGGAAAAATTTTGTATATGGTCTTACTGATCCATACAATAACAGACATAGGTCTAACTGAAAGTAAGTCTTGTTAAACGTAATACTGAACATAAAATAAATTACTAAGATGAGTTATTCTGACACAACAGACCATTTGACTTTCATTAATTTTATTGTGGAAAGTATTGGGCATCTAAAAGAACTTAATTTACTTACTCTATTCTTTTTAAAATTCACTCCGTCATGTAAATTTGTTCTTTGAATCCTGAATTACTGGTTGTGGGAGTGAAGAGCATCACAGTGTAGATACTTCTATTGAAATTTTATTCCCTTTATTCCTCTAGATTGAATAAATAAACTTTTCTAAGCTATGTATTCTACTTAAAATCATATTTAAACAAAGTGGATAAAGGAGGTTTATGGCACCAGTATCTGAAAAATAGGGCAGGATGGTAACTTTCACAGAAATACAGTATTTTAATCTCAGTTTTGAAATAACAAACCAGAATTTACCCTTTTGAGATGTATACTACTAGCTAAAGAATTTCAGGTCAATAGGTAAAATTTGAAGTCAGCAGAAACTGAGGAATGTGTAGCGAAGTTATTTCAGTTCACTTAAAAGGAAGAGACCTTGGAGATGCTGTTCCAGGAACATGTCTGTCTGCTTATGTCTCGTCTTTTTGTGTCTGAAAAGTTGACTTTAGAAAATTTAAAATGAATTTTATGTGAATCAGTTGCAGTATTACTTTATTCATTTGGTCTTCCAGAATGCTGATTAGCTAAATCTGATTTTGCTTGTGCTTATTAGGTAATGTGATTATTTCTTACAGATGCAGCAAATTACTATTTCTTAATTATACTAAAAGCAGGAGCTGAAAATATGGTAGCCACACCATTAGCAAGTACCTCAAAGTCTCTTAATGGCGATGCTCTAACATTCACTACTACATTTACTTTGTAAGTAAATTAGGCTTTTGATGGTTCAAACATACTTTTCTTTTTTAATAGAGTTAATACAGTCTAAGCATCCAGGTAGAATTTATAATCTTTGAAATGCAGTATGTTTATTGTTTTTATATGGACAAATAACTCATTTTTCAGTTTGTTGGTTTAACTCTTATGTTTCCGATCTTTTCTTCCATTGAGTAGCATGTTTCTTCCACGTGACTGTAGGTATTTGATGTTTTGAAGTGTTTTAACATATATATTTACTACACACACACACACACACACACAAAACACACACACACATGCAAAATCTGGACCACAATTTTTTAATATATACTTTAAATCTCTTAATGTACTTAACGTTAAGTCTCAGTGAAAGACATTTATATTTAGTGTCAGAGATTTATTTTGAAACTAGAGTCAAAATCCAGTTTGGAAGAAAAACTACTTTTATTATTTAAGATCTTGAGTTGTAAAATGCTGAAGAAAATGTTTGACCTGTATTATAGGAAAAAATAGACTGTTCTTACCAGTTTTTATATTCTTTAATAGTTTATAACTATTGTCTTTAGTTTTAAAACACAGTGAATTCCTTTACTCTCAGTCTTAACAGTATTTGTGGCATAATTTTTAATGGCATAATTTGATATTTTTATTTTTCCAGGCGGGATGTGTCAAATGACTTTGAAATAAATATTGAAGTTTACAGCTTGGTAAGCAGTTAAAGCTTTCTAAAGTAACTAATAGTGTATTTTTCTTAAAGACGTCAGATTTTAAGTTACTTATGCTTTGGATTTGTGTGTAGGTACAAAAGAAAGATCCCTCAGGCCCTGATAAGAAGAAAAAAGCATACAAGTCAAAGGTGAGAATGAAAGAAACCCAGTAGAAATATAATCAGAAATAGGAGATATAATGTCTGTTTAAAATTATGTATACTTTTTAATAATTATCAAGCTTTTGGGTCATTTTTATGCCTTAAATTTCTAGTTACTGCACATAATAGGTATAGGTATGAATACTGAGAGTAAACTTGCAGTGAGTGACCATGACCCTAAGTATAAGCTACCGATATTACTCAGGCTAGACAATTCTGTTTTCTCCATATCTGCTTGACAACTATTATTATCTCTTTAAACTTTTCTCAGGCCTTTCCTCTGAACTCTTGTCTTACTAACTCCTCTAAACCAGACTTAAGAATGATGTGGTCACTGTAAGCATGAGGAATAGAAACAGCTTTGTTTCTGTCCTTCCTAGCCTTTGCTCTTTTGTTCTTTGTCTAAATCATTTAAAAGAATTTTATTTAGCTTTAAGAAAAAAGGAATAACAGTATGGGTAAAGCCGGAATAAAAGACTCAAATATAATGTATTGATATTTAAGAATTATTTTCTGTGTGGGAGAATCTCAAGTTTGGTTAGTTTTAATCATAATGTTTAATAGGAAATATACTAAGTTATCTTTTCTTCCAGGCTATTACTCCTAAGCGACTTCTCACATCTGTAACCACAGTAAGTAGAATTTTTTGCAAGTTGAAGTTCCTTGAGAAATCTTCATCTTACACATACGATTGGAAATTGGTTAACCATTTCTAAACCCTTAGTGCTTTGGGAATCTTTAAAATATCCTAAAAGGAAAAAATAATGTTTTCTGAAATATAGTCCTTGTAGTGTTTGTACTTAATATTTAAATCTTTGTATCAAATAAAGAAAATAACTTATGTTCTTCACACCTTTTTTTTAGAAAAGCACCCTTCATTCTTCAGGTGAGTGGATCTTGAACTATTTGAAACGTTAGGATATAAGCAATTGCATACTTATACATATAGCCATCTTGATTTATGAGTGTTTACCTTACTCTCCTTTGAATAATATTTCCTATATGATAGTAACATATAAGATTACTGGCGAGAATAACCTGCTGTCTGAAACCACCACAGGCCACCAAACAGCACATTGCTCAGGCTCTAGCAGGCAGTACACATAGGATACCTAGTCACTTGACAACTGCAGCAGGTAGCATTACTCTTCACCCTATCTTCTCTTGTTCTGTAGATTTGTTTTGTGCTATCCACACTGAGGAGTTCACCTGTTTTAACTTTACTGATCATGACTGGCATCGCATCATGTCAGAAAAAGCATCTTTCTAGTTCACTGGAAACTGGAGTGCCAGTAGGCCAGGGAAGACTTTTCCAGAGTGGCGTTAGGCCTAAATTTTCCAAAGGGGATTAGGATTGAGCTGGCTTCACTCACCTTTGGACTTTTGATCTCTGTTTCTTGGCACAAGAGAATAACTAAAAAGAACGTGCAGATAAAGTCCTGCTGCTCATTAACTCATCCTAGACTACAGCAATGAAGTTTTTCATATCTCTGATAGGAAAATTGCTTTTTATGTGCACATTTTTAGGTTCTATATCTTTAAAAACACATCTGTCTCAAATGTTAAGATGTGCCTGTACCTCACTTACGTTAAATATGAATACTTAACAGTTTTCTTTCATTAGGAAATATGTTGATGTTTTGTTCCCCCCACCCTGCCCCACCCCCATATTTAGAGATAGAGGAAAATGAAGCAGTTTTTTCTGTGGCAGTTTAATTTCATTCTGTTAGAGTGGGGTGAGGAATTGTTATTTATACTTATCAAAGTTACTCTGAACTAAACCTCATTTCCTTTTTCTTTAGTTATGGCCAGTCTTAATGCTGTGCGTACCAGCAACTTTGCCCTTGTTGGATCTTACACGCTGTCATTATCTTCAGTAGGAAATACAAAATTTGCTCTGGACAAGGTAATCCAAATTTATGTATTTATTTATAGAAAAATTAGGTCCATGAAAATGTCCCAGTACTTTCAAGTATTTGAAATCTTTGGCTGAATATGTATGTTCTTAGAATTGTACATCTTAATTAGACATGGGTTTAGCTGCATGATACGTTTTTTGATGTTGGAAGTATTTCTCCCCTGTATCTTAATAGTTAAGTCTTCAACGCAGCATATACTGGTTTATTCTAAATGTCAATTCTGACTAAGAAAGTATTGCTTCTTGCATATAGATGTTAAGCTTCCAGTTTTAAACATAGTTTCTTGCCCATTTGAAACCAATATTTTGAAATGACCAACATTTTTGGGATTTAGTTTTGACAAGATAGGGAAAGATAGATTAATTTCTTGGAAAAGTACTCATGAATCTAAGGGATTTCCTTCCCATACTTTCCTCTCCAAGTTTAAGACTTCATAGTTCAGATCTGTGTAGTGTCACTACCATATTGAGTGCTTTTTCACCACACTGTAAAGACTAAATATTTAATAGCTAACAAGACCATTTTAAGTAGTAAGAGAAGTAGAGGCAAACTTTAGTCCTAGTGTTGGCTTCTGCTGTATAATACAGACTATTTAAAAATATTATAAGAGATTTCTGTAGTTAGAATATAGTGATGTTTAAAAAAATTCATGTAACTTTTAATTTAGTAATTCAGCTAGTTTAACAAATTGAGTGATTCTGGGTCTTTTTTTCTCTTTGTCTTTTATTTTGTTTGTTTTAGATAAATTATGATGTAAAAGAGCGAGAGCTACTGGGCTATATGTTCCAGGAAAAGGTTGCCATATTTTCTTTGCTTGAAACTAATGAGCTTAAAAATTAGTCCTTAATTTTTGGCCCTTATGTATTTGTTTTACTAACCACTCTCATGTCTTCTTGGTTATTTTGAATAATTAAGGACATTATGTAAATTATTCTTTCTTTAGACCGTTGTAGATGGGCATCTTTTTCTTTACTCTCATAATTCTTTAAAGCTTTCTTTAAAAGTTCTCTAGTTTTTTTCATGCCTGTTTGGTATTTGGGCTTTTATATTCTTTTTTCATGTTATAATTCTTTAAGATTCTATAGTCACTTCAGCATTGATTTTTCTGGGTACCAAATACCAAATTAATAACTATGTCTAAAACTAAAATTTATTCAATATTGTTGACCTCCTCTCTATTGAAAGAACTATTGGTAATGTTTTAAGTAAAAGTAGAAAACTTCTGTGGTCCTAATTGGCTAATAGGTATGTTGCTATGTTGGTGATGCTCTGTTTATTAATTTTAAAATTAAAATTCATTTAATGCTAAAATTATACTAAATATATTCATATATTTTAGAAATTTTTTTTAGGATTTTTAATATCTTTGTGAAGATCAATCACAATCATCTTGTGGGTGTATAAATATGCTAATTTGCAAAATGCTGGATAGTACTTTTTGTTTTATTCTAAATTCTTGTTTTTTCTTTTTTAATTTTTATTTTGGCTGCATTGGGTCTTCGTTGCTCCATGCAGGCTTTCCCTAGTTGCAGCGAGTGGTGGCTACTCTTTGTTGTGGTGCGTGGGCTTCTCATTGTCGTGGCTTCTCTTGTTGCGGAGCATGGGCTCTAGGCACGCAGGATTCAGTAGTTGCAGCGTGCGGGCTCAGTAGTTGTGGCTCGCAGGCTCTAGAGTGCAGGCTCAGTAGTTGTGGCACATGGGCTTAGTTGTTCCGCGGCATGTGGGATCTTCCCGGACTGGGGATCGAACCCTTGTCCCCTGCATTGGCAGGTGGATTCTTAACCACTGTGCCACCAGAGAAGTCGTATTTTAAATTCTTAAAACAAGATTTGCAAATTAGGTAAACATAAGAACTGGGGTTCTGTGAACTGTATTCCTTACTCAGTGTTGTCCCATAGCCAATTTCTGTATATGTAAGATATTTCATGAATCTCTAAAATGAAAGAGATTTCAATGACATATGTTAAATATAGACTGATTGCTCTTTAAAAATTTTTTTCACTGCCATTTTAATTTAAAACATCACACAAATTAAAAATAAATTATATGTCCATTCTCTTAAAAAATTTTTTGAAATTATAACTTAAATATCCAGCCACCTGATCTGAGTGTAAAATCAAGTCACTCAGTTTAACGGTTGTGTCCAATACTGTAAAGTCTCTTCCTGAGTCAAATACAATACAATTTAGATGTAAAATTTGTCACAGATGTGCTTTTTTGAGTGGCGGGGGGAGCAAATATTTGTTCTAATACCTTGTGGTTATGTAGGAGAATATTTAAGATAGTTAAGTTTAGATGTTCTTTAAATTGGTGGGAAAAATGGAAGACCTTGTATATTCACATAATAATCCCATTTGATTAAATTTGAGAGAGTAAACAAGTCTCCCATATCCTACCAGAGACAATCAGTGCAAGGGAACATTTGCTTATCTTACCGGTGTCTTGACCAATAAAGATAAGTCACAGGGTTATCTCTGAGATCCCCTTCAGAATGAGATTTCTGTTGAGGTTAACCCAGAGTGTTTGCTCTATAAATTTAGGATACCGCTAATAACGGATTGCTTTCTTATTTGAGGTTATAGATATCTGATGTAAAGTCTGACGTCCTGGAATTTAAATTATGAATTTCAATGAGTCACACTCTCAAATCCTTTCTTTGAATAGAGAATCCAAAATAATCATAGGTTTTACTATACTTTTATGGATAAAGGGAGAAGCATATCCACAACTCATCTTCTGACTTAAAGAAATGTCATAGATATTTATACCTTCCAGGAAATAGAGATGTCAATTTAAATAGTATTAGGGCAAACACCTGTGAGGTAAAACAACTGATTAGCACTGTAGAATTTTGAGGTTGTAGGAGGAGTGATTAAATGTTCTGGTGTGTCCAAAGCTATCCTGGTTTATGCCTGTTGGTCTGGTTTAATTATTAACAGGTATAATTATTCTCGCTCAGAAATATCCTGACGTATAAAAAATTACACAGTCACCCTGATTATAGGGTACATTTTACACCTCTTAACGATAATCTTTGAGGTGTTGATAATCTTAAAAGACCATTTTGTTAAACAGAAAACAGAATAGGATCATACATTTTCGCACGTCTCCACACTTGACAGGGTGTGGTGACATTGACTCTTATGTGAATATTCTCAGTTCACTTCAGGACAAGCTTCTAACCAAGAATATTGTCTACTTTTCACAGCTGTAGAGTAAGAGGGAACATTTTCTTCTCATCTTTCTGAGATTCTTCTTACCAGGAGCGTTCTCTGGGCTAAATGGTAGAATTGTATTAATTAGCATTGAGAGGCTAAGGAACTTAACATTGACAATATAGAAAAGAAAACGGCAAGGGAATTTATAACAATTATAATAATGAGGCGTATGATGTTTTGACTCTACATTATAGATGCCTTTGAAATTCAGAAAGTTGAAGGTTTATTTTATGGAGTTAGTCTATTGAAATCCATACTTTTTGGCCAAGAATCCCCCCTTTAACTTACCTTTATTAGGCTGGAGGACTAAATTTTTGGAAACCAACCTTACAGTAAAAACTTTCAAATTTAGACTGAACTAAGATTATTCCAACCAGGGTGTCATTCTTCTTCACTGGGCAGCAGGAATGACAGACTAAAGCATCCCCCTTTCTATCTTGACCCAGAAGTCAATATGACTTTAAATATTTGGATGTTACCATTTTACTCTAATGATACTTCTCCAATTGAATTTTTCTTATATTTGTAATCTTTAATTCACATTCAGAATCATTTAAAATTATCACATGTACTTAAGCAGCTTTTATAATTTAAAAGATACTTTTGACATGAGGTCTCTTCATTATTAATAGACTGATAAGAATGATTTATTTTAAAATATTTCTTATGTGAATATTTTCATGCTAGACAGAAAGCATGATTTTATTGGGAAGAAAATATCAATCCCTCAAACTTCCAACTAGTAAGAGTAACATAGTCTCAATTTTAGGCACTTAGTTTTTGTTCTGTCAGCTTATGCTTCATGTATTTTAAAGCTATGCTATTAGGTGCATAAATATTTAAGATTATTATATCTTCTTGATGAATTGTTAACACTTTATCTCTGGTAGTCATCTTTATCTTAAGGTCTACTTTGTCTGTTATTAATAGAGTCACATCAGCTTTTTTATGGTTAGTGTTGGTATGGTATATCTTTTTCCATTCTTTTTTTTTTTTACCCCCTGGCCCGTGCCACGTAGCATGCAGGATCTTAGTTCCCCGACCAGGGAACCCATGCCCCCTGCAGTGGAAGCGCAGAGCCCTAACCACTGGACTGCCAGGAAATTCGCTCTTTTTCCATTCTTTATTCTCAACCTGTCCCTATATGTCAAAGTAGTGTCTCATAAGCATATTTTATGGTCATATTTTGTTATTCAGTTTAACAATTTTTTGTCTTTTCGTTAGAGTGTTTAGTATGTTTATATTTAATGCAATACTAATATGGTTGGGTTTAGTCTACCACAAAGCAAGCATACTTACAGCCTACAGGCAAATCTGGCTCTTGGCCTGTTTGTTTTTTTAAGTTACTTTTGTCACAATTAATGAACTGATATTGATATATTATTAACAAAAGTTCAGCAGCCTGTTTTTGTAACTAAAGTATTTGACACAATCATGCCCATTTATGTATTGTCTATGGCTGCTTTCATGCTACAATGGCAGATTGAATAGTTGTGACAGAGACTGTATGGTCTTCAAAGTCTAAAATATTAATTGTCTGGGCCATTACACGAAAAGTTAACAGACCCTGGTCCTACTATTTTGTTCTTTATTTTTTATTTGTCTCATCTGTTCTTTGTCATTTGTTTTTCCTTTCTTGACTACTTCTAATTGAGTATTTTGGTAATCATTTTTATCTTTTCCATTGGCTTTTTAGCTATACCTGCCTGTATTCTTTTTCAGTTATTGCTAAGGATTACAATATGCATCCTTAAACTATTACTATTACTACAGTCTATCTTGAAATACAGTTATTCCACTTCATGTACCTTACAACAATTAGAACCTTGCAACAGTATAATTCCATTTGCCCACCCCATTATGTTTTAATTCTACCCTTGTTATAAACCCCAATGCACTGTTATTTTTTAATCAATTTTTAAAAGAAATTTTAAAAATATATTTTAAAGAATTGTCATTTATATTTATTGGTTCTTATGTTCTTCATTCCATCTTGTAGAGCCAGGCTTCCATCTAGGATTATTGCCTTCTCAGGAAGAAGTTTTTTTTGTTGTTTGTTTGTTTGTTTTTTAATTTTTTGTAATATACTTCTGATGGAAATGAATTCTCTAACTTTTGTTTATCCAAAGATGTCTCTCTTTACATTGTCTTAATTTCTGAAGGATATTCTTCTTGGATATAGACTGCTAGGTTGGCAGGTTTTTTCTTTCACCCACCCCTTTAAAGATGCCATTTTATTGTTTTCTGGCTTTGATTGTTTCTGATAAGAAGTCAGCCATCATTCTTATCTTTACTGCTTTTATTTTTTATTTTTATTTTTTTATATTGTCGGCCACGCTGCTCGGCTTGCAGAATCTTAGTTTCCTGATCAGGGATCAAACCCGGGCCCCTGGCAGTGAAAGTGCCGAGTCCTAACCACTGGACCGCTGGGGAATTCCCCTTTTCTGATGTTAATATTTTAAAATATTTTGATTTGTGACAGTTTGACCCTAATCTGCCTCGGTGTGGTTTTCTTTGTCATACTGGGTTATTTCTTTATCATACTAGGTTTCAATGACCTTTACGGAGCTGTAGTTCATGTGTTTCATACGTTTTGGCAAATTCTCAGCCATTATCTCGTCAAGTATTTCTTCTGCACTGTTTTCTTTTCTTTCTAGGACTCCAATTAAATGTATGTTGGACTCTTGACTATGTTCCTACAGGTCTATGGCACTCTTTTTGTTTTTAATTTTCCTTTGTGTTTCATTTTGGATCATTTCTATTTACCAGTCTTTGAGTTCATCTATCCTTTTTTCTAATGTGCCTCAGTTTCCTGTAAAGCCCATCCAATGAATCAATTTCAACTTTTTTTTTTTTATTCTAAAATTTCTATTTGGATCTTCTTTAGAGCTTCTATTTCTCTGTCAAAATTCTCCCTCTTCTCACCCATTTTTGTCCATCTTTTCCTCTAAATTCTTTAACAAATTATAAATGTCTCTGTCTTGTAATTCTAACATCTAGATCATCTGTGGATCTGCTATTGACAGGGTTTGTTTTGTTTTCTTTTGATGAAAGGCCACCTTTTCCTGCTTTTTCATGTCTTGTAAAACTTTTAAACCATAGGCTAGATGTGATGTGATGTGATGTGATGTGATGTTATGTTGTTATGTAATGTTATGTTATAAAAGAACAGTAGAGACTGAAGTAGGTGGTAATAACACCCTCTTGTCTCTCAGTATAATCAGAAGTTGAGCTGAGATAGTGCTTTAGTTAGTTGGGTTCAACGCTTGTTTCAAATGCCTTGAGAGTGAAGTTAGGCCCCTCCTTTCAGTAGAACTTTGAGATCTAAATTCTGAAAGTCTACAAGATTTCTTTTTGCTTTCCAGATCTGCCTCTGGCTTGTGGCATTAGCATTTACTCAGCAAAATTCTGGGGAGTAGGGGAGATTGGCAGGTAGGGAGGGCTAGCTCTGACCCTAGGCTCTTTTGAGATGCTCATCTAGGTAGACAGTCTTCACTTAGCTGTTAAAGACTTCACTGGTTTTTCCTTTTCCCTGCAAAATTCATTGCCTATTGCCATCATGCTCCTCTGTCAGTTCTTGCTCCCAGGGAATAAAGTGGCCACCCCTGATTTGGCTCACCCAGGAAGGGTACATTCCTTACTGGAATTTGGTCCATTAATTTTTTTTTGCTTGCACAACTCTTAGATAGCTTTAAGGAAAATAAGATATTCTTAGCTTATCCGTTGTTTTCTTGTTGTTGCAGTAGAATGGTGGTCTTTTGTGACCTTTCACATCCTAACTGGAAGTGGAGCTCTGAGCACGTAATGGAAGTAGAACTCCTTTCTATGTATCCCCCTAACCAAGCACACTGGAGTAGATTTAATGGACAGAATTTAGATATACTTTTGTGTGTGTCTCTGTAGCTAGCAAATCAGCCATGGTTGGGAGTGAAGAGTCATTACATCATGACAGTAATTGCATCTGGTATGGATTTAGGACATTCCAGACCATCTTCGTATTGAACTTAAATGTCTTTGTCAGATAGATTTCAACATTGGCTTTCACTACTAGGTCTATGTTTGTGGCTTTCTACCCTCTCTGTAATGCAGACTTGTGTTTGATATGAGGTCCTTAGTTTTAGAAATCTGCCTGGAAGTAAAATGGTACAAGCATTTGATGAAAATTATCATCATGAAATGTATTAGCTCTACATTATATACATTATAGAGCGACTTTATTTTTATCTATGTATAACCTACTAGGTAATTATTGCTCAGATAACTTTTGTTCTTTGGTGTTAAATTTATATGTATGTGTACGTATATGTAGATGATATGGCATGTATCAGTACTTCATTACTTTCTATGGCTGAGTACTATTGCATTATGTTATATACTACACTTTGTCCACTCATCTGTTGATGGACATTTGGTCTGTTTCTTTTTGGCTATTGTGAATAACACTGCTATAAACTTGGGCATACAATACCTGTTTGAATACCTGTTTTCAGTCTTTGGGGGTCTATATCTAGGAGAGGAATTGTGTGGTTATATGTTAATTCTGTTTAACTTTTTGAGGAACCACCAAACTGTTTCTCATAGGTCCTGAACCGTTTGACATTCCTACCAGTAATGTCGGTTCCAGTGTCTCCACATCCTTGCTAAAGCTTGTTATTTTCTATATTTTTGATTATAGCCGTCATAGTGGGTATGAAGTGGCACCTCATTGTGGTTTTGATTTGCATTTCCCTAACGACTAATTTTTGGGTTTGGAGCGGGTTTTTTTTGGCTTATACAACAGAAGTTTATTTTTTCACAGTTCTGGAGGCTAGAAGTCTAAGATCAGGGCATTGGGAGGGTTGGTTTTTTTCTAAACCCTCTCTCTTTAGCTTGTAGATAGCTGTATTATGTGTCTTCACATGGTCTTTCTCTGTATGTGTGTCCAAATCTTCTCTTTCTATGAGGACACAGTTACATTGGATTAGGGCCCATCCTAATAAACTAATTTAACCTTAATTACTTCTCTGAAGACCCTATCTCCAAATACAGTCACATTTAGTGGTATGGGGAGTTAGAACTTCAACATGTGAATTTGGTTAGGGATGGGGAGGAGACACAATTTAGTCATAGCATGGTTTAAGCTATAGCATGAGTTTGGGGATTATAAATGTTGGAAACATACTTGTATCTAAGGAATAAGGAAAGCTTTATAGATACAGAATGATTCAACTTTAAAACAAGCAATAAAAAAATCTGCTTTCAATAACTTATTGTTGGTTTTGTAATTTAGCTTATGTTTATTTTGGTTCAAAGCAATGTGCTTCCAATAAAAGAATCAGATTCCTTTTTACTCATTCCTCAGTAAATGGTTCTGAACACAATGGCAACTTGAGATTTCCATTGAAATCTTCGTCCTTATCCTCACCTTCATCATTATTGTCGCCATCATCATCAAGCTAACAATTATTACCTAACGACTATTGATGTTGAACATCTTTTCATGTGTTTGTTGGCTATTAGTATATCGTCTTTGAAGAAATGTCTATTCAAGTCTTTTGCTAATTTTTAAGTTGGATTGTTTGGAATGTTTTAATTGAGTTGTCTTTTTATTGTTGAGTTATAAGAGTTCTTAATGTATTCTAGATACTAAACCATTATTAGATACATGATTTGCAAATATTTTCTCCTGCTTTGTACATTGTCTTTTCACTTTCTTATGCTTTGATACACAGAAGTTTAAAATTCTTTATTGTAATAAATAATACGTAACATGAGATCTACCCTCAACAAATTTTTAAGTGTACCATATTATTAACTATAAGCACAATGTTGTGCAGCAGATCTCTAGAATTTTTTCATCTTGGATGACTGAAAGTCTATACCCATTGAATAGCAACTCCCTTTTCCCCCCCTCCTACCAGTCCTTGCCAACCACCACCCTACTTTCTGCTTCTGTTGAGTTGGCTACTCTTGATACCTCATACAAATGGAATCATGTAGTATTTGTCCTTTTGTGACTTATTTCACTTAGCATAATGTCCTCAAGGTTCATCCATGCTGTAACACCTGACAGGATTTCCTTCTTTTTTATGGCTGAATAAAACTCTATTGTTTGTATGTACTACATCCCCCCACCTCCCCCGGCTGCCTTCTTTTTTTTCAATAGGAGTATTTGGGTATTATTTGACAAAACAAACAATGTTCTTTAAGCAAACATTTATTGAATGTCTGGATATGGTTTGGCAATAGGATATGGAAACAAACATGAGAAGGACACGATAATTGACCTCAAGGATCTGCTGTGCAGAGGTGTGGGGCTGTAGGTTAGGACACATAAGAAAATATACACTGAGAGTCTCAAGGCCTAAAAGACAAACTTTGGGCTCTGAGAAGAACAGGATCTGGATGGCCTAGAGTAGTTTCATATACAGAAGTGGGGAGAAAGGAGACTATACCACATTTTCTTTGTCTATTCAGCTGTTGATGGGCATTTAGATTGTTTCCACCTCTTGGCTGTTATGAAGAATGCTGCAATGAACATGGGAGTGCAAATATCCCTTTAAGAGCCTGATTTTGATTCTTTTGGATAAATTCCCAGAAGTGGGGTTGATTGGTTATATGGTAGTTCTATTTTTAATTTTTTGAGGAACCTCCATACTGAAAAGTTTTTCATTTTGATGAAGTTTAATTTATCTGTTTTTTCTTTTGTTGCTCATGGTTTGGTATTATATCTGAGAAGCCACTGCCAAATTCATGATCATTGAAGATTTACTCCTCTGTTTTTCTTCTAAGAGTTGTATGGTTTTAGCTCTCACATTTAGGTCATTGATCCATTTTGAGTTAATTTTTGTATGTGGTATGAGGTAGGGATCCAACTTCACTCTTTTGCATGTGGCTATCCAGTTTCCCCAGCACCATTTGTTGAAAATATTGCTCTTTCCTCATTGAATGGTTTTGGTACCCTTGTTGAAAATCAATCTGGCATATATGTATGGGTTTATTTCTGGACTCTCAATTCTATTCCTGTGGTCTATATATCTATTCTTATGCCAGTACCACGCTGTTCTGATTACTGTAGCTTTGGATTGGTTTGAAATTGGGAAGTATGATTCTTTCAACTTTGTTTTTCTTTTTCAAGATTGTTTTGGTTATTTGGGGCCTCTTGCAATTCCATATGAATTTGAGGATCAACGTTTCCATTCTGCGGTTCACTATTCTTTATTGCTGAATAATATTATATTGTCTTAATATGCCAATTGGTTTATCCCATCTTCTATCAAGTATATTCTGTTGATAGGGAATGGATAAACACATGTATTCTCTTCTTAAATCTGTGTTTTCTTTATCACATTACTTGGGACTTAGGGTTCTGCTTTAATCAAGCTCTACACTGAGTGAATTTATTCTTCAAAAGCATTTGTTGCTAAGGAACCAGTGGCTTTTGGGCCACCTATTTTATATTCCAGCTTTAGAAAATACTGTGTTTTCAAGACATAATATTCTCTATTCATGATTTATACATGTTTTATCAAGAAAAACTGTTTTACAAATAATTTACTCTCTTTCTTCACAGGTACCCTTTCTATGTCCTTTGGAAGGTCATATTTACTTAAAAATAAAGTGTCAAGTGAATTCAAGTGTTGAAGAAAGAGGTTTTCTAGTAAGTAACATCACTGGATCTATATTTTCTTTTTTCCATTTTGTGAAGCATAGACTTGGTTTCCCATAAGAATGGAAGTCTGTGTGACTAAGTGATAAATTGGTTCAAATTTGTTGCATGTCCACTATATGCCAATCACTGTGCTGGTGTTAGAATATAATAGGCCACAGAAAATAATCCCTCCACTCAGGAACTTTTAGTGTAATCGGGAGAAATACAAGTGAACAGTTAAGTACAATACAGTACTATAATGGGAGAAAGCATAGCGTGCATGGGTGTAAATTGGTGGGACACCAGGTCTTAGGTATGAGTGGGAAGGCTTAAAGAAAGGTACTGGAAGTAACTTGTAAACTGCTAGCTGAACAAGTGAGCCAGAGGGAGAGAAAAGGAAGAAGTGCTCCAGATGAAGGGAAAAGCATTACAATGGCCTGGAGGGCCCTTCCCTCTCTCACCCCCACCAGAGAAAAAGATGACACATTTAGATAGTGGCATGTATTTCAGGGTAGCTAGAGCTTAGAGTCTGAGTGTGTGTGTGGAGAAGGGGTAGTGAGAGGAGTGATTGGGGAGGAAGGTGGGGTTAGGGGAAATGGAGCCAAGTGTTAGAGGGTCTTTTAAAGCCTTCCGACTTTATCCTGAAGTCGGTTGGGTACTCTTGTAGGATTTTAAGCAGAGGATTAACATCAAATTTGGGGTTTAGGAAAGTCATTCTGACTAACGTGTGGAAGTGGACTGGGGAGTGGCAGAACTGGAGAAGATTAGTGAAGAAACTGAGTTACTCCATGAGAGAGGGGATGGGGGCTGGCAGTCAGGGTGGAGAGAAGGACCCACCGTGGACAGATGAAGGAGGAAGAAGTGCAGACCCTAGTGGTTTGGCTGTAGGGGTGGAGAAGCAGAAGTAAGGATGTCACCCAGATCCCTGCCTTGCACAACTTGTTGGGTGGCAGTTGATTATACTGAGATAAGGGGGAGGAGCATGTTTGGGGTGGAAACCGTTTTTCCCCCAAATTTTATTGTGGTAAATTGCAAGCATACAGCAACATTGATAGAATTTTACAATGAACGCCTGTACAGCCAGCATGTAGATTTTGCCTTTAACATTTTTTACTGTCCTTGCTGTATCATGTATCTACTACCTAGCTATCCTTCTAGCCAGTCCTGAAAATATCATATTTTGGGGGGAAGAATTTCAAAGTATATTGTAGACATTAGCATGTTCCCGTGAATCTTCAGTGTACATCCCCTGAGTTCTGACACAGGCATACGTCTGTGTAACCCAAATTTCTATTAAGATAGACAATATTACCCCAGAAAGTTCCCTCATGCCCCTTGTCAGTCAGTCCCCACCCAAGGTAGGAAGTTTTAATGAGTTAAGTTTTAAATAACTTGAATTTTAGATGCGTACAGACACGTTTCAGAGTTTGAGTTTGGAGCTCAAGATAGACATTTTAGATGAGGTGAAGGTTTGGAAATCTGCAGCAGAGAGATAGTAATGGAAGCTCAGGCAGCATTGAATAGCCAGGAGAACACTAACATTTAAGCCACAGACCTAGGAAGAGAAGCTCTCAAGGGAGACTACAGGGAGGGCAATGGAGAACTTAGTATCATTGTTGCCAGGGGAAGAGAGTCTGCAAGAGGGAGTGGTCAAATTAGATAAGGATCTATTAGACACTGTTGGACTTATTAAAGAAGTTGTCATTCTAGTCTTGTTGAGAGCAGGAGCTAGATTGCAAATGGTTATAAAGGGAGTGGAGGGTGAAGAATGGGAGTGCAACAACTCTGAAACAAAGTTTGGCTGCAGAGGGGTAAAGAGAGTGTGGTCCCTGCAGAGGTATGTAGGGTGAAAGAAGGATTTTGTTGACGTTTTATTAAGATTGGAGAGATTTGAGCATCTTTAAATTCAAATGGGTAGCTTCTAATAGGGCCAAAGAGGGCAAAGGTAGAGGCAATGGGGAACCTGCACTTTAAGAAATAACACATGGAACAAGGTCATGAGAGTGAGAACAAATAAGACCCAAGCCACGGTTCATGATCTTGTACAGAATTATACTTTTCCCATTATCAGAGGTGGAAAGTATGTGTGTAGAATACACAGAAGATTGTGGGTGTGGTACCACAAGTAGAGAAAATCTAATAGCTTCGGTTTTCTTTGTGAAGCAAGAATTTGAGCTATACAAAAGATATCACAAGTCAATTTGCAGTTGCTGACAAAGGGCACAGAAAGAAGAGGTAGATTGTACAGAAATTCCAAGCGGCCAAGGTGACTATAAATCAGACTTCGTAGCTTTTTTCACATGTAAATCCAGCAGGTGGCACTAGATATTCTTGGAAAAGTGTCTTTATAAATTTCTGACTTGAAAGCAGTGTTTACTTACTGACCTTTTCCTTTAATGTAAATATTTTCATATTTTACTCTAGATACCTTTAGCCCCTGATATACTCTTATGACATTCATTTGCCTAAAATGTCTGACCTACTTAATGTTTGAGCAGGGCTCTTAACTACTTTAGAGTTAGATGTTTTCAGGTTTACTCTATCTTGAATCCTATAGGCCATTCTTATCACATCCACACTTACAGAAATGTGGTAAAAAAAAATTACTCAGGACTCCCCCAAATAACTTCTGTCCCCTGTCTAAGCAATGCCTTTTAATTACTTCTAACCTCTATAAAAAATAGAGGTAGTAATTGAAATGGTTCAGTTGCTTGGTTCAGTTTTCCTTCCTGATGTGCCAGGGACAGCTGGAAGGAAGGAGACTACCAACCAGAGAAACTTGCTAAGTGATTCTAAAATGGTACTAGTCTAACTCTGCCAAGACTGATGAGCAGCAAGAAAAGTATGTTCTGGTTTAGCTAGAAGGTTCCAGTTCTGCTTTGTGACCGTGTGTTGTCATCTAATTTCCTTGGCCTTCAGTTTCCCCAGCTATAAAAATGAAAAAGCTATCCTCTTGTTATTTTTCTCTGATTATAGTAGGGGGTAGTGATAACTTGTATTATTTTTATCCATCAAATTTTTCCTTTTCTATTACCTTTATGATGTAAAAGGTGAATGTAAACACAAAAGGGAGCTGGTGAGTCATTTGTACTAACTTTGTGCTTGAGATTGAAATAACAAGATTCCTGGCCTTGATACAGAGTAGAATAAAAATAAACTTAAGTACTTTATAAAAGAGAGAAAAGAAAAAGAAAATCATGCAAGTAGATTTTGAAGCATGAAATATGTCAACATACTGAGGTTTAATGTATAGAAAACATTTAATTGATCCTCAAGTTTCTAAAGTCAGTATTTCATTGACTTTTCCAGACCATATTTGAAGATGTTAGTGGTTTTGGTGCCTGGCATCGAAGATGGTGTGTTCTTTCTGGAAACTGTATCTCTTATTGGACTTATCCAGATGATGAGAAACGAAAGGTAATATTAATACTGATGGTCAGTGGTGAAAGCCCTAACTGATTTTCAGGGAATATTTCATGCAAGTGTTCCCCGTGGCCCCCATCAACCACCCAAATGCCCCGTTAAAAATATTTACTAAGCCATTAAAAATGTTCTTGTTGAAAGACTAGTGAGTGTGTGTGTGTGCATGTGTGTGTATTTGTATAAAAATTTTATATCTTATCCATTCCCTGTGATTTGACCACTCTTGAAATACCTTAGGAATATATTTTTCCTTTTTTCTGGAATGTTTCATAATATTTTTTAATTGACACTTTTAGTCAGAAATATTTTCAATTCACTTTTGTATTTTATTAACAGTTGATTTACCTAACTCTGAGATAAAACAGAAAGGAAAAACCACCATAGGAATATAGTGGTTTTGGTTTTGTTTCTAAAATTTGATAATAGAATTTTATGGATACATTACATCTTGTTTTTAAAGAATTTAATGTTATTGCCCAAGTGTGGTAATTTATTATCCAAAAACTGGAAAATAGAAATAAGCAGAATTATAAAGTAAAATCATCTTTAACAGAGATAACTACTGTTCACATTTTGCTGTGTATCCTTCTAAATTTTTAAAATGTATAATATGTAATAATAGTTATATATCCATTTATGAATCTTTTTTAAACAGAAAGTATCATGTTTTTTATAACTTAATTTTTACTTGATAATATCCTGATATCTTTCCACATCAATAAAAATACATCTGTGATATTGCATTAGATAGCTATATGTATTACATTGTAGCTATATAAAATTTTATTTTAAAGTTTATTGTGAAATATTTAGAACCTTCAAATAGACAAAAAAAAAACCAAGTAATTTCCATCAACCTCTGTGTTATCAGTCCAGTTAAAGCTCCTCATGTAATTTTCTCTCCCTCATAGAGATAACCCCTATCCTGAAATTATTTTGTTCCTATGTATTTCTTTAAATTTTTATTATATATTATATATACGCAGTATATTATTGCAATTGCGTATTTTGAAGCATTATACAAATAGATCATACTGTATATACTATTCTGCAACTTGCATGTTTTAAGTCAACATGATTTGTGACATTATTCTAGGCTAGTGTGTGTAGCTCTAGTTTGTACAGCTCTAGCCATCTTTCTCTGTACTAAAGTATTCCATTGTAAGAATGTATCACAATTAACTTATCCACTTCTCCTATTTATGGGCACTTAGATTATTTCCAAATTGTTGCTATTATAAACAGCTCTGCTATAACTTAGCTACATGGATCAGAGCTCTTTCTAGAGTTTGTATCTAGTAGCAGAATTGCTGGTTTGTAAGGTTTCACACATCTTCAATTTAGCTAGATTTTGTCCAGTTATTCTTGAAATTGGTTGTACAATGTTCCGTTCCCACCAAGAGTATATGAGAGTTCTCAGTGTTCCACATCCGACCAACGCTTGATATGTCAACCTTTTAAACTCTTGTCAGTGTGATAGGTGTGAAAGGTTATCACTGTGTTTTTATTTTGGTTTTTCTTGATTGAACATTAAGAGTAAGCATCTTTTCTTATGTGTTTTGGCCATTTATTTCCCTAGTCTTTTGCTTGGCATATGTTTTAATTTATCTTTATAATATCTTTTCATAAACAGAAATTTTTAATGCTAAGATAAATCTGTCAATGTATTGCTTTATTGTTTGCTTTTGTGAGTCTTAGTTAAGAAAATCATCTCTTTAGTCATAAAGATATTCTCCTATACCTCCTTATAACTTCTGAAAGTTATAAAGATTTATATTTCATATTTAATTTACCTGGAATTGATTTTTTTTCCCCAATCTGGAAAGCCAACTGTGCCAGCCCCATTGGATGGTCCATTCTTTCCCCACTGATCCACATGCTGTTTCTGACATGTATCAAGATGTCATTATATATGTAGGTCTATATTTAGGCTTTCTATTCTGTTTCCTTTGGTATGTATCTCTCAGTCTCAATTACCATAGCTTTAAAATAAATCTTAATGTCTGGTAAGGTAAGTCTCCTAACTTGTGTTTTTATTCAATAATGTATTATTTATTCTTGGTCCTTCTTTTTACAAACACACACACACGGAAATATGTGTACCTGTATGTTTAACTTTTTATAATTGAAAATGTTCAAATGTACACAAAACAGAGAGAAATAGTATATTGAACTCCTAGCTTCAACAATTATTAACTTTCATGTTTCATTTCTCTCTCCACAGCACACACACTTTTTTGTTCTTGTTGGTTTGCTGAGGTATTTTAAAGCAAATATCACACTTCATATTATATCATTTAACCTGTGTGAGTCAAGGTTGCCAGTTCCTAACATTCATTGGTCAGTACCCCAAGGAAGCCAGATTTCAGGCTAGCTTACCATTCTGTACTCTCTCTTCCTCATTGATTTTGGCCTTTGAAGGTTTCTTTCACCTTCTTGTGAGTTCAGTTATTTGGCATTTGGGGAATTATGGGAAGACTTTTATTTAGTCTGCCATACTTGCTGGAGACATAATATTATTATTTGTTTAAATAGTCCCCAATTACTGTCATTTAATTTGTTTCAGTCTTTTCACTATTATGAAAAAACAGGGACTATACCCATATAAACATCTTTGTGCACCTATGTATTTGCTTAGGATAAATTTCTTTTAGGTGAAGTTGTAGGATCAGGGTATGCCCATTTTGAATGTTTTTTGATTGCTCTTATCAAATTGTCTACCAGTAGTAGACCATTTATGCTTTCACCAGCAGTGTATGAGAGTTTCTATCACCACCCCAACCAATCAACATAGGTTATTACCATTCTTTCCAGACTTGGCCAATCTAATGTTTAAAAATAGTATATTTCATTCTAATTTCTTCTTAAAATTACTAATAGAGTTAACACTTTTACTGGCTTTTTAAAAATTGTTTGTGCCCATACTTGTCCCTTTTCCAATTTTTCAGGACCATTTAGTCTTATGAATTTTTATCTTTGACTGTCATACCATAGGAATAACATGGCTTCCAACAATCCAAAGCAATAGTTTAGCCTGGTCTTTTAGAGATACATAAAAAATATTTACAAATGAAATCTGATGTCTAGGTTTCTGTTTATAGAAAGGGAGGAATTAAGTGGGCTATAGACAAAAGGTGGTTGAATGTGTGCTTCTAATTGTTAGAGCTGATTAATGGGTACATGGAAGTTCATTATGCTGTTCTTTTTATTTTGTATCTGTTTGAAGTTTTCCATAACAAAAAGTTTGTTTTTTAAGTTGACTAAGAGCTCCAGTTGACATCTTTGGTTTCTATTTTTATGACCAGCAAAAAACAATAATAAATGTTAAATATGTTTCTCTAAACTCAGTGTAATTAAACTTTAACTTTTAAATTAATGCCTTTTTAATTCTAAATTTGTATCAACTGGAATACTGCTTAATGCTTACTGACTTAAATGGTCTTGTTTATTTTCTACTAATCATGTTTTTTAAAAATTTGTTTTTAAAGAATCCCATAGGAAGATTAAATTTGGCCAATTGTACCAGTCGGCAGATAGAACCAGCCAACAGAGAATTTTGTGCAAGACGCAACACTTTTGAATTAATTACTGTCCGACCACAAAGAGAAGATGACCGAGAGACTCTGGTCAGCCAATGCAGGGACACACTCTGTGTCACCAAGTATGTATTGGGCTATAAATATTTCTATCAACTAAGTGATTGCCCACTATGTTCATACCACTGTAAGAAATATCAGAGATGATCCTTGTCTTTGAAGAGGGTACAGTCTTAATGAGGAAACAAAACACACACACATCAGTAAGAGAGTAAGCTAATAAATCAATATAGTTAAGAAAAATACAGCATTCAAGTTATATCTTAGCTTATCATGTTTTCTAGTATACTCACAGTATAGCCATTTTCAGGACAGTTACCTAATGTTCTTTGGGCTGAGTTTGAAGATTTCATGTGTAATTGAGAAGTCAAGTATTTTTTAAAGTGATTTGACACATCCCTTCCTGTCTATTACCCAGATACCCTCGATTAACCTGCTGACTTACAAAACAATTTACTCTGCAAATTTCTGGTTGGAGATTAACAGAATAAACTACTGGGGGTGTCACTTTTCGTTAACCCTAATCTTAAGTATAAGATGCAAAAGCTTATTGCTAAGAGTCTAAGGTTCTTTTGCTTGGGTGCCCAAGAGAAGCTTGCAGACCAACTTCAACATACAAAATTATGATTAGGGACAAAAGTTAGAATTTGACAGCATCTCTGTTAATCAGACTGTTACTGGATATTGCAGACAGGGAGATGGGTAGAACTGGCTCCATGAGTTTCTGATGTGGAAATATCAGAAAGTTCAGCCAAGAGACACTCTATTAAAATAGAACAAAGTTGCCCAGATACCGCCAGTTGGTTTTAAAACAGAGAAAGAGGGGATGCGTTCTTTGGAAATTCTTGATGTCTAGATTACTTTCAGATTAATTTAGTTGAACTCATCCACTCCTTTCCTTCGGGGGCCTTCTGTGCAGCAGTGATATCAGACAGGACAGGAGAGGCAAATTGGATTTATAGTCACTTTCTTTAGTAGCTACCCTGTTCATGGCCACAGTCAGTGAGGGAACCAACCAAAATTCAGTCCCCAAGTACTTCCTGACCACAATGGCCCTTTTTAAACATTACTCACATTTTTCATATAATCTTATCTTTTACTTGTTACATAAACCCTCCCAGACTTCGACCTTCTCCTGCGGTAGAAATAGTTATATCACATATTGCTCTAATTACTCTGTAGTTCACTTGCATGCAGTTTTTCTTATTATAACATTATTGTAATTTGAGTGGACACTTTATCCAAGCATTTGAGAGAGGCCCATTCTCAGCTCAGTCTTGGCTGAGTCTTTAGCTTTGCTTGGTGGCTTCTTAAAACTTATTTCACTTTTTGATCATATATTTTGCAGAGTATATACATTTTACAGTTCTGCATTCTCCTCTGTATTATTTATGTTTCTCCCCAGGGCCTTTTTGACCTATGCCTTTTATCTAAATTTAATGTATCTCGTTTTTATTTCTACTAACCAACCTTGCTATCTTTCCCTCCTTCAATACAAAATATTTATCATCTGATCAATATTGCCTACTTTGAAATATAGATTATACATTTGAACTAGAAATGTTTCATCACATGGGGAGGCAGTATTATACAGTTGAACTTTGAAGTCAACAGACCTATGTTTAAATCCTGACTCAGTGACTTACCAAATGTGACCATGGCAAGTTACTTAACTTTGCTAGCCCTCTGAAATCTCCTGTGTCAGAGGAGAAGAATAAACTCCACAGAACGACAGTAGAGGTTAATGAGTAGACACACTTAGCATGGTGTCATGCACACGGAATGAGCTCAACGAATGGTCACTATCATTACTGTAAGTATTGTGTTCTCTCCGTTGACTAATAGATGATCAACTCACTGCTTATTCACGCTTATACCATTTCTAGTACCAATGGGGAGAAATTATAAAGATGGAGAATGAGTACAATACAACATACTTCTAACACCTGGCTGTCCTCTAGAGGAATGGTCTTGCTTGTGAATTAGGGAATTCCCCTTTCCCCCCACCCTCACCTGCCGCATCAACTGGATATTCAACTTGTAGCTAAATATGGATACAAAGAAGAGATTCCTGATATGAACAAAGAGATTAGGATAGACAAAGTCTTAGGATCTTCAGATCATTTACTGTAAATACTGTGCTCTACTAATACAGTGGGACAAGAATAATGGGAGACAGTACAAAACAGTATTATCGATAAGGCCAGGTGAAGGTTCATGAGTCTGTGATTCCAGTTCCTGGGGACCCTGAGTCTGAGGGATCTGGGGGGGGCTCCCATATTCAGGCCTGTGGTGCGCTTGCTCTTCTAAGAAGTGACCCATGCTCAGCGGCTGTCCTGCACCACCAAACTGCCCAGTCAGACCACCTGTACAAGATTAGTTACTGTCTTTGGTGTGAAACTCCGTCATTTCCCAAATGTAATCAGTGTGAGTTATGGTTCAGCTAACCAACCTGCAAGATGATTTTCTTTTGTTGTAATTGGAGAAGCACTTTACTCTGGGTCTCTTGATTTAGCATCCATTAAAACAGGGGTCCCCAAGCCCCGGTCTGCGACCTGTTAGGAACCGGGCCGCAGAGCAGGAGGTGAGCGGCGGGTGACCGAGAGAAGCTCCATCTGCCGCTCCCCATCGCTCGCATTACCGCCTCAACCACCTCCCCGCCGCCGGCCATGGAAAAATTGTCTTCCGTGAAACCGGTCCCTGGTGCCAAAAAGGTTGGGGACTGCTGCATTAAAAGGTGGTAAAGAGTTACTCCTTTTACTATTTAGGCTCCGCTCCCCAACCCCCCATCCCGCCCCAGCAAGAGTACTTGGAGATATGGAATGGGGGAAAGGATCCTGATCTTTTTGTTTGTTCATGTAGGAACTGGCTGTCTGCAGACACCAAGGAAGAGCGGGATCTCTGGATGCAGAAACTCAATCAAGTTCTTGTTGATATTCGCCTCTGGCAACCTGATGCTTGCTATAAACCTATTGGAAAGCCTTAAACTGTGGGACATTTCCAAGTCATATAGAGGTTTTCTGACTTATGTCATAAATGTTTCTTAAGAGCATCAGTTTTGCTGGTTGCATTTTATGCTTTAAATACAAAAGGGTATGTGCCAATATTCATTCACTACATATTATGCAGTATTTATATCTTTTGTATGTAAAACTTCACCCGATTTCTCTTCTGTTATTCATAAATGATTGGAAGAAAAAATTTATTATAGTTGATTTTGCTAAATTTTAATTTAAAAACCTCATTTTCCTAGAAATCTAATTATTCAATTATTCATGTTAAAATATTTTTTTTAAAGTAAGAAATTTTGAGCTGTCTTCCTGGAGCTGTGGGTCTCAAAGTAGAAAGGTCTTCCAGGGTTGGAGACAGAAACCTCACACTTGATCATTCTTTCTCTAGCCTCAGTACTTTTTTCTAAAGGTTGTGATCATTTATTGATCATGATATATCTTGTTACTAGAGTACTGAAAAAAAATTCTAAGGGACCTTGCGGAAACATTTTTAGTAATGGAGGTAAGAACTTTTTCACGGTAGCAAATGTTTATTAGTCTGATGCTTAAGGCTGCCTTCAAATAAGAGATGTGGACATAGGGCATATTATTGTGTGAGATTTGGGGGTTAAATGTTTTATTTAGAAGACTTAATAATCACATGGTTTACATTTACTCAGTTACTATAAATGCTGTGTGGTGCACATTTTCATGGAATACAGGCTTTTAAAAATAACTATTTTTGCTCTATAGCTTACAGACTCCTCAGATATACTTGGCAAATTAGTTCTTTCTGTTCCTGTAACAAGAGCAAATGTAAATTGAAGAATCTTTATATAAGAAAAGTAAACGTTACCAAGCTACTATGACTAATACTTTGCTTGCCTAAGTTCTTGTCTTTTTTCTTTTTCACATCAGTGTATGACAGTGTCTAGACACCCATTATGAAAATCACTTGAGAAACTGTTAAGTCATGTATTACCTTTAAAAGCCTAATGCCTTTTTTAAAATTATAAAATATTGTAAATGTAAAGCATGGTCTCAACTTTAAGTACACTTTCAACTTCTTCTCTGAATTGTTAAAGTTATTGATGGCCTCATTTATAAACACTAAATTCTGTCACCTCCTGTCATTTTATTTTTTATTCATTCAAATGTGTTTTTTCTTATGTGTATTATAAAAATATATTTTATGATCTCCTACCTAAATAAATACTTGCAAATGGCTTAAGGAATCAGCTATTTAAGAAATATTACTAAAATGTGCCATGCGGCTGCCCTGCATCCTAGGCTGCAGGCTTCTTGAGGGGATGGTACTGACTTGGTGAGGGTATTTCATTAATCTTTTTACCTCTAGCCCAGTGCTCAGCCCATTGTGTGTTCTTAGAGTCACTGTTGAATCAGGAGGTGGATGAAGGATCCATTTCTGAGGCATTTCAATAGAATATGGTACTTGGATGCACATTCGAGGAGGTGGAGGATGATTCCCAAGTGCTTAGCAGAGACTGAGTAGGTAAGTAACATCACCAGCCAAAACAGGGTATAGGTTTGGTGGGATTGATGACAGGGCCCCTTTCATTTATTTGTAGATTTGTGTTTATTTTTTAAATTTCTTTTTTAATAAATTTATTTATTTATTTATTTATGGCTGTGTTGCTGTGCGTGGGTTTTCTCTAGTTGCGGCGAGCGGGGGCTACTCTTCGTTGCGGTGCGTGGGCTTCTCAATGTGGTGGCTTCTCTTGTTGCAGAGCACGGGCTGTAGGCGCATGGGCTTCAGTAGTTGTGGTGCGTGGGCTTCAGTAGTTGTGGTTCGTGGGCTCTAGAGTGCAGGCTCAGTAGTTGTGGCGCACGGGCTTAGTTGCTCCGCGGCATGTGGGATCTTCCTGGACCAGGGCTTGAACCCGTGTTCCCTGCATTGGCAGGCAGAATCTTAACCACTGCATCACCAGCGAAGCCCTTGTGTTTATTTTTGAATAGGCATTATATGTCATTATACAAAATTCAAAAGACACAAAGAAGTTAAGGTGAAAAGTATGTCTTTTCCTCTTGTCATAGACAGTTTTGCCAATTTTGCCGTGTCCTCCTGGAGAGATTCTGTGCATATTACATCAACATATTTCTATTCTTTTGTTCATTAAAAATATTTCATACATACTGTTTGTTGTAAGTGAAAGAAAAAGGCACAACAGTATTCCTTAGCAAACATTATATCTTAGTATATGTATAGAGGGTATATAAAGTTCAGTTTTAGAAGAAATTTAAGGTGATTGTGGAACATACGTTAGAAATACCTCATAAAAGGGTACCCTCTTGCACTGTTGGTGGGAATGTAAATTGATACAGCCACTATGGAGAACAGTATGGAGGTTCCTTAAAAAACTAAAACTAGAACTACCATATGACCCAGCAATCCCACTACTGGGCATATACCCTGAGAAAACCGTAATTCAAAAAGACACATGCACCCCAATGTTCATTGCAGCACTAGTTACAATAGCCAGGTCATGGAAGCAACCTAAATGTCCATCAACAGAGGAATGGATAAAGAAGATGTGGTACATATATACAATGGAATATTACTCAGCCATAAAAAGGAATGAAATTATGCCATTTGCAGAGACATGGATGGACCTAGAGATTGTCATACAGAGTGAAGTAAGTCAGAAAGAGAAAAACAAATATTGTATAATGTTGCTTATATGTGGAATCTAGAAAAATGATACAGATGAACTTATTTGCAAAGCAGAAATAGAGACACAGGTGTAGAGAACAAACATATGGATACCAAGGGGGGAAGGGGGGGGTGGGATGAATTGGGAGATTGGGATTGACATATATACACTACTATGTACAGTATAGATAACTAATGAGAACCTACTGTATATCAGGGGGAACTCTACTCAGTACTCTGTGGTGACCTAAATGGGAAGGAAATCCAAAAAAGAGGGGATATATGTATATGTATAGCTGATTCACTTTGCTGTACAGCAGAAACTAATGCAACATTGTAAAGCAACTATACTCCGATAAAAATTAATTAAAATAAAAAGAAATACCTCATAAACCGTGGGAAATACTGCTCTGAAAATGTCAGTGTTATATGCCTAGGGGGATTGTTGAAACCATTAGAGTTGATAAGATCATCCAGGGAGTATGATGGTGGAAAGAGAAGCAAGAACAAAAAGAACATGATCTTTAGGGGAAAAGTGAAAAAGGAGTGGCTGATGATTATCTTCCATGAAAGAAATACAAGAGTGATGTCTGCTGAGACCAAAAAAGGCTCTTAAGATTTGACCACAAAATCAAAAAGTGGGTTAAAGAAAACAACTGAAATTTGAAATGGTCAATTCGATAAAATCATTCAGATGAAAAATCAGGTTACACAGAGGAAAAGAATGACAGATTTGATTGCATAAAAAATTTCCTTCCTGACAAATTTAAACAAAGTTTAAGCAAATTTAAAACATAAGCCCCAGACTAGGAGAAAATATTCACAACACATTTAATAATCAAAGAATTAATACACAAAATATATAAAGAGATCCTTTGGCCGGCTATCATCGTTTAAGCATTTACTATGTACCAGATGATATTCTTGGTGTTTTGCATGCATTATCTCATAATCTTCACATGACCTTATGGTATGGGCATTCAGTGAGGAAACTAGAACTTAGGTAACTTTTCTAAGGCAACATGCCTGTTAGCAAGTGGCAAACCAGGATTTGAACCTAGAATCCACATACTTTATCATCATAGTATGATGTTTCTCAAATTACTAAGAAAAAGAAAATTTAAACAAAGAAAGAGGGGCAAATAATACTAGTAGAAAATGTGCGCACACACACACACACACGCAGATTCAAAGAACCAACAAATGAAAAAATGACATTAATAAACAAAAATACGAATTTAAATGGCAGTGGGTTATTGGCCCTTGAATTGTTGGAACTAGTCAGTGTTGCTGAGAAACCCATACTCTTGGTGAGAATAGAAACTGCTACAGCCTTCTTGGATAGTAACTTGGTAACCTCCAGTAATCTCTGAGCTAACACACAGGATCAGACTGTCACATCAGACTTGCATGCATCAGAGGTTTTATCCATATAGAGCTTTACTCATAATTTCAAGAACACAAGTGATCAAGGCACTGGCTAAGCAGGAAGTGTACAAAATCCTGCATACCTCCTGGGTCTTTCATTCCTACTTTGGACAAGTAATAGATAAGATCTCACATGAGGTTTGTGGGACATCTCACACAGCAGGGAACCTGGAGGTAAGGCAATGTTACCATTTTGTACCCTATATAGTTATACAGCTTGTGTGACTTTCTCAGGAGTCTTGCCTCATGAATCCATAAATTCTAACTTTATTTACCATAAACAATTCTTCACCAGCCATATCCTACTAAGAGCATTCCATAGATAAGAGATCTAGCAAATATCATTAGTCTATTAGCCAGGAGGTCAAGTTTTCAGCACATTTACAAGGAGTTTATGTGTCACCTGCCTTCTTCCTTTCCTCAGAACCAAAGACCAGGTACTTTAACTCCTTCTTCCCCACTCTCCTCAGATGATCTTTGAGGTGAGCAAAGTTACATAGAAGGCTGATCATTATGATACTGTTTTTAAGGGGAAAAATAGAGATAACCTGAAAGTCCATCAATGGGAAAGAAAATTGGAAATAATCTCAAACCCATTAATAGGAAATCATGGCGCACCCTTTCTACAACACACCATGCAATGTTCAAGAAGAAAAGGAATCCATATATATATAACTTTCCAGAACAACTCATGGGAAAGAGGGATATGCGGTGCAACTTGAAACTATATATGTAACATACCTGTGTATAAATACCTAGATGAAAGTGTGGAAGGAACCACACCAAATTTTATATGGGAAAGTGTAATGGAAAGGTTGGGAGTAGCACTGGGTGAAGAAAAGCTTTGACTTTTGACTCTATTTCTAGAATATTTGATATGTTTACAATGAAAATATTTTCATTTTGCTCGTGTTCGTGCACTTATGAACACTTTGAAATTTAAAATCGGAATGAAACTTTGAGTGAGTGGAAGGCTGAGTAGAGACTACAGGTTGTTGGATTGAGACGGGAAAGGCACAATGGGACAATAGTTTGGTGGGGAAATATTGAGGCAGGATATTTGTTACTGCACTGATGGGGAAGAGCCAAAGGTGAGTAAGGACCTGAGGATAGTGGTAAAAAGGAATATAAGAGATGGGGGAGGAGGAATTTGTGGAGCAGGATGAAGGATGATAGGACCCAGATGATAGGTGCAGTTTAGACCCCATCCCAGCAGTCAGCATGTTCGTGGGAACTTTGTGAATAAGTATGGTAGAATTGGGGCACCCGAACTATGCAATCATGGAGGACTGGACAGCGATCTGTAGGTTTTACTCCTTATTCATGAAATATGCTGGCTACTGGGAGCCTTGTAGAGGCTGGGGCAACTGCAATGTGGAAAATTACACAACGGTTTCAAATATGAAGTCAGAGCGTGACCAGCTATAGCAGAGAAGGAGACTCTGCACAGGCCCCTACGGTAGTAATCCCTAAACCCTAACAGTTTATACCCTAAAAAGAGTCTGAACCCTAGAAGACTGTATGACCCCCTCCCATTTGCAGGGACCACCAGCAGGCCCTGCCACTACTTCTAACTCCTTTGTTTTTGTTGAAAGCAGAGATATGAGAGCCATCTGACTTGCAAAAGGATTTGTTATTCTGCCTTGAGAGTCCAGGAAAACTGCTATTTGAATTGTCCCTTTTCTTTTAGTTTGGGAGGATTGTACATACCAGGAAAATGACATGGACCCTACTGACACAGTGTGTCTTGTTACAGCTGCTCAAGGGTTGAAGTCCGGGTCCCCAGTTGACCTTTGCATGGATGGTGGTGGGGCCATGTTTTTTTCTGTGGTGTTTGGCTGGGATAGGGTGGTTATTGTCTAAAAGTTTTCTGTATCGCTAGCCTGCCTCTTTTCTAGTCCTTCAGCCAGAGAGAGCTTTTCTTGCTGCCATTGGCCTCTCTGGGTTGCCAGCTTCTCTAGCATCCAGTCCAGAATATATCACACAAAAACCAGAGAACTCACCATCGTGTTGTTCCTTGGGTCTCAAGTTCTCTAGATGGGCTACCTTTTTCTTTCCACCCTTCAGGTCTTCTGGTGTTTGTTTTACATATAATGCCCAGGGCTTTGGCTGTACTTAGAGGGAGGTATAGGGAGAAATGCATCTATCCATCTTGGTCCCACTGATGCAGTTTTAACAGTCTGTAATTTCCAGAGTTCTCAAGCACATCTTGTGAAATTTAATTATGTTCATTTAAATGATCCTCTCTATTATGGAGTAAATTTTTTCTTTAATTAATGCTATCAAGAAGTGTCCCCAAAACTGATGAGTTTTTTAAATTGCTTAGGCAATTTTGATAGATTCAACTGACTTTGAATATCTTTCCAGGTGTTTATTGGTCCCATGTATTGCTTCATTTGTGAATTCCATATTTTTGTCGTTTGTCCACATTTCAATTGCCCTCATTATTTGATTTGTAAATTTATATGTTAGGGAGATTAACGGTCATTTGTATGTGGCTGCATCTACACTCAGTTCCTTTACTAGCTGAGCATTCTTCAGCTGCAGTTTGAATATGGTACCTTCAGCCACATGGTACCTACCACATAATCCGTTGGGAACATTAAATAAGACAATAAATATTAAGGCCTCAGACCAGTAAAAAGGCAAAGAGTAAATTCCTGAGAAGCGGTAGTGATTGTTTACTGTGGAATTAGATGCCCAAGAAAGTCTGGACAGAGGCAGATATAAATCTGATTGGGCCAGCTGTCTTCCCAACACCAAGATTTCTCTTCTTGCCATCTGAAGTTAGAGGTTGCTGGGAATTTAAAAGTGTCTAGAAATTCCCTTGGCAATGAATAACATTTTATGGCATTTATTGAAGTTTTGTCACAGAGAAAATAACAGTAATGATATGATTTTAGAATTGCCTCTACTCAATATAACATCTTTTTCTTGTTTTCAAGACTTCCTTGAGAAGTTAAAACAACTTTCACTTCTATAAAAGTGGAAAGTGGACTTAATCTGCTTTCTTCCAAAAGTTACATTTTTACGTGAGTGAAGTCATTTAAAAAAATATGTACTTCCCGAGATTCAGAGGTTTGGGTGTAGTATACGATGTTTAACAAAACGGGAGACTCCAGGCCAGAAAGATGAAGACTTAGAGGGTATAGAAAATTTATTCTTATGGGAATACTGTAGATGCGCCGTCTTACCTATTATTTTGCTCAGTTCTTAGAAATGTTATGTGCCCCTTGGGACTGATAAACAAGGTCCAGTTTGCTTGACTCCACTTCCCGCAGTGCATTTGAAATAAGCATTGTAGGGAGAGCATTTTCCCATCTTTTGGTTACAGATTGTTGTGGAAATTTGTGATGTAATCTTAAAATAATATGAAGCCCCAAACAATGTATTCTAAATCAAAGCCAATATTAAAGTTGATGAGAAAGAGTTACCATAGCTTTAATCGTCCCAGTCAAACGAAAACATTTAGAAATTCAGCAAATCTTATATAAGAAATCTTCTGAGAATAAAAACCAAAGAAAAAACACAAACTGATCAAGTCATTTATCCACTTTTTGGCTAGTATGTTGAGAAGGGAATGGCATAATGGAAGAACACACCTTGGCACAGAACACCAGGCTAGGAAAGAAAAGAAAGACTTGGGATATACGTTCCTTTTCTACAACCTAATTCTATGCTTAATTTTTTTCAAACTACTTCATTACTCTGAGCCTCTGGCTTCCTGATTTGTAAAATGAAAACAAAACTCTGAAGGTACTGTGATAGGAAAATTCTTTATGAAGCTTGGCCTGGGGTGTACAGCTGTGAGTCCCAATGGAAAGTTATTGCTCCTTAAGTGAGATGATCACACTGAACATGGTGTGTGGTACACAGCTGGTGCTCAATAAATGTTTGCCAAATGAATGTGCATTAAACCAATTAAAATCTATTGCTAATTTGCATATAGTCTGGCATAAATAACACTCATGTATCTTGCCTATAATATTAGCAGGTAGCACTAGGAGATCTCTAAGGGTCTTTACACAGAATTCTAGTGTGCCAAGTTTAAAAAATGTATTTTAGCAGTGGCCCAGAGTTCCTTTGGGGTAGCAAAGGAACTCTTGCTACCCCAAAGGAACTCCTTGTTTTGGAAAATGCCTTGAAAGGTGTGGCGGAGACTGTAGTGATCCCCTCTTTCTGTAGTGATAGAGCTCAAAGCATGGCACGTAGCTGCTCAGAATAAAGACTACATTTCACAGCCTCCCCTGCAGGTCATAGTGACCATGGGACTGAGTTCTGGCCAATGGGATATAAGCACAAAGTTTGTAGCGCAAAGTTTGTAGCAGCTTTTGGGAACCTTCCTTTGGAGACACTTGGCCTGTGCCCTTTGCACTTCTCTGTTCCATCCTTCCTCCAGTTGCCAGCTGGAGGAAGAGAGCCAGGCCCTAGGGTGTAGAGCCACCTGGGAGCAGAAAGGTGCTCCATTTGTTTGTACCAGTGGCAACTATTGTTATGATCTGAACTTCACATCTTGTTGAGGCTTGGTATACATTTTTACTTGGGACTCCACAGCCTTCTCTTGAGACTTCCTCTTGAAATCTGCCTTCTGTCGTTCCTCCTACCCACTCACTCTTGGCAGGCAGTTTTCCATGGTTCTGTTGCATTTCTGCACAACTTGCACTTATCTTGCAAGTTTGTTCTAGACTATCTTTTCACGGATGTTGTAGAAAGGTTTTGGAAGATGAAGTCTCTGCCTCTGGAGCAAAGAACAGGTTTGCTTACAACCTTGGAAGCTAGAGATAGTGTCTTTCTTGAGAGCAAAAGGCAGACGTACTGCTCATTATACAAGATGCAGTTTTCCTAAACACAGAGTATTTCAACCCAGAGTATGTGCAGGTGTCATCTGGCCCTCGTTGCATTGTCCTATGGGAATTGAGGTTTGGCGAACCAGCACAAATGCTGATACTCTGACTACTATTGTTGCTGTAATACAGTCCTTTGTCCATAACCCAGGATTGTCTTCTGTCAGCACACATGAAACTGTGGCCGGCTAAATGGTTAGCCTGCAAGTAGGATAAAAATCTCAGACCCTTTGCCTACCTGAGTTTGTCTGATCTGCCTCATGTTTCTAAATCCCAACCTGGGGTAAGTATGGAGATGCAAGAAAAAAAAAAAAAAATCTCAGGTTGTGAGAAGCAATGCTCATCGAGGACTGATTGAAGGACAAGCATTTTTAATGTTACCCTTGGAACATGCACTTTCCTCTCAGGCACTTATTCTAAATTGTGTTTCCATTTTTTTGCCATCCGCCTATTTTGATGGACATGATAAGAAAGAGCAATGGGAAAAGTTACTGCTGTATACATCTTTGGGATAGTTTCAGGACACCGACTACCACATTATGCAGTGTCCTTTTTATGAGGACCTACAGGAAAAATTTGTCTCAGGTATTAGGAAAAGCTGCATTTCTGTTGAACAGCTGTGGTGTGTTTGTCCTATGGACACTATAAATCTTGTAACTGACTGTGTATCTCAGCACCTTGGAAGAATGAAGCCAAATTTGTGGTCTAGCTCTTGGAATTAATTGAGGCCAGATGGTATGCATTTGATATATTAAGTTTACCCCAGGTTGTTTTCTTCAATCCGTTTCCTCATTTATTTATTCTTCTGTTTTTACAATATGCCTATTTTTCCATTTTTATTTTAATCAAATCTTAAAGGTCTGATATTTCTACAAAGTTTATTATAAGACCAGCACTTCCTGCCTCCCCCGTCCCCGTCCCCGTGGCTCCTGAGTCTTGTCTCTTCCTCTCCCAGGGTTAAAGTCCTGGTTTTGTTGAAGCATCTGAGAATGATGCTGGGAGGTACATTCATGAGAGCTAACTGGTCTAATGTCATTAGTCTACCATCATACTTCACTGATTATTTGGCCAGTTCTAGAATTCTAGGCTAGAAATAGTTTTTCCTTAGATTTTGAGGACTTTGGTCCATTGGTTTCTAGGTTCCAGCATTTCAGCTGTGAAGTCCAAAGCCATTCTGATTTTGATCCTTTGATGTGACTTGTTTTTTCTCTCTGGAAGCTTTGTTGGGTTTTCTTTCTGTTCCGAGTGTTCTGAAATTTTAGGAAAATAATGAGCATTTCCGGGGTCTTTTTCCATCCACTGTGTTGGGCTTTTGTAATGTGAGAACTCACGTCCTTCAAATGAAGGTCATTTTTCTTTTCTTGTCTTTTTATTTTTATTTTACACTGGACTATGGTTGATTAACAATGTTGTGTTAGTTTCAGGTGTACAGAAAAGTGGTTCAGTTCTACATATACATGTATCTATTCTTTTTCAAATTCTTTTCCCATTTAGGTTATTACAGAGCATTGATCAGAGTTCCCTGTGCTATACAGTAGGTCCTTGTTGGTTACCTATTTTAAATATAGCAGTGTGTACATGTCAATCCCAGACTCCCAGTCTATCCCTCCCCCCCAACCCCCCCACTGAAGGGCATTTTTCTCTGTTTCTTCAATAATCTCCTCTCTTGCATTTTCTGAGTTCCCTTTTTAATGATTTTATTTAGGTTTTGGACCTTCTGGGTTAGTCCGCTCACAGAATCTCATGACTGGTTTTCCTTCTCTCTATTATTAATTTCTGTTTCTTGTAGGATCTCAATGTATTAGCTTCCTATTGCTGCCATAACAAATTACTATAAACTTAGAGGTTTGAAACAACACCCATTTATGATCTTAGTTTCTAGGAGTCAGAAGTCTGGGCACAGCATGGCTCATTTGGGTCTTTGCTTAGTGTCTCACAAGGTGGAAATCAAGTTGTTGGCTGGTTGAGCTCTTATCTGAAGGTTTGGGAAGAACCTGCTTCCAAGCTCATTCAGGTTGGTGGCAGAATTCCATTCCTTGTGGTTGTAGGACTGAAGTCAGTCCCCTTTTCCTTACTGGCTGTCAGCCAGGGGCTGATCTTTGCTCCTAGAGGCTACCCACATTCCTTCTCATGATTTTCATGAGCACCTAGAGGCCTTTCTCAGGTAGTGTCCTTACCTGAGGCCCCTACACTGCACAGCCCTCTCACATCTCAAATATCACTTAATCATTGGGATTCCTCTTCTGTAGTTAAGGGCTCATGTGATTACTTTGGGCCTTACTTGGTAATCCAGGATCATTTCCTTTCTTTAAGATTGGCTGATTAGTAACCTTAATTGCACTTGTAAGTCCCTTCACAGTAGTACCAAGATTAGTGTTTGCATAACTGGAGGGTGGGGATCTTGTGGGGACATTTTTGGAAGTCTGTTTATGACACTCCTCAATTGTATATTGCAACTCTCCTGTTTCCTGAATTTTTTTTTTTTTAATACCATTCTGTTCTTGGGACCTGTGGAAAATAGCTTCTCTTCCTTTGAAGATCTTAGTGAAATTATTTTCTTTTAAGTCTCCCCCCGCCCCTCCCCACATATTTTCTGTTTCCTCTAAGTTTCTTTCTTCTGTTTGTTAGTTTGGGGCTTTCTTTTTTCATGTTAGAAGCTTTCCGCAAGTGTTCAATTTCAGTCCGTGGCTCTTTGTCCATGTTTATGAATGAGGGACTAAATGCTGACTGCAAACCCTCTATGTGGCAGACTCCACTTAAGTATCATGGGGTGGCACATTTCACTGCAGGTCTACAGTGTCAGTATATGTGGGATTATTTTCTATGACTGGTTAGAATCCCCAGAGAAGAATGTCCCAGTCCTTGGTGGAGGACCCGGCTGCCGGTGAGGGAGGGGC
Source organism: Eschrichtius robustus (assembly GCF_028021215.1). Taxonomy (NCBI): domain Eukaryota; kingdom Metazoa; phylum Chordata; class Mammalia; order Artiodactyla; family Eschrichtiidae; genus Eschrichtius; species Eschrichtius robustus. The sequence goes on from NC_090831.1 coordinate 88,580,528, forward strand.
CTGGGAGCATCTCCAGATTCAGTGGACAGCCTTCCTAAATCCTCCTGTTTCCAGTGTGGTACCTCAAACCTCACTCTGCCTGGTGTTCTGGGGCAGAGTCTCTCCGGCTCACCATTTTCTCAAAATAAACGTACACCATTTTGCTGAGGTTGGGGAAGGGATCTAATGTTTCTTAACAGATTTTTCAAGCCATCGTCCTGTTTTTAACTCTGATTTTACCCTCGATTTCAGAGGTACCTGGTGCTGCTTGTTTCTGAGATTTTGTGAAATTCTGCAAGGCAATGCTGGTGGTTTCTGGGCTTCCCCTCCTCTGGTTTGGCTCTTGGCTCTCTTGAGTTGACCAAGCCAGCTGCTTTTTACCACTTTCCACATGCTGTTGCTGCTGTTTCCTCTCTCACTGACTTTGCGTAAATTATGAGTCTCTTTAACAGAACTCCATTGCTGTCTTTTTGTGGGCCTCCATGAGAGAGCCAAGGTAAACACATCCGTCCAATGCACCATCATTACTCAGAAACTCCATACATTAGATGTAGGATTTTATTTTTAATGGAAACGCCTTAAATCCTTTTTGGAATGTGATGAGGAAAAAAAATCAATTCACTAAATTAATATTGTGTCTGGGAATCTGGGCAGTTAGCTTCTGAAATGAATTTTCTCATCTGTAAACAACCTGAAAGGTTTGCTATAAAGATAAAATGTGACAATATTTGAGACTACCTAGGACAGTACTTGACATGCAGTTGACATACAATATATGCTTGTTGAATAAAGGAATCAAATGCATTCACACGAAACCAAAAGAAAATATATACATATATTGGGGGGGGGGGTAGATATGGTGAGCCAGGGCTGGTTATAGACATGTGGTGCCCAAAGTAGGGTAGCAATATGGAACTCCCCCAAACCAACGGACTCCCCATGTTTGTTCAACATTTATTTAGTTGGTGGTTGAAGGGAAGAAATGAATTTTCTCTTTAAGAAATTGTATATCTCTTTTGAATTAAGGGCTTGTTATTTAGAATAAATGTAACATTATATTTTAACTTTCTTAGAAGTGTCTTTTTTGGGGCTTCCCTGGTGGCGCAGTGGTTAAGAATCAGCCTGCCAATACAGGGGACACGGGTTCGAGCCCTGGTCCGGGAAGATCCCACATGCTGCGGAGCACCTGGGCCCATGTGCCACAATTACTGAGGCCCAGGCCCCGAGAGCCCGTGCTCTGCAACAAGAGAAGCCACCACAATGAGAAGCTTACGCACCGCAACGAAGAGTAGCCCCTGCTCGCTGCAGCTAGAGAAAGCCCGACGCAGCAACGAAGATCCAAAGCAGCCAAAAATAAATAAATAAAATAAATAAATTTATTTTAAAAAAAGATAAAATAAACATAGTTCTCTGATAGATTAATGATGTCACCTTCTTAGACTATTTCTGAACTTCTTTTATGTGAAGATAATAAACATTTGCAGGTTTAAGTCATTGTCACCTGCATTTTCTGTTATATGTTGCCAAACCTAAGCCAAACATATATACCAAGAGCTTCCCTTCCCTTACGTTTATCTTGTTGCCACCTCTGAAAGGGAGAGGAATACCCTCTAGAACTGATTATGACAACCCAAAGTCTTGGATTACTCTTCTAGGCTGTTGCTGCCACCACGGCTGTTGAAGCAAAAGTGAAACACACCGTTTTGCTAAAAGTTATAATAACATCCATGGCCATAGCTTCCAAATGCCCAACACGTTGGCATCTACCAGCAATAAATAGGTACTACTCCTCACCTCCACCCTTTACCTGTGGAAGTGTCTCCTTCTTAGAAAATGTGCACAAAATCTTTGCATGCAAAGATTTGAAAATCACTTTATCAAAATAAAATAATTTGAAATCACTTTATCAAAGTCAATGTAGGAATAGACCTTTAGTGGGAATTCATAGATATATGCTGAAAACAGTCTGTTGCTCAGATTCACTCTTCCTCCAGCCTTCAACATTTAATTTTTAAAATTTTCAAAAATACAGAAAAGTTGAAAGAATGTTACAATGAATTTTACTCATACTCCTACCAAGGAGATTCAATAGCCATTAACATTTTGCTGCATTTGCTTTGCCTATACTTATATATATTTAAAGCTAAATCTATATCTAGAGCAACTTTTTTTTTGGCTTACTATTTGAAAGTGAGTTGCAGACATCATTTTTTCACTCAACATATTCTAAATTTCCAAATTGTGTTTTATGTGGTCACGAGAGGGCCAAAGGCATATTTTCTAAGTGTTTTCAGCCCAAGATTGTGTGTGTGGCTTGGAAAGAGGTCTTCAACCTTGGTGTGGGTCAGGTGAAGGAAGAGTATGAAGAAGCAGTGTTACAAAGTGAACAGCAGGGCTATCTGTATTTTGTTGGTCCAAATTAGGGAACTATTTCCTTTGTTCCTAAAATACTGAAAAGTCAACTAAACTCCACCAAATCAGTTCAAAAACATCTGAGCCTATAATGTTGACTCCTGGTTATTTCTGGAAAGCCGTTGTTAAGTAGCGTGACCAAGTCGTCCTGTTTTGCTGGGACTTGGTTTTAGCATTAAAATCATGGGAGAGCCCTCTGTCCCAGACAAAACTGGGTGGTTGGTTACCCTACTTAAAATAATTCTCTGACCTAACCTCCCTACTGAAAGAGTTGGCAATTATTTCTTCATTCACTTAACAAACCCTTACTGAACAGATGTTGAGGTGGACCCTGGGCTAGGGTTGGCCATGTATTGACTGTGACACGGTCTTTGCTCTGCAAGGATTTGACACTATCTGCTGTATTTGCCATGGGTAGTTAAAGACAAATCTCTGTGTTTTAGAATTGAAATTTCTTTTCTCTTCAGGGTTGCAGGTAGGAGAAAGAATGAGAATGGCTTTACAGGGAGAATAATCTGGATACCTAAACACACTTTGTCCAATAGTAGGGGGATTTAGCTGTCTTAACCTTACATTTCCAACCATGGTTCCTTAACACAGAAAAGTTAGTGAGGAAGATAAAGTTGTGGCTACAATCTCTCATTGTCTCCTGAGAGCCTTCAAGCTATTAAGCTGCTCAGCGTCCTTTGAAGTAAAAGCAGGTTTTTCACAATCCAACAGTCCATTTGTGAAAAAAAAGCTGATGACAGATTCCTAGCAGGTTGTGCTTATGGCTTAGAATCAGTGTCTCTGTCCCTGAAGAAAGTGACAATGTCACAAGTGCCACATTCTAGGCTTTATGGCCCAGGAGCTTTGAGCTTCTTTACGAAAGGGAACTACTTCTGAGGTAGGAAAATGTTCGCAGCCACCATGTCTTATTGTTTTAAAATGCTGAGGGCTGTCTGATCACTATAAGGCCAGGTGTTGGGTTTCTTCATGCCTGTGTTTCCAGCTCCAGCCCAGCATCTGGCTGGGAGGAGAGTCTCACTGAAGTTGTTGTATCAAATAGATTTGGATGAAAAAGGGGAAAAAAAAGAATTTAGATCACTTTACTAAGTAAAAAGTACAAATTGAAAAAATATAAGACACAAATATTTCAGTTAAAGTCTAGCATGGGTGTGAGCTGGCGAGATTGTAAGGAGTAGATGATGATTCCTGGTGAATTTATCTTCTGCTCTGACTTGATTAGGTTTCTGCTGAAAATACTTAAGCAAAGATTACTGTTCTCTTGTTTAACTAAACAAACAAAAGCCCCAGGCAAAAATTTGAAGAGCCTAAATTTGCACATTTTTACCTCTATCGGGCTGCTGTGCATTCTGCTTCTGTGGGTGAAAGGCCAGTTCTATGCTTCAGTTCTCAAATTCAAAACCTGTGAGGAGCTTTCTGCCCGTGGATGCCGCCGAGTAAGCATCGTTGAAGTCTCCCCCCTCCACTGCCGTCATGTCTAAGTCAGAGTCACCCAAAGAGCCCGAACAGCTGCAGAAGCTCTTCATTGGATGTTTGAGCTTTGAAACAACCGATGCGAGTCTGAGGAGCCACTTTGAGCAGTGGGGTACGCTCACAGATTGTGTGGTAATGAGGGATCCAAACGCCAGGCGCTCCAGAGGCTTCGGGCTTGTCACGTATGCCACTGTGGAGGAGGTGGGTACAGCCATGAAGGCAAGGCCACACAAGGCGGATGGAAGAGTTGTGGAACCAAAGAGGGCCGTCTCAAGAGAAGATTCTCAAAGACCTGGTGCCCACTTAACTGTGAAAAAGATTTTTGTTGGTGACATTAAAGGAGACACTGAAGACCATCACCTAAGAGATTATTTTGAACAGTATGGGAAAAATTGAAGTGATTGAAATCATGACTGACCGAGGCAGTGGCAAAAAGAGAGGCTTTGCTTTCGTAACCTTTGATGACCATGACTCTGTAGACAAGATTGTCATTCAGAAATACCACACGGTGAACGGCCACAACTGTGAAGTAAGGAAGGCCCTATGTAAGCGAGAGATGGCTGGTGCTTCATTCAGCCAAAGAGGTCAAAGTGGTTCTGGAAACTTTGGTGGTGGTCGTGGAGGCGGTTTTGGTGGGAATGACAACTTTGGTCGTGGAGGAAACTTCAGTGGTCGAGATGCCTTTGGTGGCAGCCGCGGTAGCGGTGGATATGGTGGCAGTGGGGATGGCTATAATGGATTCGGTAGTGATGGAAGCAATTTTGGAGGTGGTGGAAGCTACAAAGATTTTGGCAATTACAACAATCAATCTGCAAATTTTGGACCCATGAAAGGAGGAGACTTTGGAGGCAGAAGTTCTCGCCTCTGTGGTGGTAGGGGCCAATACTTCGCCAAACCCTGAAACCACGGTGGCTATGGTGGTTCCAGTGGCAGCAGTAGCTATGGCAGCGGCAGAAGGTTTTAATTACTGCCAGGAAACAAAGCTCAGCAGGAGAGGAGAGCCAGAGAATTGACAGGGAAGCTACAGGGTACAACAGATTTGTGAACTCAGCCAAGCACAGTGGTGGCAGGGCCTAGCTGCTACAAAGAAGACATGTTTTAGACAATACTCATGTGTATGGGCAAAAAATCTCAAGAACTGTATTTGTGACTAATTGTATAACAGGTTATTTTAGTTTTTGTTCTGTGGAAAGTGTAAAGCATTCCAACAAAGGGTATTAATGTAGATTTTTTTTTTGCACCCATGCTGTTGATTGCTTAATGTAATAGTCTGATCATGATGCTGAATAAATGTGTCTTTTTTAAAAACAAAAACAAAAACCTCTGAGGAATCCTATTACCAGCTCCCCTTCATGGAAACCAGCAGCCTTTGTTACAAAAGCTTAAGAGCTGTCAGTAAACAGCCTGGGGACAAAGATATTCACTCACTGAGCCTGTTCCATGCCCTTGTTTGACTCTCACAACTGTTATTATTCCCTGCAGACAAGGCACTACTATTACTCCCACTTAACAGATGAGGAAGTTGAGCCTCAAGGAGCTTATGTAATTTGCTGAAGATCATGCAGCTAGTAAGTGATAGAATCTAGGTGTTTTAGTTCCCAAATCAGTGGTCATTCCATCAAGTTTCTCCTATTTTACACTGGAGACATGATGACGGATAAAGTATGGTTTTCAAGAAGGAAAAAATCATGACTCATGTAAATATAAAATGAACATATGTCAAAGGTTTTCTGTAACTCACTAATTAATGAGGAACTGGTAAGACACTAAAACGAGTTTAAAGAGCACTGAAGAAGTAAGATATTTCGAGGCAGTGTTTGGTAAGATTGCTGGGTTAGATGTAAAACCGGTCAATGTCCAACAGGGCAATAAACTATTGCCTTTGAGGTTATCTATTCTAGTGAACATAAATTATTTACATCTCCACTGAACAAAATTCTACAAATTAACCTCTGTCCCCAGAGATTTGTGAAATAGCTCAATCAATAGGAAGTCAAGCTCAGCACCACAGTATAAGAACACCTTGTAATCTTTTCTGCCTATTTACAAGTTTCAGATAATTTCAGACGGTCTTTCAAACGTGACTTTTGATTGAATTTGACAGATACATAAGAAAAAACTTTCTCTCCCTTTTAAGGAAGAAGGTACTTGTGCCATTCTCCTTACACACTGTACAGTTTCCTTTCTTATGCCATTATTATTGTTGATACCTGATACATTACTATTGTTGACAAGTAATACACACGCCAGTTCAAAACCTGCAGGAAATCTGTCATCAGCTTTCTTATGTAAAGATAAAGCTGTGAAAAGCCTTCACATTTGGTAAGAAAACGGACTTTTGAAACACTATATGATTACGACCCGAAAAGTCTTAAGTTCTTGTAGTAACTCACTGAATTTCTAATTAATTGAAATTCTAAGGACAAAAAGTGGATCTTTTCCTATATTAGACAACTAGTATTTACCTGATTAGATTTCTCTGCTACAGTGGAAAGACAGACCAGAGTTGGACTATCTGATTCTAGCCAGTTACATTAAGTTATTTGAACCTTAGTTTCATTATCTCTAAACTGGTAATAATGCTAAACCACATGCATTCCTCAGTTTAAAAGTATTAGTAAGTGTTCTTTATCTCTGTATCATAAGTAGCAAAATATTTAACCAAAATATAACTGGACCATTTTGATTTTTAAATATCATGCTATTTTCTGGTAAGATCTTCTTGGGGGGATATAACTGCTTTGACCAACTAGCCACAGCTGATGTGGGTCCATCCATTTAACTTCCCCATAAAGTTAGAGGTTAACTTATAAAAGCTGACATGGTGTGTGTGTGTGTTTGACCTGATAGAAGATAACCCCAAATGTTATGGTATTATTGCTCTAAGGGAAGTTAATCAGTTTTATATCTAATCTGACATTCTCATTTTTGCATTCGTTTTCTCACTATTATAGCCTTATTTCTCAAATGCTCTTCTTGCCAGCTCTTTTGTCTTTCTGCTGATCCCCTCATTAAGTAGTTAAGTAAAGCTTTGCTTTATGTTTTCTAATTGTGTGAAAAGTTGGGTTTTTTTAGAAGTAGGTTTTTTTTTTTTTTTATCAGTTTGAGAATTAAGCTTTTAACAAACTAAACAGGAACAAACAAAAAACCCAACAACCCAAACTTGATTCCAGAATCTTGGAAGAACAACACAGATTTTCACCGAATAGTCCCAGAGACAGAGTGGAAGGGGTTATCATGCCCAGCTGCCAAAATGTGCCCTGTAAGTTTCTCTGTCTCCCCAAAGTCCCAGACACGTAAGTAGATGCCTAAATTCTGTCCCTCTCCCAGCTCCCTCTTCCAGTCCCCACAGACCCCAGGCTCTGCTGTTCTCACCTCTCTTCCCTCCTCTGGCAGACACACCCTAAGGCGACCCCCACTGAATGACATTGAATTTTATAATCTTCTCCTTGGATGAGTGTGGGAGAAACTTGTGACTTGTTTCTAAGCAATAAAATAAGACTGATGAGATGAGATGTATTCCCGTGATTTCGTTTCATTATCTAAGACTGTTTTAGCAGATTGGAAGGAGACTCGCCTACTGGCCTCAAAGAAGCCAGCAGCTGTTATGTGAACTGGCTATGGAGAGAGCCACATGGCAGAAGATGGCAGAGTCCTCTAGGAGCTAAGGGCCTCCATCCTATCACCACAAGGAACTCAATTCTCCCGACACCCACTTGAGCTCGAAAAAGGCCCCCAAGTACCAGGAAGGAACGGAAGCTGACCGGCTCTCAATGCAGCTGGTGAGACCCTAAGCCAGCTAAGCCAGCCTGGACTTGATCCTTTGTGAGTAGATCAAGTGAGATAAATCCATAGTGAGATAATAAATGGGTGAGGTTTCAAGCTGCTTAGTTTGGGTTAATTTGTTACAGAGCAAAACCCTCTCGATCTCTTGGCTTCTTTCATTTGCATTCCCATAAACTTTCCCTTCTCAGGAAAACTAAAGGATCTTCCTTAGCACCACACTCCTGAGAAACCAGAGAGTTTGTGTGTGTGTGTGTGTGTGTGTGTGTGTGTGTGTGTGTATATGCATGCATCAGAAACAGACCATAAGTCTCACTTCACTGTCTCACTATATTAAGTTGCGCATTCCCCTAGTAAAATCTATTGACTAATAACCATCCAGATGCCAGCAGGCTGCTCTCCAATATGTGTGTGCATTTCTGCTTCCACAAGCAAATGGCAGAAGAGTCAATGTTGTTTGTTCCCAAATCTGATCATACCAGTTGTAAATGTTATTGTAAATGACATAGTTAAATATTACATAAACTGAAAGTGGGAAAAGGGGTTTTTTTTTTTCTATGAGAACTAGGAGACGTTCTTTAAGGAAAGTGCTGTCATATTAAGTAGAAAAGAGGAAAATAATAGAAATCTAGAAGGATATTGTTCTGAGATTACTTCACATGTATCTTTAAATTCTGGTTCTTTTTAGGGACCTGAACTTTGCACATTGGTTGTTTATGTAAGGAAGAAGCTGTATAGCTCATTCTGCACTTCAGTTAAAACGAAAGGCCTTGGCCTTACAATACGTTTGATGAATGAAGATGAATATTTGAGACGTGTGTGTAATCTTTTATAATGCTTTCCCACTTTAATTGACTTTTTCGATTATTTGATTGTGCTAGATAAAAGACTCCTTCTGAATTTTAATTTTAACACTTTTTCTGCTGTCACAATAAGGTTGCATACAAGAAATTCTGTTTTTAAGAAAAGGAATGTTTTGAGCTTACTGGCTGAAAGTATTTTAGGAAAAATCTAAGGCCTTGTCATAAAGCTAACTGGCATTCTACTGTTTATCTTAGAGCAGCAGCAAAAAGAGCTGAAAAGTTAAATGAGAGGTTTGACAACAAAACAGGAAAGTTATCTCCACGTGGTGGCTCTTGACATGTTTTCAAATGCATAATGTAACAGGGTTGGAAGATACTGTTATTGCTGACCTTGGCAAAGAATAACTGGCTATTGCGAATTAATTTATAAAAGGTAAATAACAAAGGACTCCCAGAGAGGACTTCCTCCCTCCTCCCTCCTCCCTCCCTCCCTTCCTTCCTTCCTTCCTTCCTTCCTCCCTCCCTCCCTCGCTTCCTTCCTTCCTTCCTTCCTTCTTCTTAGATCTATGGTTTATAACCCATATTTATCTTAAGGCATAATGAGATCCCAAACTTATTCCTGATGGCCAGTACAAGCACATACAACGATCATATCCCTGGAACTAAAAATTCAGACAATTGGTTTACCAGTGGGGACAGACTAATTGAAACTGGGACATTAACTTCTCTTCTGCTTTGGATTTATATAAAGAAGGGCTTGTGACTATTGCTAAGAGCATTAAGAATCTGAGTTCAGGACACTGCCTGAAGAGTTGCCTGTAATATTTCTACTTTGTCCTTGGACAGGCCTTTGGAGAAGACAAATACCTCTCTTAGCCAAAGGAGTATTCAAAATCCTGCTCCAGAATCTGCAGAAAGGAGGCTGTTAGGAAGTGGGAAAAGAGCATAGTAGATTTGCTTCTGAGATTACTTTGCTTTCTGAGATTACAAAGACTCATGAAAGTGGCTTTCCAGACAATAGGCTCCTTCTTGGGCTCCAAGCTCTAGACACCTGTCCCTTCTTGCCCTGGTCCACCTCCAACCATGCACCTCCTCTGTGAGGGCAAGGGGACATGCCCACCCACAGCCTGCACCTCCCCTTGTAGACCATGCTCCTGGCCTCCAGGTCCTCAAAATCCCCACCCAAAAGGCCAGGGTCTACTTCTGGGGGCTGTGCGGGACTTTCTCCTGGGTCATCCTCTCAAGCATTGCCCATGATGCCTGTGCTTCCTTGACCCTGAGGGGTGGCTGTTCATAGGGTGACAGGAATAGAGTTTAGAGGTGTGGGTGTCTGCACGTGTGAGTGCAAGGCCCCCTGAGTGTGGGACTGAGACAGGGATTGAGAGAGAAAGGAGCAGCTGCAGGCTGAAGGCTGCCCACCATCTTCTGACGCAGAACACTGAGGGACCCATGATTTCTAAATTCAGCCTGGGAGTCCAGGTCCTTATGAAGGCATATTTATCATGGCAGTAGAATAGAATGTACACACTTTATTTAGCAGCTTGTTACCTTAATTTATAAGTTTTACATATACTTTTCTATAAATAGCATGCAGGTTGTCACTGCAATTTGTCCCACACTCTGCATATAGTTGTACTGCTGATAACAATACAAATTAATACAACCCCTATGGGGCAAGCTGGCAACATCTATCAAAATTAGGAGACACTGCTTTGGGAAATGTTCCTGGTGTTCTCCTTACTTGCTGCAAGTAATAAATCCTTCCTTCTCCCCGCCAAAAAATCTATCGAAATTATAAATGTGTACTCTACGGCTCAGAAATTCCACGTCTGGGAATTGCACAGATGAATTTGTACAATTGCAAAACGAACTATATACAACGCAGTTTTGAAATAACAATTGAAAACAGCGCATGTTCATCAATAAGAGGTAGTTAAATAAGTTAGGGTACATCCATACAATAGAATACCATGCAGCTGTAAAACAAGACGTGGAAGTTCTCTATGAACTGATGTGGAAAGATTTTCGACATTTATTGTTAAACATACGAGCAAGCTACAGAGAAGGGAGGGAGAAAAGACAATGGATTCATATTTGCTTGTACTTGCGAAAAGAAAGATTGGAAAAAATGAATAGAAGTTATTACTTTTGTTTATTTGGGGATGTGAGCAAGATTATATACCTTTGTATGTTATTTTTATTTTTCAACTCCATGAATGTATTATCTATTAAAAATATAGGTATATGTTTTTCATTTTTATTTTAAAAATAAATGTTATTTTTCTAAAAGTTAACAAATAAAATATTTTCCATTTTTATTTCTCAAAGGAAGCAATATATATATTAGAAAAGAAAACTGATTTCCAAAATGTGGTTTGAGCCCTGGAACTCTCAATAAAATGAGCACCTCTGTAAGCCAAGGCAGGCGGCTCTGCCACTGGGGAGCGATCTCTGACCTCACCCAGGTTCCAGGCAGCGCGGGGCTCCTGGGCACACCACGACTGCACCGTACCCTCACTCGACCCCTCAGTCTTGGGACCCTCCCCCCCCCCGGTGTCCTGTCTCGTTTCTCCCCTCCTCAAAGCTCCCCGCACCCTCTCCACCCAGGGGCTCATGCACAATCTCCTAAAGAGGCCAGAAGAGGGGGCCTCTGAGCAGCGTCTCCTAAACCCAGGGCCTGGTTATCCCGTCGGCATGGGGTGGGGTTGGGAGCCAGGAAAAAGCTCCGAGAACACAAATAGTCTCCTTCATTCTGATTCTTCTGCAGCAGCAAACACCGAGCATGACTGAATATCGGAATAAAATTGGGTACTTTACGTAGACGAGGTGCTGCTCTAGGGGATTCTAAAAGCCTCTTTTACAGCCTTTTTGGCTGAGAACATGGACTTAAAGAACTCCTCTGTTTCCAAGAGAACCACTGTTGCAGGGGAGTCGGCTACTTCTGTTTGGCACCCCGGGCCCAGAAGGGGCCTCTGGAGGCCTGAGGGAAGTGGGTGGAGTAGGACCGTATCCAGGAAGCCTGGGTCTCCGGCCACTGCCTTGGTGGCAGCTCCCAGACCAGGCCTCTGGGGCGTGCACGCCCCCATCCTGGGCAGAGGCTGCTGGCAGCAGCACATAGGGAGCCCCTGAGACCCAGAAACTCAGGACAATGACCAGTTTCTCCAAGGGATGCCGATTCCCGGTTCCCTAGGACTCAAAGCAGCATGGAGAGGAGGGGCGGTCAGTAGGAGCACGTTTGGTCTGATGAATTCCTTCCTACACAAGGACCCATGAGTTTCCCTGCTCTGAAAGAGGAAGGAGGCTCGAGCCTCCTTGGTTAAGTTCCTCAGAGGAGAAGCTAGAATTTTAACAGGGCTGGTGGTGTAGAGGGTTGTGACCATTGCTCTAGGTGAGAGTAACACTGCTAGGGGGGTGGGGCTTTTTATGCTGTTTTGCACATTTAAATATTGTATGTTTCATTCTAGATCCTATTTGTTGTTTTTTCCTTAGTTCATCACATCCTTCTTCACTGTCTCAAAAAAGGATCAAGAGCAGGCCTTTAGCAGACTCCAGTCTTGTCTGCTCAAGGGGAACCTAGTGCAGGGATGTAAACCCAGGACCGGGCATTGCTCTTCCCTCATGACAGGGCTCCTGCTTCTCAAGGTCCAGCTTCCTGGCTGTTGCCTTTGGTGTGAGAGACTGAATATACAAAACAGACAATGACCAGACTACACATAAGAATAGAACTCTGACCCACAATCTGCAGCAACCAGCGGAGAAAACCAGCTCCTTATCTACAATAAGCAGCCCAGGAAGCCAGTTTGCTATCTATGGGCCAGACTTGTAGAAAGTCAGGCCGTATCTCTAGTAATTGCTCCAGGAAGCCAAACAGTAAGCCCTGTAACAATTGACCCCAGATGGCCAGGACTTGATTAATAACTGACAGCTTCCCTAATTTTTCTCCCCACTTCCAATTTAGGACCAACCTGAGAAAGTGAAATACGCACTTCTAACCAATTGTAAGATGCTGTGCTTCTAGGTAGCCTGCCATAGCTTCCCCATGCCAGCCGCCTCCAATCAGGGCACACTGGCAGACTTCCCCTTTTTCCAAAGCTCTCCCACTCCTCTGCCTGCCTTTGAGTCTCAGCCAATGCAAGTGAGAGAGGGTGGCTGACTCCCTTGCTGTAGCAATCCCTGAGTAAATTGCCTTTGCCTGTTTCACATTTGGGCAGCCTTTGTTTATTTCCATGATTGCCACAGTTTCCCAAATCTCCCTACTTCTCACATCTAACCCAAAGGCAACACCTGAAGGCTAACAATGATTACTCAAAATATTTATGTATTTATTATTTACTTAATACATGTAAATATTTGTTAAAGTTTTCTGAGGCAGGGGAAAAGGATTAAAAGTATTTGAATGCTGGGAACCTGGAAGTATATACACGTGTGTCTGTATTTTGATTCTTATAAAATTGTTCCTCATAAAACTTTTTTCATGTATGTTTTCTTTTAACGTAAACATGACAATATCTCAGTCTACTGGTGTGAATTTACGGAGCTGATTATAGACATTTTGGAAGGAGGTCAGCACTGGAGGAAATAACACTGGCTTGTTGATCAGTAAGTAACCTCTTTCAGTTTAAGGATTGAGTTTGTAGCAGCTGAAAGTGGTACATGCACACTTGCAGTTTTCAGTTTCACCAGAGGATGGCGCCCATACTTCTCTGATAGGTTTTGCCAGGACGCTTCGGCATCCTCTCAAGCGGCATCTGAAGAGACATTTTAAAGACTGGTTACCTAAACTGTTAACCAAATTAAGGTCTTAATTATTAATTCAGCTTTATATACAGTTAAAAATGAGTATAAGTCTATAACATCTTCAGAAGAATTTATGCCAAAGAATAAAGCAGCCTGAAATGCATGGAAAGCTACTTATTTCCTGTAACTGTACTCTCACTTTATATTTAATTTATACAACTTTCAAAAACCAGTTTCTACAAGTCAGATCTTTCAAAATTTCCATTTTCTTGCCATCTGCTGCTTTGTAGATCAGCCATTTAATATTAAAACTTGCTCAGAAGCTGTGCTCTTTAATGCACGTACTAGCTCATCAGGTGATTCCTTAGTTGAGCTGTTTGCTCCTAAGTTGAGAGGGAGAGTGCAAGTCGCCGGTCTGTCTTCTCCGCTTCCCTGGCGGACTTGAACCAAAGGTATGGTCATTTTCTGGTCTCCTCTTCCTTGACTCCCCTCATTTGTTCAATGGTGTCTTCTGAACAAGAGTGACCATAATTTTTCCTCCTTAAACTTTGTATCCTGGAGACTCAAGAGCTGTCTGGAGGTAGTAGAAGTCTTTGCTCAGAAACTGTGCTTCTCTTTGGGACGATGACCCCAACCTCACTTATATCATATAAACCACTCAAAAGCAACCACAATCAACTCACATGAACATACATGGGAGGTTTTGATGTGCCATGAAGTGGGAACACTGAATTTATAAAGTGCTAATAAAATGAGGATGTCATAGAGGTTCACAATCCTTTATCTGAAATTCTTGGGGTCTGATGTGCTTTGGAATTCAGAATGTTTTGAATTCATAAATTTAATCCAGTGTATATACCGCATATTATGTAATACTCCAGAAGGGTCTAGGGCAACTCCCCATAATCAAAACATTACTACTTCTACGGAGAAACATAAATATTCACATTAAGTGGGATGAAGACTAAATGGCCTCATGTCATGTCATGTCAGGTTTTGCCTCCAAATGAGCTAGGAAAAATCTTTGGTTATAGGAGATTTTTGGATTTGGGGAATGCAGATAAGGTATTGTGGAGCTATATTAGGTGCTTTTCACATGCTATTTCATTTAATCCTCACAGGTGTCCTATGTTAACCCTAAGGATATAAGAATATGGGGAACCTGAGGATCAGAGTGGTTAAGTAACTTTCCCCAGGTCACACAGCAGAGCCAACATTCAAACCTTGGCCTGATTCCAAAAGGCAAAATGTTGCATTATCTCCCACATTTACTAAAAATACTAAATATTCTAAAATACTAAGAAAAACTTTAACTTCCTTGCCAATTTTGTTTTTTTCACCCATATTTTGCACTATTCTTTATTTTCTTTGGGGTCCATGACAGAGAATATGAAGGCATAGTGAATTATTCCACCATGATGGATGGAGGTAAAGCCCCTCCCTGGCATCTTCACGGAGCAGCCTTGCCTGGCTGCAATGCTGAAAAGCAAACAGTCAACACTGCAAATGGAAGATTTTCCAGTGGTTAGAGATTCCTGTTGTGCCCTTGGTCCACACAGCTAATCAGCCTTGACGTTGTCTGCAATATAATCCAGCATCTAATTAATGTCTCCCACCTACTTTTGCAAATTTTGCACCACCCTGGCCTCCCATAAAGGGATTCTGTTTCTTTGAATGGGGACTTCAGAAGTCACTTGGCTTAATAAAGTTGTCAGCAGGAGGAACTGTTGGCTTTATTCTGTACATTTTCTCAGGATGGGAATGAATTAAGATAATTGTATTTTAAAACTGCTTTCAAGGTAATTCATGAGCCATGTTCTTTTTTTGCATCATAATTATCCTTTTTTCGCAACCTAATTATCCTTTTTTCTCTTTTCCCTTATGTCTTTCCTTCTTCCAAGTTATGAGCCCACTTATACTCTAAAGTTTAGGAGCTTACAGTCTTTTTTGCTCTGCTTTTTCTTTCTTGTAATTGAACCAATAGCTTAGCAATTGCATGAACACAAAACTCTTTTTATATGCCTGTAAAAATATTACAGTTCACAATAAACTGTGAAACATTTTAATGGATTCTTCCAGTGACATTTTATAGACTTTCAAGATTTGTTCGAAAAATGATTCATCTATAGGTGTACATATATCTATATGTCATCCTTAAGGTATTAAAAAAAATCACACTTGACTTATTTTTATAAAGGTTAATAACAGATACAGGTATTAATGCCTTCACACCTAGCTTCCTACCTGTCCATAAAATTTACCTACAGTGAAGTGCACAAATCACGTTGTACTTTAAATATATTACAATGTTATTTGTCAATTATTCCTCGACAAAACTGAAAACCCCCCACGCAGTAGGATACAACTTCATACACATTTGGATGGCTGTTATTTAAAACGAAGAAAAAATGGAAGTTAACAAGTGTCGGCTGAAGATGTGGAGAAATTGGAAGCTTTGTGCATTGCTGGTAGAAATGTAAAATATTGCAGCCACTGTGAAAAATAGTTTGGTGGTTCCTCAAAAAGTTAAACATAGAATTATCATATGCTCCAGAAATTCCCCACGCCAAAGTATATACTCAAAAGAATTGAAGACAGGGACTCAGACAGATACTATTAGGCCAATGTTCACAGCATCATTATTCACAATAACCAAAAGCTAGAAGCAACCCAGATGTCCATCAACAGATGAATGAACTAGAAAAATGTGGTTATATGCATACGAGCTGAATATTGTTCAGCTCTAAAAAGGGATAAAATTCTGATACACGCTACAACATAGATGAACCTTGAAAACGTGATGCTAAGTGAGATAAGCCAGACAAAGCAGGACAAATATTGCCTGATTCCACTGATATGAGGTACCTAGAAGAGGCAAATTCATAGAGACAGAAAGTCAAATACAGTAGAGGTCACCAGGGACTGGGGAAAGGAGGAAATGGGGAGTTACTGTTCAATCAGTACAGAGTTTCAGTTTGGGATGATGAAAAAGTCCTGGAAATGGATAGTGGTGATGGTTGCACAACGTTGTGAATGTACTTAATGCCACTGAATTGTAAATTTTAAAATGGTTAAAATGGAAATTATTATAAATATTTAAACAGAATAAAAAGTGAAAAAAGGGCAAAAAGAAGAAAGTTTCCATTTATTTCAATTAAAAAAATATACTTAGGGCTTTATTATATGTATATTTTTATTGAGATATAATTTACATATAGCATTATATTAGCTTCAGGTGTACAACATAATGACTCAATATATATATATATTGTGAAATGATCACCACAATAAGTCTAGTTAACATCCATCACCACGTATAGTTACAACTTTTTTTTTCTTGTGATGAAGACTTTTAAGATCTACTCTCTCAACAACTTTCAAATATACAATACAGTATTATTAACTAACCAGGATTTATTTATTTTATAACTGGATGTTTGCACATTTTAACCACCAACAATCTGTTCTCTGTATCTATGAGTTCAATTTTTTTTTTTTTTAATTCCACATATGAGATCATATGATATTTGTTTTTCTCTGACTTGTTTCACTTAGCATAATGCCCTCAAGGTCCATCCATGGGTTGCAAATGGCAGGATTTTCTTTTTTTACAGCTGAATAATGTTTCATTGTATGTATATATAACACATTTTCTTTATTCATTCATCCGTGGATGGACACTTAGTATTTTCCCCACATCTTGGCTATTGTACATAATGCTGCAGTGAACATGGGGGTCTAGATAGCTTTTCAAGTTAGTGTTTACATTTCCTTCAGATAATTACCCAGAACTCGAATTTCTGGATCACATGGTAGCTCTAGTTTTAATTTTTTTGAGGAGCGTCCATACCGTTTTCCATAGTGGCTGCACTGATTTACATTCTCACCAACAGTGAACAAGGGTTCCCTTGTTTCTACATTCTCGCCAACATTTGTTATTTCTTGTCTTTTTGATGATGGCCATTCTAACAGGTGTGAGGCGATATCTCATTGTAGTTTTGATTTGCATTTCCCTGATGATTAGTGATGTTGAGCACCTTTTCATGTACCTGTTGACCACTTGCATGCCTTGTCTGGGACATATTACACAGAGTATTTTCATGCCCTAAATATATATATATATATATATTTTTTTTTTAAATTATTTATTTATTTATTTATTTATTTTGGCTGTGTTGGGTCTTCGTCTCTGTGTGAGGGCTTCCTCTAGTTGCGGCGAGCGGGGGCCACTCTTCATCGCGGTGCGCGGGCCTCTCACTATCGCGGCCTCTCTTGTTGCGGAGCACAGGCTCCAGACGCGCAGGCTCAGTAGTTGTGGCTCACGGGCCCAGTTGCTCCGCGGCATGTGGGATCCTCCCAGGCCAGGGCTCGAACCCGTGTCCCCTGCATTAGCAGGCAGACTCCCAACCACTGCGCCACCCGGGAAGCCCTGCCCTAAATATATTGCATGTGCTCCACTTATTCATCCCTCCCTACTCCCCCACAACCCCTGGCAACTGTTGATATCCATAGTTTTGCCTGTTCCAAAATGTCATGTAGTTGGAATGATATAATATGTACCCTCTTCAGGGACTTCCCTGGTGGCTCAGTGGTTAAGAATTCACCTGCCAGTGCAGGGGACACAGGTTCAAGCCCTGGACCAGGAAGATCCCACATGTCGCGGAGCAACTAAGCCCGTGCGCCACAACTACTGAGCCTGTGCTCTTGAGCCCGTGAGCCACAACTACTGAGCCCACGAGCCACAACTATTGAAGCCTGTGTGCCTAGAGCCCGTGCTCCGCAACAAGAGAAGCCACTGCTATGAGAAGCCCGCGCACCACAACAAAGAGTAGCCCCCGCTCGCCACAACTAGAGAAAGCCCGCGAGCAGCAACAAAGACCCAACGCAGCCAAAGAATAAAAAAATAAAAAATAAATTAATAAAAAAAAAGTACCCTTTTCAGATTGGCTTCTTTCACTTAGTAAAATGCATTTAAGGTTCCTCCATGGCTTTTTATGGCTCAATAGCTTATTTCTTTCTAGCACTGAATAATATTCCGTTGTCTGGATGTACCACAGCTTATTTATCCATTCACCTCCTGAAGGACATCTTGTTTGCTTCCAAGTTCTGGCAATTATGAATAAAGTTGCTATCAAAACCCATGTGCAGGTTTTTGTGGGGACGTAAGTTTTCAACACTTTTGGGTAAATACCAAGGAGTGGGATTGCTGAATTGTGTGCGGTTTTGTAAGAAACTGCCAAATTGTCTTCCAAAATAGCTGTACCATTTTATATTCCCAGCAGCAGCGATGGACGAGAGTTCCTGTTATTCCACATCCTCACGAACAGTGGGCGTTGTCAGTGTTTTGGACTTTTGTCATTCTAATAGGTTTTCAGTGGTATCACATTGTTTTAATTTGCAGTTCCCTAATGACATATGTCGTTGAGACTCTCTTCATATGCTGTTTACCATGTGTGTATCTTCTTTGCTGAGGTGTCTGTCCAGATTTTTGGGTTTTTCTTTTTCTTACTGTCAAGTTTTAAAGAGTTCTTTTGGATAACAGTCCTGTATCAGATATGTATTTTGTGAATAGTTTCTCCCAGTCTGTAGCTTGTATTCTCATTCTCTTCATGGAGTCCTTCACAGAGCAGACATTTTAAATTTTAATGAAGTCCAGCTTACCAACAGTTTTTTTCATGGGTTGTACCTTTGGTGTTGCATCTAAAATGTCTTTGTCAAACCCAAGGTCATCCAGATTTTCCTCTATGTTATGTATTACAGTTTTGTGTTTTACATTTAGGTCTATGACCCATTTCAAGTTAATTTTTGTGAAGAATGTAAGGTCTGTGTCTAGATTCATTTTTTTGCGTGTGGGTATCCAGTTACTCCAGCACCATGTGCTGTTGTTTTCCACTGGTTTCTTTCAGAATTTTTCTTTATCTTTTACTTTTTGCAATTTTAAAATGATATGCCTCTGTGTAGCTTTTCTTGGTGTGGGGGGGTGGCATTTATCCTATTTGGTGTTCTCTGAGTCTCCTAGATCTGTGCTTTGATGTCTGACACTAATTTGGGAGAAATTCTTAGTCATTGTTGTTTCAAATACTTCTTCTGTTCTCTCTTTCACTTTCTTCTCCTGGTATTCCTATTATGTGTATATTATACCTTTTGTAGTTGTCTTACACTTCTTGGATATGCTATTCCTTTTTTTTTTTTTTTTTGTCTTTTTTCTTTAGCCTTTACTTTAAAATTATAGTTATTTTAAATTCCCAGTTTGATAATTTCAACATCCTTGCCATATCTGAGGTTTGTCTGATGCTCACTCTGTCTCTTCAAACTGTGCAGTTTTTTTTGCCTTTTAGTATGTCTTCTAATTTCTGGTTGAAATGCAGACATGATGCACTCAGTACTAGTTTCCATGGAGGTTTCTGCTCCAGTAAGTTGTGATTCTCTGTATCTGCCTCTCTATCTCTCCAACTCTGTGGGCAGTGGTGTGCTCTGTGACCTCAAATTTTCTGACAGATTTAAGAGGAGTTGTTGGTTTTCAGTTTGTTCAGCTTTTTTTTTTTTTTAATTATTTTATTTTATTTATTTATTTTTGGCTGTGTTGCGTCTTCGTTTCTGTGCAAGGGCTTTCTCTAGTTGCTGCAAGTGGGGACCACTCTTCATCGCGGTGCGTGGGCCTCTCACTATCGCGGCCTCTCTTGTTGTGGAGCATAGGCTCCAGATGTGCAGGCTCAGTAATGGTGGCTCACGGGCCCAGTTGCTCCGCGGCATGTGGGATCTTCCCAGACCAGGGCTCGAACCCGTGTCCCCTGCATTGGCAGGCAGATTCTCAACCACTGCGCCACCAGGGAAGCCCTGTTCAGCTTTTTTACTTGTTATTAGGATGGAGTGACAACTTACAAACTCATTATATGCCAGACCAGAAACCAGAAGTCTCAGTGCAGTTTTATTTTGTATTTATCTAATTATGATTGAAGTTGAGCATATTTTCCTACTTTCCTATGTGTAAGGGGCATTTGATCCTTCTGTGAACTTTGCCCATTCATATTCTCTGCCAGTTTCAACCTTGAATTATCGGTTTTTCCTTCTATATTTCAAGAACTCTTTATACATTGGAGAGATGATTAGCTCTTTGTGAAATGAGTTGCATTCCCCCTCCTCCATTTTTCCATTTGCCTTTTGACTCTACTTACGGTATATTTTTGCCTCACAAAACTTTTTACTTTCAAGAAGTAAATTTATAAATATGTCAGTGATTTTTAGAATCTGAGACAGATTTGGAATCTAAAAGATTTTGAAATGCATGAAGGTAAAGAGGAATTATTTATGATTATTATTCAAAACACCGTCTTCCATAGCCACTTCTGTCTCCCAAGGGAGTGGCGTTCTTTCTCTTCAGAGGAGATTTTTTGGCAATCTCCCTAATGAATCCTGTAATATGAAAAGACAGACCTCAGCGGAGTAAGGTAAAGAGAGGAGAAATAATTTGCCCTGCATAATGAAGTAAGAATAGGTACATTTCCAGGAGTACCTCAGACAGGGGCTCAGGGGAGGTGTTGAGGAAAAGCAGAACTGACCAGTACACTAGGTGGCAGGGAGCCTGGAGAAGGGCGCCCAGTGGAGGATTTCCAGGTGGGGTGGTGTGGGAGTGTTGAAAGGCAGGGATGTGGGACGCACAGTTTTATGTCGTCTTCTATACTTCACTACAGTGCAACCTCCTGCATTACTCCCAAACCATTATTAAGTAGGCACAGACACAGCCAAAATAAAGGGAGTGGGGTGAGGTTTGATCAAGAGAGCAGAAGCCCCAAACAAATTCCCAGAGAGGCAGATGAGACGCTGCAGCCTGGGTGACTCAGGAGTTACTGTGAGACAAATTCTTTCCCCCAAAAAAGCCTAGAGCCACAGTTTGCCAAACTTGGTTATACAGTAGAATCGCCAGAGGGAGGTTTTTAGAATCACAAACACCTGGATTTCACCCAGGCCAATTAAATTAGGTGCTCTGTAGGTAGGACCCAGGCACCAGGAGGCTTTAGAAAGTTTCCCAGGTGACGCTGATGTACAATCAGGGTTGAAAACCATTGTTTTAGATCAGTTCCTCCCAAACTGAAGTGCTTCCCAAACGATTTGAAGTGTGCAAATAAATTACCCGAGGCTATCGTTATGATACAAATTACAAATCATTAGCAGGCGGCCCAAGATTTTGCATTTTTAACAAGCTTCTGGGTGATGCGGATGATGCTGTCTGAGAACCACATTTCGAGTAGCAAGGGGTGGAGGCTGCTGAGGTGTGGATTACTGCTGCCGCTCAATTGCCTTCCGGGAGGCTCCTAATTTACCCTGAGCTGAGACTGCCACCTGTCCTACTATATCCATCCTCCCTTCTCTCCTGGTAGTAGAACTTCCTATTTTCAGCTGCACGCTTGTCTAGACAGAATTTTTAGCCTCCTTTAAAGCTGGGTGGTCCTGTGACTATGCTTGGCCTGCTGAGGTGCTAGTAGAAGTCATTGTCCGGGAGGGGCTGTGGCCATTCCTCTCCCCGCCCTTCTTCCCGCAGGCCCAGGTGCAGTCAAGGCAGTGGTTGCCCAGGAAGCCTTCTTGAGCCACAAAGTGGAAGCTACATGCTGAAAGTGGTGGCAACGAGATAGAAGGGGCCTGGGTCCCTGGCAACACGGAGTCTCCTTCTAGCCCTGCACCACCTGCCACTGGAAGTCTTTTATGTGAAAAATAACCTTCTCTCTTTTTAAAGCCTTGTTCTTTTGGATTTCACTCATAAGCAGCTGAACCTAATCCTAGAGATACTTACGCACTCTGGCAGATTTTATGTGTCTGTATCTTCCCATCCCTGACAACAACGGAGTGAGACGGATCTTTTTATTTTATTTTATTTATTTTTTTAACATCTTTATTGGAGTGTAATTGCTTTACAATGGTGTGTTAGTTTCTGCTTTATAACAAAGTGAATCAGCTACACATATACATACATCCTCTTATCTCCTCCCTCTTGTGTTTCCCTCCCACCCTCCCTATCCCACCCCTCTAGGTGGTCACAAAGCACCGAGCTGATCTCCCTGTGCTATGCGGCTGCTTCCCACTAGCTATCTATTTTACATTTGGTAGTGTATATATGTCCATGCCACTCTCTCACTTCGTCCCAGCTTACCCTTCCCTCTCCCGTGTCCTCAAGTCCATTCTCTACATCTGCTTCTTTATTCCTGTCCTGCCCCTAGGTTCTTCAGAACCATTACTTTCTTTTTCTTTTTTTTAAAATTCCATATATATGTGTTAGCATACAGTATTTGTTTTTCTCTTTCTGACTTACTCCACCCTGTATGACAGACTCTAGATCCATCCACCTCACTACAAATAACTCAATTTCATTTCTTTTTATGGCTGAGTAATATTCCATTGTATATATGTGCCACATCTTTTTTATCCATTCATCTATCAGTGGACACTTAGGTTGCTTCCATGTCCTGGCTATTGTAAATAGAGCTGCAATGAACATTGTGGTACACGACTCTTTTTGAATTATGGTTTTCTCAGGGTATATGCCCAGTAGTGGGATTGCTGGGTCATATGGTAGTTCTATTTTTAGTTTTTTAAGGAACCGCCATACTGTTCTCCATAGTGGCTGTATCAATTTACATTCCCACCTACAGTGCAAGAGGGTTCCCTTTTCTCCACACCCTCTCCAGCATTTATTGTTTGTAGATTTTTTGATGATGGCCATGGTGAGCTGGATCTTGAAGAATGAGTAGGAGTGTTCCAGTCAGAGAAGGAAGGGAAGGCTGAGGAGACAGCAGATGGGAAGACATGGAGCTGTGAGAGGGCTTGGCCTGTGTTCAGGTCACCATTGCTGCAGAACAACACCCTGGAAAACTCAGGCTTGAAATGAGAAGAGTGTACAATATCCCATGGTTCTGTGGGCTGGCTGGGCTCCATGTGGTCTTGGTGAGGAATGCCTATCCGGCTGCATCCAGCTGGTGGAGGGCTGGTCTGGAAGTTCCAAGAAAGCCTCTTTCACACCTCTGAGGCCTTGGTGTGGGCTGGGGTGCCTCGGTTCTTCTCCGTGTGGCCTCTCTCTTCCACATGGTGTCTCATCCCCCAGGGTCTCTCTCACAGCAGCATTGCCTCAACTTCCCTCCAGGATGAAAGTGGCAGCTCAGCCTCCTTGTATTAGGCCTGGATGTGGCCATCTCACCTGCACCTCCTTCTCTGGGCCAGGCTGGCTTGGAGGGGTGGGCACAGATGCTGTCTCTCCCTGGAAGGAACGGCACACGCGGGCAGGGAGGGCAGCCATTGGCGACTTACCCACTGCCTGTGCATCCAGTGGCCAGGATGTAGGCTAAAAGAAATGGGCAGGGAAAGAGTGAGCCTGCAGAGGCACAGGCTGTGTGTGTTGATGAGTTCTGGTTTTACTCTATAGACAAAGCAGACTCCAGCCTGCGTGGTGGCTAAACTATACCCTGGGTATAGAGACAATGAGAGCAAGTGTTGATCCATCACTCGTCATGTTGTACTAGCATTATCTTACATAATAAAGTCGGGGTCACCTTGTGGCTAACAGCATGGAACCTGGAGCCAGACGGCTTGGCTGCAAACTCCTGATTCATCATTTATTAGCTGTGCAATCTCCAGCAAGTTACTTAACTGCTCTCTGTTTCTGTTTCCCTATCTGTAAAAGCAGATAATCTTGGCAGACCTTCCTAATGTA
The DNA here is from genome assembly GCF_028021215.1 of Eschrichtius robustus. Taxonomy (NCBI): domain Eukaryota; kingdom Metazoa; phylum Chordata; class Mammalia; order Artiodactyla; family Eschrichtiidae; genus Eschrichtius; species Eschrichtius robustus. The sequence continues at coordinate 88,604,420 of NC_090831.1, forward strand.
GTTGTTGTAAGGATGAAGTGAGATAATCCACGTCATGTAGCCCTCTGTAAGCGTCAGCTCTTGTCGTTAGTGCTCTCAGTAGTGCTAGGAAAAAGGTATTATTGCTCTCATTTGAAAGAGAAAGTAACTGAGGCACCAGGAGCTTAAACAAGATTCAAACCCAGACAAGTGACTCCAAGACCTGTTGCTTCCTGAATTTCCCACTGGTTGTGTTTTGATGTGTCCCCCAGCCAGGAGGCAGCAGGACAGAGTTTTGTTCTCTCCCACCTCTTATTTCTCAAAAGCTCTCTGCTCCCCTAGCAGCCTCGTACAACGTCCAGGCTCCCGCTGATATTTGCAGAGGTACAATGGGGGGATCACTGTAAAAATACTAACACCTGGTGTTTTTCTGAGCCCGTGCAAAGTGTGCATCTCAGAGGGTAGAGTCCTCAGGGGAGACCGAAAGTATCCGGGGTCTGAAGCTGCCTTGAGTGTGGGCTGCCACTGAAGCCCTTGGTGTGTCCTCTTGCCCATCTTTCTGCTGCAGTTTATTGACTGAAGCTTTGTGAACCCGTGAGTTACATTTGCAGCATTCTGAGGCCGAAAGGGTTCCTGTAAATACTCCATGTGATTAATTATAAACAAAACAGCCAGCCAGGAGCACAATGCCCAAATAAATCCTTAGCAAGCCTCATTGTGTGCGCTTTACCTCTCTTCTGCATTTCTATCCATCCAAGAGCTTCAAAAGTGTAATCCTCTTTAAGGACAGGTTCATGATGATGAGGCCATTATTTTTTGATATTTTGGTTTTAAGAAGTGACCCAGAAATAGGCTTTAAAAGCAACGTCTCCCCATCCCCCCCTTTACCCCAAGCAAAGGACCAGATTAGAAGAACCCTGGCTTGTATGAATATTTATGCTAGAACCTCTGCCAGATCAGATTTGAGGAGTTCATCCTGTCGGGCAAACACGTATTCTGTACTGAATGAGAAACTGACACGTTAATAGCATATTAATGAATCCTTTCATCAGGAAATCCATACCTGTGTCTTGGGGCCCAGGAGAGGTGCTGCCTTTGTCATTTTTAGTTCTACCAGAAAAGCTGTTGTTGCAGTGAGAAGAATTCCAAAGACATCCTGTTTTATACAAAAGATGAGGCGTGGGGATTCTAGTCTGAATATACCTGGGAAATTCCCTCACACTGCCGGTGAGTGTGTTAGAGGCTAATTCCTCTAAATAGCATCTCCCAAGGTGTTTCCGTAGAGCATGAAGACCACAGAGTGTTAATACCTCTCATAGGAGGAGAAGGGGCTCTAGGTCAAAAATGTTGGGTAAATAATGAGCTGAACACACTTCTCTACTGCAGAACTTTCACCCTGTGACTTTCCAGGAAGCAGAGAAATTATGCTGTGCTTCCAGACTTTTTAGACTGTGGAGTTCTTTTTAGACTGTGGAGTTCTTCCTTCTCAAAGCAACCCATCCCAGAACATACAACCCTGTGTGTGTCATGCACCCCCTTGGCAGGCTGGGGAAGCTGGGGATCCCTTCTCAGAATAACGTTTTTAAGTGTAAAATATAAAACACATAGGATTACAAAGGAATTGTATCAAAACCAAATATCACACTACTAAAATATTTTGAAATATTTAAAAATGGGCATGTATTAATATATGTATTTCTTTTTTAATGGATCTAATAATTACAGGTGTTTCAAAGGACTCATGGCCATAAATGATATTTCAAGGTAAGGTCATTCCTCATTATTCACAAATTCTATATCTGTGAATTCACGTACTTGCTAAAATTTTTCTGTAAGCCCCAAATCAATACTCATGGCACTTCTGTGGTCATTTGAGCAATGAGAAATTTCAATCACCTGACCTGCACGTTCCCAGCTGAGGTTGAAAAAGGCAGGGCTCTGCCTTCTTGTTTCAGCTCTCACACTGTAAAAAAAGGTGTCTTTTTCACGGTGTATTTACTGCCACATTTTGGGCATTTTTGTGCTTTTCGTTGGTGACTTTACTGGTTCAAACGGTCTTCGAGTGCAGTGCTGAAGTGCCACCTTGTGTGCTTAAGTGCAGGAGACTGTGATGTGCCTTATGAAGAAAATAGATGGGTAGTTAAGCTTCATTTAGATGCGAGTTGTCGTGCTGTTGGCTGTGAGTTCAACATTAATTAATCAACTATAAATTAAATAAGGTGTCTTTAAACAAAAACCACACATTAAAAAAAGATTGTGTATTGATTGGTCGATGATAATGTTGTGACCAGAGGCTCACAGGAATGTAAGCCCGTATTTCCGCTAGGCGCAGTGGTTCAGCGTTTGCCAATTCAGTATTCAAGGTGACTATAGCACATAACTGCCCTGAGTAATGAGAATTGACTGTATCTGCAACAAATGTAATGTGATGTGAAAATATTTGTGACAGACAGCTATGAATACAGTTGCAAACATACAGTGTTTTGTAAAAAATACAGTGTTTTGTTGCCTACGTTCATAATTAAAGGAAATGGTGAATTTTACTTAGAGGGTAGTAAAGACAATTTTTCCCATTCAAGTTCATAGGCACTCTTAATTCTGGGAGAGGGTGGTTCCCATAGACTGCAGTTCAGAATCCCTTCTTTAGTGGGACTAACTCAGGAGAGGGTAGAGCGGGGTAGCTGGTGAAAATTCCTGGGGGCTCCAGTCCTTGCTATGTTGTGGGTCAATACAAGTCTCAGATAAGAGTTTTTAGCTGATTTGCTCTTGCTGGGGGGTCTGAAATTTTTTCCCACCAGGTCCTGAACCCAAAAGGCTCTATGATAGAAGTTCTTGATAATTTTTCATGTGGAAAATGAGGAGTCCCATTCCAATAGCAAAGGGTAAGAGAGGTCTTTAATCTGAAAATAGGAGAAACAAATGACAATATAGTATTGGGGCATTTAGATGAAAATTATGTCTTCTGACCAAGGATGCCCAGAAAGGAAAGCATCCCCTGTGTTGACTGCTTTTCTTTCTTACCCTTCACACCACAAGGAGTATGACTCAACGGGCCTAATTCAAATGTGTCAAAAAGAGGCTTCTTTTTTTCCCCTAAATAGCAAGATATAAGGAAGTGTGCCCTGGAGAGCAACTCTAATATTCATTCATTCATTCAATCAGTACTACTTATTGAGCACCTCTCATGGGCCAGGCATTGCTGTAGGGCTGTGGATACAGGAGTGAACCTGACTGGCCTGGTTCTCATCTCCTGGAGTTTCTGTTCAGGTTCTGGCTCTTCTCTCCAGGAGGCCAGTCCAGGAACTGGGGAAGGGGATGGAGAAGGGTGCAAGCCACCCCAAGAAAGCCCTTCAGGTGCCTGTCAAAGGACAGCACTCATACACTATGATTCTGAAAAACTAGAGGCTGAAGACAGTAGCTCAAGGGGCACCAGTGCAGAAATACGGGATAGAAACTGTCCCCCATGGCTCTACCATAAATTCTGGACACTCAGAAGCTATCAGAAGTATATACAACACCTTACAGGGACAGAATATCCCCAAGCCAGAGAGAAAGACATGGTTGAATCTCAAAGAAAGAACATGTCTGGATGGGAGTATAGAAAATGGAGGCAGAAGTGGATAGGCCTCACCCATGCACTCCCAATCCAGGGAAGTGGGCCTGGCCTGGGACTCCAGTTCTTGTGGAGACAATGGTGATACCTAGCATTTCGTGCAACATTAGTGTTTTATAAAAAAATTGAGATGGGAGCACCATCTTCTCCCACCCTTTGATTTCTTGGTGCTTTGTCCCAGGAATGAGGTCAGGGCTCAGAGCCCAGGTACCTCCATCCTCCCATCTGAACCTGTTCAGGTGGAGAATGAGGAAGATGGAACTGGTTAAATTATCCCCAAGGTGGGGGGTTCAGTCTTAAGAGAATTTAAACAGGAAAAAGTGGCAGGGACAGAGATGACATCTAGGGTGGGAGACAGGAGGTGGTCAGACTCAGGAGGATCCAGCCTGGGAACCCCTTCCCTGTACCCTCCAAATCTCCCTATACACTCCCTCTAGTTTCCTCCAATTTTTTTTTTTTTTAAGTATTTGTGTATTTATTTATTTATGGCTGTGTTGGGTCTTCGTTTCTGTGCGAGGGCTTTCTCTAGTTGTGGCAAGTGGGGACCACTCTTCATCGCGGTGCGCGGGCCTCTCTCTATCGCGGCCTCTCCTTGCGGAGCGCAGGCTCCAGACGCGCAGGCTCAGTAATTGTGGCTCACGGGCCCAGCTGCTCCGCGGCACGTGGGATCTTCCCAGACCAGGGCTCGAACCCGTGTCCCCTGCATTGGCAGGCAGACTCTCAACCACTGCGCCACCAGGGAAGCCCTCCTCCAATTTTTAAAATAACTCTATTCCTTCAGGGCCTTCTGGAAAAGGATCAGGGCCTAAAATGAATTCTCTGTCCCCCCCAACATCAGCAAAAGCAATACAAGATTATCGACTTCACTAGTACTCACAAGTAAAAATTAGAATAGCAATAACTTGGAAGCATTTTAAATGGGGGGATTGAATAGAATTTTCCAAAGGAATACAGAATTTTAGTGCACTGTTCTCTGGGTATATTTTGAGACTGAATGATTAAGATTTCAGATTAAAAAAACAATAACAAGACAACACTACAACAAGTATTGGTATTTTAGTCCTTAGAAATAAGATGAGATGTTGGAACACCAAAACCAGGAGGAGGTGGATATAGCAGGTGTCCACAGCCCCACACCTCCACACCTCACACATTCAATCTATACTCCGAGTTTGTATTTCCTGCTTGAAACAAGCAGCCTCCTGGCGGCTTGTTGGTTCTCTGTTGATCTGCCTCCTGGGGACATGTGCTGGTCATGCTGAGCCAAGGATTCTGCCCAGGTGACAGAAATTAATGGGTTCACAACCTTTTAAGTGTGTTGGCCCCCCAAACTGAAGCTCACACAAATCTGGCCAGTTCATCTTGTGAGCAGAGGTGGACTTACCATAAGTCTAAGAAAGATTAAATTTTAGGGTTCCTTCCAAAGCCCTGGAAGGGACCCCAACAATGAGTTCACATGGTCCTATGCTTTGTAAAATTTGCAAAAGTAAGATATTTTATACACTATTGTTTCCTCTCTGTCACAATTTCCCTTATATCCAGTGGCTCTGGAAAAGCCATGGGAATCTTGGGGAAGTTGAAATGGAGATCTGTTTAGGCTGGATTTAGGTTGGACTATTTATGTGGTTAGCTGTCATTTCTGTGCACAGTTAGGGTACCGCTAGCCATCCTGGTGCAGGAAAGGGCCTCCAGGTACGCCCCTGTTGTCCACCAGCACCGTGACAAAGGTTCAGGGCTAGTGGTCAGATCACAGTATGAGAGAGTGTCCTACAGCTCCCGGCAGAGGAAGTGTGTGGATCGTGGAGGAGAAACAAGGTGTGAAATGCGCAAAGCCAGAAGCTAGTCTGTGGTAGGTTCTTCCAATCATTGATACGATGAGTGGGAAGATTTGGTTCACGCTGGTGCCTAGCCAAAATAGAATTATTAATATCTCCCTATCAGGAATAAATAAATAAATTAAAAAATAATAAAATAATACAGCATACACAATAATACACACACTGTCATTATAATTTTGTCTTTATTGAGACAAAGATTTGGGTGCCGGTGGTTTATTTGGGAAGCCATCCCCAAAAGTGGGAAAGGGGAAGTGAGGAGAGTGACACTAGGCTCTTAAATGGGAGAAAAGCACTTTGCAAAGATGCTGCTGAAGAGTGGCCTGTGAGTTTGTGACACAGTCGCCCCCATAACTGTTTCTTGAATGAGTTTACCCAAGTTTCTGCCTTCCTGAGCTCCCCAGGAGCAGGTGTCCCGGGGGACTTAGTGCCCGCCTTGGTCTCCAAACACCTGCTCAATCTGGGGGTTGAATGGATTCTCCTTTCCCAGGACCTGGGGCCACTGGAGCTGCACCTTCTTCCAGAAGCGATCTGCCAACAGCTGTAAAGCCACCTGCAAGAGAGAACCCAAAGGAGGAGTAAAAGGGAAATTAAAACAAAGTAAAGAATTTACCGGCAAGATTTACTCTATTCCTTGTGCGGTGGACAGACTCTAGGATGGTTCCCCAGGATTCCTACCTTTGGGTCTTTGTATGATCCCCTTCCCTTGTTGTGGATGGAACCTATCACTTGGTTCTAAGCAATAGAACATGGTAAAGGTGAAAGAATGTCCCTTTGGTGATTATGTTACATTATCTAAGGCTCTGCTTTGCTGGCAGACTTGCTCTGGAGACTCGCTGATGGGCTGATGATGTAAGAAGCCATGTTGGAAAGCCCACATGGCAGGGAACAGAGGGTGGCCTCCAGCTGACATCTAGTAAGAAGTTGGGTCTTCAGTCCTACAACCACAAGGAGATAAATTCTGCTAACAACTCAAGTGAGTCTGAAATCAAATCTTCCCCATTTGAGTCTCCTGGTGAGAATGTAGATTTTAGCCTCTGAGACTCTAAGTAGAGAACCCAATTAAACTATGCCAGCACTCCTGACCCACAGAAACTGTGAGACAACAAGTGTGTATTGTATTAAGCTGCTATATTTGTGGTAATTTGTTATTTAGTAATAGACAGCAAATACACTTTCTCAGAAAGGCATTTATTCACTTACCTGTGGATAGCTAACACTTATTGCAGGCTTAAGGCTTGGGTTTTGGAGGTGAACAGGATGAATCCTTCCTTGAAGGAACTCCCAGTCTAGTGAGGGACCCAGACATGCAGAATGACACCACCAAACCCACAGGGAGGACTGTGAGGGATGCACACGGCTGGAAGGGGAAGAGGTGGCAACTCTGCTGGGTGTGAAGAAAGGATAGGTCCTCTCTGAAGAGTGTGATGGCTGAGCTGAATTTTCAAGGAGGAATTCACCAGATGGATCATGAGGAAAGCAGTGTATGTGGCAGAGGACACAGCACATGCAAAAGCTTAGAGATGTGGAAGAGAAAGTCATGGAAGGGGACTACGGGTGCCTGGGAGACGGAGCTGAACCGGTCCCCTGGCAGGGCTGGGCTCCTGAAGGAGGCTGTGGGCACGGAGAGAGTGGTTGGAGTGCCAGGGTGTGGAATGTACAGGCTTAATTCACAATAGGCTTGTCCCTCTCTCTCCTGGCCTGATGCCCGCTCTCTGGTTGCATTGTTGTATGTCCCTTTATTCACAATGTCAGCAGGATCCATTCTTGGTTGTTCGGTCCTCTGGCTTGTCATTAACATGCCTTTGATGAGGAGTCTTTCTCTGCAGATAATGCCCTCATTTAGCAAAAGGGCCCTGGACAGGCCTTCAGGCCCCAGATGGCTACATCTCCATGGGAGGGGGGTGGGGGGGCGGTTAATGCTGAATGATAAGAGAAACGTGACTGCTGAAGGCCTCAGAGGGGAACACATTGTTGAGGGCAGATGCTCAGGGATGTCCCTGACTTTATGCAGAAGCACATGGACATTGTCTTCAAAGGGCACATGCTGTTCATCATTCCAGCAAGCAGTGCAGCCAGCTCCCTGTGTGATGCTGGCCAGCCCTCTTTGGCCTTCTTCTCTGGGCTGAAATTCTCTTATTTGCAAAATGAGTAAATGATCTGAAGACTTTTCTGGGTCTAAATTGTGTGTAAGATTTTAGCAGTTGTTAGAAAAAAATAGAACTGGTTGAGTCGATACATTAAATATCCCCAGTATTTTAATATGTTCCTGAGCCTTCTGAGGTGGACCCCAAATTCCATCCATCCAACAATGTAATCTTGATCATATCCATGTGGTGTCTAACACACATACACACCCCACTTGCCACCAACACACACAACACGTACCACATACCACATACCACACACACACACACCTCTCAGACCTAAAGAGGCTGATTGTCAAGCCAGCAGGTTTCCAGGAAGGGTCTGATCATCTCTCACACTATAAGCAGTCATGTCTTCAAAAACAGAGGACTGGTTTTGGGCTGTTTTTCCTGCTACTTCTCAACAAAGTAGGCTGCTTCCAAGTCTGTGGAAAATTACTGGTTCTTCTTTTTTGTTTTTTGCCTTTCACTTTGATATACCTAAGCAGTCTTCCTAAAAATTATGTGGTACCAATACATTTGTGGTCATTTGTTTCCCAATGTGAATTAATAAAGGAGGAGATGGGGGTGAGGATAAGCAGAGGAAAGTTAAAATAAAAGAGCTCAGATTTGAGCATGTGGTAACTATTTGGTTTGAAAGCAATTAGTTGGCTGTCACTCTAATGGAGACTAAAATATTCGTGAGTGTGCATTGCCAATATTTTGGATCTAAAATGGTATTGTTATTACTAAACTAGACACTTGTGATAAAATGACCCACTATAATTATTCATTCGTCTGAGAAACATTTACTGAGCACCTATTGTGGGCTTCTTATAACCAACCTCCTCTTGTAACTCCCATGATGCTCTGCACAGGGCAAGGCCCGGTCATCCTCATTACTCCAAGCGAGGTGTTCCTTGAACACAAATATCTTTCGCGCTTCCCTTTTCACAATTAAAAACATTAAAGCAATATCTATTCATTTGGGAAAAAATTAAAGGACAATTAAGCAAAAAGAAAAACAGAACAAAATTTATCTTAATTATAATAGAGATAGTCACTGTTAACACTGAGCCTTTCTGAGGCACACACACACGCACACACACATACATTTGATCCCTCTGTAAATATTTTATAATCTGCTCTTTTGGAGGTATAATTTACACACAGTAAAATGAACTCTTTTTGGTAAACAGTTCCATGAGTGTTGACACATGCATTCAGTTGAGTAATCATCCCAACAATCTCTAATCTGCTTTTTATTTACTTTGCTCTATATTACAAACATATTTCTGTGCCACTAAAAGTAGGTCTGTATCGTTTTTATTTGCTGCACGATATTCCGTCAGATACATGCAAGCTAATTTATTTCACCGATGCATTTTTTTCGTACACATCTCCCTAACATTTATCCTCAGGACAGGGGTGGAGACAGTTTCCTGCTGCCAGTGTGCCCAACATCTGCAGCCCAGGAGGGGTTCACAGGCTGCCTCATTTACTAACCCTACTAGACACGCGCACGGAAAGAAATCTGGTCCAGCAGAACGCTAGGGAATGTGGAATTCTGGTTAATTGGAATATTCTGGTTAACAGGGTTAGGCCCTTCCTGTCTCTTCCTTTGCAGTTGACTCAGCTGCCTGTGCTCTTGCAGGACCCCAGCTGCAGAGTCCAGATGGTTGCCACATTGGCGGTGCTGCTTTTGTCTAGGTGCCACTCAGTTCTAGCTGGTGTGGCCCTTCCTCTGGGTAAGTCCACATCTGATGGGCACTGGTGCTGTTCTGCAGGCATCCCTGCAGCTCCAGTGTTTCTGTGGGGCGTTGCCACCCACCCATCTGTCTACTGCTGCTACTCAGAAGCCCTCATGGTGGCAAAACCATGTGATGGTCATTGGTTCACTGTGAAGTTTTCTCTTTGAAACTCTCATAGAAGGGGTGACAAAGTAGGGCAACGTAACACCCCATTGTCTTATATAAGTTTTTGGTGAAGCAGCTTTTTCAGTTTTTACTTGCAGCCCCTGATCTCCCTAGGATTCAGGCATGAGTCCACGGAGAGGGGAGTTGGAGGGTAGGGACCTGGTGCCACTTCTTGATTCAGCCCTTGGTGACAGCCACCATATGGCTTCTAGGATTTCTCTCCCTTCTAATGACAATTTAAAATTGCGCCACGCTTCTTTGCCTAACCATATTTGTATTTATGATGAGTTCTTCACCGGGAGAGTACCGGGTCCTCCAAGAAAATATACCATGTCAGATCCAGCCCACATGCTCATGATCTGCTCACATATCCAGACATGATAGAAGCCCAGCAGTGGTCATAGCTGGACATCATCTGTGATTCTTCCACATTCCCACTTTGTAAGCTAACTGTATGTATTTTGCTACAAAAATGGAACTCTTTAGTAAGACAATCATAAAAACAAACCCTGAACAGTAACTACCTTTTTGTAATATTTTAAAAGAACAAATGCAATTCAGAGCAAGAGAATATAGATTTCACCAACAACTTATCATGACTGATACCTTTTAAGTTGAACTCTTGCTAAATTTAACTCTGGGGTTCTACCAGACCAAAGTAAAAAATCTACTGTGAATTTATTTTTCTTGAAGGGAGAACAATTCCAGGCTGTCTTGTAAGATTGCTTTTAAATACCTGCAGGGAAGCCCTCACCACAGGGAAGGCACAGTTTTACTTCTCTGGCCTCTTTATCTGTCCAGAAACACAGTCTATTGGACCTGGTTACTTTGGGTCCCAATTAATTTTAAATTTGTAAACTTACAATATGACAGTGGTGTAAGATGTATTTAAAATGTTACATTTCCAGCTCTAGCCTGTCTGTGCTGGTTCAGGGTGCCACCACCAAAACCACTGCTGCCAGTTGGTGTATAAAGCAAACTAAACAAACCTGGTCCCTGATGCACGGGAGGGCCAGCCTAAGTGAGTGTTATTTGAGGGTTCCCTGGCCCAGGAGGCCCTCCCTCCTCTCTCTCCCCACTGCCAGCTTAACTGCCTTTTTTGAGGGGCTCCACCAGTCTGTCAAGGACCTTGGGTCCTGGGGGCTTACATGTTGAGACAAGTAAAGACCTAGAGACTGTTAACTTGTTTAAAGCCATGCACTGATTATATATCTGATCTCTGCCACCAGCAGTGTATAAGGGTCAGGGATCAAGAAAGAAGAGGGAATTGATGTCATGGAAAATTCACTGCCTGTAGGAAGAGTTTTAAGAGGATCGGTTTGGGTTGCTACTTCCATGAGGAGAGGAGAGGACGCTGTTTTGCAGAGAGCTTTGTTGGGCGAAGCTTCTAAGGCAGGAGGTGTCAGGAATGTTTAGCTAGGTGGTCTCAGCATAGCCAAGGAAAGCAGACTTGATGTATGTTCGTGGCTCTTTCAATGTTTTCTGTTTACTATTGTCTGATTTTAGGCCCAGAGATCTTTTACGTGCCTTTTCAGATACTTAACTTTGCAAAGATTTTAAAAAGTGGGTGTTTGAACAGGTAGAATTGCTACAGCTTCAACAGGCCACAAATCTGGGTCTCGGGTCTTTGCAATGACATTTCTTTTCTAAGAAAAACTTTCTTTGCATTTTGTCAGCAGTTTGACTGCTATTCCCAACTCTCGGATACACCTGCTCTCTCTTGGAGGCATCTAGCGATCTCCTAGGACTTCTTTCCAGCGGGTCCTGCTGAGATGGGCAATGGTTCCCACTTTGTGGTAGTCATACCTGCGTAATCCCTCTCCTTTGAGTGTGGTAGGACTTGTAATTTGCTTTTAACTTCTAAAATATGGCAAAGGTGATGGAATGTTACTCTGTGATTAGGTTACGTACAGCAGTGACTGACATAACTGGCAGACTCTCTCTGTTGCCATTTTGCACTCATTGATGAAGCAGGTTGCTCAGGTGGCCTCTGAGCAACAACCGATTAGGAACTGAGACCCTCAGTTCAACAGGTCTCAAGGAACTACATTCTGCCAACAAATGTGAGCTTCCAAGTCAAGCCTTCCGATGAGACCCAGCCCTGGCAGACACCTTGATGGCAACTTGGGAGAGTCAGCGGAGCAGGTTACCCAGCTAATCTGTGCCTGGATTCCTGGCCACAGAAACTGTGAGATAAGAAATGTGTCTCCTACACTGTTGGTGGGAATGTAAATTGGTACAGCCATTATGGAGAACAGTATGGAGGTTCCATAACAAACTAAAAATAGAGCTACCTTATGACCCTGCAATCCCACTCCTGGGCATATCTCTCCTGGGAGAGAAACATGGTCTGAAAGGATACATGCACCCCAATGTTCACTGCAGCACTGTTTACAATAGCCAAAACATGGAAGCAGCCTAAAAGTCCATCGACAGAGGAATGGATAAAGAAGATGTGGCACGTATACAATGGAATACTACTCAGCCGTTAAAAAGAATGAAATAATGCCATTTGCAGCAACAGGGGTGGACCTAGAGATTGTCATACTGAGCGAAGTAAGTCAGACAGAGAAAGAGAAATATCGTATGATATTGCTTATATGTGGAATCTAAAAAGAAATGATACCAATGAACATATTTACAAAACAGAAACAGACTACAGACTTAGAGAACGAAGCTATGGTTACCGGGGCTGGGGGGCGGTGGATGGGAAGGGTCGGGGGAAGGGATAGCTAGGGAGTTTGGGATTGACATGTACACACTGCTATATTTAAAAAGGATAACCAACAAGGACCTACTGTATAGCACAGGGAACTCTGCTCAATGTTATGCGGCAGCTTGGATGGGAGGGGAGTCTGGGGGAGAAAGGATACATGTATATGTATGGCTGAGTTGCTTTGCTGTGCATCTGAAACTATCACAACATTGTTAATCGGCTATACTCCAATATAAAATAAAAAGTTAAAAAGAAAAAGGAATGTGTGTGGTTTTTAAGTCATTTGGTATGCAACAATAGATAACTAAAATACCTTCTCAGTCTTAATTCTCTTTGATCTTTATTTTTCTTCAAAATTTGATCCCTTGGGCCAATCTCATCCCTGCCAGTGTCTCCTGCTCTCAGCTAGAAGCTGGTGATTCCCAAACCTGTGTCTCCTGAGATCAGAACCCATAAATATGATCTAATGGCTGGATACTGTGCAGGCACCCCAAATTCAGAATGTTCAAATCTGCTCCTTCTTCTGAGTTCCTTGACTTTATATTTTCACCTCCCTTCATCCAGTTGTCGAATCCTGTGAGTCATCTCACTCCCACCCACCAAATCCAATCAATCAGCAAGTCTAGCATTATATATATTTCTTAAAATTCTGGTTCTACATTTTGGAAATGAGATGAAAAAGTAAAGCGGTTGTCAGTCTATTGATATACAGGAATTTTTATATGATTATTTATTTTCCATTAAAATATAAGTAAAGAATTTAGATGGTGAATATAATCTGGCTCAAAAATTAATATCTATCAATCATAAATTTGAACTGTTCAACATAGTCCATATTTATACTTAAACTTGTCTGCCTAAGAAAACTGGGGCAGTTGAATCAATAGTGGTTACACACTCCCCCCTGCTTCTCTAGCAGGGTTTTAGGAAGAAATAGGCCAGTAAAATAAAGCCTGCTCACCCCTTGGTGGTGAGGGGCCAGTATCAACTGTTTTTGCTCAGATGTACAGGACTGGTGAGGGGGCACTTGAAAAAGGTCCGAGTCTTCTCTTTTGGTTGGTATTATGTCTGCGCCATAAGGATGAGGTCCTGAGACTCAGCCTTGCCCATCTGACTCTTTCAAGATGGAAAAGATGTGGACTCCCATAGCTGCCCCCATGGTCTAGAAGGATCCCTTAACACTGCTTCTGCTGTAGGGCACACCATCGGGAGGCGAGTATGCAGGGACGTCCAGCGGCCCCTCTTCAAGGCTTCAAGTCACAACCCTGTCCTGATGGTGCTCACATCTGTATCTCCAGCTCAGATCCCTTCCTGAGCGCTAAGCTCATATATTATCTGCTGCAGGGATATCCTCATTTGGACATCCTAGAGGCTCTTTAAATCCAACATGTGCCAAACTCCTCCTCAAACCACCCTATCCCCCTAAAGGTGTTCTTGACCTCGGCAGGCAATGAAATCATCTATCCAGTTTCCCAAGTCACAAAAGAAGTGTGATGCTTAGCATCTCTTTCTCTTTCACCTTGACATCCAATAAATGACCATGTTCTGTTGATTCAACTCTCTGAATCTCTCCAATACAGGCCTTTCTCTTTCTCCTCACTCTCACTACCTCTGTTCAGGCCATCACCCTCTTGTGCACAGGAATGTCCGCACCCTTGCTAGACCAAACCGTTCTTCATGCTGCTACCACAGGTATCTTTTTAGAGAACAGGTCTAGGTATTTTTCCCACTTGCCGAAAAACCTTCAACGGCTCTCTGTTCTCCACAGTTGAAAAGGTCAAACCCTACTCAGACCTTATGTGACCTGTCCCTGAATATCTCTCTTGCTCTTTCTCTCTCCACTCCACTCTCATGTTCTATGTCCCCGCCACACTGAAGCACTTTTATTACCTCCAATGTGCCATGCTTTCTTTCGTATTCAGGTCCTTGCCCTTGCACTTTCCTCAGCTCAAAACACTTTCTGCAGCCCCTCCCCTCTTCCTTTCACTTGACTAGTTCACGGTCTTAGTTCTGAGTTCCCTCCTCTGAAAATCTTTTCTTGCACCCCTCTTTCCCATTCCGTCCCCCATAATGCTCCCATAGCATCTGTGCTTGCACAACTGGAGGCATTGACTACTTTTTACATTTAATTATCTGTTTATTTGTCATTCTCCCACTCTACCTTATAATATCCTTAACCAGCAGGGGTGGTTTCCTGTTCACCCTTCTCACTGTATTTGATACCGGGTAGGCACTCAATAGACATTCTAGGGTGGCAATTTGCCATCTAGACTGCTTAGCTCAACATACATGATAATTAGGCAGGCTTTAGGCATATCTATCCATTGTCACCCACTTTAGATGTGGCTCCACCACTGTTGCCCACTCTATCACCCACTCTCAGCATGTGAACAAATCTCTCAGGAATAACGTAAGATTATGACACACCGATTTTCAGCTTCTGACTCTGTTCTCAACAGTCAGTTAACGGCGAAGCTGTTTGAGTGCAAGAAAGAGCCCCAATTTGACAGACCTTGAACCCTAATACTATTTTAAGAGTCAGGGACAGAATAGTCTTTTGATAGATCAGACAAATATGTCCCGAGGGATACAACAAAGCTGTCTTTGACCCTCTTCTTTTTAGTTTGTTCCTCATTGCTCCCTCTCTGACCATCTCCTCTCGTCCCCATTCTCTATAGAGTCAGAAGGGTAAAATTCTGTAATGTACAAAGAATGACAAGAACTACTACCTAATTATTGCCAGAAAGCAGGTCTCCACATTAACTATTCTAAAACCAAAGACATCATTTTTTTTTTTTGGTGGGGGGGCAAACTCTAATATTTAACCAGCTTCTAGCCAATAATTCTCTTGGATCAACCCATCCAAGTGATACACAGGAAACAGATATTCTGAGGTGCATTACTTAGATTGTTTGGGTTGTTGTTACTTAACACAGTAAGATGCGCATTTAATACTCATTTTAAAATTTACCCAGCATCTGTGAGACTCTACTGTCCATTCATCTGATCATGGAGTGGCACTCTTCCTTTTCTTTTCTTTTTTTTTAAAATTAATTAATTAATTAATTTTAATTTTTGGCTGCATTGGGTCTTCGTTGCTGCATGCAGGCTTTCTCTAGTTGTGGCGAGCGGGGGCTACTCTTCATTGCGGTGCGCGGGCTTCTCATTGCGGTGGCTTCTCTTGTTGCGGAGCATGGGCTCTAGGTGCTCGGGCTTCAGTAGTTGTGGCACATGGGCTCAGTAGTTGTGGCTCGCGGGCTCTAGAGCGTAGGCTCAGTAGTTGTGGCGCACGGGCTTAGTTGCTCCGCGACATGTGGGATCTTCCTGGACCAGGGCTCGAACCCGTGTCCCCTGCATTGGCAGGCGGATTCTTAACCTCTGCACCACCAGGGAAGTCCCTCTTCCTTTTCTTTTGAGACAGTTCTTAGCCCTGCCCATGGGTACTCATGGGACCTAGAGCTCAGGGGGAGGGAGGACTATGGTTCCCTTCATGCTTCTTAGGGGATGATCAGCCCTCCCTGTGGCCTGGCTGACCATGTAGATCAAGGCTACAAGGAGTGCTTCTCACATTTGGACCCTTGTCAGTGCCACAAAAGCCGCATCAGAGAGACGATAGCCACAGAGGATTGCCTGTGGGTAAATGGCCCATCCCTCCTGCAGGGGACTGGCTTTCAAAATGTTAGAAGCAACAGAGCTACTCCCCCACTTCATTTTCTATTTTTTATACAAAGAAATATCATGAGCAAGTCCAGTATGTAGAACAGATAAAAGTGGAACTTCCCTGGCTGCAGCCAGGACAATGGACGGGGGAGGGGGAGGGGACAGAATCCCACCATCTAGCTCCCCTTGCTCTGCGAAGAGGCCAGAGTAGAACTACTTTCCAGATTGTTCCTCGGAATCCTAAATGAGAAACAGCTCTTACTGCAGGATATTGCTAAGGACACTGTTCTCCTCTCGTATGGTTCTCCTTTTTTTCTAGAAGGATCCATAGAAGAAATTTCTCACAGGGTTCATTCCCAGGAGTCCTTCCGATTTTTTTTCTTTTGAGTACTTAATTTATTTTTTATCTTCTTAAGGCTATGACTTATGCCCTTCTTTGCATCAGCTGCGTAGGAAGCATGGAGCTGATTTTGTGGGCCCTTGCAGGCAGTTTCTTAGGACTTCCTGGGACACATTGTGAATTGTAGACATTAAGTCAGGGACTCAGGTATCATTTCTATCTTATTTTCTTTTTACTCTGATTTTCACTTTATTATTTTATTTATATTTTATCAATTTAATTTATATTTATTTATCTCCTATCTTACACATGTGTGCACATCACCTCAAATTCTTTCTGGAATAAAACAGGATAAAAACGAATGCATGGGTGCATAATTATATTACAAAGATAACGTAACAGACTGCCCTCAGCAACCATCGTGTGACTGCACTTACCTCACTAGGGTGGAATCCATCCACGGGTTCAATGAGCTGCCAGGGCTGCCCTCCGCTCCTCTGCCACTCCTCCATGACTGCGGGGCGTGCACACACACACACACAGAGGGTAAGAGACATGCTTTCCTGAGCAACAGTCAACACCCAAGAGCAAGGGCTGTGAAGGATGCTCCTCCCGGGCCCATGCTTACCCAGCCACGTCTGCCTCTGCCGGGGGCTTTCTGAACAGAGATAAGCTTTCCATTGTGTCATTATTTTTTCTCTAACTCAGGAAGACAAATGTGTGAGAGTGTTGGATGAATGTGGCTTGTAGAGTGAGTAGGGTGGTGGGGAAGGGTGAGCTCTAAAATATTCAACATCGATTTAAGTCCATCTCATTTCTCAGTGGCAAGGAGGACAGAATTTCAGGAGTAGGAGGAAAATATTAAGCATTTTGTTAACACCTCCTTTCATTGGCTGCCATTTCCAGACACTGCCTGCATATGTCAAGCAATCATCATTAAAACTCACACAGTTCGTCAGAAATATAATTACCTAAAATGATCTGGACATCACATTTAGAGTGAGTATGGCTACAGAGGAAAATGTTATGAGCCCCAAAATGATGAACAGCAATAAAACTGTCCTTCAACAGGGGTGAGACCAGGAATGTCAGTTGCTCCAAGGCAAAGGCATAATGAACTCTATATTATAATATCATACAGTCAATAAGAACTCCTCAAGGAAACTTCAAATCCCTAGAGAGCCTCCAGAGAGAAAAATGTGAAACCTACCACTCCCAGTGTAGCCCATGTCCTCATTTCCCTGGTGTCCAGAGAGGGGAAACGGCACAGCTGAGATTCCTCTAGTTCTTTCCTCTTCACACTTCACAAAAACTCAAGGGCAGGGATCTGTTCCCTCTTGCCCTCTTTGTTGATCTCTCTTTTGCCCCAAGGGAAGGAATGGAAATGCTATTAGGGGCTTTAACTGGATGAGAGAAGCTGGACTTTCCCAGAGCTGAATCAATACTATGCTGCTTTTGTAATTAGTCCTAATAGCACGCCAGCCCGTCCACACTTGCTACCCAATCCTTGTCCCCAGAGGGGCTGCAAATACTGCTGCCCTTCTCAGACACAGGAAACAATTCCTGCTGGTGGTTTGGAGTCCTATACTGGATCACCAATTCCTGTTGGCTTTTTCCCTGCCAGAATGGCCACCACTGAGCCACTCTCTTATACTTTATGCCTGGGTTCTATTGGAGGTTGCTAGAAGAAGCAGCTAATGGAAAGTGGCCTTTGCATTTCTTGTGAAACTCAAATCAAGGATATTGTCCACTGTGTCCTCCACATGTGGTCTCAAGGGAGAGATTGCTTCATGCTGGTAAACGGTGTATCTCTCTGAAGGAATGTTATGTATCTGCTTTTCTGATAGGAAGCTCAGAATTACAGTGATACTGAAACCACACTAACCCTTATGAAGGTTTATTTGTTCTGCTGAACCAGCTTGCAGACCTCACAGTTTCCTGCCATTGGCCCTAGGTACCCCGTAAAAGACAGAGCCTTGGGGAAGCTCGCCTGGCTCTAGCTTCAGTTTACTTGGCTGTTCTGTCTTTTAGGCATGGCCTTGGAACCGGATTCTCTGCTTCCGGTTCAATTCTGGGTGCTTCACCTTTCCCTCTGGATCTGACACTTTGAAGCACCTGTGGGTCCCTCCTGTCTCCCTGGGTGTGCCATACTGCTCTGGACCAGCCCTGCTCATCCTGGCTCACCTGTCATGCATTCCCCATGCCTGGTTCAGAGTGTTCTTTCTGCCCCTTGGTCGGGAGAGAATGGGTCACTTTCCTATTTGTTTTTTGGGTCCTGCTGTTCTACTTTCTAACTTTATGCTGCTTCTCTCTCTGAGCCATTTCCAATCTGAACATCCAACCAATTACCCTTAATGGAGCACCAGGCATTGGAAGGGTTTCTTCAAATACAAAGTCAACGTCACCCCCACTGAGCCCCCTCAGTGCTTTTTGTTCTTTCGTACTATTTGTCTCATCTCTACTTTGCAGCCCCACAGGGTTTCTAATACAAAAATCAACACTGATGCAGAAAGGTCCAGCCCAGGTAAGATGTCAGCCTCCTAGGCTCCTCTGCGACTTCAGAGGTGACCTCGCTTCCATTCTATTTGCATTCCTTTGCTTCACGCAAATCCTCAATGAACTTTTCAATCCCTTCTCCTGCTTGTCCCTTATTTTCAGTTTGGTTTCACCTTATGCTATACAAATGTTAAAAAGAAAGAAAAGAAAGAATGAAAGAAAATCTCAATCAGATGTTAAGTAATTCCCAGGCCTGTTAGGCAATGGGAACCAAGCCCAGTCAAGACCTGAGAAAGGGTTGTATTAAAGAGATAGACAGCAAGCCATGGGCCTGACCTGGACCACTCACACATCCTCTGACCCAGCAGGGGTAGGAAGTTCCTCATAACACTTTTTGACTCTTCACATTTGCAGAGAAGTTTGAGTGACAAATTGAATCTAAACTTGTGCCTTCACTGGCCAAGAGAACGTTCAGAAAGGAATTACAGTGATCTGGAGATCTGGAAAATTGACAGTGGAAAAGCAAATTTGAGCTTATAAATGAAACACAGTTTAAGCCAAGATCGTGTTCCTGGAGAGGAATGTTTGTTAAGAGCTCCATATTAAAAAGACCAGACTTTCTTATACCCATGTTTCCTCTAGTGTGATTCAACGCTAGTCTTACGAGGCTTAAAGTTAGTCTAGGCTGTTTCCATTTTGATTTGAATTTTATGTGCATTACTAACTACCAAACTAAAAACTATGGCCCTTAGAGAAAGGGAGAGGTGGTGATAGATATTATACTTCATGGAACAGATGGACATAAATTAGTCATCAGAATTAATGACTATTTTTCAAAATGAGAAGGAACGGTGATTCTTCTACTCCCCTTGGAGGCTTGATCCCACAACGCAGGATATTTTCTCATATGATTATTGTGTCTCTGAGGCTTACCAGTCACTGAATATCTGTAGACATAAGAATTATAACACTTCCAGGAAGAGTCAGTAACTCACAGGCAAGAGTTTAAGGTCTTACCTGTATTATGACAGTGCTAGACAGAGTGACTCTTTTTAGTTTGTTTATCTCAGGGTGAAATTTTGCTTTCTTAGAATAAATGCAATACCAGACAGTGGTCTCTACTTCTTCTCTGATTTAGACTGGGTGGTCCAAGCAGGGTATTATGGTAGGTTGGTCAGTTCCCTTCCTGCCTGGGACCATAATTAAAAATAGGCAAATAAATTGCCGTTTGTTCTTTGGAACACTTGAATTAAAGCTTTTGAAAGATCATGAGCGATCTCTTTGGATTTGGTACGTAATGTATTTCCTTTATTTGTAAAGTCAAAGAAGCTCTGCTAATGACCAGTTTTTCAGAGATGCAATAGAAATCACAGGAGTTTCAGAGAACATTTGGTAGCTCCTTGATGATTAGCAGATATTTAAAAAGAGAAATCTGAATTCTGGTCAGCACTATGAAGTCACTGGTCATTTTGACAAACATATACTTGTGGGGAGGGGAACTAAGAACCAAAACTCTAACTGAGTTGTCTTAGAAGCTGAGGGGAGCTGGTGGTATATTTAAAGTGTCAGTGAAAAAATGGCCTTGTCAACCAAGTGGCATGCTCCTTCCTCTGTTTGGGAGGTGTGGTGGAGATGAAGAAAAAGGACATCACCTGCTCAAGCTGGCATTTCCTGAAGGGAAAAAAAATTGTTGCCTCTGTTTAGCTCATAACCAGTTGGAGGATGAGTCAGCAAGAGACAAAAAAGAGTCTTTGAGGTGAGCAGTCATCTTTTGGTGCTGGACTGAGGCTGTCAGAGTGGAGAACAGATAGGTCTCGTGTCTACCCTCAAGGGACAGGGACCCTCAACTGTCATTTGCTCTGCCACAGGGTGTAAAATTGTAAATCTCATATGAAAAGTGATATTTGTGATGCAATAACTCAAATACAGTATGGAAATGAGAGCAGAGATTTTCATGTGACTAGTGAGACTGCAGATTTAATCAGTGACTCTATAGGGTTTTCATTCCTGATAAAAGGAAACTGTGATAAGGAGATGCATTTCTACCATAGCTTCCTGTGAGGAACTCAAAGTGATGCACGGGCTCAGTTGGTGATGGGGAGGGTTAGACATTGAAAAAGAATAAACATTTATTATCCATCTATCATAAGCCCTGGAAGAATGTAGTAGGTGCTTTACATACAGTGATGGTGGTGGCGATGGGAAGGTGTCGGCTAACAGGTATCGGAGTCCTTACTACATGACAAGCACTGTCTCTATCCTTACATAGAGCCCACAGTTTAGTTACTGCTACCTTACACAAAAGGAAACTAAACCTGAACAGTTATTTCATTTGCTCGAGGTTACACAGCTATTCTATGTCTGAGTTGAGATAGGAATACAGGTCTATCTGGTTGTAAATTCTGGGCTCTTTGTATAATAACATATTTGCCTGCATGAGGTCGGCCAGATTTCCAGGATGGTGAGCTGCCCAGGTGGGGGAGCTTATCCACGGAGATGGATCTGGGAGCGGATGCGCCCTCTGCCTACTCTGGAAAATGCTAAAATCTCAAGGTAGGCATGCCCTTTGCAGTAGTCTAACATTGGGTGTAGGTTAAGACCTTACCACAGTTCTTGAAAACTAGATAAAAACGCCAGCTCTCTCAGAAGCACACATGATGGCATGTAGCCATTAAATGCACGATGCTGTATCGGATGTTTCTGGAAGCAGATCCCAGAGTACCATTTCCTCTGCCTCCACTCTCCCTCCCACTGTATCTTCTCTAGTGGAGACTAACTTCATATGGAGAAGGCAAAGAAGGCCCTGGACCAAAACTGGACCTTCATTTTTAATAAATGTCAGGAAATTACAAAGTCTCAGCAAATTCCTTGAACTGCCGATGGGAAGTGCCAAACAAGGAGAGATACCTAGGAGGTTTCTCAGTAAGGCGACCAACTGCCATGTTGATGTAGAGTGTTCAGGTTAACTGAACTTTTTGCTTTTTTATTGCATTTATTGTTGCTCTGAGGATAAGAACGTGCTGAGGAACCTCTGTTTCCAAGCATGTGGAATGCTGGCCGGTATGGTGGTCCAGGAGAAAGCTCTTTCCCTGTATCTTTCATGAAGAGAGGACTGTCCTGTTTTGTTAACAACCATATTCCCAGCACCTACACAGCACACAGGAGGGCTTAGTAAAAATCTGATGACTAAATGACTAAGTTCTTAATCTTGGAGCATTACAGGAGCCCCATTTATTGAATTTTAATGTGTGTTTTAATTTTAATAGATCATCTGTGGATTATGTACAGATGCAGACTCTGATTAGGTACGTCCTAATTAGGAGTGGGGCCTGGGGCTCTGCATTTATAACTAGTCCCCAGGTGTATAGATGTTGCTCGTTTTGAACTATGTATTAAGTGGCAAGCGTGTGAGGGAATGGTGCTCTTTCCTGGGTGCTGGCTATGTACCAGGCATGGCATTTGGGAGGATTACACATTATTTTACATAATCATCACAAAGACTTGTTATGTAGATATAGTGTCTCCATTTCCAGGTCTGGAAAGGAGAGTTTAGAAATGTTCAGGGAATCGCCAACAGTCCCAAAGATAATAAATGACAGAGCTAGAGATTACTGTGGAAAATGAAAAGGTCTCAAGTGAATGCTAGGCAATATTATATTTTTAAAAACTTTATCTATATTCAGGGTGGGTGATGATCAAAGATCACTTGGTGGTGCATTTGTTTACACCAGGAATTCAT
The DNA here is from genome assembly GCF_028021215.1 of Eschrichtius robustus. NCBI lineage: Eukaryota > Metazoa > Chordata > Mammalia > Artiodactyla > Eschrichtiidae > Eschrichtius > Eschrichtius robustus. Next base: position 88,626,819 of record NC_090831.1, read on the forward strand.
TAATGAGGCTTTAACTCTGCATTTTAATGACAGGTTATTTATCAAAATGTCTCTCCCCATGAGAGAAATATATATCACCTAGGCAGGAAATCTAGTTAACGGAGATCAGTCTTGTTGAAAAGATGTTCAGAATTGAAGTACTAGAGTCTACAATGAAAAACGTGTCAGCTAATGTAATATTTGATAATTCATGATGGCCATCTGTCTCATCCCAGATGCTTGGACTGGGGGAGTTGGTGGTGGGGAGACAGAGATGATAAACTCCGTATGAGAAACCGTCCATCCTTTGCATACACTGCAAAGCTTTTCATTAGCATCATCTCAGCTGGCAGTCTATCAACAGAGACTTTCCTCTTGCATAACAGTTGCTTAGCAATGAATATGGGGCTGGAAGGATTAAAGTCAATAGATAATCATTTTTCAGAGTCAAGATGTAAAGGATAAATCCAGTAATCATGCCTGTTTTCTTGTGGCCACTCATCAGTGACCCCAGTGTTTGGATAGAATGCTAGAAAAGCAGCAGTAATGTTCTTTCCAGAAAGCTGGGGTATGGTTTGTCCACTTTGCCATAGGCATCTGAAGTCCTCCCTTTGAGACTCATTAGTTTCATCATGTGTGAGGTCTGGGAATCTGCCTTGTTTCGAGTCCTTAGGTAATCCAGTGGCCCCAAGGAGAGGCACTGCCTTACCCCTCATTCCTGTCACACTCATCTTTAGCCCAGCCGTAAGCCGGGCATTGCTAAACTGTCAAGAATAAGTTAGATGATTCCACTGACCTGTTGGTTCCCAGCCCAAAGCTGTTTCCAGCTGGTCACTGGCTCTATTGCTTCAGGGATTCTAAAATAATGGTGAAGTAAGGAGGTGATGCTGAGCTTCCACCTTTCCAGAAAGAGTCTCACACTTTATCTTTTTTCAATACTCAGAGCTATTAATGCGTCAGAATGGGCAGAAGCGACCCTGCCCAATATACTGCCTGTTGGCTTGTAAACAAACGCCTTGCCCAGGCAGGCTCTAAATGGTAGCTGCTGCTTCTGTCTTGTGTCAATACCTAAACCAAGCAAGACTTACTTTCTTGGAAGTCAAAATCCACGTAGAAAAGATTGAAGTTCGTAAATTTCTGGCTGGTTGCAATTTTTTTCAGCGTATTGGAGAGTTGTTCTGCTCTCTGAATACAAAGGAAACAGGGAGAATTTCATGAAACCTAGACTTGGGCTTTAGGGAGACAATTCATGCAGAACAAAGAAATCAATAGTCCCCATCCCACCCCGACTGCAAGTCATCAGCAGAGAGCAGCTCTGCATATTAAATTCCATTCATGCACAAATGGCCAATGAGCATACAAAACTGTTAAAGTTCATTAGGAACAAAATCAGTGCAAACTAAAGTATTAAGATACCACTTTCTCCCCATGGGTTTGGCAAAGAGAAGATGAACGATCATGATAATAAAGAGTATTGCCATGGGATACGTGATTGAGAATGTCAATTTGTTTAACCTTTCTAGAGAGCAATTTGGTGATAGGGATCCAACCGTTAAACATGACGTACTCTTTGAGCCAATAATTTTCTAGGAATTTGTCTTAAGGAAATAGACATGGTACACAAAGACATACATCTTCCTATATACAAAGCTTCATCACAACACTATCTATCATAGTGAGAAATTAGAAACAATCCATATGTCCAACACCAAGGGATGAAATAAATCATGGTACATTCATATGATCTATTTTCTAAAATGATTACAAAATTATGATGTGGAGGAATCATTATAAACATCAGAAGGTACAAGACAATATGTGTGTTCTGATACTATGTAGGCAAAACCCCCAAAATAACTATCTATGAAAATAATATTGGAAGGACATACATACATATTAATTTTGGGTGGTGGGATTTTGAGTGATTTTTGTTATTTTTTTTTTTGTATTTTCCAAGGTTTTTTAAAAAATTGAAATATATTTCCCTTGTAAAAAATGTTTACTAAATTCCTTACAAAGAAATTATTTACCATCTGTGAAAGAAATGTGGGAAACTTTCTCAGAGAAGAAAGGAAGGCTGTGGGGCACCTGGTCCTCCCCTACCTTGGGAGAATTCCAGCCCTGCGTACACCTAGCCTTGGTCACTTCTCTGACTCTACAAATATGCCTAGGACCAGCTTTCAAAGGCGTGTGTGTGTTTGTGTGTGTACACGCATGTGTGTGTACAAGAGAGACAGGCACACATAGAGACAGTGATCGAGAAACACAGCAAGGACCACAGACTCAGCGAGGCAGAAGGGGGGAGACAGGGCACCCCACATTCTCTTGGCTCCTCAAGCATCCGGGAGTTTGTTTCTTTTATTCACCAGCTTGGAGGCCATCGCCCTGCCAAAATCCCATCCCCAGTGAAAACCCTGCAGCAAACACAGGGAGAGAATGATCAAAGACGGTATCAAAGGGCCTGCGACAGCCCTACCTCTGAAGTGAGAGTCCGGAGCGTCTTATTGGAAGACATCCAGCCGTGGCAGGGGCTGACCTGAGAGCAGGAAAACATTGATTACAGAAGAATAGTGCTGGTTGTGGGAACACAGCTTTGGAACAAGTCAGTGTGAGCTCACCTGGAGACAGTTCAGGAAGGAGTAGAAATGCGCGTAGGTCACGTCCTTGTTCAGCTGGCCTGGAAAACAGAGAGGTCTGGCATGTTGCATGCACTCAGATATAGCAGCCACCTAGGGACCCTGGTGGGTGAGCCTGCCTCTCTTGCAGAAGGCTGGCGCCTCCAGGGACCTGCCCTGGCTTTGCATTCGGCGTTGCTCTTGAAGATGCCTGTGCTTTCCTTCTTTCTGAGCCCCCTAGAAATTCAGACCTGGGGTTGGGGAGCGGCCCCAAGGAGTTTACTCCTATCTCGAGCTCTTCGCATGGGCTAGGGCAGGGTGTGAGGGGCCTGACCTTATCTGGACCCCAGTAGAGGGATTCAGGGCACCGTATGGACCAGAACACCACTAACAAAGGACCTGGCAGAGCAGTGGGTTTCTCCTGGCAATGGTATGAAACGCCAAGTCCCTGTGGGGTCCAGGGAGCATTCAAGGTGGGAGTTGACCAAATCCTCCTCCTTTTGTGTTTATGAAGCACTCAGGTCTGACTGGATTATCCCATGCTGAGGACCTGGCGGGACCCTGGAGGGTCTGACGGTCTGACCATGCACTGTCCTGCAGTTTGGTGAACTGAAGTTTTCCACAAGTGCTTGTGTGGCCATCGGACTGGGGAGGCTAGCACGTTCGTTATATCCCTTCATGGCCCAGGGGTTATCTTATTTGAGCTGTCTTTAGTAGACAGGCTCTATTTTTTTGGTGCAGGTTAAAGAAGTACATACGCATGAAGTGGTAAGCGCCAAATGTGAGTTCATGCAGAGCCTTTCCAAATATCAGTTGTAGACCCAGAATCTGGGGGCGTTATTTATTCTCCGTTCTCACCTCCCACCACCGCCCCTTCTACCATATCGCACGCCCCACCCCCGAACCGAGGCAATTCAAGTTTCATGCTGTGGCTGAGACACAAGATCCAGGTTCTCCCAAATCTCAGGGGTGAATGACTGATGTCTGATCCATTAACACTTCTCTCGCGCTTGAAAAAATAAAGGAAAATAATAGGGCCTATCTCGGAGCGAAGAGAAAGATCGAAGGTGATAGAACACAGTCTTATTTTTCACTTACACCTCAGATCAGTTAGACTGAAAGATAGATTCAATTTTCTTGTCATAGAGGAAAAATATATTATCTCTCTGTGTGGGTGAGTGAATCCCAGGACTGGAAAACCGCAGGCTCATTATCGCCATTAAAGTCACAGTGACATGCTGGGTCTTCTCTGTGCTCCAAAGGTGTCTGCATTTTCACATTTTAGATGAATCCCAAGCCACTGGCTTCTGTCTTCACTTTCATTTTATGGGCTCCACATGGAGCCCTGAGCTCCATGATCCGTCTTTCTCCAAGATCCTGCTTTCCATCACAGAGGCTGCTTTCCCTCTATTTCTCTTTTTGGTGGGTGCTTTTGTAATTTGCCTCCTTTGTGTATGTGTCCCTGCCTGTCTCAGTCCAGCCCAGCTGCAGTGACTGACACCTTCAACCTGCGTCCCCCACCCTCAATCCTCCACGTGCCCGGAGGACTTGGCTCTCGCCCCCTGCTGAGCAGCAGCCTTCCCTCTGCCATCTTGTTTCTTTGTTGGGATGGGGGGCCTTGTAATAAACCTTAGGGAGCTTGGCTGGGGCCCTGACACCCTGCTTGGCCCTGACTCTCACCTGGTGGCCTCTCTCTTTTCTCCACCCAGTGGATGAAATCTCTTCAACCTGCTGGAGGTGGCACCTCATGCCTGACCATAAGTAACACTCCTGCACCCTCTCCCTCCCCATCTGCAAGACTGGACTGCTCTGATATCCAGGGGGACTGGAGTTTATCCTGCTCCTGGATACTGGAAACTCATCTGCTGGCTCCCCTTTGGGGGCTAAGCTGAGCCATAGCCTTGTTGCATCCCAACTTACTCCCCTCTTCCTACTGTCTTACTGCTGAGGTCCCAGAACACGTTAGGATGAGACCACAAGGCGTATCCTCCTTCTGGACCAATCCCTGTTCCCTCCCCTTCATGTCCTTGCTATTCTGGCACTGGCTCTAATTGGACCAGGTTGATGGAGGGGAAATTCTTAGGTGAGTAGGTGGGTCTGTGGACAGGATAAGCACACATTAGCTGTAGTTAGAAGAAAACTGGGAAAGGTATAATGGGTTGGTTTCCCTTCTCTCTGGTATTTCTGCCTATTAAAGGTCAGGGTGTCTCTGGGGCTGGTCCTGTGGAAGGTTGGCTGGGAGTGCTTGTGATGGGTTTATGATGAAGAGGGAAAAGAGTTCTTATGCTTTTCTCCACTGATTGGAACTGTCAGTTAGTTATTCGCTCTTTCTTTTTATGTATGACTTTTTATCCTTGTTACTTTAATGGTATTCTTCCATATCGAGAAGCCCTGGTATAAAGACTGATCCTACCTACCTGTTGTACCTACGTGCACAGAGCTGGTGTCTGTGACTCCCTGGTTAGAAAGTGAGTCTGGTGAAGAAAGGTGGTCATGAATGCCCAGGACAGGGGCAGAGGGTGGTCCCACAGTGGCCAGGAACCATCAGTGTGTGTGTGTGTGTGTGTGTGTGTGTGTGTGTAAGGGGCGGGAGCCTGTGGGTTGGCCCAGTTGATACCATATGCTCCCTCTGAAGATCAAAGGGATCTACCCCAGCTCCTATAGTAGCAGCTCAAGTCTCAGTCATGTGTATATTCTTTAGGGCAGAGTCTTTGGCATTTATTTAATGCTGGGACCACAATTGAAAATTTAGCTACCGTAAGAGCTTAGTACTAACAAAGATCAGCCACACCTTCATGAAATACCATCTGAGTGTATTAAACCTAGGTAAAACCACATTAATTTAGACAGGGAGGAAGCCAGTAATAAAATTGAAGGTATACCACAAGGTATTTTAAAATACATTAGGTTTCAAGTTTAAGAGTAATTGGGACAAAATGGAGTTATTGCGGATATTTTGTGGCAGAGGCCCTTCAAGGAAGGCTGACTTGCAGACTTATTTGTAGCCAGCACTCCCAGATTTCTTGATCATAGTCTAAGCCTTTGGAGAGCTCCCTGAATGCATATGGCTTAGAAAAGTGTCATTGGCCCTCGGTAATTTCACTGTCAGGATCTACATACTTTTGTCCTTTCCTTAGAGGACAAGGACTTCATCCTAGCATCATTTTTTCCCTCAAAGCACGTAATAGTTATCTCAGACATATTAATGGAAAGATTGCCTTCCTCATAGACTGTGCCTGAGACGACTCATCCCTGGTCAAACATAAACTTTCTTGAAAGATCTATGAATGCATAATCCTAATGTGTGAGACTTACTTTCTGGTAATTTCTCAAAAAGACAAAACATTCTCACCAGGAATTTTAACTGCTGGTAGAGACTGTGGGACTGTCACAGCCCTTGGCAGTCAGGCAGTGACTGTGTCGTGACTCACAGACAAGGCTAAGAGGAATGATGCTAGCCCCTTCCTCCCCAGCAGGAGTCAGCAAGACACCGATTCTTGTTCTGGGCCTCCACTACCTGCAGATCTGATGATGTGGCATTTAACCTTCTCTTTCCTGAATAGTCAGGCTGAATTCCCACCTGTTTACTGAGGCAGCAGAGAATGTAATCGCTGACTCAGGGCTTCTCCCCCGACCCCTTTTGCTCCCTGGCCTCTTTCTTAATCCTTAAGGGGGGGCTAAAGTCAAGTCTACAGATTAGCATCATAATGTTTCTTGGCTCAAAGGCAGAATAAATGGGAAACCCCTTTTATTTGCTTGCACTACCCTTAGCACAGTGCCCCGGGAATCAGACTCAGGTGTGTGGCTATTGGTTAAGATGAGATCCACCCTAACCTGGGCAAAGCAACCAAGCCTTGAGGCTGAGCCAGCATTAACCTGCTTCACTGCCGGTTCCTGTCTGTGGGAACGAAGATTCAGAGATTGGATGTGGAGCAGGGGCAGAATGGAGACAATGAGAGGGCAGCAGCCCCCTGTTCAAGCTTCTCATCTTATGTGAGTTAGGAGTCTGCCAGAGGAGGAATGAGGACGCTGGGTAAATCCCACCTACTTCCCCAGTCTGTTTAGGAAGGACCCTGATGCTTCGTTGAGGAATTTATGATTTATTTCCCATGGCAACCAGGCAGCAGGGATAATTTAGGATGTGAATAGTAACTGAAAAACATTAAACAAATTTTAGGTGGTTAGAACTTTCTCCCTAATTGGATTCCCCCTACCCCCAAACTAGAGTTGTTTATATCGAACACACTTGTTCCACCTTTTGCTCTTGTGCTGTGAAGTGCTCGTCTAGGTCAGCGGCTGCAGGGAGGCCATCTGAGGATAACGCAAAGCCTAGAGCAGGGTTTCTCAACCTTGGTGCTATCGACATTCTCGGTCGTGGGGGGCTGTCCTGTGCATTGTAGGATGTTTAGGAACATTCCTGGATTCTACCCCTTGGATGCTAGTAGCACTCCGTCTCCAGGGGTGATATGATAATGGGCGGGTGGGTTGCCCCTGGATGAGAACCACTGGCCAAGAGAATCCACCAAGTGATGGATGAGTCCCCTGATCAATCACCTTTTTCCATTCCTTGCTCTCTTCCAAATTATGTGGAGTCATTTTTACATAGTATGGTTGAGTCAAGGGAATGGCCTGGCATATCTGAGAAAATTTATGGAGGCAGTCTAACCGCAGTTCATGGAAAGGGAATGGGATTTAAAGTCAGAAAACCCAAAGTCAAGTCCCTATTGGTGTGACAGAGTAATTTGGGAGCACATCTCCCCTGCTCCCAACTTCCCTTCCCCCAGCATTTCTTAGCATGGGAGAAATCTAGGAATCTGAGAACATCTGTTGGGGGAACTGAACTTTTCATCCCCAAATGGCTCAAAGAGACATTATCAGCCCAACTGGTTGTCCTTCACATGTCCAAGGCAGCCCAGAATGGAGTCAAGTTCACTGTGTGATCATGTTATCATTTCTAAAGGGCATGGTCAAAGCCGTGTGAATAGCAGGAACATGCTTTCCTCATAAGAGTCTGGACAGTGTTTCCTTGGAATAATAACATTTGTGGCACATTTCATAATTCAAGAGGAAAATGACTTCAGTCTCATTGGTGGGGAGCCTGGAATGTGGACATGTTCCATTGTTCCCCAGTGAAGGGACCCCAATGAAGGGGTCAGAGCCCTTTGAGAGCTGGTTAAAGGGTCCCTGCTCTTTTCTTATGTGGGGTGGTGTGGAACTTCCTGAGGGAGCTGGTAGGGAGGTTGGCTTAAACAGGAACTACAGGAGGAGGACAAGAGGGGATTGAAAAGACACAAGGATGTTATGTATGCAAGGGAAAGCTCTCCACCTCTACCCACTAAGGAGGGCACAAAGGAAGGAGTTTCAGGTCTTCCCCCTCTGAACTGCTCACCTGACTCATAAGGAACTGCTTGGACCTCCAGGACACTGTAGCACCTGGGCACTGTCGCTTGGGCTGGTCTAAGGAGGTGGCTATGGCAATACCAGGGAAAGGGCAGCCCCTTTCCATGAGAGACTGGCACAGGTGCTGTCGATATGGGGCTGAGGGGATGGGCCCCAGGCCCCTCCTTGTAGATGCCTGTCAGAGAGGCCTGAGGCCAGCACTCCCCATCCTCCCTCCCTGCTTAATTTTCTGTAGTAACACTTATCATCCTCTGACTTTTGGAGTCTTTCTCCCACAGTAACATAAGCCTATGTTGGCAGAGATTTTTGACTATTATGTTCACTGATGGTTACACAGTACCTAGAACAGCGCCTGGCATATAATAAGTATTTTTGAAAGGACATTCTTCCCTGAAACACAGAAGGAGAGCCCTGCTACACCCAGCTTGCATATACAATAAGCTGTGCAACATTTGGCAAGCTACACAACTTCTCTGAGCCTTAGTTTTTTCATCTATCAAATGGAATAAATAGAAACATTTATCTCACAGAATTGTTTTAAGGATCAGCATGGCAGCCCTTCCCAAGGTGAATTACTACTACTTTCACAATGTCTGTGAAGCATCTGGCATGCTAGAGATTCTATTAGAAATTTCTTAGAACTTTAAAGCATTTCAGAGCCAAGGACTCCAAGAGAGTGTAGAAGCAGGGAGAAAGCCCTCTGGAGGACCCTGTTCTACAGAACTCCAACTGGCCACCAGGGTGCACAGATGTCATTAGAATCCTGGCCACTAGGGGGCACTCGCCACTGAGGTTTGGAGAAATCCTTCCCTTTGTCTCCTTCCTAGCTCTTGTTTGGGCTTCATTGGCTCCTTCTAGATTTCACCTTCAGTGAAGGAGTTTTAAACTCTTACCTTTCAGTTTGTCCTAATTCTTTGCCAAATACATCTGCCCTTTCTGACTTTGCATCTGGTTCTGGCCACCTTTGGATACTGACCTTTAGATCCTGTACCTGAGTGCTCTTCCCTTCACCGTTCTGGTGGCATTTTAGGTGTATTCCTATATGGTTTGAACTACATATATTTGAACTACGAATACATTGACATTGTTAAAGAGTAAAAACATCTTCAAACTGATACCGAGAGGATGATATCTGCTGTGCAAATTATCCCAGAGAAAGGTTCCATCTGGTAAGCCGTATAAAATCACATGGCTGCCATTTGGCAGGTGGGAATCTAGATATTGCAGAGTCTGCATGACCTTTGAGTACAATTTTTCAGGAGTGGTCATGTCTGGGACGGGATCAATCTTCCTGTTCACAAAAGAAACAGAAAATATCTTAGTATATTATAGGATAAATGCATGCAAATATAAGACCCACCCCCAAAACACACACACACACACACACACACACACACACACACAATAGTTATTGGTGTTATTTGCAAAATATTTCTGGTTTCTGGACTCCCTTGTGGTTGGGTGGGCCATTGACTGGTCTGGCCTATGAGTTGTGAGCAGAAGTGACATGTGTCATGTTTGGTTGTATGAGAGCCTCCAGGATGCCCTTTCTCTTTGCCATGAGTCTGGGCAATGTTCTAGAAAGCAGCTGCTTCACCAGTCTGAGTCCTGGAACAGAGCTCCATGGTGATCCCTGATGGACAATGTAGTGTGAGTGAATAAATATTTATTGCTTTATGCTACTAAGATTTTAGGGGCTGTTTGTTCCTGCAGCATAATTTCGCCTATCCTGACTGTTACATACAGTTAATAGAATCAAAGGGGTCTGGTGTTGCTTATTATTTGTTTGACACTTTGAGCTCTGCAACTTGGTCTTTAAAACTTTTCACATATATAACAGTCAGGGAAATGAAATTTCACTGAGAAATGAAGTGACATTATGTGTCCACATTACATCTTTCCGTTCTACAATGAATTTGAACTTTCATGAATTTCCTGATAGACTGCTAGTCCAGGCTATACCCCTGCAACAATATCTGTCAACAGATAATTCCAGTTTGCATCACTGCCTTTTTCTATATAGAAGTGCGTGTGCTCTATAGAGGATATGTGAAATTTTAAATTATATTTTTATCTTCTTGTTCCATAAACTTAGTGAAAACAGAAAAAGGAAGTGCTGAAAGTGGTTATAAGAGCACAGTCCTAAAATCAAAGAATTTAAGACCAAGATGTAAATCATAAGTGAAAGTAGCAAATCTTTAGCTTCAATTAGACATCTACTGAATTTAAGCTGGTTGTCTTATTTTCATTTGGTTTGGAAAAGAACAAAAGTGAGGGTTGTACGAAATACTAGAAATACATCATTGAAAGTTCCATTTAAATCTCCCTCCCTTCCTTCCTTCCTTCCTTCCTTCCTTTCATCCTTCCTTCCTTTCTTCCTTCCTCCTTTCCTTTCCCCTTCCTTCCTTCCTTCCTTCCCTCTTCCTTCCTTCCTTCCTCCTTTCTTTCTTGTTATCTTTAAAAGGCAAGGTATACACCTGGAGGCTGTCATACAGAGTGAAGTAAGTCAGAAAGAGAAAAACAAATATTGTATATTAACACATATGTGTGGAATCTAGAAAAATGGGATAGATGAACCACTTTGCAGGGCAGAAATAGAGACACAGGTGTAGAGAACAAACGTATGGACACCAAGGGGGGGAAAGCGGGGGTGGTGATGGTGGTGGTGGGATGAATTGGGAGATTGGGATTGACATATATACACTAATATGTATAAAATAGATAACTAATAAGAACCTGCTGTATAAAAAATAAATAAATAAAATAAAATTCAAAAAACAAAAAAACAAACAAAAAAAGGTTTAAGGGAATAAAGAAAACTAAGGAGTGGCTAATTAATTTACATAATAGCATTTCAGAGGGCAATGATGAAGCCCAGAACCTAAGTGACTGGCAAGTTTAACATAATACTAACGTACTTTCTATTGAATTGTTTAATACAACCTTTCCTCCTTCCCTGCCATTAAAAAACACTTTGATGATTCTTACCTACTACAGAATGAAATTCAAACTCTGTGGCTTAGCACTGAGACCCTCTACTGTCTGCTCTTCCCTATGTCTCATTTCTTTTGCTTCTCCCAGGACAGGATGAAGTGTTAATGCCAGTGTTTGTAGATGACCACACCTCATGTTACCCATTTTCTTTATTTTTGAAACTGCTACCTGGCCAAATGCTCAGTACTGTGAACTATACTAGTAGTTGTAGTAGGTAAACTACACTCCATGTAGGCAGGGATTTTGTTTTGCTCATTGCTGTATTTCTAGTGCTTGGAACAGAACATTGCATGTAGTAACTATGTGTTGAATAAATGATTAAAGGATTGAATCAATAAATGTAAATACAGGAAAAAAAAGGCAGGGTATAAATAGGGATTCTAGAATATTTTTTGGCTTTAATATGTAAGTCTATTGTTGTTCATTTTTTGCACCGTTGACTTTTGTACAAGCCTTCAGGAACATATCAAATTTGAATTAAGATACTAACCTGCATTAACCTGGGAGTTGAAAATAGAATTCTCTTTAGGCTTTAAACTGTCTGTTGTTAACCTAAATGGAATCATGCTATAAGTTATTTTCTATTTTAAGCCCTTAAAATTCCAGATTTACCTAATGATCCTGGAGTGGATTGAATAGCATCCCTCAGAATGTGACCTTATTTGGAAACAGGGTCTCTGCAGATGTAATCAGTTAAGATGAGGTCATACTGGATTAGGTTGGGCCTTAAATACAATGACTAGTGTCCTTTTAAGAAGAGGAGAGACCCACACACATAGGGAAGAAGGCCATGTGAAGCTGGAAGTGGAAATTGAAGTTATGCTGCCACAAGCCAAGGAATGCTGAGAATTGCAGGGAGCCACCAGAAGGATGAAAAGACAGAAATGATTTCCCCTAGACACTTCAGAGGGAGCATGGCCCTGCTGGCACCTTGATTTTGGACTTCTCGCCTCCAACACTGTGAAAGAATAAACTTTTGTTGTTTGAACTCACCCAGTTTGTGATATTTTGTCACTGCAGCCCTAGGGAGTTTGATACAGCTGCCAAGCCAGAAAAAGTAAGTTCATTACTCACAAGCTGGACCCGAGACACAAGAGACATGGGAAGAGGAGACAGAAAGAAGCCCCTAGGGGTATCCACTATTGTCACTTTTAAGGGAGCTGCTCCCTAAATGGAAATTGGTGCTGTCATTTTGGAAGGAATTTTTCAGAATGTGTCAAAATTTGAAGTTGGCTTAACTTTTGACCTTGACATTTCTCTTTCGGGAAGTTGTCCTATCATAACATTTCCACAAATGTGCAAAAATGTACATACAAGTATGACAACATTTCTTGGAATAGAATAAAATTGGGAAAAGCTAAAAAGCCTGGCTATATAAATTATAGTAGATCCATGCAGTAAACCTCTATACAGCCATTAAAAAGAATGACGTAACTAGATATAGGTGATGGTTGCACAACATTCTGAATGTACTCAATGCTACTGAATCGTTCACTTTAAAATGCTTAATTTTACATTATGTGAATTTCACCTCAATAAAACAATTTTTTTTTAAAGAATAATCTGTATGTCTTAGCATGGAAAAGACTGCTAAAAAGTATTGTTGAGTGAAAAGAACAAATTACAGAGCAGTGAGCATAATATTATTTCATTTCAATGAATATTAATCAGTCTGTAAATTAGAACTTACATAGGAAAAATCTGGCTGCAGATACAGGAAACATCTCCATTGGTTAGCTCTAAGCAGTGGTTGTGGGGTGGTAGGGAGTGATTCTGGAGAAACTTTCACTTCCTAGACCTGTATTATTTGAACTTCTCACAACAAATGTTATTTTGTAATCAGAGAAACAGTCAAAATGAAAGGGGTCCTCATATCATTTTTATTCTTTCTAAAATGAGGAAGAAAGCTAAATATTAATGGGAGGGGCAGAAAACATTGTATTTTATGTCATTTCCCCTCCACCTATTTCACTTAGTGATATAAAATGACTTTTCACGTTGTTGCTGTCCAGAGGGTGACAGGCTGACCATGGGTGTGAAGGTCACACGGGCCAGGTTGTGAGAAGCAATATGTCGCTGCACAGAGGAAAAGATGGAGCGAGTCTGACGTTTGGGGCGTTCGGTGTGGTTGGTGTATGTGCTTCTACGCTGGGTCATGAGTTCCTTGGACTTTCTGGGAGAGAGAAAGAGAGATAGGAGGAAAGAGAAAGAGCTGTCCCATTTTACAAAACGCCAGCATGTAGAATAAAATGCTATTTTCATGTTTTTCATTACTTCGGGAAAAATTATACGACTTTATGAATCAAAAGCTCTCCAGCCTGCATAAAAAGCACTCAGAAGGATTTGAGAATAGGTTGCCTACCTACTAGGGGCCAAAGGTTGGTTAAGGCTTTGGCTTGATTTGCAGAGGCACAGAAGCCCTAGAAGGACCCCAGTTTGTGAAGGGGATTCAGGCTGCCTTGTGCGTTTGTTCAGACCAGGAGAACCAGGTTCAGGGTAACCAGGTTTTATCTTCACTGTGTGTTTGGAGTGTGACAGCAGGGGTGAAACAAAGCAAGTTGGGTGTCTATATCCTGTCTTCTGTCATTGCTAAAGCTAGAATGCATGGCTATTAACTTTTGCCTTGGCATCTCAGGGTTTTGTTTTTTTTTTTTTTTCTGCTGCTGATACAACAACTCTTTGGCACAAAGCAATGATGCTGAGCTAAGACTCTCCAACCACCTAAAGTCAAGATGAGTTAAGATGGAGCAAACTCTCCCATACTCCCTATTTAACGATTATTTTTTAGTTAGAGACACAACCCTGATGATAAACAAAGAATCTCAGCTAATTTTCATTTATGAAAGGGCACCACACAAATTAAGCTAGCATAACCAAAATGGCTAATTGCTAAGTGAAATCAGAACGTAAGCCTTGGTATATATCCAGAGAAAAACATGGTCCGATAGGATGCATGCACCCCAGTGTTCATTGCAGCACTGTTTACAATAGCCAAGACTTGGAAGCAACATAAATGTCCATCGACAGAGGAATGGATAAAGAAGATGTGGTACATATATATACAATGGAATATTACTCAGCCATCAAAAAGAATGAGATGATGCCATTTGCAGCAACATGGATGGACCTAGAGATTGTCATACTGCGTAAAGTAAGTCAGACAGAGAAAGAGAAATATCCTATGATATCGCTTATATGTGGAATCTAAAAAGAAATGATACAAATGAGCATATTTACAAAACAGAAACGGACACACAGGCTTAAAGAATGAGCTTATGAAAAAAAAAAAAAGAATGAACTTATGGTTCCCGGGTGGAAGGAAGGGATGGTTAGGGAGTTTGGGACTGACATGTATGCACTGCTATATTTAAAAAAGGTAACCAACAAGGACCTACTGTATAGCACAGGGAACTCTGCTCAATGTTATGCAGAAGCCTGGATGGGAGGGGAGTTTGGGGGAGAATGGATACATGTATATGTATGGCTGAGTTGCTTTGCTGTGCACCTGAAACTATCACAACATTGTTAATCGGCTATACTCCAATATAAAATAAAAAGTTAAAAAAAAAAAAAAGAAGAATGGAAGCCTTGGTGTTTCTGATGGAACATTCTCCAGTCATCTTTGCTCCCTCACGGTACAGCTAGATAATTTACATACGCGCATTGCCAGGTAAACCCTGTAGTGCGTATAGCAAAATTAACCAATTCTTAGTTCAGGCAAGGGCAAAAGGGTCTGAGTGACAGGTGGTGGGTCATCTCCTCTGGATGCCATAGATGGTCCCTCTGACCCTGTCCCTGAAAAATCCTCAACACCATTTGATCTGTGTACTCTTTCTCCTCCGGTGATTTTTGAGGGGACTTAGCACTAGTATTTCGGGACCAAAGAGTCCCAGTGGTTTGGGAAACACCTCCTAGGCCTTCCCTTCTGTCAAAGGCTGAATGGGCTGAGCTGAAAGTGTCTAAACCTCTTCACGCAGGTGCTCTGGAGCCCACGTCAGGTTCACTTTGCCATCCCGCGTTTGCCTGCAGCGGCAGTGCCCTGCACCCTTCCTCACACACCGGTGAGCTCATGCCGGTCAGTCCTGGAGAGGAGAGGGGTTGAGGGTGCAGGGCTTACAGGGGAGAACCATGGAAGACAGGTTGAGAGACGTGACGCTCATTCCAGGAAAATAATGGGAGAGAAGATGGTGCCCAGCACCACGCTCTCACACGTCAGGAACACGTGGTGGGCTTGGAACAGATAGAGAGCCTCGCCTTTGGGGTGGCTCAGAGTCTGTCCCTGTCCTAATGAATCGTGCCTGATCACGCAAGGTAAGCCTCATGACTTGGGTGCAGGGCCAGACGCGATCATTTCATTACCCTGGCAGGTGTTCCAGCCAGATTTCACTGATGGCTGATGGCAGGGGTGCCCCCCTCTCAAGGAAGAAGGCAAACAGCCTCTGCAGAAAACGTTGCCCAGAACCAGAATGAAAGTCCACAGACTTGCTGTGGTTGAGTGCTCAGATTTCACTCACAGCTAGCTCTCGTATTTTTGAAGCATCCAGGTAATAGAGGTAGCCCTTTGCTTCAGGCCCCCCAGTTGTAATCACATTATTGACCTCCCACCCAACCTCCTTGAGGAGGCATCTTGACATAGACTGGGAATGGGGTGGGGTCTCAATGGGCCCACATTACCCAATGCATAGAGATCCTGGGTCCCCTAAAAGAGGATATGGCCTGGAACATGCTGGCTGGTAGAGAAACTCATTATTCCCTTGGCTACCCACACCTTCACTGAGGACGCTGGGAGAGAATACTCCTTCAAGCAGTGGGAGTTCTATCCATTCCCTTCTCTGCTGGTTTTCTACCCTTGACTGGATAGAATGGATTGTTTCCTGGCAGTTCAGGCTCCTTGGAGTCTGTGATCTGTCAGCATCTTGACTGCTTCCTCTTAATGCAGTGCTGACCAGCTGTCCTAGGTGACATCTGAAACATTGGCACTGCAGAAAAACACTTGGGAGCCGGCGACACAGACAACCTCTGTAGGGCGGCCCTGGCTCTCTCCATTAGGTGAAAAATGTTCAGTTTATAATGTCTAGGTCCACTATAAAAAATGGAACCACGTCCATTTCTGTGGCTACTCTTAGATGCTTCTATTTTTTTTAAAATCACATTTCCAGTAATTACCATGTTCTTTTCAGGGATGTTGTAATCGGATATTGGGGAAGGTTTGTCATCGCCCTTTATGACTTGAGATTCTTGAGGCCATTTCCATTTCTCATTGCTGCCCTTGCTACCCAAGCCTCCGCTGCTGTAGCTCACTCATACTTGCCCTGTTTCCAGGAATTTTTCTCCTTCTGTGTCACTCACATTCTATAGCTTTTGAAGGCAATGATAGGAAAAGCCCAAGGAAGTTGGGTTAGCTTAGGCCAAATTGAGTAGAGGTACAACAAGAAAGCTAGGTTTGTCTATTTTATCTTTCTTCTTGAATTCCTGATGCTAAAAGCTATCTTGCAATCATGACCTTCATTCATTCAACAAGTATTTATTATCTACGTTTGTTTAGAGAATTGAGAAAGAAGCACATAGCTGCACTATTTTGGTAAAAGCTAGCATCGTTGTAAAAAAAAAAAGAGAAGAGAAAAGTCAAGCAAATATCCTAAAAG
The DNA here is from genome assembly GCF_028021215.1 of Eschrichtius robustus. Classification (NCBI taxonomy): domain Eukaryota; kingdom Metazoa; phylum Chordata; class Mammalia; order Artiodactyla; family Eschrichtiidae; genus Eschrichtius; species Eschrichtius robustus. Next base: position 88,643,452 of record NC_090831.1, read on the forward strand.
TTTTTTCAGGATGGACTTATGCAATTCGTTGCTGGCTTGAGCTTTTATGAAATCATTTTGCTCATTTGGGGTAATCTCCTCCACCTCGACATTCTGGCAGATGGGGAGGTATACTTGCCATCTGTCTTTATTTTTCTAACCCCTCCACAGGACTTTGCAAAGTGGGCACCGTGGGGACATCCCACACTGCCAACTCCATTCTTTCACCCAAATGCTTGCTGTTTCTCTGCCCGGATCCCCGGTGGGGAGAGAGGCTGGCATGGGTCTCTGGCTGATGTCTGCCTGCCCTTTGGCTCCTTGGAAAAGGAAGAGCAGGACTGGGCTGGAGGGGCCCCTGTGTGTACAGCTTCTGCTGAAAAAGTGCAGTTTCAGGGATTTTGGGCTCTTGGACTAAAAGACTCTTTCTGCAGTGTTTTTTACGCAGTATAACCAGCTTGTTCTCTGTCCCCTCCAGCGGGACAGGATCCAGAGGTTGGAGGGGCACTGGCTGATCTGATCATGGGTTTGTTCTGTTTTGTGATGGGACTGGGGGTTGAAGCTCATTTCTTCTCCTTCCATAAGCTCCTTGAAGTCAGGGACGGTGGCCTCTTTGCCATCATATCCCAGAGCCAGGCACACAGCTCGGCATTTCATAGGTGGTCAATACGTACCTTTAAAAGTGAATTCATAAAAGAAAGCAAATAAGGCAAGTGTGGACTGTAGAAAGAGTACAGAATTTAGTCAGAGAACCCAGTTGGGCTCCCAGCTTTGCCGCTCAATAGCAGCAGAAGCAAGTTCCTTACCTAACCTTGCTGAACCTCAATTTCCTCATTTGTAAAATGGGACAATCACATTTGCTTCTTAGGGCTGCTGTGGGGATGACCTGATATAGAGAGTGGTGTGGCTCTTGGCTCATGGAAGGTTTTGGGGGTGTTTGCTATTTACTGGAGAGTTCCAGGTGGGTCATTACAGAGCTACCTTGGGTCCCCAGCATGTAGCCTTGGCAGACTTGGGGTTCTGCGGACAGTGGTAAACCAGTCTAGGGGCTGCCGAGGCAGGGCATATCAGTATCTCTGGATCACAGTGTGGTATCTCCTGCCTGAACTCACTTCGCCGTTTAGGTCTACACCTCCTTCACCATAAGAGTTCTGGAGCTCTCATGGAGGTATCCATGAGGGCAAACACACGTTCATAATATGGAACCATGTTTTTAGCACAGGCTTAGAAACTTGGTGAGTGAAGTACGAGAAAGCAAAAGGTGGGCACTGAACAGGGTGGCCTGCTTCTAGCACCTCTGGGGCTGGAGTCCAGCTCTGCCATCAGTCGATTAATTGGGCAAGTCATGTCACCTCTCTTGGCTTTGCTTTTCTGTTTTACTAAAATGATGGGTGGGTGGTGACTGGGGAGTTGTTTTAGATCTGATCTCACCTTTTTTTTTTTTCTTTCTGGCCATGATCACAGGACAGATGGCATTCACATGTGCGGCATATTCTTAGGGGTATGCACAGACTTCGAGAAGCCTTCCAAAATGTTGTGGGGGACTGAAGGCATTCAACATTTTGAAATCACTACTGATATTAGCAGTTTAGCAAAACTACTTTCTTACGATGGGCCATGGGCATAAATAGGATTGGCTGTGAATTATGCGCAGTTTCTTTGCAAAGTTCCAAGTCTATGCTGTCTCGACCACGTGGGTGAGTAAATCAGAATATGAGTGAGGATGCTGTTCTTATGAGATAGCTGTGATTTTGCCTTATTTTATTTAAAAAGCCATGACTCTCAATCTTGGATTTTTGATTAGCACTAACATATTTCTTGTGGTATAACTCAGAGCTGATCATGACACACTCCTTTGTTATGAATCAGAGCAAAGAATTAATGGGTCAGATATTCTTAAAGTCTTTCTGCTTTGCAGCTTGGTTTTGTTGATTTCACATGTGTCTAGGACTTGCTAAGATAGAGAAATTCAGTTCCGCAGCAGGCTACTGTAATGGAGTGGATTGAGTTGAGAGGACAGGGAAACTCAGAGTCAAAGAATTTCCCAAACCTTTCTCAGTAACTCACCTCTTGCAGACATCATTTCCAATCATGGCGTATATGACAATGGCTGGTTGGTCCAACAGCTGGTTCCTAGACAAACTGAGAACCCGTAGATGGAATCTGAATGTCAATCACTTGGAAGCCTAGCTGTGAATCTTTGTATGACCATCCTCTTGGTAACATTTTGCTATTTTTCTTTCATTCCAGTATCACCATTCCCATTTCCCCTCTTCTTCTCTATAAATTTTAACCCACTTTGCCATTAGGAAAAGACCACATAAATGCATAGAACTTAAAGAGTAGATTGAAGTCTCCCGTAGGGGGACACACTACCATCTTTATAGCACCTTTCACAGAATTTGTCATGAATAAACACAGGTGAGTTTTCTGAGTTACTTGTGTCCAGACGTGTAGGACATTATTACAGCTGTGAACCTGTGGTCAACTTTGAAAAATCAAGGGTTTATCAAGCTTTCTATTCTGGACACCCAAGGCCTTGCTTCTGAATTTTAAGTCCAATACAAGCACAAAATTGTTTTCTTGTTCATAAAGCAGGATTAAGAAACAGTACTTTGGCCAGACCTAAGTTTTACCCACTTTGTATGCATTTTTATGGACACATGTAAATTAATCACTTCCTATGGTCACTGGCCCGAGAAGTGACAACTTCCCAGTGTACAGAAAGTGACTAACAAATTATGGATGCTCAGTATAAGTGGTTACTGGGTAACAACAGAGAGTTTTTATTCATTTTTCAAAATAGAAATCTAACTTAAAAACAAATTCTTATATCCCTCCCTCTTCCACTTACCTTTCTATAAATCTCTCCAGGCTTTGGGAAGATGCACCTTGAAATTAAGAAAATAATTAAAGTTAGTAAGTTCAATTCAGCACAATCTGTATGAGCGTTTGATTGGCTGAAATCATGGAAGAAGCATCGTTGTACACTCAAAGGTCATCCAGACCATCATGCTGATGGGAATGACTTCATCCTGCAACTCTCCTTAATGGGTCTTCTGTTTGCTTGGCATTATAATTAACATAATCCTAAAATTTTTAGGTTCACAGGTTTCAAGACATTTCCTAAGCATGAATGGGTGCACTTTCTAGTAGATGTGAGAAAAAGGTATAAATCTATCAGCAAAGACAGAAACTACCCAAAGATTAAGGAATGAGTTGAGGGATGAGAGGTACAGTAAAAAGGATTATCTGAGAACTGCCCATCTCCCTAGAAATGCCCATTTAATTGCCTGCCAGTATTCCTACTCACTCCTGGGGCTCCTCCTGACTGGCTGGCCTGCGCAAGGTTTAGATTGTAGAGTTGAAATATTTCAGCTCCTGTAGTGACATGCATAACCATCCTTCCCCCACCCTTGTTACCACCTGTCATGCATCTCCTATATGAAAATTATATTTATTGAATACTCATTTTATTGTAGATACTCTGTTAAGCACTTATATTATTAGTTCATTTAGAACTTAGCACCACTGTACGAGGTAGGCATAGTAGTATTCCCATTTTATAGATGAGGAAACTGAAGCTCACTTACAGTGACTTGCCCATAGCCACACAACTAATCATTCGGAGAGCTGCAGTTCAAACTCAGTCCTTTCTGTGAGGCTGAGCTCTGGTTCCTTGTGTGACAGTGCTTCTCTAGACTGGGTGTCTAGAAAGGGTGAACCCAAATAGGTTTACTGTTTCTTTGTCCCTTGGAAGATAGTCTGCAGCAATTAGTGGGTAATCCTCAGATGGGTGGTACAATTCAAGGGGCATGGAAGATTTTCCTGTAATTTCCAGCCTTGGAAGCTTTGGGGGAAGGCCAGTGGGTGTTCCTGCAGATCCACGTGGGAAAAAGGGCAGTGTGCACCCATGAGGAGCGTGCTGGCCCATGTCCCCTCAAAACCGTGTCACCATGCAGGGACTGCCTCCTTTTCCACATACAGCTAGATGCAAGCTCTATGGACAGCACTGATGTTCTCTTGGCTGATTCAGGAATGTTAGTACGATAAATGAATATCGCTTTATTTCCTCTCTTATTGTGGTAAAATATACAACACATAAACGTAACCATTTTAACCCATTTTGAGTGTGCGATTCAGTGACGTTAAGTATCCATACATTCATATTGTTGTGCAAACATCACCACTATCCATCTCCAGAATTTTTCCGTCACCCCAAATTGAAGCCCTGTATCCATTAGAGAATACCCCTCCCACAGCCTCTGATAGCACCATTCTACTTTCTGTTGGTATAAATGTAACTATTCTGGGTACCTCATATAGGTGGAATCATACCATATTCGTCTTTTTGTGTCTGGCTTATTTCATTTAGCATAATGTTTTTAAAGTGCATCCATTTGCAGCATGTGTCAGACTTTCCTTCCTTTTAAAGACTGAATAATATTCCATTGTATGTACATACCACATTTTGTTTATCCATTCATCTGCTGATGGGCATTTGTGTTGTTTCTACATTTTGCTATCGTGAATATGCTGCTATGAACATTGGTGTGCAAGTATCTGTTTGAGTCCCTACTTTTTAGGTAACTGAAATTGTTGGACCATATGGTAATGCTGTGGTTAAATTTTTTAGGAATCATCACACTGTCTTTGTTTCCTTTTTATAGTGAGGCGGGATAGTATTAAATATGCACACAGACATACAAGTTAAGGGCAGTAATTTCATCTCAGCATGCATGCATGCATTCATTCACCCTCTCCATTCATTTGTTGAGCACTTGCCATGTGCCTTGCACATAGTAGGGAATTAGCAGATGAGTTGGACACAGCCTCTATACCTGAGGATTAGCATCTGTGGGGTTAGACACATAACAAGCACTGGTGAAAGGTTTAATGCAACCAAACCCAGAAATCTCAATGTGATTTGAGCCTATTATCTCGGCTCAGAGAAGGTGCCAGATTTCACAACACCGAGTCATAAACATAGAGACTCAAAAGTATTTCTGGGCGTGAGATGGCTCCCTCTTGCTCCCAAGAGGGAAGAGAAGGAGGGCAGCCATTGGGAGCCTACGATGGCTCACTCATCTCAACGTCTGGGCCCTTCATCCAGTGCCAGCCCCAGGACTCTCATCTTCCCATTTTCAGTAAACTAATAAATCAGGAGGTGTTTAATTCTCACTCTTTGATTTTTCTCTTAATGAGAACCGAAAACTAATGAAAGCTCAAGCCATGAATGGGAAAAAAAATTAAAGGACCAGGTCAGGCCAATAATTTTCCTCATTATCCAGAGTACAGCTGGGAATGTGAGGTGTAGAGCACCCACAGAGCTTGAGGAAAATGGAAATGGAAACCTGTCACGGCAGGCCACATGGGCAGCCCCTCTCTGGACCCACATCCCTACATCCCTCTGCTGCTAAGGGCAAAGACGGCAGGCCAATGGCAACGGCTTGCAGTGGATTTAAAAGTAGCAATCACAGACATCCACCCAAGGAGAGAGGAAGTGCCCACTCTTCCTTACCCAAATGTTTATTTTTTCTGGTGGGTGTTTATAACAGGAGCACAGAATTTTCTTTGCTCCAGAGTTGTGGCACCTTCCACGATTTCCATTTCCTTTTGGAAATCTCAGTTTTATGAGATTATGTAATGAGTTTATGTAATTCCCATGTCACTTCCTCTTCTTAGTCCCCCTTTCCTGTCGTTCTGCTATCCCTTTGCCAGCCCCATCATCATTTGCTGTCTCTCTCCCTCCCAAGCTCTCTTTTCTCTCTCCTCCTGTGTATAGACTTCCTCTCGGCTGCTGATTTTGTTGCGGCTGCTGCTACTATTACAGAAAATACTTCATAAAGTAGTTGGAACAGGAAGATGTAAGCAGGAGAGAAAGACAGCTTCTAGCCTGTGGGATGAGGCAAAACAAGGTGAGCATTTGAAGAACTGGTGCTACCCTTAAGAGGTCCATACCTGGTCTCTACAATAATAGTTCAGAGAAATGGAAAAGTTTTGACTCTGAAATGGGGACATTTAATTTATTTGTCAAGGTGGTACAATGGAGAATCTACCTGTCCCCAATTAAGAAAAGAATAGGGTCCTTATTGGCCACAAAAGTCTGAATTCTGGCTCATTCAGTCCCTTTTAAATAAGGCATAGTGCATTGCAAGGAAAGAAGGGTTTCCCATAATCTCAGCACTGATTGTCTTTCATGAGTAAATTTCAGGTTACATTCCCACTGCTGGATCAGTGTTGACCACAGCAGCAAATGCTTCATATTCTGGACATTTGAATCAACTGGTAAGACACTCTTAACGGTCTTCTAAAAAGCCTGTAAGTTTTTGTTTTTGCACCTGGCCCAGAGTAAGTGCTCAGTCTCAACTTCTTCATGGGGTATATTTAAGTATAAGTATAATAGGTCTTCTTAACTTAATTCATTCAGCAACATTTATGGAGTACTTACTATGTGCCAGGCATTGTAATAGATGCTGGGGACACATCAGTCAATAGAAAAGATATGGTCCCTGTTTTTGTGAGGCTTAGAGTTATTCATAAGGAATGAACATCAAGTGTTAGGGATTCTGAGAAGCCCTGAAGAAGTGGTATTAAGCTGAGCACTGAAAGAAAAGTAGGTGCTTCTTCTCTTGACGTCCTAAGAGAAGAACTTGGCAACTAATTCCCAATAAAATATCTGATGCTTTCTAGACACGACTCAGAAACAAATCTCTAGTTTAATGCCATCCTTGTTATAACTCTCTGAATAGGACAGGGGCAGATCCAGGTTTTGGGTTCTGAAGATTATATAATTTGGAGGACCCCCTTTAAGGAAAAGAACACAAAACACAAAAATGAGACCTGACACAAAGAGAAGCCAGAGTGCAAAGAGACACAAGTCTTAATCAATTGTGGTTAAATATCTCAAGTTGGTAAATTTTACAAATCCATGTGGTTACCAGGCAAGTGAGGGGCCCTCAGGCTTCAGCATCACTAGTCTTATAACTCTGCCTCTTGGCACTCCGTAGACGTCGAGTGCAAAGTCTTAGAGCATCAGCACTAGGTGGGACCTTTGAGAGTATGTGATCAGGTAGCCCACTTTACAGATGAGGCCCAGAGAGGGAAAGAGGCTTGCTCAAGTTCTAACAGCTAGCAATCAGCATCTCAGCTAGTAACCCATTTCAGGTACCAATTACTAGACATTAGTAATGACTGAAACAGATTATTTCAGTTCTTAAATGAGAATATGTGAATTATAAGATCTAGTTCTTATATGAGAACCTGTAAAAAGGACTACGAGGTGCATTTTGCAACCACTGCTATAAAATTTTTTGTCAGATAGTTCCAACATCTGACATCTGTTGGTTTTCTTTTCCCATGTGAGTTGAGATTTTTCTGGTTCCTTATATGCTGAGTAATTTTGGATTTTATCCTGGGCATCTTGGATATTATAAGACTCTGAGCCTTATACTTTTGTCTTATTAGGCAATCCACCCAGTTAGGTTCAGGTGGCAAGTTCTAACTAGCCTTCTGGGAGGTTATGATTTCAATGTCAGTTCCACTCTCAAAGCCTCTGTAGTGTTATTCTGATTTGTCTCATGTCTGTGCCACTGAGTGGCCATTCTGGGACCTGGGCAGTGGTCTATGTCCAAGTTGAGGTCTCAAAGTCTTTGGCATGCAATTAAGGATCAGATCTGTGCATGTGCAGCTCAAGAGGAAGCCCAGGAGTTCACACACAACTTTCTGGGGTTGCTTTCCCAAGCACCTCCCTCTCTAGGAGCTCCTCGGTCCTTTCTAGTTCCTTGGGCTCCCCTCTTTGGTCCTTAAGCCCCAACTTTCTTTCCCCCACTCTCCTGTGCACGTCTCACAAATTAACTAGAGATGAGAGGACAGAGTGAGAAAATAAGCAATACGGGATCTGCCCCACCCTCCTGGGAGCACAGCTCTTCTAACTGGAGAGACTGTCCCCCCACCCAGAATTCTAGACACTTCCTCACTGCTGCCCTGTCACTGCAAAGAGACCCCTTTCCCACTTCTAGAGTGAGAACTAGAGGGTTTCTTCTGATGCCATCTCTCCATGCCTCTGTCCACTTCTGGGTTTGGGGCAGCATTGAGTCTAGGTTGGGAGATATCAGAGGACAACAAAATGCCAACTGCTGGTTTGGCTGTACTCTTCATTCTGGTTTGCTTTGTCTGTCGGCTACTATTTTCTTTCCAGCGTCCTCCAATACCTTTTCCATATCTTCTGTCCAGGTTTTATAGCTGCATTCAGTGGGACAGACAGCGTGGAGTCTGCTTACTCCATTATACCCGGAACCAGGAACCAAATGCATTATAGAGAGTATAAATAGTTCATGAAAAATGCGGTGTCATACATTGACCTAAAGTCAATCTAATAATGCTATTTAACTCTAATTAGATTTTAAATAATACAGATTTTGCTTATAAATTTAGGAAGCATTTTGAAGAGTGCGATTTGTGTAATCCAGTTAAAAAATCAGCCATGAGAAATTTAAATTCCTTTTTTTCTCTAAAAATCTTTGCTTGCAATAAGCAGAAATATTCAGACTAATACATTGACTAATACACTAATACAATAGACTAATAGACTAATACAAAACTTAATAACTGTTTGTTGTGACAATTTCTGATGGTGTTTCTACTACCGAAAAAGCTTTCAGATTCACAAGTGTGGTTCTGAATTTCTGTGACAAACTAGATAAATGATTCCCCCAAACATATATTTTTTAAAAGAATATAACAGCCTTCCCAGAGCGGCTCTAATCTACCTCCTGGTCTCAAAACTTGACATAATTTCACAAGTATCCTTCAGCCATGCTGAACTTCTCTCTTCTTCTTCCCTAAGGATATTTTGCCCTTGGAGCACCTATGCACCGAGTCACCATCTCCCCATGGTTTTTGGATTGCTATTTTTTTCTGCAAGGCTCTCTGCTCAAATGTATCTTCTCTGAAGTTTTCCACTCCTTCTCCAGGCAGAGCTGTGTCTCTTATCTCCAGAGGCCTCAACCTACCTCTATTTATTTTACAAGAACCATAATTGTTTCCTTCTTTGTCTCTCTTTTCTGTTTACTTATGATCTCCTTGAAGGCAGGGACTTTGCCTTGTTCACCCTTCTGTTTCTAGGAGCTATTGCAATATTGGAGAGGAAAGAGAGGGAGTGGTGGGGCAAAATCAAATGAAAAATGTGAGGAAGGGAAGTAAAAGAGAAGACCAGAGGTAAAAGGCACCTCCCAGGAGGCTCTGAAACTGACAAAACCCCGGCAAGTTCCTTTAAACTATCAACACAAGTAGCAGTGAGCTTTCCTTATGATGTCCTTTATCTCAAGTCCTAAACAAAAGGGATGGATTGAAAGGAGACCCCTTAGGACTTCAGGAGCCCTTGCCATTGACAATTACATACAAAAGTGTAAGATATTTGCTTCTGAATTTGCCCTCTGCAGGTGTGCTGATTCAAGAGGTACAGGATGAAAATCTTGATCTAACAGAAGAATAGAAAGCATACACTCTTCATATTATAATCATTGTCAGGTGCCTTGCTCCTACTTGGATGAGTTGCATGGAACAAGCAGAAGCCAGGAAGGGCTGCATAAATAAATCCTAAGAAATAGTCCCATTGGAATCAGAATGTCTCCATTCTTTAATGATTCTTTGGAATTCCAGAAAGTATTAAAAATTGGAATGATGTCCTCTAATAAAAGGAGGGAAATGTGTCCCTCTGTATAAAATGTGTCACACCGAAATGTTTCTCTTTCAAAAGTCTCTATTATAATTAAACTTTGTATCTTGGAGATACTTTTGGTCTTTGAGAGAGATAACAAGTTTTGATGCCTGTAGCCCTGTAAGCATTTGCCTTTTAGATCAAGCATCTCAAAAATCGGTATTAAAGTCTTTCTTTGTTGTTGTAACCACACTGGATCATGGCTCCCAAACAGAAATGTCCTAGTTGTTTTGTTATAAGTAATTTCTGTTATCTCCTGTCAACATCTTGGGTTGAGAGGAAATATTTCTACCCAGTGGTTGGGTTCATTAGATAATTATTGAGGGCCTATTTCTGTTTGGCAAAGGTGACTTCTTTGCTTCTTCTAATACTCTGTGCCTTTAGAAAAAATTGTCTTAACATTTTCATTTTGAAATGATTTCCAAAAAGTTGAAATAATTTCCAAAACTCAATAATTTACAAAAAGTTGCAAAAATAGAACAAAGGATTTGCACATACCCTTTCATCCAGATTCCTTAAATGCGAACATCTTTCATAATCATAGTGCAATGATCAAAATCAGGAAATTCACATTGGTACAATATGTTGTCTACACTAAAGACCTCATTCATATTTCACTATTGCCCCATTAATGACCAGGGCCAGGATCCAATTCAGGGTCACATGTGTTTAGTTTCATGTCTGTTTAGCCTCATTTAATCTGGGCTGATTCCTTAGTCCTTCTTTGTCTCTCATGACCTTGACACTTTTGAAGGGTACTGGCCAATTATTTTATAGAATGTCTTCAATTTGGGTTTGTCTTATGTTTCTTCATGATGTAATTCAGGTTATGACTGAATAGAGGCAAGAATACAGTAGCAGTTGCTCAGTTAGTTTAAGGTACAAAACATTTTTTCTTCCAATACAGAGATCTTATGGGGTGGGAGGGTGTATAAAAATAATAAGCCCTTGTATGTATAATTGAATTCAGCTAAGCCTGGATTAATACTCATTTGCAGTTTTTCTCTTCATCCTTCTTTTACTTTTTCCTTGCCTCTGTCCCTTTCTGAGAGGACGACTTTTGATAAAGAAGGCTGACACAGAATGCTGGATCAAGGTATCTAATTCTGACATTCACCTGCCTCCAGGGCAGAGACTGGCTGTCCTAGACAGCAAGATAGTGGTTTTAGCAGCTAGAATCCAAAAGGGGGACAGTATGGCATGGTGGGGAGCAGGGACAGACATGCTCTGGTGTATCTGGTAGGAGACAGACACGAGTTTAAACTCTGCCAAGCTAATGGACCTTGGGCAAGTTACTTAACTTTGCTGTGGGGTTTAAATGGTGATAGAGTATGTAAAGTACTTAGCATAATGTCTGGCTTAGAGAATGTACTTTCTACGGACCAAATATTTGTTTCTCTCCAAAATTCATACATGGAAATCTAATCCCCATTGTAATGGTATTTGGAGGTGGGGCTTTTGAGAGGTGATTAGATCGTGAAGATGTGCCCTTATAAGAAAAAATGCCGTTCTAAGAAGAAGCCAGAGAGCTGGCTCTCTCTCCTTCTGCCATGCCGCCAGGGGATGCAACGAGAAGCCAGCAGTTTGCAACCTGGAAGAAGGCTCTCATCAGAACCTGCCCATGCAGGCACCCTGAGCCTCCAGACCTGTGAGAAATAAATTTCCGTTTATAAATTACCCACCCTGGTACTTTGTTAAAGCAATCTGAACTAATTAAGCAGTACTTAATATTAGCTAAAGTCTGTAAAAGTAATAATAACAATAACCACTTCAAACAACTCTCCAGCTGAATCTGCCTATCCTGCTAACAGATGCCTTAGAGGGCTGTGCCCTGACCAACGGTCCTTGGCAGTATTTCTGAGAGAAACACGATTAGCTGCCTGGAGACTGGAAGGACATCAACCTGTTCCTTCTGGCTTGGAGTAAGGCCTGAAGAGTGGTGTCTCTGTGCCCAGGACAAGCTCCTTCGACAGTTCTTGTGCTTGTTGAGGAATCAAAATCCTCTCAGTCAGGCCTAAGAGCAGGATGGATTTCTCCCCCGTGTCTGCTCTTGTTAGACCACCTCCCAGAGGCACCTTCTGTCCTTCTGCTGGACGCCCAGGGCCTGGTCAGCTCTCAGGAGCTATTCCTCGCTTTCGCACCCTCTGACCTGTTGGGCATCAAAGCCCTAGTTCACTTTCCCTTGAATAGTTGCTGACCATTAGACTTGGGACGGGGTTGAACTCTCAAATGGCCACAGGGGCCGGGTAGCTAAATCCATGTGTGAATGGAACAGAGTGGGAACCTCGGCCAAACACACAGCACATGATCCACCTGAAGCGGGGGCCACTACTCAGTGCCAACCCATTGTTGCCAGGCAGGAGCATGCTTGTTTACCAGAACTGCTGATTTTCTAAGATAAATAGGAAATTGGATTTTTATGTAAAATCTCTTGATTATTAAACATCAGCAATAAACCACATTAAAAAAACAAAAAACTTAAACATGGAGTGAGTCTGAGGATTGCTAGTCTAAGACACTCTGATTTAGGGTTTCAGAATCATAGAGCTTGGATGGACGTTGATTATCCTGTTTAAGCCCTTTATTTTAGGGAAACTGAGGCTCAGAATGGGGAAGGGACTCACTGAGGTTATAGAACCAGCCATTGAGGGGTCAGGACTTGAACATGGTCTAGGCATGCATTAACATTTAGTCTTTTTATCCTCTGTGTCTATAACAGCGACTGGTGCTCAAAAATAACTGTAGAATTAATGAAGCCATGAAGGATCATTCTCATGAATCTGGGGCTCGCCTCTCCTGATTTTTCACTGGAGAGCAACAAGAGAGAGTCGTATTATCGTGTGGGATATGAATAAGGTTGTTTTCTTTGCTCATGTGATTGACATGTGAATCTCATGTGCTTCATCCCAGAGCAGCAATGTGTAGGAGAAACAGTCCAAGAGTCATGAGAAGGAGCCCTGAGCTGGACTCACAGTTGTCATGGACGCGATGTGATGTCCCACATCATGTAGAAATCCCCTCTCCTCTTCCATCCCCTCCCCTCACTCTGATTCTGCTCCAAGGCCTCCTCCTCAATTTGCCTTAGAAACTCTTCCCTCACCCCTTCGCTGCCCAACTTCCTCTTCTCCTCTTCACCCCACCCACTTAGACTTCCTAAGACTTTATCCTGTAGATGGTCTGAGTATGAATTCCACAGTCTGCCCTGAATTTTGCCCCTTTTTTTCTAGTTTCTCCTGGTCTGTCAGATTCTCTCCCATTCTTCAGATGGTTTAACCAAAGGCTAAACAAGGGAACCAGCAAGATGAAGTTTTTTGGGGGGTGTGGGGTATGGAGGGTGGGTAGAGAAGTTAAGAAGTTCAAGATTGAATTTGGTTTGTGGCAAGGGGATTGGGGTGTGGCTGGGTAGGTGAGGGTGCAAACACATGCACTTTCGCAAGTGTTAAAATTCTCCCTTTTTCGTATCTATATACTTGCAGTTAGTCCCTTGCTCCCCACTCTCCCACTAAGTGGTGAGCATATGGGTGCACAGAGAGGGGCGACCTCTCACTGTATGGATGGGCCCCTCCAAGAAGACATGCTCTTCAGCACTTTTGACTTTCTGAAAACAAAACAACCCCAAACAGGTGTTGACACCAAGGTTTTGCTAAACTTGCAAAAATAAAATGAGGAAGGCTGCAAGTGAAAAAGACATTCTGTTTCAAGCCAGTAAAGTCCTGCTTGCAAACTGTAAAGAGATCCTTGGTGCAGCCCCTAAGACCATCGGAGTGCCCTCCTCTGCAGGCTGTGTGGCCATGGAGACTCAGGGCTGGGATTTGCTTGTTTCGTAAGCAGATGAGTCTTGTTTATTTTGGAAGTAGATGCCTTACGAATTTTTCTTTACTTTAAAATACATATCGATATTGAATATCATGTTAACATTTGCTTTTCTCCTACCCTTTATTTTAGATGAAGCGTAATCTTGTCACTCATGGTTTTTGCCCACCATGGAGGTATTCAGGTTGGCAAGAGATTACTGTGTGTGCTTTTCTTCTCTTCAAAGGTTACATGTAACTCCTGAGAGTTATTTAGTTTAAGAAAAAGTGTGTCAGCTTGACAAGTCCCTACTACGTGCAGCAGAGGCTCAGCTCAGGGCTGGGAGTACAAATTTGGTTCCCATGCAGCTTGTCCTCACCGTCAGACTGGGAAGCCAGACTTAAAGCAAATGACTCAGCTACAGGCGAGGAAATGCAACAACAGAGGCAGGGACAAAGGGCTTATGTGAGGGCTGAATAAAAGCTAATACTTACTGAGTCCTCTCTGAGCTGGAGGCCCAAGGCCCGAGACCTTTGCTGAGGTCCCAAAGATTGGAACGTGCAGCACGGGTATAGGAGGTGGTTTTGGGGTCCACGTTTGCTGTGTTGGCCTCCCCAGCTGAATATCGACTGGCATCCACGCCTGAAGCTCTAGTCTCTGAGGGGTGATCATTGCTGGGGAGAAGATGACACCCCTCATCTGCTTCTGCTCCTTCCAACATGTTCTAGAGCTTCCAGCTCAAGCAGCCAAGACTTGTTCTCCAGCCCCTTCCACCCACAGCTTCCACCTCTTGCCTCACCCATCAGCAGGGGTCTTCCACTGCCCCACCCTCAGTTCTCACACCGTCACCTTAACCCTGCCCTTGCCCATTGTCTCTTCCAGCCTCTCTAGGGGAGCCCCGAGCCTGCTCCCCAGGCTGCACCCGCCTCCCATTCCCCAGGGCTCCCTCTGCAGTCCCCTCATTTCTCCTCTAGCCTTCGCCCAGATCCCCTCTGTCAGTCTTAGATCTGCCAGTTACCAGTTTCCATCACTGCCCACTCCCATCCCTAGCCCAGCTTCTTCCTCCCAGAGGAAGCCCCTTTCTTTCTGCCAGATTCTCCTGGTGGGGCTGGCAGCCCCTCCCCTATCCCCATTACCTTCCTGCTTGCTACTGTTCCCAGGGGCCAGGGAACTCAATGCTAGATGTCCCTCTTTCTGCCCTTGAACTCTGGGAGCCACAGGCCTTCCCAACATGGACATGTGTTTTTTAAATTTATTTTTGATTTTTCAAATCTACTTGCTTCTTTAAACAAAAATTTATATTGAAAAAGAGACTGATTTTTTTAAATGCTGAGTAAATAACAGGACAGGTGGTGGGTGAAGTTAGCAACAAAGATGGACGATCAGGAAGCCCTGTATTTCCCCATTCAACCTTACCAGGCCCCAGTGAAGTTCAAGTATGGGCTGCTATCACCCCCACTTTGCAAAGGGAGCCCCATCTGGGTTTTGTGATGAATTCCTTCATGTCATGTGACACAGTTTAAGGAACTGGCTTTATTGGGGAAAGGACAAACTTACAAGGCTGGGTTTGTCCCCTGAATCCCATCATCCCACTGAGTTCGGGTGCAGCCTTTCCCCCAGGAGGGCGGGGTGAAGAATCCCATTGGAGCTGGCTTGTTGCAACGGCAACAAAGAACGAGATCTCGGGGCTTCCCTGGTGGCGCAGTGGTTGAGAGTCTGCCTGCCAATGCAGGGCACACGGGTTCGAGCCCTGGTCCGGGAAGATCCCCCGCGGAGCAACTGGGCCCGTGAGCCACAATTACTGAGCCTGTGCGTCTGGAGCCTGTGCTCCGCAACAAGAGAGGCCGCGATAGTGAGAGGCCCGCGCACTGCGATGAAGAGTGGCCCCCGCTTGCCGCAACTAGAGAAAACCCTCGCACAGAAACGAAGACCCAACACAGCCAAAAATAAATAAATAAATTAGTTAATTAAAAAAAAAAAAAAAAGAATGAGATCCCGGCGTGGCCTTGGGCAATTGTGCTCATCCAACCGTGATCCCCATTTTATAGATGCAGAAACGGACCAGAGAAATTTAACAATTTGTCCAAGTCACACACCAAATCCAGGAACTAAATTCAAAACCAGTCTGCTATTTTATGCACAAAGAAAAAAGACTTTATGAAGTAACAAGGAGGGGAAGACCTCTGTTCTCTGGGCTTCACCTTGTACCTCTGAAAAGTAAGGTGATGTTCTGTGAGGACCCAGCCAACCCCCTGGTGTTTTGACCCTTTCCCCCTTCAGCGCACTCCCTTCTGCTCCCCACCCGAGCCGTGTGGGCACGTTGGGAGCTGTAAGGGCTGCTGCAACCCATCTCCTTTGCTGATTGTAAAGAAGGCTTAGCAAGAAACTTCCTACGCTTAACCCTCCATGCCAGAGAATTAGTACCCAAATTAAAATGACTTCAACAGTTTACATTTTAAAATACCTTATAATCACTGGCAATGGTTCATGGTAGAGCTATCTATAGAAATTTTTGAGATCTTGTGCATAAACCTCAAGAGGAAAACAGGAGCTGTTTCTTTAATTCTTATTACACAATTTTTAAGAAACGTTTTCATATTCCATTCAACTTTTTCTTCCCTTTTTCCTCTTTCTCTCTCACTGGTTCTGAAAAATAAGTGTAGACATAAATATGCAGGCTATAGAAAGCTGACTTTTTCTATATCTAATAAAAACCTTGGGGAGTAATTGAAATGATTTGGCACTGGCAGTCAGGTTACATGCTGCATAATATCAAAGGAAAACTCCATAGTGAGGAAAGCAGCAGAAAACAGGAAGATGTGCTGGAGAATAAAGCCAGAACATTAAATAATGAGTAACTATCAGAAACTTAAAAAATTTTTTTTTATAATTACATCCTTAGAAAAATAGTCAAGAAGCATCTTCAAAGAAGTTATACTAGACAAAGTGTACACTCTCTGTATTTCTAAGGACTTTGAATTTAAAGAAAAGAACAGAAATACTCCTCACCCCCAACTCCATTCCTGCATCTATTCATTAGATAAAAGTCTGACAGAAGCCATGGGTTTCAATCAAATTTTGACACACATGTTTTTTCATGATTAGGCTATCCTCCCATCTCCTTTCTCCCTTTTTATCTCCACGATCTGAATTTTAAAGAAATGCTGTCAAGACAGTGTACCACAAAAGGAGAGATGTCTACTATAAATTGTACTGAGTACTTTTCAGAGAATTTTACTTTGGTCTTTTAGATTTTTACAGAAGATGGCTGCATTCATTGTGGGAACAAAGTGACATTGAGATGACATGTCTGGGTCTTGTGAGAGAGAAATGCTGGTGTCACAGGCACACGGGGAGAGCGCAGCTTCCAAACTGCATTTCTGGCCGAATCCTATCCCTTATTCTGCACCCTGACATGGGCTCTTGGCTGGAGACCTTGGGCAAGTTCTTTACTGTTCCTTCATTCAGTTTCCATCTAGATTTTTTTTGGTTGTTATTTCTATATAAAACCAAAATCTGTGGGAAACAGAAATATTAAAAAAAATGAAAACTATCACCCATAATTTATCAAACATAATGATTTTGGTGTATTTTCTACCAATTTTATTATGTACAGCTAGTTTTTTCTTTTCTTTTAAAAATATAGTAGAAATTAAATTATACTATCCAATTTTATACGCTAATTTTTCTTTTGGCGGTGTTTTGTCTTTCTAAATAAAAATATATGGACTTTTAGCCCTCATTTTCTAGAGCTGCATAATATTCCACATGGTGTTTTTGGGTTCTTTGTTTTTACAGTCTATACTGACAGAGAGATTCTGACAGCACTGGGACTGTTTGGATATCTCATTAAAGGAAAAGAGAGAGAGCTATAAAGGGTCAGTATTCACTTTGTGTCTATGATGATTCTTAGCCAGGTTGCATGACAACTTTCCAATAAATTGTTGGTCATGTTCATACGCAGAGAGACAAGGCTGATTTCTTTCTGTGGGTCAATCTCGGATCATAGACCAGTGACTGTATTATCGTTGTTGGTGTCTGAGTGGAATGAGATAAGCTGGGTACAAATTCCAGCTCTGCAACTTTCTATTTCTGTGATCTGGACAGGGCTCTTGCTTCTCTCTATGCCTCTGTTTTCTCAGCTGTAACAGTGTAGATATTACAAATTCCCAATTCTGAGAAGCGTATTTTAATACATTTGATACTGGGTTGAGCGCTGCAATCAATGTGTACATTGCCATTTTTCTTTCCTTTTTCCACCATTAACACTCTCCAGAGCTAATACAATCAATGATATCTTAGAATTGAAGTAATATAACATGTAATATAATAAATACTTGCTTTATAATTTGTTGAAAGGATTAGGAGAAATATTATACATAAATTGTTCTTAGCATTTGGTAAGAGATCAACAATCAGCTATTATTGTATTAGTAAGAAAAAAACTATGTTGTCCTTAGAATAGAACATTTGTTCTGTGTAGAATATATATGATAAACAATACATTATTTGTAGGTCATATATTTAGATAAAACTTGTACTGCTTGGAAAATTCCTTAATAGTCTGTTGATTAGAGATGGCATAGGGATGACAAATAGGTTTAACTTTATGTGCCAAGTCTAATCTGTTGATGATGATTGTCAGGAGTGCTGTGTTGTGAGAATCGCTGAAGCAGAATAGCAGACAAGAGTGCCAAGGTGGGTTAGTTAATATCTTCCCCAGACTTCGGAAGATGGAGTGGCAACACACAGACTAAGTGTTTGCCATCTCTGCATTATGTGTCACAAAATATTACTTGGCAGCTCATTAGGTACTAGCCAGGCCATGGTTTATCAATCAGGAGTTTCATCAAAATCTTGTGGACTGAATCTGGGTCCAAGGTGGGAGGTGAGAACCACACAGGTAAGAAACAAGCCCAGAAGACACAGATGTGTGGGAAACATGGGCAGCTGATGGAGACAATACCCTGAAAACACATTCCTTTTTAAAATGGCTTTGGGGGATTTCAGCCACAAACGCTTAGCTATTTTTCTTAAAACTCCAGCCCCAGTAGAAATGTGGGAGACTCTGCACCATAAGGGAGGGCAGAGTCTTTGCAATGACCTTGATTTCGCTCAGCCCTTGTTCTGCAAATGCTCACTTAGGTCTTGACTCCTGAGCCTTGATGCCCTGCACCTTGGCCTTTCTAGAGCTTTGCTCTTGGATGACTAAGGTGACCCCGTGGTCTCTACCTTAACGGCATCTTGTCTTGTTCTCTTTTGTTATGGGTAAAAGGCTTTAAAAGGGCCCCTCTCTCCGAAAAGGAAATGGTATTGAAAAGGGGGACTGTTCATTTTATTCTGTGTTTATTATCTAATCCTCTGCTTTTGTGGTACTTATGAAATAAAACGCAACATTAAAGGCACATTGGTGAAGTTTAAATGGAACACTACATACCATTTCTTGAAATGTTCTGGTAGTCCCTGTGATTGCAGTGGTTTCTTTTCCGTAAACGAAGGTAAATGGAGTTTTCTTTAACTCTGAAAGAAATATACACGTGTATATTTAATGTCAGGACATTCACATGATGGAGTTAAAAGAAACATGGTTTTATTATGATTTTTTAAATGTGAAAATGAACTCAGAAAATCAAATCTCTGCAGGCACATTTTCTCTAAACTGTCAATACATTATTAGGAGTTGTTATAAGAAACAGTTCTACAAAACGGGTTGCGCTGATGTGATAAGATCAAACTTTTCCTTTTTTTTAATGAAGACTTCCAGTCATCCCTTTCTAACCTTTTAACCAAGAGCTGCTGTAAGTCTCTTGAGCAACTGGTCATTTTTAACAACTCGGTTATTTTGAACCTGACCATGTTCCCTTTCTTCTTTTGGTTGCTGTGAAGCTGTGGCAGACACTCCTGTTGTCTTTCAGATCCATTTCTCCCCCTTCATCCATTTTAATAGAAGTTTCAGTAGGACATGTGTCTGCCCCAAATGATGACTGCTTTACTCAGCTTCCCTTGCAGCTAGGAGTGGCCACTTCACTAAATTCTGGACAATAAGATGGAAGGAGAAGTATCCAGTGACAGTTTCTGGGCATGTTTCTCAGGAAACAATTGGCAGGTGACCCTTGCTTAGTCCTTTTTCTCCATTCTGCTGCCCACAATAGGAATGCTGTCATCTTGGACTATGGGGATAAGTTCTACACTGAGAAAGCAGAGGCGTGAGCTGGAAGGGCCCTGGATCCCTGAGGACCAGTGGAGTTGAGCTCCCATATCAGACCTGGACTGCACATGTGAGAGAAATAAACTCATCTGTCATCTTATTTAAACCACCCATACATTGAGTTTCTCCATTACTTATAGCTGAATCTAATACTAATGGACAGAGATTTTAGAGACAAATTTTCAACCAGCATCAGGCTGTAATTGCACATATTTTAAGTCACTTTATTGGCTTCTCTTTGTCCCATCTTTGATCTTCTATCTTCTTTTGCCAAACTTTAATTTAATTTAAATGGAATTTAATGTTATGTTCACTATACTTTTATAGGCTTCCTAAAATCCGTTTTGAAACAAGACCAGGTATAAACTAATGAATAATAATTAAACTCAGATATATTTGATTATTCCTCAAATGTATTTTATCTTCTCTTCATTATAATAAACTTCATATCTCACAACCTTACATAAATCACCATTTATTTTTAAGCGTTATGTAAGTCTCACTCATTGTATTATAGTGCTTGCCTACTGTCTCAGTGCTTCAGGTTTGGGCACTTAGAATACACTGTAGGGCTTCCCTGGTGGCGCAGTGGTTGAGAATCTGCCTGCCAATGCAGGGGACACGGGTTTGAACCCTGGTCTGGGAAGATCCCACATGCTGCGGAGCAACTAGGCCCGTGAGCCACAACTACTGAGCCTGCGCGTCTGGAGCTTGTGCTCCACAACGAGAGGCCACGACAGTAAGAGGCCCACGCACCGTGATGAAGAGTGGCCCCCGCTCGCCGCAACTAGAAAAAGCCCTCACACAGAAACGAAGACCCAACACAGCCAAAAATAAAATTAATTAATTAAAAAAAAAAAAAAAAGAATGCACTGTAAGTATTGTTCTTTCTGAAGTCTGAGGAAACTAATAATAATAGAAAACAAACTTGTGGTTACCAAAGGGGAAAGGGGGAGGGAGGGATAAATTAAGAGTTTGGGATTAACATGTACACACTACTATATATAAAATAGATAACCAACAAGGACCTACTATATAGCACATTCTTTTCCCTTATAAGTTATTTTGTAATAACTTATAAGGGAAAAGAATGTAATAAAGAAACTAACACAACACTGTAATCAACTATACTTCAATTAACCCCCCCCCCAAAAAAAGAAACTACTAGTAACATTTCTTAATAGAAGACCAAGATCTCTGAACAATATTTTAATTATGGAATTTTTGCTTTGTGGTAGAGTTTTGGGGTGAGTGATTTATTTTACTTTTTTTTAAAAAATTAATTAATTTATTTATTTATGGCTGTGTTGGGTCTTCGTTTCTGTGCGAGGGCTTTCTCTAGTTGTGGCAAGCGGGGGCCACTCTTCATCGCGGTGCGCGGGCCTCTCATTATCGCGGCCTCTCTTGTAGCGGAGCACAGGCTCCAGACGCGCAGGCTCAGTAATTGTGGCTCACGGGCCCAGTTGCTCCGCGGCATGTGGGACCTTCCCAGACCAGGGCTCGAACCCGTGTCCCCTGCATTGGCAGGCAGATTCTCAACCACTGCGCCACCAGGGAAGCCCTATTTTACTTCTTAAAATCAAAGCTACCCATGCACACAGTTTTAAAAATCAAATTCATTTTACTTGAATAATGTTTATTGAGCCTTACTATGTTCCACGCACTATTCGAGGCACCTGGGTCCTACTGGTAAATGAAAAAGACGAAGATCCCTGCCCCTGTGTCGTTGACATCCTGGCAGGGAAAAAAACCCACTAAACATCATGAATAGGCAAATCATGGAGCAGGCTAGAAGACAGTAAATGCTATGGAAAAAAGGGAGGCAGGGGAGCTAGGATTAGAGTGGTCAGAACAAGGCTTATTGAAAAGGTGGATGTGAGCAAAGACTTGAAGTGGTGAGCCTTACAGAACAAAATAGCTGAACTATTTTCGTCTATAAGACTTGTAGTGATAAACGGCAAGCTCACACTCCCCATTCCTCCCCATGTCTCCATTCCCAGAGGCAATTAACTTCAACCTTATTTGACTGAGTCTTTTCGTATTTTCTTTCTTATCTCTAAATAACATACTTTCAAGGCTCCTTCTTGATTTTTAGTCTTTGGCATTATCTATTCACTTCCCACTATCAAGAGGAGGATTTAGCTATTCACAACAGATCTATGATTGCTTTTTCTTCTCTTCACAAGGCTTTCATTTCCCTGGAGTTAATAGCTGCCTTTGTTTATTTGTTTAATTTTCTTAAGTGTTTATCATCAATTCACCCTCAAATTTTTTTACAGTTGTTTGATCTCTTTTCAATATGCTCTGATATATCAGATAGTTTGTTAATTTCATCTTCTTGTGGAAATCTCTCCTGGATCCTCTTGCCCTGCTTAATCAGGACTTGTTGCCCTCTCACTCTGCTGCAGAGCAGATATCCTGGGAGCCTCCTTTTTCATATCCTGGGGATTCTTTTCACCTCTTCCTGACTTGTTAAATATCCTATTTCCTGGAAGACCACATTTTTCTTATTTTTGATGGAGAGTACTTTTACGTAATGTTTGAAGGATGTGTGTGAAGTAACATTACTTTTTTTAGCATCTGAAAATGTTTTTATTTTTGACTTAGTGAGGTGTAGGGTGGTGAGGTATTGCT
The DNA here is from genome assembly GCF_028021215.1 of Eschrichtius robustus. Classification (NCBI taxonomy): domain Eukaryota; kingdom Metazoa; phylum Chordata; class Mammalia; order Artiodactyla; family Eschrichtiidae; genus Eschrichtius; species Eschrichtius robustus. The sequence continues at coordinate 88,665,783 of NC_090831.1, forward strand.
GGTGAGGTGTAGGGCGGGCCCGGAAACACAGCTTGCACCATAAATACAAACACAAATAAGGGTTAATAGGACTTGTTGGGGACGAACTTCAAGTAGAGAAGTAGCAGTGTTCACCTGGTCCCTGAACTCTCATTATCTCATAGAAAAGTGTCTTAGACAGGACATAGCTAGACTGGACACATATGGGACACCCTATATATTTTTAGGGAAAGCAGTTTCTGGTGTTTATAAGTCGCTATATAATAAGAATAAGAATAAGAATAATAAATTTCAGGGACAGGTGACTGTTTTGTTAAAAAGGAGGAGTTCCAAACAGGATGAATCAGCTTCTTGTTAAGTACCAATAGGAAAGAGGAAATGGGTCTCCAGAATTATCTGTTTGCCTCTTGTTGACTGGTGTGGTAGATTTAAGAATAGCCTCATAATCTTTGACACCCCTACCCTTAAATCTTGGCTGTCTTGTTACTTCATTTTTTTTTTTTTTTAAATAGAGTTTTAATGCTTAAAGGGTATATATGAAGATTCTGGCTAACTGAGGTTTTTTTGGTTTTTGTTTTTTTAATTTTATTTATTTATTTATGGCTGTGTTGGGTCTTCGTTTCTGTGCGAGGGCTTTCTATTTGCGGCAAGTGGGGGCCACTCTTCATTGCGGTGCGCGGGCCTCTCACTATCGCGGCCTTTCCTATTGCGGAGCACAAGCTCCAGACACGCAGGCTCAGCAATTGTGGCTCACGGGCCTAGTCGCTCCGCGGCATGTGGGATCCTCCCAGACCAGGGCTCGAACCCGTGTCCCCTGCATTGGCAGGCAGATTCTCAACCACTGCACCACTAGGGAAGCCTTGTTACTTCTTTGACCAAAAAGATATGGTGGAAGTGACACTATGCCAGTTTTGGCCTGGCTTTTAAGATTCTTGGCAACTTTGGTCTCTTGGAGCCCTGGTCCACCACCTAAGAAGTCTGACTGTCTTTCTGGAGACACCATGTTAAAAAGGCCCTATAGTGGAAGCAACAAAGATGTCCTTCAATAGGTGAATAGATAAACAAACTGTGGTACACCCATACAAAGGACTATTATTCAGCAATAAAAGGAAGTGAGCTATTACGCCATGAAGAGACATAGAGGAAGCTTAAGTGCATATTGCTAAGTAAAAGAAGCCAGTCTGAAAAGGCTACATACTGTATGATTCCAACTATGTGACATTCTGGAAAAGGCAAAACATGGAGACAATAAAAAAATCAGTGGTTTCCAGGGGTTAAGAGGAGGGAGGGGGGTATCAATAGGTGGAGTACAGGGGCTTTTTAGGGCAGTGAAACTAATCTGTACAATACTGTAATGGTGGATATATGTCATTATGCATTTGTCAAAACCCATAGAATGCACAACACAAAGAGTAAACCCTAATGTAAACTATGGACTTCAGTTAAGAATAATGTATCAATGTTGGCTCTTCATTTATAACAAATCTACCACACTAATGTGAGAGGTTAATAATAGGGGGAATTGAGGAGATGAGGAAGTATATGGGAACTCTCAGTACTTTCTGCTCATTTTTTCTGTAAACCTAAAACTGCTCAAAAATTAAAGTTTATTAAAAAAAAAAAAGCCCTACCTGGAAAGGAAAAGAGATCCAGCTTAACCCAGCCTTCTGGTCACCCCTTGTCAGGCACCCACTTCATGTGAGGGAAGCCATCTTGGACCCTCCAGCCCAGCACTAAGTGAATACTGTCATGTCCATGGTCAATATTACATGGAGAGGAAGAATTGGCCAGCCAAGCTCTGCCTGAATTCCTGACCTCCCAAACTGTGAGGTATAAAAATGCCTTGTTTTAAGCCACTAAACTTTGGAGTACTTTTTACACAACAATCGATGTCCAGAACAGATGCTTATAGAATTCTGGGTTAATATCGTTTTCCCTCATAAGTTTGAAGGAATCGATCCATTGGATCCTGACCTACCTGTGTTGTTGTCTGAAGCCATTCTGTGCCTCAATCCTTTGAGAACCTGAGTAGCATCTGTTCCAAGTGTTCTGAAGTGTCATGATGACAGGCTTGGTGTGGTTCTATTTTCCATTCAGTGTTAGACACCCTTTCAACCTGGAAAAATTCATGTCACTCAGTTCTGAGAGGTGTTCTTGAATTATTCCATTGATGATTTCTTCCTTTCTTAGAACTCCTATTATTTGGATACTGGGTCACCTAGACTGGCCCTCTAATTTTCCTAGTTTTTCTGTCTTAGTTTCCATCTCTTTGTCTTTTGCTCTATTTTCCGGATGATATACTCAACATGATTTTTCAGTACATCCATGAAATTCATCTTATGTCATTAGTATAATATTCCAATGATCTTTTTTGGTCTCTGAATATTTCTTTAATTTTAGTATACTGTTTTTATTTCATGAATGTAATATCTCCTCTTACTTTTTTGAAGATATTATTTTAGTTATTTTTATAAGTAAGATATTAATTAAAGTTAAAAAAAATTTGTTATCTTGAAGTTGTTTTTCTCTTTGTTTTTGTGTTGTTTTCACCTTCGAGGTTGGTCTCAGATATCTGATGATTGTGGGTTGTTGGCTTATGTGTAAAAGTGGAAACTAGTTGAAAACTCAAAAACTGATTGGAAAGTGGGCCTGCTGGGTGTGGCTTGTTGTCTATGGCCCTTACTAGAGGGTGGGCTGGCTGGGCCTTTCTCAGGGAACCCCTGCTGTCCGAGTCTTTGGGGCTTTCCTCTTAGGATGTGCAGATTCCCCAGAGAAGTGTCTTCTAGTCTCCAGCTGGGTTGCCAGCCCTCTGGGTCCAGTGGTGGGTGGACTTCAGATTCAGCATGCTTGTGTTTTAGCACAATGCTCCTACCTCCCTTTGTCTGCTGTCTTCCAGTCCAGAAGCTCTTGATTTTAGCATCTCCAGAGAAGAAACCCTAGTCTTATATCAGAATAAGGGAGGGGAAGAGATCCGAGGATCTAACTACTTCTTCAACAATCTTTCAATCAAGACTTGTTTTTAGCCTCACTTTCATTTCTAGAGCTACCATACAGAGCCAGTTCCCAAGGCCTCTGGGGTTCTGCGGTGTAGACTGGGTTGCTTCTCAGCCATCCCTCCTCCTAGTTTAGGATGCAACTTTCTTGAATAGACTAAGTCAGTTACCACTTGTCCTTCTGCTTTCTGGCTTCCAACATTTTGTGGCTGTTGGCTCTTCCTGTTCTCTTTGTCCTTGTGGACAAATTCGTTTACTGTCATTTTAGTGGGGTTTCTCAAGGAAGAGAAGTAAATGCTTTGTTCAATCTGCTATCTTACCCAGAAGGCTGAAATGAATACTTTATACACTGCATCATCTACGCCCTCTGCCTTGACTATTTTATTATATTTTGAAAAAGCAGATGGGAAATGGACATTAGATCTGAGTTCAATACTAAAATAATTTCACAGTCAATAAAGAGGGGTTATTTTCCTTTGGGAAAGTAATTGTTACCAATATTTAGCCAGAAAGGTATTTTTGATAATTCTAAAAATGGAATTTATGTACTGAAATATTGTTTTGCTCTTGACCTGCTCATGGAGAGTAAACAGTGTGGATATCAATATTATAGATACAGCTAGTCACACATTACAGAAAGAACATAGAAATCTTTATCAATAAGCAAATAGCTCCATTACTATTTCTGAGCAGAAATAGCATCTAGAATTTTGGGATTAAGGTTTTGTAATACTAAGTACTAGAAACTATTTCACCTAAAAAGTTACTATTTTCTCTCATCCCCATTCTCAATACATAACCTCTCTTATAAATCTTAGGAATTGAATTTCTCATGCAGTGCTCAGGAATTCTGAGAAGATAGAGGGATCAGTACAATATGTCGAGAAGCTTGTAATACAATATTTGAGATGCCTATAAATGGAGGAGATTGCTTAATAGAAAGTTATTTACATACAGGGTCAGTGAAACTTGAATTAATAGGCTAAACTGAGGTCACCACGCATAGTAAGGTTAACGGTGATCACCATTCTGGTTTCAAATTCCCCTCTTCTCACTCCCCTTTCCCTACTTGGACTCCAGTTTCCTGTATGATCTTTATTTCTCTTTTTCCTCTGTCGTGCATCAAAACCCAGTCCAACAGGTGAGTAGAAGAGGTAATAGCTTCAGTCCTGTAATTTGAGGGGTGCAGAGAAGGAGTGTTTGAAAGTTCTCTTCCTCACACATTCCCCAGTGTCTAAGCTGGGGTGCCCTCAGCATTGAGAGTAGGCTTGGAGGTTCACCTTATTAAATTCCCAGTTTTATCAGCTCCATCTATTGTAGGGCCTGGGACGTATAGCCCTTTCACTGAGGACACAGTAGTCATATTTTGATTTCTAATACCAAAATTCAAAACAGATAAATCTCAGAAAGTCTACTAGTTGCTTTCCCCAACATGGGCTCAGGTAATACAAAAACCACTTTCTCTGAGAGCTTTCTAATGATCGCCCCCCTCTCTCGTTTCGTTATGGCTGAAAGAAAAACAAAACAAAAGAAAGAGTAAAATTAAGAACAAGCCTCAAGAATAATGCAGACAAATTAAAAGGGTTGTTTTAAAATTGAAAAAATTATCACCTCCTATGTTGATTCCAAGCAGAACCCACTTGGAGAGAGGCAACATAACAGTTTCCCAAAGGGCTTAGCATATCAGAGGTTTTTTGGAATAAACCGAGTGAAATATTATTCAAGCAACAGTGATGTATCAGGTCCTGTTTCTGAGTCTATTTCTGACTCTCTTTAGCAGCACAGCTAGTTTGGGTATAAATTCTGAGACCCTGTGAAGCTGAATGGGAATTAGTCACACAAAAAAGACTGGGGCTTGGAAGGTAAGTGAGAGATAAATGGTAACATTTGATGTGAAGGGTTAGGACAGGGGAGTGGATTGGGATAAAGTTGGATAATTTAGAGACTAGACAGGCTTTATTCAGGGACCTCTACTGCCAGGAAGTTTTAAGACAAGGGTGGATAATTTTCTTTCCGATGTGGATGGAGGTCAGGCCAGCATGGGGCCAGGGAGATGGATTAAAGAACTTTTAAAATTCCTTCTAGCTCTTTGATACTAGCCACATCCCAGAGCCCTGTGTAACCCCTAATTCAATGCATCACATCACAGGAGAAGCAAGATTTCAGCCTCAGAGAGAGATAAACATGCAGAATATGACTCGTTGTGTATTCAAAGAGCCTGGCAATGGACTAATTATGCAGGGGGGCTTGCAGGGTGAGGATGACTGCAGAGGAGGTCCCAGGAGTTCAGACATGAAAAGATTAGCAAGACAGCATGATAGATTTTGAATTTGGAGCAGCAAAATAGTAGAGGGAAATAGACTTCAGGGGCATCGTGTTCAATAATTCATAAGCTGCTGTACTCACACAAGGCTTCTTACCTGTTAACTTTCCACTAAGATTCCTTCCTCTGCCCTTCTCTGAGCTTGTGGCATTATAACTCTCTCCATCCTGGCTTTTGCCAGCCTCAGATTTGATTCTAGGCCACTGTATCAGGGTAAACTTTAAACTGTGATAAAACTGAGGGATTTAAGCCTGTGGATGCTTATAAATCTGAAAAGATAATTTGTGGCATAGAAGAAGATTGTTTTAGTAATCTCAACAGTATTTCTCAAAGGATGCTCTGTGCAACACTAGTTTCTTGAGACGTATTTTTCTCATAAAACAGACACACATTCTACATGGTTCTGTGGTCAGATTAGTTTAAGAAATGTTTCATATTATATCTTGGAGCTATACAAAGTTTTGGGGGTTATTGAAGGCTCTGATAAGCCTTACACTGAATAAAACTGTTTCCCTTTATTTAAACCAGCATTTCCAAAACTTATTTGACCTAGGAATCTTTTTAAAAAGTGTACATAATACCTTTTAACATCTTGTGGAACTAGCATTTCACAAAACAGTTTTTGAAGAATATTGATGAACTATCTCTGTGATCTATATTTGAGCTTTATGAGATGGCCTAAAATCTCAAGTTCAGTTGGTTACAAGAATTCTACTAGAAAAATTTGGAGGTTGTACATTTACTTTGATCAATCTAGATTGCTGTAAAATTATATCATTCTGGACAAAAATTCACATCAATGCTTACTTTATCTATTATTGACCAAATAGCAGATCTCTCCTTTGTTTTACTCTTTCTACCTGACTACTGAATTGATAATTTCACTTTAAACTTATTTTCTCCAATTTGTTGACTGTGCAGTTATTTTAATATTGTGATGAATTTTGCTAATTTCTTGTAGAATATTTATGATCGAACCCACTTAGAAGTCCAAAGGCTTAAGTTACACTGATTTATTTTTATATGCGTCCCGTTATGCAGCTGGTGATCAAATTCATGCTGTTTATACTCCTCCTCCCATGTTCCTGGTGTTTTCCCTGAAATGTTAATTCCTGCAAATCTGATTTGATTTAGGCAATCTGAGTAAATGCAAGGGAAGGATGTTTGTAGATAGTATCACACTCTGCAAATATAAAGTGATGTCATTATAAACTTAGTGATTCTTTTATTGAGTACCTACTATGGTGCCACACTCTGTGCCAGGGGCTAGGGCTCCAGAGTGAAGTCAAGCCGAATTCTGGCACTCGAGATGCTCAGAGTCTGGTATGGGGTGGGTGGAGTGGGGAGACAGTGAGTAAACTGTCTGACAAATTTACACTCCTTCTCTGCACCCCTCAAATTACAGTTATGACAAGTGAGATGACATTGGTATTGAAGGGGCAAAATAGGAGCACAGGAGAGAATCGTATAGTCAGATTAGTTACTATATCAGGGGGTTAGTGTGGAGAAGCCATCAAAAGGAACTGACCCCTGACTGGTGGTTGTTGAAGCGTGAAAGGGGGTAACTGGATAAGACAAAGCTGAGGTTCAATGCCTATGAAAAATGCTCAAACTCACTAGTAATCAAGAGGTTACATATTAGAAGAGCAATAAAATATTTTTGTTAGATTGGAAAAAAATTAAGAAGATATTTGTCAATATCCGGTATTGACAAAGGTGTGGGGAAACAAGTATTCTTATACAATATTTGTGGGACTGTAAATTGGTGTAGCCTTTTTGGAAGGATTATAAAAAATTAAAAATGTATACATTCTGATGCAGTAATTTTTTTCTAAAGACATCCTCACATGTAGTCATAAAGAGAACCATAGAATGTTCATTACAGCATTATTGGAATTAATGAGGATTTGGAATTAAGTTGACTGTCCATCAGTAGGAGAATAAAACAACCATACTATGAAATACCATTCTGCACAAGAATGGAAAGTGTTTCAAGAAGTATTGTTAAAGCATTAATTTATAGTATGTTATGCATAGTATGATGTCATTTACAGGAAAACCCCAACAAAGCATTTATTTCTTTATGTACAGATGCATAGAAAGGGTCTGTAAGAAACCACACTAAATTGATAATGGGACTTTCTTCTGAGAAAGGGAATGAAATTGGGAAAGGGCTTTGGCTTTTTACATTACATAGCTCAGTATGTTTTGTAAAATAGAAATGTATTCATGATTTGAATAAATTAAAAAATAAAATTAAAAACTAAGTAGGGTCAAAAAAAAAAAAAAAAACTAAGTAGGGTCAAAGGGGACATCACCGCAGTGGAGAGATTTGTCAGTACATGGCAGGAAGAGTCCTGGGCTAGCAGTCGGTGTCTCCAGGTGGTCCTTCCTGCCCCAGGCAGCACCTCCCTGCACCTGCATTCCATCCCTTCTTGCCTTGTCTAAGACCTGTTCCTTCCTTTGTCCACCTTTCTCCCTCTTTTGGCTCTTCCTAACTCCACAAGCATGCTGCAGGATTTCTCATCTAAAAATGTCTCCCTCATCTTTTATTCCCCATCGGCTATCACCTCACTTCTCTGCTCCCTTTGATAGTAAAACTCGCTATGAGTTGTGTATGCTCACCTGCATTTACTTCATCACCTCCTGAACCTACTCTCTCCAATCAGACTTCCATCTCCGCCCCACTGAAACGTTTCTGGTCAAAGTGTCCCCGTGATCACTGTCTGGACACCCAGTGGTCCTTCTCAGTTCTCATCTTCCTCAGGCACCATCTGGCTGATGGGCACTTCTCCTTTGGAAACACTTTCTTCACTTGGCCTCCAGGACACTAAATGCTTCTAGTTTTCTTTCCTCTTTGAGGGCTGTTCCTTCTCTTCCCTGACCTCTACATGTTGGCATCCCCCAGCCACTGTCCTCAGCCACATCTCTTTTCTACACTCACTCCCTGTAACAGAAATTCTCAATTTTTTTCTCTCAGGACCACTTTATGTTTTTAAAATTATTGAAGAAACCAGAGAGCTTTTGTTTATGTGAGTTATAGCTGTCAATATTTATATACTGGAACTTAAAACTTAGAAATTTGAAAGATCATTTAATTATTAATCAGTTAAAATAATAAGCCCATTACATGTTAACATAAATGAAATATTTGTTTTCTGAAAAAAAAAAAAATTTCCAACCCCTCCCCCAATTAGTGAGAAGAAAAGCATCATTTTACCATTTTGCAAATCTCTTCAATGTCTGACAATGCCAATAGACGACCACTAGGTTCTCACATCTGCTTCTGCATTGTCTGTTGTGATATGTACTTTTAATGGAATTATATGACGAAAATCTTGTCTTAAGTATAAATTTAGGTGGAAAGTGAATAACATTTTAATATCCTTTTTAGATAACAACCGATAGCCTTCTTTGATTCTACACCAAAACTCAGCAAGCAGTTGTTTCTTAAAGGCTGATTAGTTGCAGTATGGAATCTGAAATGGACTTTTTGCATGATGTTGCATTCAAGTGCATTGATCTAGCTTGTACTTTGAATGGATCTTTCACCCAGGCATGATTTCATATATCACAAACTGGTCATTTAGAAAATATTGGTTTACTGAGTTATGCAGATATTCCAAATGTTGATGCATCTTATAATACAATATTGAAAAATCATACTTGTTGCAAGTACCACGTATCTCATTAGAAAGGACTTGGAGTATTAGGAAGCTGTCAAGTTTATAGTAGAAGATACAACTTTTCAAAAATTCTAAATTTTCTCTGAAAGCTCAAATTTTATGATTGGTAATCAATACTGTCAGTTGTTTTCCTTGAAGTGACAAGCTCATTGCATTCATTTTAGATATAATACCTGCCATATATCCAAGTCTAAATAACTATAATTTGTTTTCCAGTCTTCTTCAGTAAGAAAGGTGTTCCATGAAAAACTGACTAATTCAGTTCTCAACTCTCTCACACAAGTGCTTTTCCTTAGGATAACCATCATATTTTGTTATGCAGCAGAAGTGCCCTATGCATACTTCCCGTTTCATCAGATGAAATTATTAAAAATTATGTACTTACTTTAATAAAATTAATAATTTTTTTTCTACCTTATAGGTGACATTTTCAAGGGAAGATATCCCCTCTTTTTTAATCCAGGAGGTGTGGAGGTGAAGACCACAGTGACTACTAATATAGTTTGGTGCTACTGCTTTGATTCATGCTCAGATGTCAGTAGTTTTTTACCCACCATTGCTTTTTCACCATCAGTTCAAACGGCTACACAGTGCAAAAGGTAACTACTGTTTTAGCATTGTTGTGAAATAGTTTTATCCTGTGGACCCCCTGAAAAAGTCTTAGAGACCCACCCCCAGGGGTCCATGGACCACACTTGGAGAATCACTGATGTAGACTATCTCTCACTCCAATCAGCCTCACCCAACCTCAAAATGACCAACTCTTTGGCTAATTATTTGTTTTGCAAAGTATAATTATAAGATGTCTAATCGTTTGCAATTATATCACATGTAATTTTTTTTTATGAAATATATTTCTTTTTTTTTTAATGTGTTTATTTTTATTTATTTTATGGCTGTGTTCGGTCTTCGTTTCTGTGCGAGGGTTTTCTCTAGTTGCGGCAAGCAGGGACCACTCTTCATCGCGGTGCGCGGGCCTCTCACTGTCGCGGCCTCTCTTGTTGCGGAGCACAGGCTCCAGACGCGCAGGCTCAGTAATTGTGGCTCATGGGCCCAGTTGCTCCGCGGCATGTGGGATCTCCCCAGACCAGGGTTCGAACCCATGTCCCCTGCATTGGCAGGCAGACTCTCAACCACTGCGCCACCAGGGAAGCCCCACATGTAATTTTTGAATAATGGTTTTAATAAGGTTTATATTAAGCCTATTAGTGCTTCATACTTACATGTCTTTTTTTTTTTTAAACAGGAAATTAGGTTAGCAAATGTTAGCTGCAAATCCCTTCTCTCCAATTTTATGTTTTTAATGCCCCAAGTGACTTGGTTTGGAGTTATACACTGCTTTTCAAAACTGTTCTCTCATATAATGTCTATCGGGTTGGAGAGAATAGATAACCTCTAACACTCAGATTCTAGGACACCTCTCATCAAAGATGTGTGTTTAAATGTCCTTGAATAGCATTACTGTGCCACTTATAACAATGGCTTTGTCTATTTCTTTCTAAACGTTTGCTCTGTTTCTGGCCCCAAATAGCAAATTTAAGTCAGAAGCAGAGGGAACAACAGTTACTCCAGAAAATTCCATGTAGTTTGCACCCACTTATGTTGGTCCCACTGGTCTCACTCTTTTTTTTTTTTTTTTTTCCACTGGTCTCACTCTTAACTCTCTAGCTTGATATGGTAACTTTGGTCATTGTTTTTGGTTCTTTTGGCTTTCCTGACTTTTTAAGGCTAACTGCAGGCTTACTTTATTTTTTTTAAGTTGTGTCTGTTGCCCTGCTCTTCCTCCCAGCTTTGAAGAACTTCTCTATCATTTAGCCCCGGCAGGCAGAACTCCACTGACTGGACCGACTCCTGGCCTCACTTTCAGAAGGGGATTTGGATAATCATAAATTCTCAGGTTAGAGGCACTGGGTTCAGGTGGTTATTTCTGTTAAGGATTTGGAGTCACCTGTTTCCCTCTCTGGGGGTCGCTTGGAAGAAATAGTATGCATAAAGGATTATAATGGAGAACCACTTTAGCTAATAAGCTGGTCAAACACCTAATGCAGGGCTTACTATGTATGAGCTTGAATTCTATTGCACAGTATCCCTGGCCCTAGAGAAACATGGTTCCTAGAACATTTCAGGCTCTGACCCATAAACTTAGTCATATCTTTTCTCAAGGCACGGCTAGTTAAGGGTTGGAGAAAGCATATTTGGTGGAGAGAAGCAGGAGCATCTCTCTCCAGCAGTTTTCCCTAATGCTTCTAAATCAAGCAGCAGCATAAAGTAGGATGTGGACTTGAACATCATGTTGCCCTGCAACAACCAAACTCGAATATCGGGAGAACTTCAGAGATCGGCAGGTGCAACTCCACTTCATCATATAAATGAAGTCCAGGGATGCTAAATGTTCCACCTAACAGCCACACAGAACCAGAACCCTTTCACCTGTAAACACAGACTTCTTCATACTCTACCACACGGACTCACAGTGCTCTGGAATTTTAGATGTTGCATTTTGCTCTTCCAGTTTCATTGAGATATAACTGACACACATCACCATATAAGCTTAAGGTGTACCGCATATTGATTTGACTTACATCCATCATGAAATGATTATCATAATAAGTTCAATGAACAGCCATCATCTCTTATAGATACAGCATAAAAAAATTATTTTCCTTGTGATGAGAATTCTTAGGGTTTATTCTCTTAACAACTGTCATATATAATGTGTAGTAGTGTTAATTATGTTTATCATTTCGTACATTACATCCCTAGTACTCATTTATCTTATAACTGTAAGTTTGTACCTTTGTACCTTTTGATTGTCTTCATCCAATTCCCCCTCCCCCTACCCTCTGGTAACCACAAATCTGATCTTTTTCTATGAGTTTGTTTGTTTGTTTTTGAAGTATAATTGACCTATAACACTCTGTTAGTTCCTGATACACAACATAGTGATTCGATATTTTTATGCATTTCAAAATGATCACCATGATAAGTCTAGTTACCATCTATCGCCATACAAAGATGTTACATAGTTATTGCCTATATTTCCCACACTGTACACTTCATTCCCGAGACTCATTTATTTTGCAGCTAGAGGTCTGTACCTCTTAATCTCCCTTATCTATTTATGTATTGCTTTTAAACAAGAAGTTCTTCCTTCCTGAAGTTTTGGTATTGTTTTTTATCCTTCTACATTCTTTCTACATGGGTTACTGGGCCTTGGCTTCTTTAACCTAAATAGGATTTTCCTGTTAAATTAATTGCTTTTGAAAGTGATCTGAACACAAATAACTATTTTTAATCTTTAAAGAATACTTTTTTCTTCTCACTTACTGTTAGAGTTCTCCCTATTGTCAGGGTCCCAGCCCCCAAGCTGCCAACCTCACAGAGGGCTTTTTATTTTTTGTTTTTGCCTTTGAACTACTCAATTTCTTTCAGAAAGCACATGGTTTTAAGGGATACAACTTTTTGAATTTTCTGAAGCCTGAGAGCCAAGAGAACAGATTTCATTAATGTTGACTCAACTGAAGGATGTAAAGATTTGTAAAACTATGCGGTTATGTTTGTCTTTTAATACATGCATGTAATTTCAATTAGAGTTATATTCATCTCATATAGGAGATACTAAATTTTGAGGGGGTGGAGGGCATAATGGAAGAAGGAAAGGAAAGCAACCATCTTCTCTTCCAAACTTTTGCTTTCAAAGGTACATATCCAAAGAACACTGTTAATACCCAAAGCACGAGGCTGATCACAGATAATAGGAGGCACTTTCTAGAGATCCAGTTGAATAGAGAAATCTATAAATTCTATCCCATGTTGATAAGCATTTGGACTCAAAGGGACATTTGCTCAAAATGCCTAGGGCAGCTGCCACATCTCTTGCAAACACTTCCTCTAGGTCAATGTTCTATTTATTCTCCTGATTCCACCAGAAGAGGACCCCCATCCTATGCCAATCTCTCTTTAGTAATTGTTACACACTTGATAACTCTTTGTTCTTTTAAGGAGACTGGCCTAGCACAGGTTATCTGCAGATATAATTTACATGAGAGTATATGAGACAGTTTAATAGGAGCTACTGCTACAGGGGACATACTGGATGGTGACACACAGGGACTGTAATGCTGCTGTGTTTTTGCTTAATGGGGGATCCATTGCAACTCTGATTCCAGACAGAGAATTTCCTTTTCTATCCAAAGGAGTTAAATATATTCTTCTCCATTCCAGCTAAATGGCAGAGAACACAGGCACAGTACACAGAAACAGGTGGCAAAAGAGCACTAAGAGAGAGATAACTAGATAACTTGGGCCCACAAAAGCATAGAGAAAAAAAACCCTGCAGGGCAGGTGGCCAACCAGCTGAGGCGTGCATCTCCTTAGAAATACAGCTGGTAAGGATAATGCTTAGAGTCAACACCGAGCAAGTTGCATAGCAGATTGTTTTGTAAATAGCAGTACAGAGCCTAATACAAGAAGGTGCTATGTCAGCATAGACTAGCTCATGATAGAGATGATTTTCACATAAGCTGCACCTAGACGGTTCCTTCCTTCGTGCCATGTGGTCAGAATCTCTCTGCATAGCCCTCATAAGAATTATAAACCATTTGTGTCTGATGACTTACAACTTTTCCTCTCCCTTTTCCCCCCGCTGCCTTTCTCCTAAGGAAGATCTGTCTGCCTTTTGGGCTCTGATAGGATGATGGGTGGAAACGGCAATAGGATTGGCGAGCTAGCAGGATTTCACATTGATAAAGGAGGAACCCCCTGGTCTGAGGACAGAATAGAGGCAGAAAAGAAAGAGGGACACTGGCTCCCGCTGCCACCGCCCAACAAAAACTGAAAACAACTGAACAGAGTCTGCTTGGGAGCAGGCGCTAAGTTTGGGTAGAGATTTTAGGAAAATTAGATTTAGGACATGTGGGGCAACTATTGGTGGGTATGAGCTGTAAGTGGAAAAAGATGAGGAAACAAGTTTTCATCATTTTAGCTGCGCATGGGAATGGATTCCCCTTTCATTCTTTGAGTGTCTCCAGTGAAGGTTTAAACTATTTAACAATTAATCTTAAACATCAGACTAGTATTTCTTCAACGGCAACTTCATGAGGCTTTAGGTCAAAAGGTGGGGTTCATATGTAAATTTAAGCTTCCATGAAAAGTATGGTAAACTGTGTCCATTTCTCATTCATAACTAATTCTTTTTGTTTGTCATAAAAGCCTGGATTTAGAGAAATTTCCAAGTACTTTTATACATAGATAGCTGGATTGCGTGGAGGGTACATAAATAATACTTTCTCAATTTTGATGTTGACAGTGGGGAGATAAACAAGACTGTTGTCCTGAATGCTGCCTTAACCAGGCTATCTCTGGACGTGTTCCTGGTGACAAAGACCACAGCAACTGCAGCTGGGGAAAGAGGGTCTGTGGAAGGGTGTCAGAGGCCCCAGACCACTGGGAGTATGGAGGCCCTAGGAAGGGACAATGGGCACATGATCAACGTCTGAAACAATGCATGCCACCTCTTCATGTGGGGAGGGCATCTTTGGTTCTTGGTCATTTCCTCATCCTAGAGCTACACTTTCAAACAAAGGGACAATGGCTAAAGGGGGTTGCGTTCCCACAGGTAGAATAAAAACAGCACATAAAAGTTGGAAGTTGTGAGCTAGGAGTGCCTTGGCTCACCAAATTTTTCTCTGGTTCCATTATTCACAAGGTTCCATGACGGCGGATCCTACCACTTCTTATTCACCTGTGGTCTTGGTCAAGTTTCTTAGCCTATCTACTTAGCCCTTAGATTCTTCAACTTTGAAATGCAGAAAATAATACCACCCACCTCACAAAGAGATGAAATGAGAAAACCTCTAAATAACACTCAGTACAGTGTTTGGTATGTAGGGAATGCCTATGAAGGTTACTTCCTACTATCTCTATTAATCATACTGTAAGTATTGTTACACTAATGACAAGGACCGACCTAATTTTTTTTACATGATTAAACTTGAAAATCTACACCTAAACTTGAAAACACATTTCTCTTACTTTCCCTTATATTCACGAATATAAGGGAAATTATGATTTCTACATAAATATGAGCGCCAGTTCCTGAAGTTTGGTTATCTTTTCTAGCTTTTTCTCTACCTTTTTCATTGCCCCCATCTCCTAAATCCTTTCAGGTTTGAGTCCCTGGCCAAACACCCCAAAAGGAGGTTGCTGTTGACCATTTCCATGAATTCTTCTTCCATTATTGACCCCTGTAGCTCTGTGTTGACAGTTGTCTTTTGGCACATCTAACTCGTATTCACATTGTTTGCACATTTCTTTCATCTGCCCTTCTTGATTATAGTTGACTGCAGAGACAGGATGAGCCTTATTTATCTTTGAAATAGCTACAGCATCTGTGCCTTATTAGGTAGTAAGTATTTAATAAGTATTTTAAAAATGAGTGAGTAAAGATAAGAATAAATTATTCATGATATGCGATGTCCTCTATTAAATTAAAAAATGGGGTGCTCAAACTCTAAATGGCTGTCCCCAGGCCCCGAGACAACACCCAATCACACACAGCACACTGGGCTTGTGTGTCACTCAGACTCGCCATGCATCTTCTCTACTTTCAGCTCCAGAGCATTAAAGCCAGGATGATTCTAGGACCTTGAGACTTGCCTGTTGCCTTTTTTTTTTTTTTTTTTTAACAGCTCATGCAGCTCAATATCAAAAAAACAAAAACCCAATTCAAAAATGGGCAGAAGACCTAAATAGACATTTCTCCAAAGAAGATATACAGATTGCCAACAAACACATGAAAGAATGCTCAACATCATTAATCACTAGAGAAATGCAAATCAAAACTACAATGCGATATCATCTCACACCAGAATGGCCATCATCAAAAAATCTACAAACAATAAATGCTGGAGAGGGTGTGGAGAAAAGGGAACCCTCTTGCACTGTTGGTGGGAATGTAAATTGATACAGTCACTATGGAGAACAGTACAGAGGTTCCTTAAAAAACTAAAAATAGAACTGCCTGCTGCCTTTTAAAATGTTAATATATGAGAATAAATAAGCAAGTAAACTTCTTTGTCTCTTGAGTCAGAAAAATTCAGTGATGTGCTTGAGTATTTTTCATCAGAGGTCAACTCTAGAGCCCCTGAGCAGGAATACCCACTCCTTGCAAGCAGGGGTAAAGTCTAATTTGCATAATGCCCTACCACACGGTAGACTCTATGTCAGTGGTGGGTTTGTTGTATGCCACTCATGTTCCAGAAGCAATTTCTAATAATTCTCATTTCAACATCTTGGGGACAAATCTCATCTCCTGTTGTTTCCTTACATAGACATATTGAAATGTTTGAGGGTGTGCAAACATACATACCCGCTAGTGGAGTCCAGAAATCCAGTAGCGCCAGAGAGTTGGGGCCAGTCGAGCTCATTGGTAAGAGCTGTTGGTAAGTTGAAGAAGGATTTCTAAAGGAAAAATAAAGTAGTGATTATCAAAATGATCACTTGTTTTCTATAAGGAGTAAGATTATTGCTCAGGCATTGTGGTCTGTCTGCCTCTCTCTCACTCTCTTTCTTAATCTCTTTCTTTAAGGGCCTTTGCATTTAAAGCATATACCTCTTAAGGTTAACCATCATCAGAAAATTCACAAAGATCAGCATCATTCATGAACTGGCTTCCATTCAGCTCCTGGGAAAAATGTAGAACGCATGGCAGCTCATATTCATCCCTCATTTGAGAGAAGTGCTTCAGTAGACAAGTAAACTTTCCACTCTTTAATTTCTGAGATTTTCTCCATTTCTAAGGCTAGATAATCAGAAAATTGATTGTCTGGAAAATAATAATACCCAAGCCTCCAGCAAATATGCCTTCCCTGAGTTCAAAGCTATGCCTTCAGTCATTAGGATGGTGCCTCCTGACCTCCTTGGGTGGGAGGGGGGTCCTCAGACACCTTTGAAAAATCTAATTGTGGTTCCTTTCTTCACAAAGATGCACATATACTCAACATGGCCTATGATTTCAAGGGGTTCACAGAACTCCTGCAACTCTTGCATAGACTCCTGCTCAAGAACTCCTGACATAGAGTGTTGACAAAATTAGAATTCCTTTGAACCACATTCTATGACTTGTGCAAAATCACAGAAGAAAAATGTTGCCAGCTGTGTCTCCTGATTGTTCCTCCTCCCCTCTGGTCTAATTCCTAGAAAAAGCTTATCTAGATTGATGTGTTCAGAATAGGGTTGCCAGATTTAGCAAATAAAAATACACATGCTCAGTGAAATTTGAGTTTCTATAAACAAAATGTGGTGTATACATTCAGCAGAATACTATTCAGTCTTAAAAAAGATGGAAATTCTGACACATGCTACAACATGGATGAACCTTGAGGAAATTATGCCAAGTGAAAGAAGCCAGTCACAAAAAGACAAATACTGCATGATTCTATTTGTATGAGCTATCACGAGTAGTCAAATTCACAGAGACATTAAGTAGAATGGTAGTTGACAGGGATTGGGGGGAGAGGAAATGGGGAGTTGCTATTTAATGGGTATAGAGTTTCAGTTTTGCAAGATGAAAAGTTCTGGACGTTGGTTGTATAGCAGTATGAATATACTTAACACTACTGAACTGTACGTTTAAAAATGTTAAGATGGCAAATTTCATGTTATGTGTATTTCACCACAATTTAAAAAAAGGAATATGCAAAATGTTGAATTGAAATTAAACAGGGAATAATTTTTAGTATTAGTATGTCCTGGGCAATATTTGGAACATACTTATACCTAAAAATTTATTTGTTGTGTATCTAAATTCAAATTTAAGTGGGTGTCCTGTATTTTACCTGGGAATCCCAGTTTGGATAAAATCTCGGAAAGCCAATGATCCCTTTTTGCCTTGGCTGACAGGAAACCTCAGTGCCTGGCTGCAGGAAGCAGTTTATTTCAGGAAATAATGTCATCTCCTTCATGTGCTCTGTGTTTCTCAACCTTGAAAACCCATGCCCCCTTTGGATGAACATGAAAGCCTTGAGTCCACCTTCAATCTTATTTTAAAATGAAAAAGAAATGAAAGATAATGCCTAAGACAAATCACATCAAAGCAATTGTAGCACTGAATATGACTTTTCAAATGGCCTACGGTCCTGCCCCCTGCTCACTCTCTCACCCATGATCACCCTTACCTTGTCTCCTAGAGAGAATCTGAATATGGAGGTTGTGAGGGAAGGAAAAGCCACATTTCTCTCTCCTTAACCATTCAAAAATGTATCTTTATTGTTTTTTCTGATTACAAAGTAGTACATGCTTCTTATAAAAATTCAAACATTACAGTAATATACAATGTGGAAATGAAAGTCCTCCATCGCCTCTCCTTAACAGATAACTATTATGAGATAACCACTCTTAACACTTTGTATTATTTATATGTATATAATATATAATGGAATCTACTCATTCTTCCTACTTCAGAGTGTGTGATAGTTCCTACTATCATATAGAGAATGAGTACTCAAAAGAAATAAAATGAAATTTGTATTTCTTACTTTTGGACTGCTACTAGTTGAATGTGTTCCCCCAAAAGTTGGGTTAAAGGCCTAACCATCAACATCTCAGAATGTGACTTTATTTGTAATTGGGTCATTGCAGATGTAATTAGTTAAGTGAAGATGAGGTTGGAGTAAGAAGGGTTCCTAGTCCAATATGATTAGGGGTTCTTATAAGAAGCAGAAGAAGAGAAGCTAGAAAAGAGGCATGGAACAGAATCTCTCTCAGATCCCTCAGGAGGAACCATCCTGCTGACATCTTGATCTCCACCTTCCAACTTCCAAAACTATGAGAATAAATTTCCTTGGTTTTAAGTCACCCAGTTTGTGGTTCTTTGCTGTGGCAGCCCTAGAGAATGAGGACATGGCCTGAATTGGACAATTTGCTTATAGTTCTTATGATTCAGGGCTCCAAGATATAAACCCTTCTATTATGCTGACTTCTCAAAGTAAGTCATATAATAAATATATTCCACATGCACTGGTTATCCCATGGTGACTTGCACTCTTTTCCATGGCTCTGTGAGCTTCCTTCACTCCCCTTTCCTCAATCACCTCCCCCTTGCACATGTCAGTCCCAAGGTCTCCAGCCTTATTCTTATCCCAAGTGTGATTTCCAGCACAGCAGGTGCTGAAAGTGGATGGGAGGTGGTTGGGAAGGACGGCTTCTTGGGATGCATCTGTATTTGTTAAGATTTATCCCCGTCAAAGGAGCAGAAACAAACTCATGGAAAGGAGGCTCCCAGTAAGTCTCAGAGCACCATGCAATTCCAGTGACTGGCACTTTTTTCCCCCTTAGCAAGAAGCACCCACCACATTACCGTGGTGGAGTTTTGAGCAGAAACTCTCTTTTAGTTTTTGTTCCTCCTGGCACTATAAATCAAATGTTTTCTCTGTTTGTTTATCTTATTTTTTTCCTTAGGCCTTTCTGCTTATAATGTGTGCTTGCTGTAGGATTTGAGAATATTCAATTCCGCAGAAGACAAGAAAAACAAATAGAATAGATAAAAATCATAAGATGTGGTAAGTCGAGATAGTGAGCAAGCAAGTGGTTTGTGAGATGCAGGCAGAATTTATGAGCTGTGTTAAGTAAGTTAGCAACCTGTAAAAACATGTTAAAACTTAAAAGAACGATACAACACTCCCCCACACCACCCTCTCACATTTTTCTCAGTCATCCGCACAATGACAAGCCCAGATTTGGGAAACTGGGTTTGGAACTGGGCTTCTGATTCTGGGTGGGTCTGCTCTCTCTTTCAGAAGAAGTTGTTAGGCAAGAACTCTGCTGACATAGGGAGGTGTGTCTGATACCCTCTGCAGCCTGGAATAATAATGGCGGGGATGGTAGTTCTGAAGTGTGCCAGCAAAGTGGGGAAAGGGCTCTGCTCTAGGAATTAGGAGATCTGACTTCTATGTCTGGCTCTACAAATACAGTAAAACTTCATGGTTTGGATATGACACTCTGGAAATAGGTTCCATACTTCATGCAGCCCCCGTTCTCAATCAGGGTTGGGTAAAAAAAATTTATCTCCCTGGTGGGGGAAGAAAAGATGTTGAGAAAGGGGTAGGACCAGTGAGGAAATGGCCAGCCACCCTGTCTTGAGAAGTGGGGTCTCCATGTCCCCAGCATTCTCCCAGCTCAATCTTTCTGGATCAACCTGAAGAAATGGTCTCAACTACCTGGGAGAATCCTGGACCCTTTGCTCTTCAAGAAGCCCTCACCATCTGTGGAATCATCCCTACCAGGTGCTGAATTATAGCTGGGATCAGGGTGGGTTTGCATTCCATAGTTTGAGCCCTAGAAGGCCCAGGAAGGTAAACTGCATAGGTGTATCCTGGTTATTTGATTGACCTTGAAATAACGCAAATTTGTGTTTTCCTGGTTAAATATTTTCGACATCACTTATGGTGTTATGGCAAGGTTTTACTACTACTAACTGTGCAAAATCAAGGAAAATGTAGCTTTACCAGCGTTCCAGCTCTGACGTCTCTCATTATATCCTATCTACTTCAATAAGACTGTTGGGAGGACCAAAAGACAGTGAGAGAAGCAGGTTGACAGGCAGAAGGCCTACACTATGTAAAGCATCATGTTTAGGATGGATCACCTAGTCTCTCCCTTTCCAAGTGGATTGTCCCAGGTTTTAAGAAGAATAAAGTTTATTGCCAGATAATAGAAAAGACTTGAGCAGACAAATGGAAGCCTCAACATATTTGTTCTTCCCTAGGAAATTTGGTAGCTAAAAATGAGAAGTAACAGCCAAAGGTTTTATAGACCTTAGCAAAAAGAGAATGTTTAAGTCATATCACATTAAACACTAAAAGCCTTATTTAAGCAACATTATACTCAAGATATTTCAGGCATTTAAGGCAGGAAATATGCAAATTAAGATCTCCCTCATGAACTCCTGCTTATTCTTCTTAAGCATTTATGTTCTCAGGAAACTCATCTTAAATGTACCTTAAATGTGCATATGTGGAAAGACTTTATATTTACCAAGAAAAATTTTCCAGACTTCTAAAGAGCATCAGAAACTCAATGAGTATTAAATCAACTACTGCATTGCTTCAAGTTTTCTTCTGATTTTATCAATGACATAAAAATGTTTTATGTCATAATTGGCAAGTGTATACCATTTTTTGTGTAATCACTTTTTGACCAACCACTGTGTATCAGAAGCTGGATATTACCTCTTTAAAAAGAACAAGTACACAGGTCTACGGCTTCCCTGGTGGCACTGTGGTTATGAATCCGCCTGTCAATGCAGGGGACACAGGTTCGAGCCCTGGTCTGGGAAGATCCCACATGCCACAGAGCAACTAAGCCCGTGTGCAGCAACTAATGAGCCTGTGCTCTAGAGCCCACGAGCCACAACTACTGAGCCCACGTGCCACAACTACTGAAGCCCGCGCCTAGAGCCAGTGCTCCACAACAAGAGAAGCCACCACAATGAGAAGGCCGTGCACCGCAACGAAGAGTAAACCCTACTTGCCGCAACTAGAGAAAGCCTGTGCACAGCAACGAAGACCCAACGTAGCCAAAGATAAATAAATTAAAAAAAAAAAAGAACAAGTACCCAGGTCTCATACAAACAGCAGTAAATTAAATGACCATGCCTCAACCCAATTAGAGATACTGAAAAAGGCCCTTTTAAGATGGCACCTCCCATCACTCATTCTGGTCCATGGAGGATTTCTGTATTTTCTGTTGGTGGACGAATCCCTTACATTGGGCAGCAGGGCCCAGAAAAACTATTGAGAAGAGAACTTAGAGGGAATTTGGATAACTTGCCAAAGTCACAGAGCCGGTAAACAGTGGTGCTGGGATTTGAACCCAGGTTCTGGTGGAACTAAGAAAGGAGAGGCTTGGAGCAGACAGGGGTCCTCATAAGCTCAGCTTTTGATAGCCCTATTGTATCTGGTCCTTGCTTTTCCCTTACTCTGCCAGATCTCCTGGAATCACAACATTGGCTAAGCTGGGTTTGCTAGTTTTTGAAAATGAGGCTTCCTGATTGCCTGCTGAGGAGACGGTCTCTCAGACACTGCTTCGGGTAAGAAGTTCAGAAGCCTGTAGATATCTCTAGAGTTGTCTGCAACTTTTCCTCCTCCGTGTTTCTCTTTTATGGAAGCCATGCATAATTTATAAAGAATGCAGAATGAGTGTTCTGGGGATAAGTACTGAAATGATATGTGGACCCTACACAGACACCTACACACACACCCCACTCACATTCCCAGGGCCTGTTCTGGCCCGACACATGCTGGGGAAAGGTAGCCACAGAGAACAGTGCACTCTGCTGCTCTGGGGGCTTATCTTCCAGCGGGGCCTGGCAGATGAAGTTCTGGGGGAACAAGGAGAGAACAAATCATCGGGTTCCTGCCTCTGTAATCTCAGGCTTAAGTAGACCAGGCAGCGCTGTTCACTCAGCTAATGCTTTGATATAGACAACTTTAAGAACATAATGTAACTCTGAGTTAGATTTGTAAACTTTAGCAACTCATGTGCAGTGAGACGAGTCTGCTGTTGAGGTCCCTGTGGCCCTATAATTCATTACATACAGAGAGAGAGAGAGGGAGAGAAGGAGATGGAGAAACACAGCAAGTGTCAGACTGGCATTCTGTTGACCACTGTGCCTTATTCGTGGAGCTCACAGTCTAGAGGGGCACAGAAAATAAACACTTCCCAGCTGAGTAACCTGGAAGACTTTCTTTAACTCCTCTGTGTCTCACTCAGTTTCTTATCTATAGAATGGACAAATAACAGCACCTATATCATTGGGTGGTTGAGAGGATTAGAAAAGATAATCTGTGCCTAAAGTTTAGAATTGTAAGTGCTCAATAAAAGTTAGCTATTAGTGGTATTGATAAGAAGTCCAGGGTAATAGAAAAGATACCTATTCCACATGTGGAGATTTGGGGAAGGAATCTTGAAAGAAATGTTATCCAGTGTAAGTCCTGTAAAGTTAGTAAGATGGAGCCAGTGGAAGAGGGGTAGGGAAAAAGAGTTTAAGCATTGGCTATGCCATATGTAAAAACACAAGGCTAAATCCATCATATTATATACAAGGAAGACCAACAAACTCCCCTACTCCGCCCAACCCCAAACACAAAATTTGCCAGTTATCTATTGCTATGTAACAAATTACCTCTAAATTCAGCAGCCTACAACATAGTACATATAAGCAGATCAGTAACAGTAACTGCTCAGCTCCAGGGATGATGTCTATTCAATGCACATTTAAACTTCGACTTGAGCTAAATAAGTGATTTTCAGGGAAAAGGTATAGCATTTCATCTTTGACCCTATGCCAGTCCAAAAACTTATGGAGCAGAGAAGATAAAGTCAAATAAAGAATTCTAGCAAATATGACCAGTAAATATAAAGAGGACAGAATGGCAGGCAACAATCTTTCATCATTTTGCCTGAAAATAGCTCTTTTTATTTTTTTTTATTTTTACCTTGTCAGCGCCTCTTAGTCTTTTCCTTTTCCTTTTTCTATTATTTACTAGTTCATCTCTAACCCCATGATTTATTTATTCAATGAATGAGTGGAGGGATGCTTTTATCTAACTGCCCCATATCCAGTGAAAATGCATTGTGTAGTTGGACTTTTTCTACAAATTCAATTCCTTCCATCATCATTTCCAGAGGGACTGAAGAACTGTATCCAAATTCATAAAAGTGAGAAAACAAGAGTTTAAAATGTGAGCCTGCCTGCCGCAACTAAGACCCGGTGCAACCAAATCAATCAATCAATCAGTCAATATTTTTTAAAAATGTCATGTTCACAGATCAATCTTTCATGGGGCCAATGAAAAAAATTCTTTCACAAACAGAAAAAAAACTCCTCTAAGGGCCAGAAACGGGCAACAAAGGGTGCTTATCATAAAAGTCTACTCGAGATACCATCATTGGATTTTGCTAAGGTTTAGTCTTTCCTGAAGCAGTAGGGCTGCTATTTGTCTGAGGCAGGGGTAGTTTTCCTTTGAGAGGTAAAATCCAGGCTTAGATTCTAGAAGAAGCCCAAAGTCCACAGTCAAGCTACAGAGGTGAGGACATGGGAATCCGTTACTGGGCCACCTAATGACCAGGCCTGAGCTGGGCTCTCCAACCCACTATCTCACTCATAAAAATGATCTCATTTTCTTTCTCCCCTCTGTTTCACCTGCTACCAAGAAGCTGTCACAAAAGCTTGCTCTTTCTATCCTTCCAACTTGAGTTAGTGCTGCAGTCTTCAGCGGTGTATCCCAGAATCTCGTGGGGAGGTTCTTTAAAATATGGATCCTGTTTGGGTAGGTTTGTGGTGGGGCCCTAGAATTCTTATTTTTAAGAAGTGCCCTAAATAGCTGCAGTGACCGGCCAAGTTTGGGAAAGGCTGCTCTACAGGCTACTGCCGCTATTCAACGTCATCCACCATGTGGCACCACCAAGTGCTCCAGCCTCTTCTCCCGGCCCTGTCTCTCCCACCACTCAACCACCTGCAGCCCCTCAGACCTCCAGGCTCGTCACAAGCTCTTGCTCTTCCTTCACTGTCTTTATTGATCACTTGCTACTCATCAGTCAAGAATTAGCTAAATGCTGACCTTCTTGACTGCCCTGAACTTCCTCTGTGAGGTACCCTCCTCCGACTCTCGTCACACCTTATTATATGAGACGAAAGCACATTTCCATCTTAAGTCACTAATTTGGAGATTCTTTCTTTCATAGCAGCTGAGCCTATACCCTGCTTGATTAATAATTAGTCCTTTAAGAAGTGCTGACCTACCCTCCCTTCTTGCTAATACGTTACCAATGTGAGAGCATGACCTCTTTGGTTTTTCTTTTTTAAAAAATTGAATTATAGTTAATTTACAATGCTGTGCTAGTTTCAGGTGTGCAGCAAAGTGATTCAGTTATACATACATACATACATACGTACATATACATATATACACATATATATTCTTTTTCAGATTCTTTTCCATTATAGGGTATCTATTTTACATATAGTAGTTTGTATATGTTAATCCCAAACTCCTAATTTATGCCCCCCCATCCCCTTTGGTAACCATAAGTTTGTTTTCTATGTCTGTGAGTCTATTTCTGTTTTGTAAACAAGTTCATTTATATCATTTTTTAGATTCCACATATAAGTGATAGCATGTGATATTTGTCTTTCTCTGACTTACTCCACTTAGTATGATAATCTCTAGGTCCATCTATGTTGCTGCAAATAGCATGATTTCATTCTTTTTTATGGCTGAGTAATATTCCATTGTGTGTATATACTCTGGTTCTCCTTGATCTACTTACCTTTGGGTTCTTTAACAATTAGGCTTTAAATTCTTGGTGATGCTGTCCTCAATTTCTGCTTCTGGAATCTTTGGACCTTGTATTTCATAATTTCCCTCTAGGAATGATGGTTTAGCTCCTACCTCTGACCAATCCTCCAGTCATTGCCTTAAGTAGGAAATCCCCAGGAAATCACACAGAAGCCAGTCTTGACCCCCAGGCCTTGGCAAGGGCTGGGCTGGGTAATTGCTGTCCTCATCATTCCCCCAGGAGTGGCATGGAGGGAACTAGTTGAAGGAACCAATGAATGAATGATATGTAGCAATCAATTCCAACTATCCAAAATTATTTTTAAATGCTAGGATTGTCCTCTTCCCACAAGCCAACTGATTTGAGATTCTAAATGTCCCCCTATGAAGAGTCACTTCCATGAAACCTATTTTATGGCTGAGGAACTTGAGGGAGAGTATAGCAAAATGGTAGATATAATTAACTAGAGGGCAAGAGATTGTTCCCTGGTCTTAGCAACACACTGGATTGCACAGGTGTTTACTGACTCACTACCTCTCTATGCGGAGATGTCTATCTAACGTGCTGGGGGAACAGGCATGTGGGCTGAATAATTATAAATGCCTTTCAGAAGTATGGAGGTTAAAATAATTTCCTCTTGTCGTTTTTCATAACAACCAGTGTTTATGTCTTTTTAATTCTTGCAGAAGTCAGTGAGGGCTAAGATCACTGATGTTTTCAGAAGAATGAGCCTGCAAGAGCCCCTGACTTTGCTGGCAGGTAAGAGACCCAGATGCTCACCTCGAGCAAGAAGAAAAGGGCATTGAATTGATCAGGATTCGACAACAGCCCATCTGGCCTGTGCCCGTGAACAGGGAAAGGGAACACTAGAACATTCTGTCTCTTGTGGCCTGATTGCTGTTGGAGAAAAGGATTCACCATGGGGCACACAACCCTCTTTTTCTGACAGAATAAATGAGAAATAACTAGGATTGGGGCTTCTCTCTTCATTGTCTAACATCTTTAATCTGCCAGCCTGCAAGATGTCTGAGGAGCAGAAAATGTAATTTTGTCCAGTTTTACTAAACAACAGCTTTTCCTCATCGGAAAAAATAAT
This sequence comes from Eschrichtius robustus, assembly GCF_028021215.1. Lineage (NCBI taxonomy): Eukaryota > Metazoa > Chordata > Mammalia > Artiodactyla > Eschrichtiidae > Eschrichtius > Eschrichtius robustus. Next base: position 88,692,198 of record NC_090831.1, read on the forward strand.
AAAAAAGTACTCTAACTCTTAATATTTCTGGAGTTGACATGACGTTAGCAGAGATAGAATTTCCATATTTTATTATGCACCATGAAAATCAGCCTTTATGCTTAATGGAAGCTTTATCCTCACTGCTAAATCCAGAGAGCGGAGGCAGGGCGGGTTAGTGAGAGGCAGGGTGAGAGCTCAGATACTGCCTGTGTCACCTGTGGGCTAATAAAGAGTAGCCTAGGCTGATTTACAAAATCATCTCAAAGAGAGGAAAAAAATGCATAGGGGCTTGAAAGATAGGAGCCGCTTTGCTCTCAGGTGAATATGCATTTTCTGCAGCCAGATTAAGGATACATTTTGCCCTTGACACAGCGCGAAATTCAATCTGTGCCTACTTACCCTACAGACAACAGCTTGCCAGGGGTCGTGCTAAGATTTTATAATAGTACAGGCAACAGCCTTTGCTAGCAAAATAAACATTTGGGAAATTGTATTTCAGAATCACTTCTCCTTCCTTCCTGTCCGCCTCCCCACAACTCGACATGCAATTCTGGTTCAGTGAAATGCAGCATTTAATATTTTGGAAGTAATTTTCAAGCAGATGGGGAAGAGGCAGGAGGGCAGCATCTACTGCTGGCCTTGATGATCTCTCTACCTCCCCTTCTTCTGCAACAAAACAACTCAAGCAGTCATTGTTTTTCCTTTGAAAGAAAAAAAATAAGACAGCATGAAAGTGTTTTCAGATTTGCTCTTTGTTTTTTGTGGAAACCTTTCTAAGTTGAGGTCTTCTGTGTGATATGGGAAGCTCATTTTGAACCTGACTGCTAAGGACATCTTGGAGAGATGCTAAGGTGTCTTTAAGGAGGAAGAGGGCAGAGAGAGGCTCAGAACCCTTAGTTTCTGTGGAACCACGGGGGTGATTCTTCACACTCTCTTTATTGAACTACAGATATCTTTCCAGATGAACACACTCCTAATCTAATTAGCTGTAAACAGGCCTCTCGAGTGCCGCAATGCTTTAACTAGAGGATGGCATGAGCAGGAGGGGAGGGGGGCTGGTGCAGGAAAGATACCCAAGACTGTGGATTCCTTTTCGATGGGCACAGTTGGGATGGGGTGATGTATCTGCAGGAGTGTTTTCTGCCTTATAGGGAGACAAAAGCAAAGACATGTTGACTAGTCTCATAAAGGGCAGAATGGCCTATTATGAACAATGAATACTTGTTTTTCTACAGCACTTACTGCTCTTCCCAGAATATGATTTACTACTTGGTGCAGCAAAGGAATGGCACCAAACACGCTGGGGGTTCCTGAAGGGTCTTGGTTGATAATATGCATCGCGATGGTCAGACCCTGAGAAAGACCACCCAGCCAAATGTTCACTTTGGAAGAGGTGGTCCCATTACTATTCCTCCTGGAACACGAGATCGTGGAGGGATTATAGGGTGGGGTTAGGGGTCAGCAGGTTCTTTCAAGTTTCACAGTCAGTGGTATAGAATCCAAATTCAGAACCTCTTTCTGCTGAACAGGTTGGAGAAAGGTCACACAGCTTCATTTTAAAAGACAGCTTCTGGCTGTTGCCCTCTTCTGTCATTTTGGGAAGGATTCCTAAAGGCAGTTGAGGAGGGGACGATCTGGCATTAAGTGAATAGCAACCAGTGTGCGTGCTCCCTGGGTGAGGCAGGTCCCAGGTTAATAAGGACCTAAAGAAACAAGGCTTTACTGGGTTGAGGCCATGCTGACCACCAACCAGGCCTCTGATTCCACAGGGCCCATGAGGTTGAGTAATCAGCACTGGCCTCTGACAGCTGTTTCCCTTCAGTCACCCAGCCTTGAGCCAACACATAAGATTTCTGCTGCACTTCAATGCCCTTGGACATCTTTGCTTTCTGGTGCCCAGTGCTGGCTGGAACTGATTCCAGACTTGATCTGATGGGTTTGAGCGGCATGTGCTGGGTAAACACCAACGGCCTCTGGGCTCCAAGCCCACCCCTCTAATCTCTGCTCTGTGCTATGGAGTTGGACACTGCAAACTACACTTCCCAGATTCCTCTGAGTCTCCCTGCCAATGAGAGGTGCAGGTGGGAGATGGGCAAGTGGGGGTGAGAGAAGGAGAGGAGGAACTATTTTCTGGTGTCTAGTTGAGGTCGGCATCCCCCAGCAGCTTCCAGCCTCCAGCCTTCTGTGCTACTTCCAGCTCCTCTCCACACTCCTCAGTGGTTCAGTAGCAGCTGGTTTGTGTGCCCTCGGCAGTCAGAGTACAGGCTGTGCAGTAGTCCAAACACCAGCTGCACCCCTCCCTCTAGCTTCTGGTAATACCTCTTCCTCCTTGTTGTTCCTTAGCCCTGCAGTCAGCAGCTGCTTTTTGCAATGATTAATCTCTGATAACTTCAGCATCTCCCTTTTTGTTCTAATACCTGTGTAATCAGTTCCCTGTATTAAATCTACCAGGGTAGCCAGTCCCCTATATTAAATCCCCTCTGTTGGAATGCTTTCATTTTCCTGACTGATCCCTCATAAATGGTGACTCTGACAGTGACAAGAAACCCAGTTTAAAAGGGTTCCGCATGCTGAATTAGCCAAAATATTGGAGGCTTTCTCTCTTTGCAGTGACATCACTAAAAGGCTCTCAAATAGGGGAACCTGCAGGCAGAGTGAGGACTGAGGAGAGTCTGATGGGCAGAGATGCTCTCTTGGGGAACCTCACACGTTCCAATGTGCTGCAGAAATACTTTGGTTGAGGGACTAGCCCACACCATGCTGATGGCTTCCCCATTTTGCCCTGCAGCGGTCTGTCTTAGAGTGCAAGCTCTTCCCTGACATGTGAAGAATTTTGAAAACTACACTGCAGTACCCCACAACCACATCTTTCTTTTGTAAATCCTCAAAGTTTGGACATTGGAGGCAGTGGGAAAACGCTGTGACAGTGGTTCTCAAAGTCTGGGGACCCCTGAGGATCTTTGAGACCCTCAGAGAGTGTTCATGAAATCACTATTATCATCATAATACTAAAACTTGATTTATCTTTTTTATTTTAATTCACTCATAAGGGTACAATGGAGTTTTCAAGAGGCCACATACATGGATACAGAAGTAGATTGAAGGCAGAAGCAGATAGGGGAATTTAGCTGTCTTCTATCCAGATATCAAGGAGATTCACAAAAGTAGAAAAGAATGCTATTATTTTAGCCTATACTTTTTTTGTTTCAGAAAATAAAGTTGTTATAAAAATATGTTATTTATGTTAATGTGTTTCTTATTGTTATTTTCTAATGAATTAATAAATCCCATTGTGGAGTTGGTACATTCCCTTCACCCTCACTAGTCACTTAAGTTTCATGCTCCAGCCCCTAGTCATCTGGAGTTTAATCCCCACACTGAGGTCAAATCCAGGCAATCCTCTCCAGGATTTTCAATGGCCCAGGTTGGCTCTCCCTTCCTGGGGTCCATATCCTTGCCCCAGGACACACACTCTTTCTGTCCTGATGACTCAGTCACAACCCTTACATTACTCACAGGAGTGTCAGACTCCAGCTTTTTTGACCCCAGTCTCTGAAGACACCTGTCCAAGTCTCTTAGTGGCCTCCTACAGTGAGGGGAAGCATCCTGCCCTTCCCCCATGGGGACAGCGGAGTCCCACTGCCATACTGACACTAGCGATTCCCAGCCTCAATCTACAGGTTGCAGAAATGGTTTTCACTCCCTTCTTCTGCAGGTCCTGCTGAAGTCCTTCTAATATTTGACTGTGGAAGGTGGGACTAGTTGGCCCACATTGCCTTAGGGTCTCACTTGAAAGTTAGGTAGAAATAAATAGTCCAGTTTATAACATCTGTTATAAAATCACCCCAAATTTCTAATGACATATCTATCATTATTTATATTTTATACACAAGGAAATTAAAGCTCAGAGAAAATAAGTAAAGGTAAGTGTCTAAGCCAGGATTTGAACACAGGTATGTCTGATTCCAAGATTATTTTATACAGAGATAATTTAGGGGCTTGAAATTCCCCTCTGGGCTCATGGTGTCAGTTTCACAAATGGCTTCTGTGCCATCAGTAGGGTGGCTATATATCCCAATATGTCTGGGCCGGTCTGGGTTAATGCCTATTGTCCTCACATAATTAACAGTAATGATCCCTCTTCTCTCAAGTTTGGGCAATAAATTATAAGTCCACCACAACTGCTAGGGGTTAGGGGAGTTTGGTGCAGAGGACCCAGAAGTACCAGAAGTTTTATAGGAGGGCAGACTCTCCCAGTAGAGTCTCCAAAGCCTGGCTTAGACCCTGCAGGGAAGATATGCACTGGGGAGATGAAGTCCAGGCAGCCTCCCCAGATGCAAGGATGCTGGGAACAGCCCTGGGTTAACCGCAGCCTGAGATATCTGGCTGGAGGAGGGTGGTCTATTCAGAAACTGGATGTAAAGTCCACAGAGCAGGCAGGGTGTGAGAAAACTACATATCCATGGTTGATTCTAGATAACTTCTGAGTTTGTCCATTTCTTTTCTTCCCAATGTACTCTTCTAGCTTAGGACACTTTTACTAGAATAATAACAAACTCCTAGCTGAGTTTCTTGCCTGCTCCCCCTTCCTCCCCCAAGCCCCCCACCCATATAATCCATCCTGCCCATTGAAACCGGAGTGATTTTTCTGAAATTCAAGTCAGACTGCTGCTATTTCTTAGTTTAAACCCCTTTGACGGCTTCCTATTGCCTTCAGGATAAACTCTGAGTTCCTTAATGTGGCTTTGAGGTCCTCTGAGATCAGCTCCTATGCACCTTCCTAGGCTCTTCTCTTACATTCAGACCTTGTGCTGGATCAATGTCAGTTCAGCCCCACCAAACTTCTCATAACTCTGCACCCTCTTACTTGTGAGCCTTTGCACGTGCTCTTTCAGCCCCTAAGACACTCCTTCCTAGGTCTGCTGGGACGGATGCCTCCGGTGCCTTCTTCCTCCCAGTTTGGGAAGCACGTGTGCCTCACAGCAGCTCACACTCTGGAATTGCCGATTTGCTTTCCCCACAAGGCCTGAAACTCTCTGAGGACCTGGGCTCTTTCCATCCTCTTCACCTCTGTGTCATTAGCTCCTATCACAGGGTTTGGCACATGGTAGGTCCTGGGTTAGGATTTAGTGATATTTTGCTTACAAACATTAAAAGCCAAATAACCAAAACAGGAGACATCTGAGCTCAACATACATCATGGGTGTCCACTAGGCATGGTACTTATACCTAACCTGATTCTCTGTGCAAATGAAGAGACTCTATAGATAATAAGTTTTAAAAACTGGAAGTCTTTTTTAAAAAGGAGCATTTAAAAAATATTCCATATATGAGTGAAATCATACGGTATTTGTTTTTTTCCATCTGACTTATTTCATTTAGCCTAATACCCTCAAGGTCCATCCATGTTGTGGCTAATGGCAAGATTTCATCTTTTTATTTTTATGGCTGGGTAGTATTCCATTGTATATATATACCACATCTTCTTTTTTTTTTCCAAATCATGGTTTTGATCTTTATTATCTGATTGATCTTGGGCAGGATCCTTAAGTTCTCTATGCTTCCATTTCTTTTCTTTTTTTTAAAAACATCTTTATTGGAGTATAATTGCTTTACAATGTTGTGTTAGTTTCTGCTGTATAACAAAGTGAATCAGCTATACGTATACATATATCCCCATATCCCCTCCCTCTTGCATCTCCCTCCCACCCTCCCTATCCCATCTCTCTAGGTGGTCACAAAGCACCGAGCTGATCTCCCCGTGCTATGTGGCTGCTTCCCACTAGCTATCTATTTTACATTTGGTAGTGTATATATGTCAATGCTACTCTCTCACTTTGTCCCAGCTTACCCTCCCTCCTCCCTGTGTCCTCAAGTCCATTCTCTATGCCTGCGTCTTTATTCCTGTCCTGCCCTTAGGTTCATCAGAACCATTTTTTTTTTTTTTTTAGATTCCATATATATGTGTTAGCATATGGTATTTGTTTTTCTCTTTCGGACTTACTTCACTCTGTATGACAGACTCTAGGTCCATCCACCTCACTACAAATAACTCAATTTTGTTTCTTTTCATGGCTGAGTAATATTTCACTGTGTATATGTGCCACATCTTCTTTATCCATGCACCTGCCGATGGGCACTGGGTAAAGGGGTTCAACTGTATGATGATAGATAGAAACTAAATTTTTGGTGGTGAACATGCTGTAGTGTATACAGAAGTTGTAATATAATGTTGTACATATGAAGCATATATAATGTTATAAACTGATGTTACTTCAATAAAAAATAATAAGTACAAAAAAAAGGAGTATGATCTATACTGGCCAGAAAATGAAACCATGAATCAGCTTAATATCCAGTCGTGGATTATGGCTTGTACACTGAAAAGGATAGTATGAAACACTGACAGATATAATGAGTAAAAAGTCTAAGTAGCAATGTGGAAAAATGATTATGATTAGTACTAATTTTTTAAAAAAGGAGCATTGCCAATTGCTTACTTGCTATTCTTGTGACTACATAGTGTGTGTGCATGTGTGTGTGTATGCGTAGTGAGGGTAGAGTACTGGGGAAGAGAAAAGTTTAAGATAGTGGGGGTAATTTTTTTTAATATTCTCATAATTGGTTCTAATGTTGACTTTATATCTTCTTTTTTCCCCAATAAGAAGAATATTAAAAGAATACTTCAAAACAAATCTGATACTCCAAAATGTTAAAATGATTCTCTCTGGGTGGTAGCATGAGGGAAATTTTAATAATTTCTTCATAATTTCTGTATTTGCTTATTTTTCTCCACTGAATATTTAACATATCTGATTAGATAAAAGCAACAGAGCAAACATTCCCTCTCTTCCCTCTTTCACTTTGGGCAGATTACTTCCTTCCCTATTGGTCTTGGCCATGTGAGTTGCTTTGCTTATGGGTTGATGGAGGACATGATGCAGCAAATATGTTTGTGTGAGGGTCTTGCCCTCTTGCATTTCTGACATTATCATGAAAAGTGCATGCTCTGGATAGATTGCCCAACCAAGGAAAAATGAGAGACACGTGGAGCAGACCTGGACCCAAGCTTCAGCTTGGAGCGAAGACTAACAGAGCCCAGCCTAGAACAGCTGTGTGAGTGAGAAGAAATGACGATTGTTTTAAGTCATTGAGATTTGGGTGGTGTATACAGCATTATTTTGACCATAACTCAGTGATAAATCTTCATTTTCAACATCAACTTTCTGAGCAAAATCTCTGTCTTTTATTCTTCTTGTCCCATCTTTCATTCTTATCAAATGATATCCCACAGAAGTGGCCCAGGCTGGGAGTGCCCAGGCTAACTTTTAGCTTGGAGAGGAATGTTAACCTGGAGAGATATTTTAAGAATCCTAGAACATCAAAGGCTTGAAATAGATGACAAACTAACACTAAAACTGTAGCGTTGTCTCTACCATCAATAGCATTACTGACATATTGATGAAACTAATGAATCCCAATTACCATCATGCCCAATATGGGTTCCTCATTGCCATTCTCATAGTCATTTTTCTGAACTACTAATTTACTGCCAAAAAGGGATGGGTGTGGGGTGGGAAATAACCCAAACCCAAACCAACAACTGCTGATCTGCAGTTATTTCAATTCATTTGTTGTTGCAAATAGCAAATAAAAAATTGCTACAATCCAAATTCCAATTGTCTGGATTCCAGGATGGGGCTGGCTACTGGGCTTGTGGGAATGATTTCTTTAAAGCGTCTTCTCAATGGGTCTTTCTCTTCCTCAGAGACTTAGCACACTGCAGAGAGAGCTGCCAGCTCCAGTGAGAGGCTGTCCTCCCCAAGGGAACCCTAATGCGAGAGGCACCCCTCACCTCCGCCTCCAGAGGCCAGGTGCGGAATAGGAAGGTCAGGCATGAGGACATCGACCAGCCTGGTTAGCTACCACCACTGCACTGCGTGAGCTGTGTGTCAATCTACTTTTGCTGGTTTGAATCCAACATACAGTTTCCAAAGCATTTTCACAGACCTTAGCTCACTGAAGCACATGGCCTCCCTTCATCATCTACAGAGTTTCTGGTTAGGTGGTTTGATCAAGATGATACTGACAGGAAGTGGTTCTGCACCTCTTAGCTGTGTGACCTTAGGCTATCTACTCAACATTTCTGAGTACTTGTCTGGAAAGTGAGGCTATGCTGTAATAACACCTACCTCAGAGGGCTTTTATGAAGATTAAAAAAGTAATGCTTTAGTATTCTTTAGCTGGTTTCCTTAGCTATTTGCTTAAAAACCAAACAAAACAATCCCTCAAATGTTTGGTACATACATAACAAAAATTCATTGAAGAAAAATTAGAAAAAATGTTATCCAGAATTCTAGAGTCCAAAGTTAACATACTGATCTACAACGTTCAAATTATTTTCTTTGTCTGTACACATGAACACACATATGTTCATAAAAACTGGCCCATATATTACTATCTTGTAACCTGGTTTTGCCACCTAACAAATTACCATAAACATATTTTCTTGCTAAGAAATGTGTCTATAATATGTGTATTAACAGTTGCATAATATTTCATTTTGTGGATGCAATATATTTTTAAATATCTAATTCCCTATTTTTTTAAACATCTTTATTGGAGCATAACTGCTTTACAGTATTGGGTTAGTTTCGGCTGTATAACAAAGTGAATCAGCTATATGCATAAGTATATCCCCATATCCCCTCCTCTTGCGTCTCCCTCCCACCCTCCTTATCCCACCTCTCTAGGTGGTCGCAAAACACCGAGCTGATCTCCCTGTGCCATGCAGCTGCTTCCCACTAGCTATCTATTTTACATTTGGTAGTGTATATATGTCAATGCTACTCTCTCACTTTGTCCCAGCTAACCCTTCCCCCTCCCCATGTCCTCAAGTCCATTCTCTACGTCTGCATCTTTATTCCTGTCCTGCCCCTAGGTTCATCAGAACCACTTTTTTTTTTTTGATTCCATATATATGTGGTAGCATATGGTATTTGTTTTTCTCTTTCTGACTTACTTCACTCTGTATGACAGACTCTAGGTCCATCCACCTCACTACAAATTACTCAATTTCGTTTCTTTTTATGGCTGAGTAACATTCCTTTGTATATACGTGCCACATCTTCTTTATCCTTTCATCTGTCGATGGACGCTTAGGTTGTTTCCATGTCCTGGCTATTGTAAATAGTGCTGCAGTGAACATTGTGGTACATGACTCTTTTTGAATTATGGTTTTCTCAGTGTATATGTCCAGTAGTGGGATTGCTGGGTCATATGGTAGTTCTATCTTTGGCTTTTTAAGGAAGCTCTATACTGTTCTCCATAGTGGATGGATCAATTTACATTCCAACCAACAGTGCAAGAGGGTTCCCTTTTCTCCACACCCTCTCTAGCATTTATTGTTTGTAGATTTTTTGATGATGGCCATTCTGACCTGTGTGAGGTGACACCTCATTGTAGTTTTGATTTGTATTTCTCTAATGATTAGTGATGTTGAGCAGCTTTTCATGTGTTCATTGGCAATTTGTATATCTTTTTTGGAGAAATGTCTATTTAGCTCTTCTGCCCGTTTTTGGATTCGGTTGTTTGTTTTTTGGATATTGAGCTGCATGAGCTGCTTGTATATTTTGGAGATTAATCCTTTGTCAGTTACTTCGTTTGCAAATATTTTCTCCCACTCTGAAGGTTGTCTTTTCGTCTTGTTTATGGTCTCCATTGCTGTGCAAAAGCTTTTAAGTTTCATTAGGTCCCATTTGTTTATTTTTATTTCCAGTACTCTAGGAGGTGGGTCAAAAAGGATCTTGCTGTGATTTATGTCAAAGAGTGTTCTGCCTATGTTTTCCTCTAAGAGTTTTAGAGTGTCTGGCCTTACATTTAGGTCTTTAATCCACTTTGAGTTTATTTTTTTGTATGGTGTTAGGAGGTGTTCTAATTTCATTCTTTTACATGTAGCTGTCCAGTTTTCCCAGCACCACTTATTGAAGAGGCCGTCTTTTCTCCATTGTATACTCTTGCCTCCTTTATCAAAGATAAGGTGACCATATGTGCGTGGGTTTATCTCTGGGCTTTCTTTCCTGTTCCATTCATCTATATTTCTGTTTTTGTGACAGTACCATACTGTCTTGATTACTGTAGCTTTGTAGTATACTCTGAAGTCCAGGAGCCTGATTCCTCCAGCTCCATTTTTCTTTCTCAAGATTGTTTTGGCTATTCGGGGTCTTTTGTGTTTCCATACAAATTGTGCAATTTTTTGTTCTACTTCTGGGAAAAATGCCATTGATAGTTTGATAGGGATTGCATTGAACCTGTAGATTCCTTTGGGTAGTATAGTCATTTTCACAATGTTGATTCTTCCAATCCAAGAACATAGTATATCTCTCCATCTGTTTGTATCATCTTTAATTTCTTTCATCAGTATTTTACAGTTTTCTGCATACAGGTCTTTTGTCTCCTTAGGTAGGTTTATTCCCAGGTATTTTATTCTTTTTGTTGCAGTGGTAAGTGGGAGTGTTTCCTTAATTTCTCTTTCAGATTTTTCATCATTAGTGTATAGGAATGAAAGAGATTTCTGTGCATTAATTTTATATCCTGCTACATTACCAAATTCATTGATTAGCTCTAGTAGTTCTCTGGTAGCATCTTTAGGATTCTCTATGTATAGTATCATGTCATCTGCAAACAGTGACAGCTTTCCTTCTTCTTTTTGGATTTGGATTCCTTTTATTTCTTTTTCTTCTCTGATTGCTGTGGCTAAAACTTCCAAAACTATGTTGAATAATATTGGTGAGAGTAGGCAACCTTGTCTCATTCCTGATCTTAGAGGAAATGGTTTCAGTTTTTCACCATTGAGAAAGGTGTTGGCTGTGGGTTTGTCATATACGGCCTTTACTATGTTGAGGTAGTTCCCTCTATGCCTACTTTCTGGAGAGTTTTTATCATAAATGGGTGCTGAATTTTGTCAAAAGCTTTTTCTGCATCTATTGAGATGATCACATGGTTTTTCCCCTTCAATTTGTTAATATGGTTTATCACATTGATTTGCACATATTGAAGAATCCTTGCATTCCTGGGATAAACACCACTTGATCATAGTGTATGATCCTTTTAATGTGCTGTTGATATCTAGTCTCCTAGTATTGTGGTCGGAAAAGATACTTGGTATGATTTCAATTTTCTTAAATTTACCAAGGCTTGATTTGTGACCCAGGATATGATCTATCCTGGAGAATATTCCATGAGCACTTGAGAAGTGTATTCTGTTGTTTTGGATGGAATGTCCTATAAATATCAATTAAGTCCATCTTGTTTAATGTATCATTTAAAGCTTGTGTTTCCTTATTTATTTTCATTTTGGATGATCTGTCCACTGGTGAAAGTGAGGTGTTAAAGTCCCCTACTATTATTGTGTTAGTGTTGATTTCCCCTTTTATGGCTGTTAGCATTTGCCTTATGTATTGAGGTGTTCCTGTGTTGGGTGCATAAATATTTACAATTGTTATAACTTCTTCTTTGATTGATCCCTTGATCATTATGTAGTGTCCTTCTTTGTCTCTTGTAATAGTCTTTATTTTAAAGTCTATTTTGTCTGATATGAGAATTGCCACTCCAGCTTTCTTCTGATCTCCGTTTGCATGGAATATCTTTTTCCATCCCCTCACTTTCAGTCTGTATGTGTCCCTAAGTCAGAAGTGGGTCTCTTGTAGACAGCATATATACAGGTCTTCTTTTGTATCCATTCAGCCAGTCTAGGTCTTTTGATTGGAGCATTTAATCCATTTACATTTAAGGTAATTATCAATATGTATGTTCCTATTACCATTTTCTTAATTGTTTTAGGTTTGTTATTGTAGGTCTTTTCCTTCTCTTGTGTTTCCTGCCTAGAGATGTTCCTTTAGCATTTTGTTATAAAGCTGGTTTGGTGGTGCTGAATTCTCTTAGCTTTTGCTTGTCTGGAAAGGTTTTAATTTCTCTGTCGAATCTGAATGAGATCCTTGCTGGGTAGAGTAATCTTGGTTGTAGGTTTTTCCCTTTCATCACTTTAAATATGTCCTGCCACTCCCTTCTGGCTTGCAGAGTTTCTGCTGAAAAATCAGCTGTTAACCTTATGGGGATTCCCTTGTACGTTATTTGTTGCTTTTCCCTTGCTGCTTTTAATATTTTTTCTGTGTTTTTAATTTTTGATAGTTTGATTAATATGTGTTTCAGCATGTTTCTCTTTGGGTTCATCCTGTATGGTACTCTCTGTGCTTCCTGGACTTGATTGACTATTTCCTTTCCCATGTCAGGGAAGTTTTCTACTATAATCTCTTCAAATATTTTCTCAGACCCTTTCTTTTTCTCTTCTTCTTCTGGGACCCCTATAATTCAAATGTTGGTGCATTTAATGTTGTCCCAGAGGTCTCTGAGACTGTCCTCAATTATTTTCATTCTTTTTTCTTTATTCGGCTCCCTGGCAGTTACTTCCACCATTTTATCTTCCAGCTCACTTATCCTTTCTTCTGCCTCAGTTATTCTGTTATTGATTCCTTCTAGAGTATTTTTAATTTCAGTAATTTTGTTGTTCATCATTGTTTGTTTGCTCTTTAGTTCTTCTATATCCTTGTTAAATGTTTCTTGTATCTTCTCCATTCTGTTTCTGAGATTTTGGATCATGTTTACTATCATTACTCTGAACTCTTTTTCAGGTAGCTTGCCTATTTCATCTTCATTTATTTGGTCTTGTAGGTTTTTACCTTGCTCTTTCATCTGTAACATATTGTTTTGTTGTTTCTTTCTTTCTTTTTTTTTTTTTTTTGATGGGTGGTGCTGTATTCCTGTCTTACTGGTTGTTTGGCCTGAGACGTGCAGCATTGGAGTTTGCAGGCAGTTAGATACAGCTGGGTCTTGGTGCTGAGATGAGGACCTCTGGGAGGCCTCACTCCAGTTGATATTCCCTGGAGTCTGAGGTTCTCTGTTAGTCCAGCGGTTTGGACTTGGAGCTCCCAACACAGGAGCTCCGGCCCAGCCTCTGGCCTGGGAACCAAGATCCTGCAAGCTTTGTGGCACGGTAAAAAAAAAAAGGAAGAAAGGAGCAGTACAATATCAAAGAATAACAAACAAAATAAAATTAGAAAGATAAAAAATATATTAGGAAAAATAAAACTATAATTGAAACAACTGCAACAAGGTAAAATAAAACCAAAGCAGAAAAAAGAAAAAAAAAAGGGGGGGGGGCAACAAGCCAAAAGGAGAGATCACCGGTTACTGGGGCTTCCTCCTAACCCCTTAGGTGTCTGTGGTTCCCCACCGGTGCCTCGTAGGTGCCGTAGTTGTGAGAAGACGCAAATTCCGCATCCTCCTAGTATGCCATCTTGACTCCACCCCAATCCCCTATTTTTTTTTTAATTTCTTTTTTCATTTTTGCTCTTATAAATAACTCTTTGATGAATACTCATGTACATAGATTCTTGAGCAAATGACTGCTTAGTTTTAAAGAGAAATTTTCAGAAGCAGAATTACTTGTTAAAATCACAAACGCTATAACGTCACTTTATACATATTGTCAAGTTGCCTGCCAGAGAAGTTCTAGCAACTTAAACTCTCATTAGTGGTGAAGGAACATGTCCGTTTCACCATATTCTTGCTATAAGTAGGCCTTTATCACTTTTTAACCTTTGCTTATTTGACATATGATAGATGATACCTCATTGTTGTTTTAATTTGTTTTTCTTTGATTACTACTGAAGATGAAGCCGTTTTTATATTTATTGGTCATGTACTTTTTTATTTATGGCTGTGTTGGGTCTTCGTTTCTGTGCGAGGGCTTTCTCTAGTTGCGGCAAGCGGGGGTCACTCTTCATCGCGGTGCACAGGCCTCTCACTGTCGCGGCCTCTCTTGTTGCGGAGCACAGGCTCCAGACGCGCAGGCTCAGCAATTGTGGCTCACGGGCCTAGTCGCTCCGCGGTATGTGGGATCTTCCCAGACCAGGGCTCGAACCCGTGTCCCCTGCATCGGCAGGCAGATTCTCAACCACTGCGCCACCAGGGAAGCCCCTATTGGTCATGTTCTTGATCATTAAAAAATTAAATTGTTTTTTCCTTATTGATATGCAGGAACTCTTTGTTATTAGAGAATTTAAATCTTGTCTTATATGTTATAAATATTGCTCTAGTTTTTCATTTGTCTTTTAATTTTATGAATTTTTGGACATTGTATACATCTGAAGATTTCATGTAATTAAATCTAGTAATAGGTTTTTTTTGGCCTTGCTTTTATAATACCATGCTCAGAGAGATTGGAATAATTCTTAAAATAATCTTTTTCAGGAAAGCATAAATCTGTTATATTTTCTGAATCTTTGAATGCCTGAGAATATGTTGTGGCCTTCATGTAGGAACCGTATCTTGGCAGCTGGAGCATTTTTGACACACTATCCTCAAAATGTTGTAGAGGCTGTTCCGCTATTTTCTAAAATTTATTATTGAAAGATGCCTGATGTCAAAAGGATTTTTCCTCCTAGTATGTGTCCTGGTTGTTTGTTGGGCTGAATGATTGCAAGATTTTTCTTTATATTTGGAATATAATGGAAAAGCAAGACATGATGAGGAGAGTCTCTTTTATATTCTCTGGAGTTCAGTGGGGTTTTGGATTAAAGTCAAGGATTTCTTCAACTCAAGAAAATTATCTTTTGTTGTGTATTTGGTCACCACTTCCTCTCTGTCTGATGTGTTCTCTTCCCCCAGGTTTCCTATTCAATCTCCAGGACCTATCCTATATGTCTCTTATGTAAGTTCCAGAATTTGGCTGACTGGTTTTCTCACCCTGGTTTTTACATTGTCCAACTTGCTAGACAGTATGGCCATCGCATTTTTACATCAGGCCATTATTGTTTCACCTAAAAGTAGTCTTCCCTAACCTCAGATTGTTCCTTTTTCATGAGTATAATCTCCTCACACTATTGTTGAGAATCTGGATTTAATCTCTTACAAAATTCACTTTCCTGTAGGAAGCTTTTTTCAAGAGTTCTTTTCTTTGGAGACCATGAACATTTTTTCTATGTTCAAATGCTTCTCTGTTTGCTCATCCTTACAAGGGAGGTCTGTGTTTGCCCAGTTTTAGAACTTGGGAGAGGTTCCATAAAAGAGCATTCAGGTTCGTGTCTGATTTCTTCAGTGTGAGAAAAGGGATCAAAGAAGAATGTATAATTCTTGCAGTTTAACTTCCCTGGATCAGCGTTTTCATTTTATAGGAGGTTGAAGAGAGAACTACCTCCCGAGGTGGCCATACAACAAGGGCTCCCCACTATGCCCAAGTTTCCTTTCCATCCGGCAGGGACACCATCCTCCTTTTCTAATGGATGAGATAGCTCTTGTTATGAGCCTGTTGTTCTTATCACAGTGTTTGAACTGAACTGAACTGAAATGGCTGTGGATGTGCCTTTGATGGCAGATTGTGCTGAGAAGGGAAATCTGCACCTGTTTGCAACTGGCATCACATTTATAGAGAGCAAGGGGGAAACAAACACAGAGGCCAGCACATCCCGCATGATTACTGCCAAAATTACTTACCAAAGACATCTGTGAAGCTGTGATCCAATCGGGAGGGATGTGAAAATGAGCCCCAGCTGAGTCTCCCAGCAAAATGATTCCCCTGGGCTGTGAACCTAGGTGGCACAATTTATTTGCATTATTTATGCACTCAAGTAGTTTGGAGCCTCCAGATTGGGTAGTTAGGTGAGCACATACCCTGGTGTGTATTCTGTGCATAGAGCATCGTAACAGTGATGCATTGCCACTTTTTGAGTGTTGGAGAGTGAGGGGCATAGCATTTGGGAGCTGAATGAGATTTCCAGGCCATTGAAACTGCCAGCTAAGCTGTATAGATGCAGGTGTCCTTCCTAGCTCAGCATAAAATAAACTCCTGTGCAACATCTTGAGTGAATGATAGATGAATAAAAGCATCAAAACTTTATCTGAACTCAGAAATATGCCCTAAATTTTGGTTCTGAAAATTGCTTTCTTGGAAAACACACTCATTTCTGTTAATATCCACTTTAGGAATTAGTAATCTCATGGAGCAATTTTGATTTTTTTCAAAGATGTTATGGTCTTTTAATGTCCTTAATCTATATATACAAAAGCACTGGATGGACAATTATGGCTGATTAGTGGGGAGATGGAGAGATAAAATCCCTATGCAGCCCTATATGTTTGGAGGTTAAGAATCACTTAATCTGATTCTAAGGCCCATCTACATGAATCATTCATCCATGGGTGATGCACGAACTCTTCCAAATCCCTTAAGATCCTGAAAGAATCAATCAGTGCTTCTCAGAGTCAGAGAGGAGAGCCTACTTCCTCCACCTCCAAAGGCCCCAAATCAAGCCGAGGATGGCCCAGCCTCACTCCAGCGGCTCCCTATCTCGGGACTTTGTGACAGCTAGCACTTGGCCACACAAATGGGGACTGAGAAGGCCCAGGACATTGAGGAGGGGTCGGGATTTGGGGAATCCAAGAGGCTTCCCACAGTGAACCCAGAGCCTCACACCAGGATTTCTCTTAGATCTGAGTTTACTTATTCATTTGTCTATTTGTTAATGCATTCCTTTATTCATCCAACAAGCATTTCTAAACTGCATTACTATGTGTCGGGTCCTTACACTTTCTGCCTCCATCCTATCCTTCTAATAGCTTACAGACAATTAGACTTTAAGCTGATTGAGGGCAAGGACTGTATCACGTCTGCCCATAAAAACTCAGAGCCAAGTATAGCCCTTGGTGCATAATAGGAATAGGTGTTCAGGAAATATCTGTTGAATGAATGAATGAATGAATGAATGAAATGCTTCTAAATGTTAGGGGAAAGCATTGTCTAAACATAAAACAGTGACGCTACCATAGGGTCTTGTTTGAGACTCTTTGGGCATCACCAGGACCATGTTTTCAGTACTATGTGGGTGGTAATAGGTTCCTCCTAAGAACACTGGTAGCCCAGGTGTATGTGGCATTGGGCATTTAGAATACAGAGCTTTTCCTCAGGTATTTTTGGGAACTCTCAATGGCTATTGCTTGGAGGTCTTCCTCAAGTCACCCAGATATGAGTCTTTAGCCCAGTTGACACAAGGACTCTGTCAGTACAAGTCTAGACGTCTGACATTATAGTGTATTGAGGAGGACACAAAGAAGACTGAAAATTATCACCTCCACTTATTTTCTTATTTGGAGAAGTGCTGGATTTCGGTTACCCTGTTATCTATCTTACAGCCTTTTCTAATATTATCATTAAAGTTTCCAATTCCCCAAAAAAGGAATCAATTAAACAAATTCAGCTTTGCTTTGTCTTGATTCTGCCTCATTTTTCTATAATCTTTTTCATGTCATTTTCTAATTTGTCACGAAAATAAATGTAAATTGGGGGCTTCCCTGGTGGCGCAGTGGTTGAGAATCTGCCTGTTAATGCAGGGGACACGGGTTCGAGCCCTGGTCTGGGAAGATCCCACATGCCGCGGAGCAACTGGGCCTGTGTGCCACAACTACTGAGCCTGCGCGTCTGGAGCCTGTGCTCCGCCGCAACAAGAGAGGCCGCGATAGTGAGAGGCCCTCGCACCGCGATGAAGAGTGGCCCCCGCTTGCCACAACTAGAGAAATCCCTCGCACAGAAACGAAGACCCAGCACAGCCATAAATAAATAAATAAAATTAATTAATTAAAAAAAATAATAAAAAATAAATGTAAATTGGTCAACATTATGTTGTAGCATCAGGCACTTCCTCACTTGGATGGTCTGTTTGCTTCAATCTGACTCAGACTAGAAAAGAATCTTCTATTGGAATAAGTACACTGACTTTTACAATTCATACCTTCACAGAATTTCTTCTCGTATGGAATTCCATCTTTTGGATCAACACCCTTTAAGAGAAATGATGAAATTAGCAGCTTGCTTTTAAATTTATGAGACACAAACACGAAATCCTTCCCAAATGGCTTTAAAAGCACAAAAACAAATCAGTGGATAAAATCCTTTAAAGTCTCTTGAGCCCTTAATCCAACACAGCAACATCCTAGGTAAGTGAATTGGGCTTTAAGGAATTGGGGGCAGGAATAAGGAGAGATCCGGAGACTGGACCATCTTGTTCAGAAGGATGCAAGGCAGGGCTCTGAGTGCTGGTAGTATCACCCGGAGGGAGCACTGAGGGTCCATTCAGTGACCGGGACACAGGGGCAGAGTGGGTTCAGCAGTCTCTGAGTTGGAGCTCTAAGTGCCCTGACACCTCCAGTGCCTAAGGGTTGATGCTTCTAGAGCAGAGATTCTCAACAGGGCTGATTTTGAGGCACCCCTCCTCTACCCCTGCCCCACAGCCATCCGAAGGGACATTTGGCAATGCCTGGAGACATCTTTGGTTGTTACAATGGGGGGAGGGGGAGCTACCGGCATTTAGTGGGGAGAGGCAGGGGTGCTACTGACCATCATACGATTTACAAGGCAGCCCAAACCGTAAAGAATTATTCCAAATGTTGATATGATGAGACTGAGAAGCCCAGAAGTGAGGTTGAGGCTGTGAGTGGGATGGAGTTACCCCAGCTGAGGGCGCTTCCTAACACTTAAAGCTAAGTCTGTGCATTAGTGGAGCAGCTGGTCCTTGGAAGTTTCGAGCAGAGTCTGGATAACTTTTAAAAAGTTAAAATATATATATATAATTTGTTTTTGTTTTTTTTTTTGTTTTCTTTTGTTTGCCAAACTCTGGTCTGGAGAGCACTGGCATTCCACTAGATCTTAATGGTATAAACAGTATTCTAGGAAGAAAGAACCTGATGGTCAGAGATGTACTGGAAGCAGCATGTTCACTGTCTTGGTCTTGGGGACTCCCAACGTGCATTAAAACATTAAAGATGCTGAGAAATTCGGAAGTAAAGCGAACTGTTCAGGCTTATTTGACCCAGTACTTTCCAAACTTTGCTATAGTGCCCCTCCTCCCTTACCTCTTAACCTCCCACTCAACACTGGAGTTCTTGGACACAGTTTGGGAAATGTTGGACTTAGTGATTGTAAAGCCCTCTCTGAGTTTATGATTTTGTGATTCTGTGAGTCATTTTTCCTCCATGGAAAGGGATAGGTATGAAGGTCATGTGTCTTTCTCCTATTACTGATGATAAACTCTGAGTCTTGGCTCCCTGGGCTCCTGGTGGATTTCCGCTGGTCTAGCACAGTCTCTTATTGGCCTTCCTTATGTAGGTGGGATCCCATGTCAGAGGCAGGGATGGGGTCATGGAACCAAGACAGCAGCTTCACACACTAATAACCCCCCATGTCCTCCAACATGACAACTAAGCTTGACTTTATCGAACAAGAGTTGCCTTGGGGGTCTTGACACCTTGACACCTTAAGATCTAGGGGACACGTCTTCCCCTCCTCATGAAAAGGCAGTGTGACTGATGATAGGGTGGGTGGGTAGGGCTATACCAGGATACAATCTGTCTTGCTCTCCATATCTCAGAAGAAATGGACTGTCAGTGTCCTGGAGAGAGGAAACTATTTACAGAAACTTTCTCCTCTTCATCCAAGCAGACAAATTAGGCAACCATTCAGAGGCCACTTATCTTGAAGCTGGGGAATCTTAAACTTCAAGGCTCCTTGTTTGTATGATCCCTGCCTGTGTGAGTGCTGGGAGCAGCTGGGAGCTATAGAGTGTTTTAGGTGGAGAGGAGCCAGGCTGCACTCAGAACAATATTTCTACATAAGCACTCCTGGTAAATTGGAACAGAGATCTCAGAAGAAAGGGACCTGAATTTCCAAGACTCCAGGAATTTGTTAAGATTTCTTTTATTGTTCTAATTAATTATACTTTTATTCTTGATTTTGTATTGGTATTCTTTTTCTTCATGAGGATCCCTCAAATCCTGTAAGCACAAAACTGGGTCTGCTGCCATTGCCGTGCTAAGATTAAGTGTTTGGCTTTTCTCTTTCCTTCCCTTTTCTCTACCTGGAAGCTGCTAATTTATTATTCATAGGGAACCGGGGCACCAGCATTAGATGCCTCAGGATGTGGGTAGTGGGGTAACTACAGGTAACTTCCATTCTGCCTGACTAGCTTTATGAAATAGAAAAAAATTGCTGCAATGAAACAGTGACAGCATGCGGTTTGCTCTAATAGCTGTTTGGGTTGCTGTAAAACTTTGCTATACACCACTCTCCATTTAATTTCACACTGTTCCAAACAGAATAAAGGGATTAGATGTGAATGAGCTTAAGCGAGACTTATAATGGTTGTGACAGAGACAGCCTCAACTCTCATTACATCATGGACATTCTTCACATGTGATTGGATTCTATGCCTCTCTTCCAAACAGCAGAAAAAGAGTTGCTGTAGTCTACCATCTTCTTCCTTAGGTCTGACTGAAGCAAACAGGCAATGGGCTTTTAAGGAGGGCGGAAAGCAAGAGAACAGGGTTAAGTCTGAATTTAGTCGCTTACCCAAATGCCATTACAGTTTGAATCCTGATGTGTATCCCAGTTGTCTGGCCTGTGAAGAAAACATCAACATTGGTCTTCGGCATGTATTTATCACTCTGAATGTCAGCTTCACAAATGAAGGAATGAATGAATGAGTGCTACACCAAGTGTCTTTGATAGACAACAGTTTCTTCAGGGAAAAGTGCCACACACCATTGTGTGTTGTGGCACACAGAAGCCTCACTTGACCTCTTTGCCATTCTCTTGGCTTTGGATGTTTGCTGGGAACTGTGGACCAAATGCAGTCTTTTCACAATTGACTATATTCATGGGCGGTATTGTTGTGGAATGATGCCGATGAGAATAATGAACACATCTGCAGTCCATTTCATTTAGACAGGTGACACCATTAAAGTTATGCCTCTGAAGTCCCAAACATCTGGTTAATGCTTCAGCACTGTAGTCACAGCTAAGATGAAGGCTGGCATACCCAGTTTGAAGTCTGAGATGTGATTGACTGAACAGCAGCCTGGGACTAAAATGTGACCTGTGCTCTACTCTCTGCCCGCCTCGCCCTCCTCCTGAGGAAGAGGCTACTCTTTCTGGGCCCAGGGCTGCCTGTAGAACTCGTGCAGGAGGCTGGATAAACGTCCACAATAACCTGTCTACTCACTTGTTTCTCCCACTAGACTGTAAACTCCTCGAGAGGAGGTCTATTTCTATTTGTTTACCACCCAACATGATGCAGAGTGCTTGGCAACACTCGATGAGCATTTTTTGGGCAAATGAATGAAGAAACACTGTTTTTTCATTGAGCTTTACTTCAATTAGTAGATGGAGGTCCCTTCTCTCTGTAAGCATGAATCCCCTAGGCTGGGGGAGATAATTATGCCTTCTGCCTCCTTTTCAGAAGGTAATTTTCGACATCAGTGACCAGCAGAGACCGTTACCTTCTGCCTGGGTATGCCATCTTGTTGCTGTCATTACAGTCTCTCCCTCGCCAGTGAGAGCCCCGCAGTGTCTGAAATTGAAGAGCACACACAGGAAGGGTCAGTTCTGCTTTGACGTTATCCACAGTGAAGGCCAATCAGAGCTGTCTGAGGGGTACTGACATCTGCCATTTTAAATCCAAATACAATCTAGGAACACTAGAGATCACTAAGAAAATTAAGATGATATGCTAAGACCTCCCGTGTGAGGTGAAACGTAATATGGTACCAGGGCCAATCACAGATGAAGTGTGTGTGTATGTGAGTGTGTACGTGTGTGTATATGTGTTGGGTGCGTGCTGATATGTGAGTGTACGGGGGTGCATGTGTGTGAATGTGCATGTATGTGGGCATGTGTGCATTCACATGGGTTGTTATGTGAATGCATGTTTTATACACGTGTCTGTGTACATGTGTGTTCATGTGTATGTGTCTATGTGCACTTCCACAAAGAGCAGGACCATCCAGCTCCCTGAACTTTCTCTATCAAAGTCTCCAAAACAATTGGTTTATTTGGTCCAGTGATTAATCATTTTGCTGGATAATTTAAAAAACCTCTAGCCAAACTGGTTAGTTGTGTGGATTTATTATATTTTTGACATATCTGATTTGAAAGAATCAAGAGTCATGATAATGTCAAACAATGTTTTTATTTCTCACATTCCCAGGTAGAGTATTTGAGATCCCACCTACTTTGGAGAGTTTGTGACATCTGTTGCTTGCTTGTTGAATTTCGCAGAGAACATTCTGACATCCTAACTGTTCTAAATCTAACGTGTACACAGACATAAACACACACACACACACACTTTAAAAAAGTAAGTTAAAATACGTTTAAGAATTTTGAAAATAATTCCCAACACATTTCAAGATAACTGTTGTCCCCATGGAGAATTCCAGCTGGGAATGGCTTCAGGAAATGAAAACAGTCTAGGACTAAGATCCACTTTGATGGTTCATGTATTTGTAAGATACCAAAAAGTCTGTAAACATCATAAAATGGTGTATTATCAAATTAATAATACATTCAAATGGCACTCAATCTTGTCTTATCAAAGGAAAGAAATTTATAGGAAACGATGCAATATTTAGCGAACATCTGGTTAGTCTTAATGATACTTACTGGGAAAACACTGTATTTGTCTGAATCTACATCTTTGAATGGTAAAGAATTTTGTATAGCCCTAGAAGAAAAAAAACAAAACACCTGGTGAGCTAAGAAAAAACAAATGGTGTTTGTGAAAACAAATAGAGACATTTTTAGATATGGCTGTGTTGAGTTTATGTGACAGAACCCCATTCTAAAAATAAAATTAAGGACCTAAATAAAAATTTAAAAAATAAAATAAAAATAAAATGAAGAGTACCAGCCAAACTTTGCTCATCCCTGCTCTCCACTCAACAGAACTATTTTCTCTCTGACTTTTTAGTTGGCCTATACGGGGAGGTGAAATATAATGCACTCAAGTTTTAGAGGGCATGGGATATGGCTGTTGAAGTCCTCAGGAAAGAACCTACATTTTTGGTCCAGTCAACGAGCTCAGTACTACAGACTTTACACATTTTACACATTCTGTGATGGAACTCTTTTCTTAAGATTCTCCTCTTTTAAACCACTTATTCTGAGAATCTGACAATTTAGTTGTCACTCCCATTCAAGAGCCTGGGGAACCAAGGGCTCTGATGTGATTGATGACCAAGCAATTCATGTCAAAACCATGGACACCTCCCTTGAGTGAGGATTTCCCCTGAGATCTCACTACCAGACTTTTCCCAGCTTCCAAAGGCAAACACTGTTTCCCTCTAGGAAAATCACTTACAGAGTAGCAGGGAAGTGCCGTCATATGGCAGGGTGAGGTTATTCTTGGAGCCTAGAATACAGAGGGAGTAACATGACCCTGTATAGGATTTAGTAAATGGTCTTTTGAATCAAGAGCTTCTCAGCAGTTCTGAGAGTCTCAAGTCAAGTGAATTCAGCCAGAGCCAGCATGGAGCCTAATTGGTGGTGTGGAGCCTGTCTTATGAGCTCTGAGACGGTGGACCCACCACAAGTCCACATTAATAGACCTCTTGGGAGATGATATCTCCTGTAAGACTAGGTATTTTCTCCCATGTACATATTTGACCTCTTGGATAGCTATTTTATGTTTCTAGATGAGAAAAGGAGGAAAGACACAGAGGGAGAGGGAGATGGAGAGAGAGAGGACAAACAGACCCAAAGAGCCATATTTTCAGTGTGAGAAAAGGTTCTGGGTGAAAGGTCTCACTGAGGATGACAAAGCTACCCTTTTCCACCTTTGCCATCTCGGGGATGAGAGTTTGTCCTTGAAGGAAGGAACAATGACTTGTCTCTAAAATTAGAAAGTTAGTTCATTAAATTAACCTTTACCTGCTTATTTTAAAGGCTCAAAGTGACGAACCAGAACCATACATTCTAGACACGAGAGGGTAGATTGGTCATCATAAGTCACATAAATTGCAATTTACATAAACTCCACAATCCCTTATTCATAGCCCCGAAATCCAAACAGGTCTGAACACCAAGACTTGTTTCTTATTTTCAACTTTGCAGCTAACACATTTGGTGGCAAAACTTGACCCAAACTGGTCTAAGGCAATTCATAAGCTATACCCTATTTAGTGTGACTATCCATATATTTCATTGCTGATATATAAATTTGTTTGATTAGGAGGTGCTGGGAGTGTTAGGTGAGTTATGGTATATGCACCGTGTGTTACTTTCTTAAAATCTGGGAAATTCTGAATTCCAAATCACATCTGGCTCTGTTTTGGATAAAGCATTGTTGACTTTCACTACTATTACTTCTGCAAAATTGTATCTAAACTTGATACCTTGTGTATCCTTACAGGTATCTGGTTGTATGCTGAAATATTCATTCATTCATTCATTCCACAGCCATTTTTGAAGTCCTTGCATGTGCCAGGCATCATATTAGATATTAGGGCTAAATATAAGATACATTTCCTATGCTAGAAGAGCTTAATGATGGGTGGGGGAAAACAAGGCACCAACAGATAACCACAGTGCTATGGAGAAAATTCTATAAGAGGGTTGTGCACCCAGAGGGAAAACATTTCTAACTCTATACAGGGAAGGAGGTGATCTTAAGGTGAAAGCTAAAGGATGAGAAAGCATTTTCACAGCAAGTAATTGGGTGATGGGTGTGGGTGTTCTAGTAGGAAGGAAAAGTATGGGAAGCCCCTTAACATAGCTCTAGGTTCTGAAATTAGACTCCTTGAATTTGAATCCCAGGTCTGCCGTCTACTTGGTATGTAACTTTGGGCAAATTATTTAATCTGTTTGTACATCTGTTACCTCATTTGTAAACGGGGCCAGTGTCAGTACCTGCTTCCTAGGGCTGTTGCAAAGACTAATAGCGTTGATACATGTGAAGCAAGGAAGACCTGTGCTAAGCATGTGATAAGTACTCACAAAATATTAGCTCTTTTCATTATTATGTGCAATGCTAACAGTTATTCCAGGGATGGTTTCTAGGATTGGGCAAACAGGAATCAGGTGTCTGCTCTTATGACATTTTAGTTTCTGGAGACATCTCGAATCCAATCCATGGACTCTCTTCAGATTTTCAGGTTCCCAGCCACACAATGTTCTGTCCAGTTATGCGTGTCCATTATTTTTAGGTATTTTTACTGTAAGCACCTTTGCAGCAAGCATTTTTGCTGTAAACATTTTCACTGCATAACTAATTGGCCATAAGACAATTTTGCCATAAGAGGTAAAATGACTGGTTGATAGTTTGTTTTGATATATATCATACAAAAATCATGACAGATGATGATGATTTGCCCCAAGAGCTGGTTTCTGATTTTGAAGCACACTACAATGGAGGAGAAAGAGGTTGAGGGCCTGAAAGTTGCAGATTTGAACTCAAATTTCCCATAGAACTTTGGAATGTTTATCAACAGACATGTTACAAGATGCCAAGAACACACAACAGTGTAGAGCCTTTCACAACGCAATACAAAGCTTAGGTATAAACATGCATCCTAGTATTTGGAAACTGATACCTCTCCTAATGAAGGAAGAAATCTTAGCAGAAAAGAAAAAGTGTGATGCCAAATGAGGAGAAGAATCAACAAGAAAAAACAGTGTGTAAAATACTAAGACTGAAAGACCTGGAAGACAAGTGCTTATGTACAAGTCACGAAATAAGATCAGTCATTTGCGCAGTATTGCCATGAAATATACACACACTTTAAATATATTCAGATATTTTGTATTTAGCAATAAAGTCTCTTTAATTTTGTAATTCATTTTTCATGTTTCATGATGTCCTTCTTAATGTCTCTCTTTTATTTTTCATTGTTTTATCCCTTACAGCAAAATCATGGCTAATTAGTTACGTGGCAAAAATGTTTGTGGCAGCAAAGCTGTCTAAGGCAGAGAAACTTACGGTGAAAATACCTAGAACCCCAGTTACCACGTTGGCTGGTGCAGCTAATCACCTGCTTGCTGCTCCTGCCCTATGACTGTCTGGGGTTGGGCTAGCAGGCTTGACCCAGGTAGCAATTGTGATTGCAGCTGAATGGCATTCGTTACATAATGGTGAGCTATTCAAGTTCAAAGTGCCTAAAATTATGTCATGAAACTGGGGCATTACAACAAAAGAAAACTAGGGGGAATAAAGTTTCCATGTGTATCTGCCTCATATGTGAGTCCCAGGCAGTACTCCAGGGCCAGCGTGACTCTGTTTCACATGCGTGTGGATGTGTTACGTGCATCCCTGTAAGATAAAATGAGAGCAGAGAAAACCATGGAAGGACAACATCCTGCCGTGTTTACACGGCTCACCTTGTGGTGGGGACAGGGACGATGTGGGTGGAAAGACCAGGGCAGGGGCAAGAAGGAACAAATGAAAAAAAGCAAAGAATGATGAATTAAAAGCACAGTTAACGTAGAAAAATATAGTCTGTGTGAATTTACGTGAAGTAATACATATGTGGGTTCATGCATTTGGAAATTCAATAGAAAGAATAAATTATGAAGAGGGGACCCTCCTGTCCTACCACTGCTACAATAGAAAATAGGCAGTAGGGCTTCCCTGGTGGCACAGTGGTTGAGAATCTGCCTGCCAATGCAGGGGACACGGGTTCGAGCCCTGGTCTGGGAGGATCCCACATGCCGCGGAGCAACTGGGCCCGTGAGCCACAATTACTGAGCCTGCGCGTCTGGAGCCTGTGCTCCGCAACAAGAGAGGCCGCGATAGTGAGAGGCCCGCGTGTGGCCCCCGCTTGCCACAACTAGAGAAAGTCCTCGCACAGAAACGAAGACCCAACACAGCCATAAATAATAAATAAATAAATAAATAAATAAATAAATAAATAAACAAACAAACCCAAAGTTAAAAAAAAAAATTTAAAAAAAAAAAGAAAGAAAATAGGCAGTATATAGGCACTGTGAATTCTGATCAAAACAAAACAACAACCAAAAATTTGGTTGCCCCATGGTAGTAGCCTGGTATCCTAAACATTTGTTTTTCTAATAAAGCAGTGCTTTTTCTTTATTGATTCCCTTGTTTCTGCAGAGTCCCTACTAAAACTAAGCACTGTGGTAGGAACGCAGGGATAGAAAGTTTACCAAGAAATGGTATCCCCGCTCTCCAAGAGCTGTCGGTGGGTGTGGGAGACTGATGGGGAAGCAGCCAGAGAAGAACAGGGTGCAGGAGAAGGCACCAGTGAGCGTGGAGTACGGAGGAGGCTGGCCAAGCGACCGAAGCTAGGCTGCGAGCTGGAAAACTTCCCATGGGTGGAGACACCTCCATTGCATTTTGAAGGCATTAGACCAAACAGGATGGGGACAAGAGAGGCACAGAGCCAGAAAGGCATTCTTACTGGAGGGGATTTTAAGGAAGGATTATGTAACAGAAGACACATAGGTCTTTGTCTCTACCACCTGCTGACTGTGCTAGTGGGTCAAGCATTAAATAAACTAGAACCGACTTGCTCATGTGAAAGTGAGGCTCCGAGTCACGGGACAGGCAATGCTGTGGCTCTGAGCCTGACCTTTATAACCAGGCTGCTGGGTTCAAACATCATATTTATCCATGACTAGCTCTGTGACCTTGGACACACGGCTTTACATCTTTAAAAAGGGGACCAAAAAAATGTTGTCTGTCTAACAGGGTTGCATTTATAAGAGTTCCTGGTTCAGAGACAGTATCAGATAACTTTTACTTGTCATTATTATTACTGAGCCACAGGTTGTTTTAAAGAATAAACGAGGCTGCATTTAAATGTGCTTTATAAACCATGCAGCACTGAATAATTTGTGACTTGGTATGAATTATACTAGAAGCACAGTGATTTTTAGAAAGAAGAAAAACATACTGCTTTTGCTTTTTCATGAAAAAAATTTCCCTTTGAAATTGGGCCAGGAAAATCCCTGGCCACAGATGCTCTTGAATTCAGGTTTTCAAAGGTGGTTCAATTGAAGAGTTGCCGTTTTAGGCCCCGAGGGCCCACGTTTGGTTTGACACAGAAAATGCAATGGTGCTTTCAGCAAGGAGGGGACAGGGGTCTCGATTCAACAAGAGCTAAGCATGATGAAACGGTCGGGGGCTTGGGACCTGGCTGCATCTTAGCCCCCCACACTTTCTTTCATGTCTGATATTTCCCCTCTACTCCTCATGTCCTGAGGGTCTCTGCCTCCACTTCTATTCATGAAAAGCGGGATTGATGACTGTTCCAGGATCCAGGTCCGCACTTTGCACAGTTGGCTTGCAGGAGCTTATGTGGGCAGATGAACCAGGAAAAGTTTTAAAACTCTTGGATCCCTAAGAGGCTCTGAATGTGGGTCAGATGCACAGCCGCCTCCTCTCCTGAGATACTTTCAAAGCAGACGGGGGATGTTCAATGCGTTTAGCGTCCATGAAGCTCATGAGATGAAGGATGGAGGAACGTAGGAAAAGTGCCTCTATTGTGGGTTGAACCGTGTTCACCAAAAAGATATGTTGAAGTTCTAACCCCTGTGAATGTGAACTTACTTGGAAAAAGGGTCTTTGCAGATGTTACTGAGTTAAGATGAGGCCATAAGTGTGGACCCTAATCCAATATGACCGGTTGTAAAAGGACAAACAGACACACAGGGAAGATGGCTATATAAGAAGAGGGAAGCAGAGACCGGAATGACACAGCTGCAAGCCCAGGGTTGCCAAGGATGGACGGGCACCCCCAGAAGCTAAGAGGCAAGGAAGGATTCGACCCAGAGTCCCCGAGGGAATCTCAGAGGGATCTGGCCAACACCTTGCTTTCCGACTTCCAGCCTCCAGAACTGGGAGACAATACATTTACGTTGTTTCAAGCCACCTAGCTTATGGTATTTTATTACAGCAGCCTTGGGAAACCAATATAGCCTCTCAGTCCAGATGTTCAGCCTGACTCTCACCTCTGGAGAGTTCTTCCCTCTAACTCCTCACCATGAGAGCCAGGCTGGACTGGAATGCACTCAAGTGATAGGAACTGCCTATGGGAGAGTGAGAATAAAAGCAACAGGGGCCAGGGCGGACGGAGTGGTCTCTGTGAATGTCTCACAGTGAAGGAACATTATTTTGAGTCATTAAAGCATCATCTGTACATGTAGCATCTGTGGTCTGGCTCCTGAAATAGTATGTGAGCGCGCTAGGGAGGACACAGTCAACCAGGAACATAGGAACATGCCACGCTGTCCCACCAGGTCTCAGGCCAAGGAGTCTGCATTTTTAAAACTTTCCAAATGGGTCTATAGCTTGAGTTTAGACATGGGGAAACTGAAACTCAGAGACATTAAGTGGCTCAAGTCTTCAAAGTTGGCTCAAGAGGCAGCATTGCACAAGAGTCAAGAAAGTGGATGTTTCCAAAGAACAAGTGGGGTCCAGTATACCTGGGGGTGTATCTTGGGTCCTCATGGCTGGGAGGAGTTACTTCTGTAAGACTCAGTTTCCTTCTCTGCGAAATGGAAATAATGATAATCCCTACTTCATGGAATTGTGAGAACTCAGTGCAGAAGTGCCTTGAAAGTTCAGCATCTGGACCCCAGAACAGTGCCATACACTGCCTGGCAGCTGCCTCTGCCACAGTCACATGGGAAGCAGCCGAGTGGAAGGTGGACCTATGTTATTTTGCCTCTTAGTCCAACGTGCCTCTCAGGACTGTTGCATCCTTTAATGTTTTGGACAGTGATTACTGTAACACCCAGCATAACCTCAGACTCAGAGTGCCGCTGGAGGGAGCACGGGCTTTTAAACGGAGACAGGAGGGCTTGGGAACTTTGGACAGTGTCTCTGTATTAGGAATCCTGTTCGTACATAGCAGAGCTAGATTTTCTAGGTAATAGGTTGGGCTCTGTGAAAATATGGTCCTTTTCCAGCCTTGTGAGTGCCTTGCTCTAAAGATGCTCAAAGAGTCCCTGCCATAACAGGTGGCCAGCCTTGTCTGTATATCTTACACAGCAAGGAGGAGGTGTCCTGTCCCCAGGTGCAGCGTGAGCATGCACTGAGCCACTGTCACAATCTCACTGGCAGGCAGGCTGCATTCCAGTCCGGGGCGGTGAGTCAGGTTGGAGGTTCAAAGATGCTGGTATTCAGTATATTTCCAAAATGATTTGTTCTGAGCTAATTTGTCTTCCAGTTTCTGTACAAGTCATGAGCAAGAAACACTTTCACTTTCAGAAAGATGCCTTTTAACTTGAAGATCATTTTAGTCATTAGAAAACAGGGACAACCAAAGATGCTATCCCCTGCCAGTGCTTAGGAAGGGGAACTTGTATACATACGATTTAATCCTCTGACAGATCTTGGCCAAAAATGGGAGTGAACAAATATCAGAACCACTTCTGGAATATGTCTGGAGAGAAAAACAAAAACAGAAAGAGCTGTTTAGTTCAAGGGATGATTTTCCAACTTCTAAAGGCCCTTCCTCTCCTTTTGGCTCCACAGTTTGGATTTCTGGACTCTTCTTTCTCCGGAATCTGGGCCATTTTACTTAACTAAATTTACCTCTTGTTCCTGTTTCCACGCTCCATATTCATTCCACCGGTGTGCCTTTGTTCATGCCGGCTCCTCCACCTGAAGGCTTCCCCTTCTCCCCCAGCTACTCCCACCTTCATCTCTTTTCCTCCTCTTCCCAAAAGGGTCTGGCCCACCTTGGTCCATTCTACTCAGACAACGTTCCTCTCCTCCCTGTTCTCAGTGGCTTTAAAAAAGGATTTGAAAATAAAGACTGTTTTCAAATAAAATAATTCCTTCCTGTTATGAGATAAAATAAAGACTAACAGGAGAGACACTGGCTTAGGAAGAAGGAAGAAGGAAGGTCCCTTCCCTGGGGGAGGCGGGGTAGGGGAAGGAGGGCTGTGTGGATGAAGCCCCTCAAAGCTTCCTGAACGAAGGGATTTCAGACAGCGGTTTCCAAAAGACTCTAGCTGTGGGATAAATTAAAAGCCCTGGCTTTTTACTAAGTAATGATTTTAGAAAGATTGCAGTTCCCTTGATGCTTTTCTCAGACAAAAGAAAAAATCAACAGGGTAGAAAAAGTAAGGAACCAGCATTTATCAACAAAGGGAGAGATAGTTCGCTTTTCAAAAGTTTGCTTCACACCACTTTGCATCTATGAAAGACCTAGGTTACTACCTACTCACAAACTGAAAGAAACCCAAAGAAGTATTTTGCTCCCACAAAAAAAAATGCAAAAAGCAAAAATAACATTCATTGTTTGTTCTGCAGGAGCCAGTGGAGAGGCATCGAGCACCCTGAACAGTGAGAGGGGCACCGCCCAGCTCCCTCCCCAGAAACGACACTGAGCATCTCAGCATCAGGCCACCATAGCTTTGAACTGTGTCTGTGAGCCTCTGTGCTTGATCTCAATTTATCTTGTGCATCTGATAGCAAGATGTGTCCTAAGGTAATTGCTTCTTTGCCTGAGGAAAGACTTCATAGGAATGCTCTACTTTTGGATAGCGGGGAAACCTGTAGTGATTCCCTCTAGCCCAAAAAGTCCTTCAGATGGCTGTGAGTGGTATTAACAGCGTTGGTAATATTTTGACGCTAGCAAACGTGAACAGGTAACCTTTTCTGGTTACAAATGAGGTTTTTAAGGATCTTCAGGATGCTTGCCCAACTTTCTAGGATGAGGAACAACGCTGATTAGCATGCAAGATTTGGAGACAGAAAAGACTGTCCTTGTTGTCACGCAGCTTACTGTCTAGCGGAGCGTCGGGGTGAATAGCCCAGCTCTTAGCATGCTCTGTGACGTCTGTGGTGGTCCAGGCATTCATATGGCTTTCTGGGAACTGGAGGAGGAGGCAGGCGAGGACCCAGAAATCAGATAGGAGGCAGGTGGGAAGGAAGAGACAGATGCTCTATGCTTTTCAACTCCAAGTGCAGCATGCAGACTTGTTACAAATGTAATTCATGGGCTCCCCCCAAGTCTAGTAAATCGGAAAGTCTGCGGTAGGTCCCAGGAATCTGTGTTTTCACAGCCTCCCATTCATTCTGATGCTCACTAAGGTTTGAGAAGCACTGCTCTAGGTTCTAGCTGATGAAAGCGTGATCACAAACCAGGAGCATTGAGGCCATCTGGGAACTTTCAGGACTAAAGTCTCTGGCCCCAGATTCAGCTGACCTGCTGAATCAGAATCTGCAGTTTAACAAGGTCCCAGGTGGCTGGAGTACACGCCAAAGCTGGCAAAGCACGGCCGCTGGTAGAGGGAGCACCCTTGCAGTGCTGTGGGCACATGAGCAGGGCTGGCGTCTTGGGGGACCGCCAAACATTTCAACCTGGCTGGAGTATAAGGAACTGGGAGAACACGGTGAACCGTGGAAGGAGGGAGACATTAGGACAAGCCTAGGACACTGCACTACGTGCTATCTTGAGGACAGTGGGGAATCCTGGAAGGTCTTAAGCAGAGGGATCACATTTGTATTTTGGAAAGATATCTCTGCAGGTGACATGAAGGCCTCGAGGAAGCAATATGGGACAGAGAGACCTGTTGGCAGATAAGGATCCGAGACGTGATCCCGGGGTTTCTAACCTCAGCACTACTGTCATTTGGTCCTGAATAATTCTTTGTTGTGGGCTGTCCTGTGCATTGTAGGATGTTTAGCAGAATATCTGGCATCTAGCCACTATATGCCAGCAGCCCCCAAAGGTCTCCAGATGCTGCCAACGTTTCCAGGAGAGGAGGAGGGAGGACAACATTGCCCCTGGTTAGGAACCACAGACGTGAGGTGGGAGGAGGAGGATGGTGGTGCAAAGGAGGGGTGGTTAGAGACCTGGTGACTGAGTGAGATGAGCAGTGTAGATACACTGTAAAATAAACACCAGCGTGCAATTATACCACAACATTGGTGGCAATTTGGAAAGAGACACATTCTAAGACCCAGAGTCAGACTGCATTTGAATGTGTGAGCTACTTCTTTTAATATGTACTTTAGTCTGAAGGCTTTGGTCTAATTAACGTACTGGCAATGTAGATTTTAACACTGATGATAACCAATATATCAAAAAATTTATACGACAGCCTGATAATTACTATACAAGGGGTACAATGGAATAAAATGTTATAATTGCACAGCTGTTCACTGTCAAAATTCAGCCTGAAGGCTGCAGCTGTCTTTGACATTCATTGTGCGCTAATTAGATCTAGGATGTGGGCAATAGATGATGCAACTTGTCCAGGGACCCCCAGAATTCCTTCTGTGTGATCATGCAGCCTTTTCATCACACAGTACGGGAAGGACTAACCTCTTCTTACAAACCTGCAAAGGGAACTTAGATGGACACAGAGCAACAGTGCTGAGGTCCTCACTTGCACATTTGATAGCCCCTTCCTTTCAATTCAAACCTTACTAGACAGAGGCAGAATGTGGGCTGTTATTAACTCAGCAATGGATTTAAAACATCACATGTGACTGCACGTAATCCCATCTAAAATGAAAGTCTCAAATCTGGGCTGTCCCTGGGCACAGGAGTCAGGCAGCATCTTTATTTTGCCATCTATTTAACCAGCTTCTGCTTGCATCTGGAGCTTTCCCACCCCAGGATGTTACATGAATACGGAACAACAAACAGGGGTTGAATAAATGGAATGAGGTGAATGGGGTAAATAGAGGGTCAAAGGGGGAGCATAACATCTCTTCTGTACACAGCCAACTTAAGATTGAATTTCTGTGTGATGAAGTGCTTTTAAACCATTGTTGTGTATTATCTTACTTGAATTTAACTTGGATTATTTTACTTGGGGCAAGTTTGAACAGCAGCAATTTTTAAAGGCTTTCCAGATGGTTGTGTTGAGTAGGTAGGTTGGAAATCAGGGCCATCACGTACAGCAGTACAGGTTGTGCACAACAAGATTCTAATATTCACATAGCCTGTGATGTGAATGGTGCTTCCTGAAATTCAGTACTGAGGGGGTCTGGTTGAGAGCTATTGGAATAGTGGAAGGGGTAGAAACTTGGAAGAAGCTAAATCTGGATGTAAATGATGGGTTTCTCACTTATTACCTACGTGGAGTGAGGTAATTACTTAACCTCTCATCCTTAGTCCTCTCATCTGTAAAATGGGGTTGATAACAGAAATACGCTATCTACTTTGTAGGAGTTTTTGTGATAATTAAATAAATTGATGCCATGACTCAGGTGTTCTAAACCCTCAGATGTTTAGTGTTCTGCCAAATCCATGAAGACCCCCCTGAAGAGCCTCTTGGGACCTCCCTGAAATGCAGATCTTCTCTGGAACATTCCATTCCCTTCAGTAACACTGAATTCTTCCCCAGTCTGGATTCTCCATCTGACAGTCTGTGCTAAAATGACATGCAACCTACTCTGTATTTCTCTCTGCATTCTGGCTAGGTCAGCAGTTACATCAGCCATCACAATGGAGTTAATTGCAGCCAATATCTTCTGAGCAGTTTTTCAGAGATGCTTATTTGCATTTCCTGATTATTTTTTCCCTGATAGCTTTAATCTAGAGAGTAAATAAATTGGAGGAGGTTTTTGAGGAGTTTTTTTTTTTTAATTGGTGAATTGTTCAGTTGATTTTTTTTTTTTTTTTTTTGGCTTCTCGCAAGTCATGAATGGAATCCTGCCCCATGAATTATGCTCACAATTCTGGTGACAGAAATGAAAAATTGTAAAATCCTAATTAGCCTTTGAGTTAATGCCAAGGCAGTTTGTACTAGTGAAGTAAACAATGCCCTGAGAATAAGTTTTTAGATGCATGTTGAGAAGAATAAGAGAAAAACGGTATTATTCTCCAGTCTGTTTAGAGTTCTGAAAGTGATGGTAAAGGGTTTCATGTGATGTTTCAGTTTCTTATTCAATAACTTAAGCAGATTAGCTGAACCAGCTATGGCTGGCCTTTAATTACTCACTGAATTAAATAATAATTGGAGATGCAGGCATTGTGATTGATTAATCAATTGTGCAGAAATGCCTGCATACTGTCATCCAAGATGTATCAGCCTTGTACATCAAAACCCATGTGCCCCACACAAGTAGGGTTGCCAAATAAAATATTATACCGGACATACTTATACTAAATAATTATTCATTATTGATTTGAAATTCAAATTTAATTGGGCATCCTCTGTTTTTATTTGCTAAGTCTGACAAACCAAGCCATGAGGAATTTTCCTCCCCTTTATTTCCATGTTGCCAAATCAATACTACTTTGAATGTATTGAATCAGGGCCAGCAGGGAGAAGCCAAGGACGAAGGGCATGCCCTCTCACCTCTGATGAATGCTTCCTTCCTGCCAGGACTGCTAGCATTAGGGAGACACTGTTCTTTAAAGGTTTACCTTTCTGCTTCCTCTTCAACTGGGGCTGATTGGTCACCAGGGCCCAAGTCAAATACTTGACTTAATGATAACTGATTTGAACTAGGCATTCTGTTGAATGAAACTATGATTGCAAAGAGGAAAAATCAGAGGAAAAGAATAATAATGGTGATGATTTTAGCTGGCATATATAGAGTGCTTGATAAGTCCCAGGCATGATACCAGACACCCCACACACATCAACTCTCTTAGTCCTGACATCCATGCTTTGAGAAAGGAACACTGATATTGTCCCTACCTCACTGATAGGGAAACTGAGGCTCAGCTTAGATCACATATATAGAAAGTGGAGGAGTAGGAGGATACAGCCTCCTCCAATATGGTCTACTGGAGGGCAGCAGTTCTCAACAGTGAGTACCAGAGGATGTTTGGCAATGCCAGGAGACATTTTTGGCTGTCACGACTATTGGGGGGGTGGTGCTGGCATCTACTGGGGGGGGGGAAATGCTGCTAACATCCTACAATGCCCAGGACAGTGCCCACAACCGGAGTTGAGAAACGCTGCCCCAGAGAGAAGAGAGGAGAAAGAAGAGGAAGGGGCTCATATTCCTACTCAAACCCAATTCAACCGTGGCGTGTTGTGTTGTGGGTTTGCATCTGGCGTAGCCCCTGACCTTTGGAGTTGAACGTGCCGAGGAAAACGCTGGCATTCTCCCCGTTGGTTGCTTACCAGAGTTGGGGATTTCTTGACAATCTGTCTTGCCTTCTCTAGTGTCAATTTCCATGTCTCCTATAAAAATGAAGTTAGACAATATTACAACTTGTGTCTCATCTTTCCTTTCACCGTGTTTTCCAAAGTTAGGTTTTTTTAAGTTCGTAACCTAGCAATAAAGGAATTATTCCATAAATTTCTGATAAAATAATTCACAAGAAAGCAATTTCATGTTAATAACTCTCTTTATTAAGGGATTTGCACTGTGCCAAATGCCACGCTAAGCACTTCACAAATGTTGTCTTATTTAATCTTCACAGCAACTCTGAGATATATGACCTTTTTACAGATGAGGAAATTAAGATGCAGAAAAGCTAAGAAACTGTCTGAAGATCTCAGAGCCAGTGTCCAACAGAGATGCCATCTGAACCTCTGTCTTCCTGCCCGCTATGCTAAACTCAGTAACTTGTTTTTGGATCTGAAAGCCTCAGGGCAGGAGGCGGTCGACAGACGACCTGAGTGCCTTGTGCTGCAGGACAGAAGAACGGATGACAGCTGCCATTCGAGCTGACTCCGCCTCTTGTTCACCTCCTCTTCTCCTGCTTTGACATCCCCGTTTCTAGAGCATCCAAGGGCATCTTCTGAGTTTATGTTGCAAGTATAAAGGGTTAGCTAATTATTACCAATAACTTTTGTTGTGGAGCTCCATATCTGTGTATTTGTGGGAGGGTTGGGAGAAAAGTAACCTGGGGCAGGGGGTGGGGGAGGGGAAGTATTCGCTCCCAGCACTGTTTCCCAGAGCTTTTGTCCCCCCTCCTCAAATGTGCTGACCCTGCCATATTCCTCCTCAGGCTGTCTCCTGTGTGGCCCTAATAGAACTTGGGTGATGGTTTACATGCCTGTGTTCAAACTCCAGCTCTGCTGCTGACTAGCTGTGAATCCTTTAGCAAGTTATATTCTGAGCCCCTCAGTATCCCCAGAATTCCTTGACATATAAGAAAGCCCTATTTTCATTATCTGCAACGTGGGAATTATAGCTACTGACCTCATAGGGTGCTGTGAGGATTACAGGACATCATGTCAGGCCTCTAGACCAGGGCCTACCCTGATAGCCCCTGCTCAGTCATTGGTAGTTTGATTGGAAAACTGTCTTTCAGCCCCAGCTATGCCCTCACCCAAATCAGTAGGGAAGCTGAGGTTCAGGGAGAGTGCCATAGTTCTCAGTCCAGGTAACTGGGAACGTTGTCCCTGCACCTAAGCAGAAAATACAGGTACTGGGATAGGATTTGGAGCTGGCTGGTCAGCAGGAGAGGCCTCTTGGGAGGTGCTGGCCTTTGCTGCTCGTGGATGTTCAGGACTTGTGTCCCTACATGACCGTTTTGCGTGTTCTTCACCCTGGGAGATGCCTTCCTCCACCATGGAGCCCCGTGTGTTCTGAAGACCTCAGCCACGTTGTGTGTGCATGAGTGGAGGTGTGACTGCTCAGTGGGAGCCTGGGTTAGAGTGAATTTTCCAGGAGGTTCTTTAGGAAGGAGGGGGGCAGAGCCAGCTGCAGCTTGCCCCCCATGGACTGGCTCTGAACCCCTCTCCCTAGTGTCTGCCCCAAATCATATTCCTCCTGCTCAAGTTCAAAGGATGGCAAACCACAGCTCTTGTGTCAGAGGCAGCAGGCCCGCGGACATCTAAGAGCACATGTTAGCAACTTGAGAAAAGAAGTTGCTCTCCAGGTAGGTCTTGTGGCCAGGATGCCCTTGTACAGTGTATGCTTCTTAAACCATTGAAACACTACTGTTCCAGCTGGTGAGCAGTTGAGTCCCTGAGTCCCTGAGTGCCCCCCATCACTGCCTTGGCCATCCAGCCTCTCCTTAGGACTCCCCAGACCTCCCTGTGATCAGTCAACGTAGGGGCCAATGTCATGGTACAGTCTGGTGGGCATCTTCAGACCTCGATCCAACATGGTACCCAGGGTCCATTCTGATTGGCTGGCAGCAGGGCCAAGACAGTTCATTACAATCCTCATTTTTAAAACATCGATGTCTTTAACAGAAAGACTGCTTAGGAAATGGCCCCATTCAAAAACTGACCTTACTGACTGCAATTTTGTCCTTTTCTGGAATTTTGATAAATCCTGGCAAATTTCCTATTGTATCAAGTAAGTATTTCTGGTAGGGTCATTATAAGACACTAGATCTAGCTGCAAATTTCTATTATGGTGTCCTTTTTGGCTGCCCTTGTCAGCTTAAAGTTCATTGTCCACAATATAGAAGGTGGAGTTCCTCTGCCTTAATTATGGGTCTCCTACTTCTCTGCTTTGGAAATAACCCTTTGCATTTTAAGGTCCATCTCAAGCATCTACAGGGCCTAGCACAGTTCCTGCTACACAGTAGGTGCTCAATAGATACAGAAATAAAAGTAGAAGAAAACATTTATGATATTGTGCTAAGCAAGGAAAAAACAGGCTATCAGATTTTACACATACAAAAAAAAATTCTGCAAAGAAATATGCCATAATAACTGTTGTTGATAACTTTTCCTTTTGGTTCTTTTCTGTGTTTTCTAAATATTCAATAATGAGCACAAATACAGCAATACATGCTTTTTTAAAAAAAGAACTCAATACATGTTGCCCTGTTTCTTATTGAAAAAGAAAATGATTTGTTCCCAGCACAGGGATGTGGTGAGGACCCTGGAGATCTGGGGGTGAACAGACACGCCTGCCCTCCCATAGTTTCTGGGCTGGCAAGGAGACACCAGGAACTAGTACAGTAAATAGAGTAAATAGAAGCGAGATGAAGCAGAGAGAGGGCGTTGGCAATGTCTTTTTAGGAGAGTCCACTTGGATCCCCTAGAGATAACTGATTTGATTTTAATCCAGCTCAGTTCTCAGGGGAGATCAATGTTTAGTGAGGGATAAAGACAAGCAAAACAAAAAAAAGAAGAAGTGACAAGGGCTTCACCAAATGCCTCCTGATCCCTAGTGCTGGGCACAATTGTTGCTTTTGGGGTCCTCCCTGGAATGCTGAGGGCAGATTTATCTGGTCTTGGCTTGACCAGAGCACCACTGTCTCCCACAGTTTAAGTGCACTAATACCAACATAAAAAAAAAAAAAAAAAATCGTGTAAGTGCTTTTAAAAAATGCTTTGGTAAAGCTAAATCCTATGTATTGAAAAACAGCCACTGTAGGATACAGTGGAAAGCAGATATAATAATAGACCAGCAAATTCCACCCAAAGGCCCAACACGCCACTATCTGATAAAAAATTATAAGCAGTGGAGCTTCCTATATTTGTCTTTGTACCTAACAGAAATGGCCTCAAAGCCCTTTTGTCCTTCTCCCTTAACTCTTCTGGTCTGGCTTCTGCTGGAGTTATTTATGTGCTTACTGCCTTCAGGGAGCAGTCAAGTCCATGGGGATGGCTTCGTTCAAATCTTGCTCCATTTGTAAATCAATTTACGCCATGAAATTTGGGGGTGAGGAACAGCCTGTCCTAATAAACTTCTAGAAAAGATCTGGAGTAGATCAGAGATCTTCTCCCCACCCTCAAAGCCCCTCATAAATGCCTGCTCTTTGACAATAAGAAACTCACGTCTGAAATCATTTCACGTCCCAGGGGCTTTCTCCTTTGTGGAGCCTGTCACTGCTGTCAAAGTACCACGTGAACAAAAGGCACTTTCTGTAATTTTCAAATCTACTGCTGCTGTAATTGATAGCAGAGAACCCCATCACTAAAAATTATTCCCTGTAGAAGCTCATGCCTAAAAATACGATTTTTCTTTATTTCCTTCACTCCTGAGTGTACCAGAATTCAATTCTTTAACATCACAGAACCTGAGAAGGCCCACTTTGTGAAGGTGTCCTGTCCGATTCACCAATGCTCCTGAAAAGTCGAGGGACATTGTGTTGAGTTCTGGAGGATCCCCTGCGCACTACATTCTCTGCATGTTTTCCCATTGTTGTCAATACAGTGCAGTGTGCTTTGGCTGAAACATTTGAATGTTTGGGAAATGCCTTTCTAGATAGTATTCTTACCACAAAGTGGCTCAAACCCTTGAATATGCTAATATGTGCTGTGGCTCTCTCAGCAGGACATTTAGTTTACAGATTTCCCAAACTTTTAAAACTTAAAACAACAACAATTTTCCTTCCTAGCACACCTATTAGCATCTCCCAGAGCGGGAGTAAAAGCAAGGATTTTTGTGTCAAACAGGTCTGAATTGAACCTGGACTGTGTCACTTATTGGCTCTGTGACTTTGGGCAAGTTATGTATCCACTCTAAGACTCAGTTACCTCATCTATAAAATAGGGACAATAGTAATTATTACTTAACACTTTCTACATTGTAGTCTTACCACAGTTTGCTGTCAATCTTCTCTTCCAAGTTATAAAACCCTTGATGGGAAGGATTATGTGTCATTCACTATTACATCCCTAATATATAATTCATGGCACGACATAGATACTTAATAAGTACTTGAGAAATGAATGAATAGAATGAATGATTACACAGAGAAATGACTGGCTGAATGAATATTTCTTTCTCCTTTCATTATCAGTCATATGCTTACAGCTACGCCTGTCCCTGGGTTACATGAATTTCTACACATTTGCGTAGGTGCTTGGCATACAGAGCCAGAGCTCTCACCCAACCGTGTGATTCTCTGCATTAAGTCATCCACACTCCATGGGAGCTACACTTGCCATTCCCCTGAGCCTTAGTGACCTCATGAGTCATATTGTCTGGCTTGTATTAAAATTTCAGGCATACTTCCTTCTTGGAAAATAGCGTGGCAATGGTGGGAAAGGTGCTGGAGTCCAGAGACCTGAACCACCAGCTCTGCTTGCAGATGGCCATGGTTAAATTATGTAACCTCTGAGCGTCTGCTTTCTATCTGTAAAATTGGATGGAAGGACTCAAAGACATTTGTTAAAGCTAATTTTGTTTGCTTGTCTTAATGACAGGCAAAGGAGGCAAATTGTAAGCAACGTGAAAATGAAGATAATTGCTCTCTCTCCTTGGTAACCTTTTCACTGTCCGCTATCTAGCGTTTAAGCCATTGTTTCTAAAGTATGAAGACCACGCTTCCATCTTCTGAAAAATTACAACTTCAGAATGGAGGGTGCAACTGTAATCAGTGGTTGGAGAGAAAGTTGGGGAATAGATTGTGAGCTGGATATAAAACTCTCCTAGCTGGAAGCTGTAATGATGTTTCTGACTCACTGAGAGCAATCATCTGAGGCATAAGCAGATTCTCCATCCACAATGAGGGGCTTGGTTCTGGAAGTACTTATTTGATCCTGCAATTTGTTATGGTCAAATCTTTTCAGCTTCTCATTACTTTCTCCCTTTGATTGCAATGTTTCCTTATTCCAGTTTCAAATCCCCTTCAGAGTCTATTTAACACTCTCATGAATGAATTGCAGAGGAAGCCATCACACAGGCTTACAGAGATATAAGCCCTCAGCCTAGAGTCTTATAGCCCAAAGAACCATGGATATGTATATTGCATTTCTTTATTCAAGGACTTGGAAAATTCCAGGGACAACATGGCATGGCTCCCTAGCAGTCTACAAAAGGGGACAGGTCAACCCTTTGCTTGATCATCAGAGCACACAGCAGCATATACCCATGATGGTTTTGCTCATTAAGTTTTTATCAAATAGTGGCATGTCTGGCTGGAATTTGCTGGTTTATTATTTTATCTGCATTCCACCATAACCTACAGTGGCTACTTTCCAATACATAGGGTTTAGCTCTACCAAAGCCCAATTTGATTTTCATGTTCCCACATTTCCCAGCTTTATGACTTTAAGATACGTGGGAAAAAATGAAGTCAGTTCATGTCATTTTCTTCTTCCGGAGACCAAAAAAGGAAAAAAAAAAAAAATAGAGAGAGAGAAAGAAAGAACTGTAAAAGTAACAGAAAACACCACCACTTTTGAATGCATTCCCTTATATCACTAAATGTCTTTTCTTCATACGTATTTTACCATTAGTTAAATTTCCTCCTTTTCTTCTCCCGGACCAATTCTGCATTGTGGAGCTATTAGTATCATCGGTACATGTAGTCACACTGCTTTTATCCTTCTCTATAGGATATACCTATTTTTTAAAAAAGTCTTATTTTAAATAACACTATTCCCACCCCACAACTTTTCCTGACATTATTCATTGATTTTACTATAACCACCGCCACTGCCATCATCACTACATACTTACAGAGGTTCTTCTATGTGTCAAGTTCTCTATCAGGCACTGTATATACCATATACCTACTCAGCAAGGTAGGAACGAACAGTTCTTAACCTTACTTTATAGTTGAGAAGTCCACAACCCAGTACTGTTTAAGTGAATTGTCCAAGGCTTCACGATGAATTTTGTTTCATTTTGACAGTTTCTTCCCTAGTATCTGGGCATGTGCCCAAGTTCTCCATGGCTGGACTCCATGGGCTTTTCTTATTATTTGATATTGTCCTACTCTTTAAACACATGATTTCTGGCAAATAATTGGGTTCGTCAGATAGTGGGTGTGGTTCAGTCATTGGGCTGTCTTGGGTCAAGTACTTTGTAACATACTATTCTAATTTTTTACTGTTATTCTATTTGCGTTCAGGTTCCTAGATCAGTCTTGCCTTATGTTACACAACTAATCAATTTCTTCATCGTAGTTTCCTACTGTTGCCGTAACAGATTACCACAAATTTAGTAGCTTAAAAACAACACAAATTTATTCTTCTTTTTTTGGCCATGCCACTCGGCCTGTGGGATCTTTAGTTCCCTGAGCAGAGATCGAACCCATGCCCTCTGCAGTGGAAGCACGGAGTCTTAACCACTGGACCACCAGGGAAGTCCCCACAAATTTATTCTTTTATAGCTCTGGA
This sequence comes from Eschrichtius robustus, assembly GCF_028021215.1. NCBI lineage: Eukaryota > Metazoa > Chordata > Mammalia > Artiodactyla > Eschrichtiidae > Eschrichtius > Eschrichtius robustus. The sequence continues at coordinate 88,734,988 of NC_090831.1, forward strand.
GGCCAGAAGTCCTAAATGAGTCTTAGGAGGCTAAAATCATGTGTCAGCAGGGCTGGTTCCCTCTGTACTTTCCAGGGGGAGAATCTGTTTCTTGCCTCTTCGGTTTCTAGCAGCTGCACACATTCCTTGGCTGATGGCCTCATCACTCTGACCAATACGTCTGTTGCCACATTTTCTTCTCCCATGCTGATCCTCCTGCCTTTCTCTTATAAGGACCCTTGTGATTACATTGGGCTCGTCCAGATGATTCAGGATAATCTCTCCATCTATAGATCCTTAACTTAATCATGCTTGCAAAGTCTTTTTTGCCATGTAAGGTAACGTTCACAGATTCTGAGGACTAGGATGTGGACCTCTTCGGGGAGGCCATTATTCTGTATACAATACTGCTCATTGAACAAATATTTATTGAGCAAGTAATAGACGCAGTGAAATGTGCTGGGCTCTGGGGAAGTCACAGGGAACTTGAGAAATAAATCAGCCAGATTATCTGCTTTCATGGAGCTTACATGTTAACAGAAGGAGCAGACATTAAATAATAATTTTACAGTTATTTACCTTATTGTACAACTGTTTAATTACAGTTGTGATAAGTTCTGGAAGCATGGAATGCCATGAAAGAAGAGGAATCCTAGAGGACCTAACTTAACTTGGAGCATCAAGGAAAACTTCTTAGAAGAAATGACTTCTGATCTGAGCTCAGATGTGGGTGATTAATTAGGTAAGATAAGGGCCAAGAGCGGAAGCTGAGAGACCAATGATTAAAATTTTAAAACTCAAAGTATCTTTTAGAACTTTTCAAATTCAATAGGGTCATTAGCTTTTCTTGAGCTAAGGGAAGAAAGCATATTCTCAAGAGATATATGGTTGTCGTTATTTTTTAACTTCTCAAAAGCAGGCAAGAAACATTTCCAAATTTGAATACCGTATAAGTAAGTACCTTCCTTGGAATTATCTGATTTCTTCTACTTATCAGAAGTTAAGGGTAACTTAACATTTGAATTGTTAGTGCTATCCACTGAAGATTCTTGGGATCGCTAAGAGCTTAATGACCCCCAAATAAGACTTTAAATAAGTCTGAGTAGATACATTCTCCAAGATTCCAAGTATAGACTTAAACCAAAATACGGCTTGGAATGTCTGTCAAATCCTTTGAAATGCTGGGAGAAATGATTGAATAGCAGACTATACATCCAAGTATGGTGTTAAATGCTGTTCTAAGTTCTGTTAGAGTTTTAAACCTTCAAGTCTTCAGGGAGCAATTTAATTTAGTGGTCTCTGATATTTACAGCCTGTCTGTTTCTGTGATCATTTCTTGTCTAATGAACTTCAGAGAGTTTTGCACAGGCAAAATACGTAAGAGGTAGATGGAATCTCATTTAGTTTTCACTTTTTTAATTATGAGAAAAGGATCATCATATCCCCTCATCATTTTTGGCCCCTTGATCTTCTTCTTCTATAGACCAATTTTTTTTGCAGCCTTTGCTCTGTTTTTTCTTTCTGATTTTGTAAGAGCTCTTTGAATCATGGAGAAAATAATTCATAGTGTGGCATATTACAAAAACATTTCCCAGTTTGCCATTTGTCTTTTGACTTTGTGTATGCCAGGTTTTTATAAGTTAGATGTATTCATATTTCCCTTTGTGACTTTGGGTAAATTACGAATAAAATTGCTCAGGTTTTTCTTCTTTTATGGTTCCATTCTTTATGATTCAACCTTTAATTTATTTGGGATTTATTTTGCTATAAGGAATAGATGAACACCTAGCTTAAATTTTATTCCCCGGATGGCTAGTCTTTAATCCCACCCATTTACTGAATAAACCAGTGTTTTGCCACTGATTTGAAAGGCTATCTTTTTTATCAAAAACAAGAATCTCAAATGCATCTGGGTTTATTTTTAGACACTATATTCTGTTCCAGTTTAAGCTTTTAAGCTGACTTTTTTGCATCTAGATGGCTATATTCCCCTGTAATTTACCTCACTGCTCATAATTTCCTGAGATGTTTAAAGAGGAACCTTAGAAATATTGTCAAGTAAACAACTCCACAACCAACAATTTACTTGAATTTTGATTTCTCATCTATACAATTGGGATAATGGAATAACTTCACAATTGTGTTGGAGGATTTTAGATGATGTATGATAAGTACTTAGTCCAGCTTTTGGTATGTTATAGCCACTCAGATTGTGGTTGTCAATTGCCTTTTATTTTTCAGCCCCTAATGTGTACCTATCATACAATAGGGGCTTAGTTAATGTATATTATGAGACTAAGAGAATGACTGTCTATGCCTTGAAAGCCTATCAGTTTTAGCCAAGGCTCTTTTCACCTTAGTACCATTTCTGGCCTCAGTTATCATAGATATGGTTGTCTTCCAGACACAGCTATGAGTTTATTAAGTGAGGTAATTTGGAAAACTTTATTAAGTCTTCCAGAATATCAAGGTACACAAAAAATGTTCCAAAGCTGTAGGTTATTCTTTCTCGGATGTTTGTTCCCTCCAAAAATAACATTTGAGTTTTTAATGATTTGCCAAGTCACAGTTGAAGAATAGCCATCGCTCAAGAAGGAAATTTCCTTAACCTAAAACTCTGATGATCACACAAATGGCTTCTTTCTTATTTAATAATTTATTTTCTCGTAGGCCTGGATTTGTGAGAAAACACTCACATACTATACAGGGTTAGGGTGGAGAACAGGAGAAGAGCAAATACAAGCTGGGTAGGTTGACCAGACAACTGAAGGAGAAGAGAAGCTTAATTTTTTCTATTTAGTTCAGGTTTTGAGCTACTATTTTGCTAGAGTTGTCCATGGTAGTAGCCTTGGAGGCTCCAATGTAACCACGATGACAGAGGAAGGAATTTCCTTTCCTTGTTTGGCACAGAGATTCTGTTAAACTGAGACCACTTAATCATTTTTATTTTCTATGTACCTGCCACAAAAAAGCCAAGTCATAACACAGATAGGTTAAAGAAATTTACCCAAACACACACACACACACACACGTGCGCGCACACACACACACACCATGTTGAACAAAATGGAGCTCGGGATCAGAGATTATTTTTCTTGAACAAGAACAAAGGAATAATTGATGGTTACTAGAGAACAGTTTGGTTTTAAACAGAGGAGATGCTAAACTCCAATCCTCTTGCCAATTCGACCTCACTGCTCATTCATTAATTCATTTTATTAATAAAAATCACCATTTATTGAACATATACTTGATTCCAAGAACTGTGGTAGCCTCTGAGAACATGCCTCCAAAACTATTCAAGTTTGAGGCTCCTATTATAATGAACTCTAGGCTGTCTCAGTAGGGGAATAATGCAGAGATGCATTTCTGGGAGATAACCATGGCCTTGGTCAGAGTGGAGAACTGGAAAGGACAGAGTGGATGCCCATGATGAGTCATCTGGAAGATTAGTGGCAGGAAAGGCCCAAGTCTAGATAGATGGATCAAGACATCTTTTTTTTTTAATTAAAAAATATTTTATTGTTAAAAAAAATGGGATCAAGACATCTTAAGGCTTAGGCTGGGTCTGTAAAAAAGATAAAGAAGAAGATGCACTGGGAGTACAGACTCCAGCAAGTGCTGGGAAGGAATGTAGAGAGAAGGGGTATTATGAAGGCATTGCTGTCCTATTTTATAGAAAGAACTGGGTTCAAATGTAAGCCCATTCATTCAATACACATTTATCGGGCACAAGTAGTGTGCCAGCCTCCTATACCCATACCAGGCAGTGGGGGGAGAGAGCTGGCTCAGGAAGAGTCCCAGCTTTACAACTCGTAGTCCAGCAGTCAGTCTCATAGAGCCAGACACTTAAACTAATGACTAAAATGCAACAGCGGAAGTGCAATGATAGCTGTTAGGACATGGTATCTTGGGGACAATGCGGAAGGGAGTCTAATCCTCACTGGAGTGGGAGCACGAGTGTCAGATGGTTTCTTGCAGAAGGTGACAACTGAGCTGGGTCTTAAAGGATGACTCAGGGAAAGGGTATATTATAGGTACAGGGGGAAATAGAGCAAGGCTGGGAGGTGAGACCCAGCAGGATGTGATGGAAATGATAAGAAGTGTTGAGCTGCTGGAGAGAAATAGATAAGGCAGTTTCTCCAAGAACAAGGCTGGGTAGGTAGGAACAGGTTAGCTAATGGAACTCAGACTTCGTCCTGACCTTGACGGATGGCTCTGAGGGATTTAAGCAGGAAAGGGGACATGGTCTGACTTGCGTTTGGAAACATCACTTTGGTGCCTGGATTTGAGGATTTCAAGGCTGGAGGTAGAGATATCAGTTACAAAGTTGTTGCAGTACCCCATCCTAGAAATGATAAGCCCCTGAATTAGGCAGGTGGAATTGAGGATGGAGAAGGGGGATAGACTAGAAAGAACCATTTAGGCGGGTGAAAGGTGGTTTCAAAACTGAGATCTGGAATATGGGAGGAATAGCTGATGTGGGGAAAAGATAATAGTCCAGTTTCTGACATGTTATGTTCAAGGCGTCTTTGGGACTTACAAATGAGGATATTTATCTGGAAGCTGTATGCACTGGCAGAAGCTCTGAGTGAAGTCTTGAGCTTTATTTGTGAGGCTTACAAGAGCAAACATTCTGTATGTTTATGATGATCAGTCACTCTTCTAAGAATTTTCACACATATTAATTTATGTAACCCTCACATTAGCCCTTGGAGGTAGGCTCTACTATATTCTCCATTTAACATATGAAGAAACACAAGGAAGTTAGGTGATATATCTCAAATCAGTCAGCAAGTACGTGGTGGAGCCAGGGTCACTGACGCCCTCAGGCTGGCATCTGAATCTCTGTGCTTAGCCACCAGGCTGTCTTGCCTATAATCACTCAGGGAGAAAGCCCAGAGTGAGCAGAGTCTTGGCTGGGTGGGTCCTGGTGCTTAGGAAGGGAAGAGTAACCCTCAAAGGGACAGAGGAGTGCAAAGAGAACCAGGAAAGGGCAGAGGAGTTTCGGGAAGGGAGTGGCAAGCAGTGTCAAACGCAGCAGATGATGGATAAGAAGGTTTTTGGATTTGATGTTTAGGAGGTCATTGGTGGCCTTAAGGAGAGGTGTTTCATTAGCGTGATGGGGCTAGAGGCCAGCCTGCAGTAGCTTGAGAAGCAAATGGGAGGTGAAGAAAAGCTCTCCTCTTCTAAAAAGTTGCTGGATTCTGCTGCTGCTGCTGCTGCTAACCCTTATTAGTACTTATTATAAGCAAAGCACTGTCCTAAAACTCAATCCCCTCCCCCCTCAGACAATACATGTACACACATATATGTATGTATGCGTATAAATACAAGTAGAGATATATATTAAATTGTTAAATATTCATAACAACCGTATGAAGTCTGAGTATTATCACCATTTTATAGATGAAGAAACTGAGGCCCAGAGTGATTGAGCAACTTGCTTCAGGAGAGACAGAGTAAGAAACGCAGCCAGGCTTTGAGCCCAGGTGGTCTGGCTCTAAGGCCTGTGCTCATAACCACCCTATTGAACTGCCCCTCAACTAGAGGCAGCAGAGAAATTTGATTGTAGCTGGAGAGGAATGGGGGCTCTGGGAGGTTTATTTTTATATTTAATTTTTGGAATGGGGGAGACCTGAGCAGGTTAATAGGTATCGTCATTTTCTTCCTTGGGTGTAGATAATTTCAGTGCAACCTTGCCCAATTAGCATACTATTATGAGAAAATCCATAAAAAAGGAGTGAACTCTAAATAGATTATTTCTAAAACCTCCAGTTCCCTCAGCCCTTCTATGAGGCCTTATTCCCAGGGGACTGGAGACTAGAAACCCATAAACAGAGTTTGTTAATGAATCCATGAGAAAAGGGGCAGAAATCAAGGAACCAAGGATAATGCTAGGGGATAAGTGGAGACACGTGACTTTGGGTGTCTGGGAAGCTACCAGATGACAAAGAAAAGGCCAGTAGCAGGAGGAGAGACAATACTTTCAGGCTTGTTGATGGCAGCTTTCAGGCTTGAGCCAACACTTCTCACCCTTCAATGCTCATCAGAAGCTTTGTAGAAGTGCATAGGCTCACCCCAGAAATACTGAACCAGATGCACCGAGGTGGGACTCCACACATATTTCTGAAAACCGCTTCACATTCTAAAATAAGCTAAACCTTTTACACTCTGGTATATTCCATTGAGACCAGAAAAATCCTCACAAGAGAGGAAGTAAAGCAAATACATGTTCAGAACTGCCCTTGCCATCTTATCTTTCATTTAACAAATGTTATGAAGCACCTACACTGTGCCAGGCATTGCACAGTCCTGGAAACATGATGGTGAGCAAGAAAGACATGGTCCCTGCCCTCAAGCGCTATGAAAGAAACAAAGTGTTATGTGAGAGCACAAAGGAGACCTTCTTCAGATGGGCGGTTCGGGGAAGGCCCCTGTGAGGAGGGGACATTTCAACAGAAAGCTGAAGGAGGAGAAGGTGCTGACTGTGCAGAGAACTGGAAGGGTTCTGGGCAAAGGGCCCAAGAACAAGGCGCTGAGTCAGGCAAGGCCTGGAGTGCCGCGTCAACACGTACTCCACCTTGAAGACAGTCACCTCCACTCCTTCCCAGGGAGGGCCCAGCCCTTCTCTGCTGACCTTTCTGTTCCTCTTTGCACCCGCTGTTGGAACACTTGTCTCTTCATCATAGTTTGTATACAAGTTGGTCTCCCTGTCTAGAATCACTCTTTGCATCGCGATTGCCCGCCTCATTTGCTGGAATACTGTCCTACATAATTCATTCTCTATAAATATTTGCTGCCGGAAAGAAGAAAACAGAATCATTCTGTAGAAGCTACAGGACTTTAGGCAAGTCTTTTAATCCTCTAGGTCTCAGTGGACTTATTTATAAATAAAATGGTGGAATCATATCTGTCCTGCAGATTTGTGATGGTTAAAAGAGATAGCTTACTCAGGGTGCCTTGCAGCGGGGCTGGCACACAGTAAGTGCTCGAGAAATGTTTGCTGAGGCGTGACTGACTATGCGAGTGACTGACTATATGATTTAACTGGTAATGAGAAAGTTGGGATACTTGTGCAAGGTTCTTGGAAATTAAGCTCTTCATAATATTTCATTAAAGCTAAAACCAGAGCTGTGTTTACTTTCTGACACTGAGGACTGGCTACTCTGAATGTGCTTCATAATTTATGCCAAACACAGGTGTGCTGATGTGAAGAGCTGCAGGTTGAGTTCAGATTCTACTCACTGGGTCAAGACCTTAAGCCCTGGGTCAAGACCTTAAGCCTCAGATGTAAAATATGTTTGATAACTATACCTATAAAATAGAGTTTGGCCCTGTGATACTATACTAAAGTTGGAGCCATCAGTATGAACTCATGTCCACACACACACACACACACACACACACACAGATGGGTAGATTCATGGGTTACATACATACAAATATACTTTACTAAACTCTCCTCTAGGAGGATCTAGAAGCAATGTCATCCTAGTAACAACAGGCACACCCAGCAACCAGATCTCAGTTTCTAAACACCATTCTCCAATAAAAGGAACCAGGTCTCCTTCGAAAATGGTGGATTGTAGGGTTGGGGCAGGAAAAATACAAGATGATGCTGGATCATCTGGCATTACCAGAAAGTAAGGAAATTCTAAAGAAAGAAAGGAAAAAAAGAAGGAATGAAGAAAGGAAGAAAGAAAGAAAGACAACAAGAAAAGAAAAAAAAAAAAAGGAATGGAATGGAGCTGTGTCAAAAGGACCCAGGGCAATCCGAAAGAGCTCCCAGTGGCCAAAGCTGAAAAAATCTGAGCAAGAAAATAAGTAACATAGCACTGAATTATAACTCAAAGTATGAAATACATATACACCAGTCTATATTGGCATAAATGAATAACTGAATACATAAAAAGGGAAGGAGAGATATATCTTTGCAGAAGAATTCCAAATAATATACTCCCTTCTCCAGGAGGTAACCTTAGAGCCCCCATCCTATTGAGTGTGGTTTGGACTTAGTGATCCAGTTCTAAAGAACAGAGAAAAGGAAAAGGGAAAAATAGTGACTTTCCCATGAGGAAGCCTGGCAAACACCACCTCAACAAAGTGATCAAGGTTAACGTCCCCCTGGATGTCATGTGGGTATCAGGTACCCCTGATAAAATGTGATGAGAAGGGCACTTAACCTCTGTGGTGTTCCTTCCACAAAAAAAAAAAAAAGACTCTGCCTAATCAATATAAAAACATCAAACAAATCCCAATTTGAGGGACATTTAATGAACATACTTAACCAGTACTCCTGAAAACTGTCAAGGTCATGAAAAGCAAGGAAATATTGAAAACCCATCATAGACTAGAGGAGACTAGGGAGACCCTAAATGCAACGTGTGTCCTGGATTAGATCCTGGAACAGAGGAAGGACATTAGCGGAAAAACTGGTGAAATCCAAATCAAGTCTGGTTACTAGTCACGTACAAGGGTAATGTTGGCTTCTTTAGTTTTGACCAAATAATGTTAAAATGTTAACATTAGGGGAAACTGAACTTGGGTGAGGGTGTACTCTCTATGGAATCTTCACAACCTTTTTGTAAACCTGAAATTATTCCAAAATAAAAATCTTATTAAAAAAAAACGGAGTTTGGGGGTGATTAAACGGTAAAGCACATTGCAAGCTCACGGAGCTAAGCACATCATTATGAACGGAAGGGCACTGTCCATTGTACAGAAGGAAATTTAGTGATTAATGAATCTTAGAGAATGTTAAATTTCCTGTCCATCTATAATTTTTTCCTAAACCCTATTACCTCCCATTAAAAGAGACACCAGATATTTTATCTGACACTTAATGTTTAAAAAATATAAATTCCTGAGGTCGCACTGCTTATTCCTCAGTTGAACAAGAATTTGTCCTGTGTCACTTTCTCATAAAAAGTGCTAACTTTCTCCTTTCCAAACCCATTTATGTCAGCTTCCTGGTAGTTTGATTCCAGGGAAACACGAATTCCGTGTACATGCACACACGCCCACACACTCAGCACTGGAGAGCTTTTGGTTCCTGCAGAAATCGGATTTACTGCGGGAAAAGCTGTTGCAAAATCTGGATTGCTTTCCTAAGGCAGCAGGTCTCTTTTGCAGTCGTTTAAATGGGTTGGAGGCCCCAGGGAAATAGAAGAATCTATCTCCACTAGCGCACACATTCTGAACATAATTCTCTTGTAATGTGGATCAAAGTGGTGTGAAGTAAGCCTTGACTATGCCTTAGAGATGTTGGTAAATACGGCCCGTCCCTCCAGCTCAGGGGTGGTGAGGAAGGAGGTCGGTTCAAAGCCACAGAGTCTGCTTGGGGATCTCAGAGTTCAGGGACCCAGGAGGGAGCAGCATAAAACTGCGGAGGCTCCAGGCTGCCCCGGGCCCAATCGGGGCTCGTACATGGTAACCCTCTGATCTAAAAATGAGAGGTTTAAAGCAACAGGGCACACATGAAGAAACCACATCCAGTTTTCAGCTGGAGAGCTGTGGTGTCACGATCGTGCTCATGCACATGCACACACAGACACACACTGGCAGCAGGCAGGGCCTTGCTTTGTGTGCAGATGAGAGGAGAAACGCTATAAATAATCCCCCCGAAGTAGGTAACACAAAACCATCTGGGTGGTCTTTACAACACAGTCTGCAATTTTCTTTTTCCTCTCCTCTTCTCTCTCCTCTCCTCCTCTCTCCTTTCTCCTTGTCTTGTCCTCCTCTCCCCTCCACTCTGCCTATTCCCACTCCATCCTCCTCGTGCCCGCTGAACACTGTAGAGTGTTTCTTGCTTCAGTTAATGATGGAAGGAGTTTGTCATTTTTGAGCGCATGGTAGAGAAGGATTTGAAGATGTGACTAAAGGACTGGCGAGAAGTGGGCTGGAATTTCAGCTTTGCTGTAGATAATGAACACGGGTTCGTTGCCGTCCCTATATGCTGTCCCACCTTTCGCTTTTGGCCTCACTAAAGTCAGGCACCTGTTGCTCTGCACTGCGGGACTTCGCCCCTGCAAGCCCCTGGAGCAGAGAGACCCCTTTGTCCCTCTACTCCATAGCATGCATTTCGCAGGGACGATGGCTTGCATTATACTACATTTTACCGGAATCTGAAACACATGAAAAGCAGGACACTGAGGGTGCAGAGTCCTGCTTGTGAGGAACTAGCTCGCCCAGGAGCAGTGGTTTGACTCAGAATACCAATACCCCAGGGGTATCAGTGAGGCATAGAGCACAGTGGTAAGAACTTGGGCTTTAAGGACAAACAGACCCAAGGCTGAATCCTCTCCTTGCCCCTTACTAGCCGTGTAACCTAGGCAAACTCCTTATCTTTTAGTCTCAGTTTCCTCATCTGCAAAATAAGTACACCCCCAAGAGCACTGCTAAATGAGATCACGTATGTAAAGTGCAGTGCCTGGTACATTGCTCACGTACCACGTATGTGCCTGGCAAGATGGAGGTGACAAAGATGGGCAAGATGCAGAGCTGCTGCCTGATATATTTACATTCTAATAAGGAAATCTATGTAAACTTAATATCTCTGTGACTCCCTTTCCTCATCTATAACGTGTGGGTGACGACAATGCTTATTTCATAAGACTGAATGATAAACATACATGAAACATTTAGAAAAGTACGGGCACATTGTAGTACTCGAAAAGGTATTTCATGCTGATGGTTGAGAGGAGAGTTAACATTTTGTGGAGAGGATTAAGAGTTATTTTACAGAGAAGGTGACAATGAGATGAGCTAGAAGGATGGCCTTGGTGTTGACAGGGCATTCTGGGTAGAAGGAATGATTAAGAACAAAGGTGCAGGGTTGGGAAGGTTGAGGTGGGTTCAAGGGGGAGCCAATCACTCCTTTTTGGCTACAGCATGAGCTACACAAGGATAATAGTAGAGGTCCAGGAAGGCTTTTTGAGAATCCTAAAATGCTAAGTGAAAATGTGTACTTAATTGTGCAGGCAATGGAGGTCATAGGCTGTGTACTTAATTGTGCAGGCAATGGAGGTCATAGGCTGCGGGAAATAATATGATTAGAGGTATGCAACAGGAAAATTAGTGTGGCCATGAAGTAAGGACAATTAGAATTTCCATCAGCAATGCAAATGAGAAACTAGTGGCACTTCATTTATTCATTCAACAAATATTTCTTTGTTATGTATAAGGCACCATCCTAGACATTGGGTATACAGAGATGAACAAGATAGAATCTGACCTCCTGGAGGTTATAGCCTAGTGGGAGAGACTCACAGATGATCATGCAGGTATATCATTCAAGACAAGGCAAGTTCAAAGAAAGAACCTACAGGAGCTTTGACAAGAAAAGTGTGTAAAAGAAGTCAGGGATGGCTTCCTCATCCTTCAGGCAAAGATTTTGGGGTGGACAAGATCATATCTATCTTATAGAAAGACATTTCTGGCATCTGGATGGAAAATTTATTGGAAAGAGGTCAAGAGCAGATTTGGTTGAACTAGTTGGGAAGCTACAGCAGGAGTAACATCAAAAGATGATTGTGTGAAAACTTCATGCAATGATACTGTTACTTGTAATAACACAGATGACTCTCACAGACAAAAGAAACCAGACACAAAGAAGAATATACTGTATTCTTCCATTTACATGAAATTCAAGAGTAGAACTTTATATAAATGAACAAACCTGTGGTGGTAGACTTCAGAGTAGTGGCTATATTGGGGGGGTGGTTATTGATTGGAAGGGTCAGGAGGAAGGCTCTGACAGGCTGGAAATTATATCTGTATCTTTACTACTAATTCACACCTGCTTTGTAGGTGTAATTTGTGTGCCATGGGAATGAAAAGTAGGTCTGATATGTACCATTTAAAATAATGCACACTCAAAATGTAATGTTAAGGGGGAAGAGTAGGATAAAAATTTGTACATATAACATTATCATAACTCTCAAAGAAATTAATATAATTTATTTAAAAATTAAAAGGAAAATAGCTAATATTTTAATATTGGTTATTTCTGGTGGTGGGATTTCAGTTGACTACTGTGAAGAGATACCCCGAGGGGATTTTCAAAAAACACTGACACAAAGGTTAAGAGACCAACCAACCTCTCTGAGCAAAGGACAGGGATGTGAATCCCAGTTCTGGTCTTTCTCAGGGGAGTGACTTTCAGCAAGTTCCGTAACCTTTTTAACCCTCAGTTTCCTCAGTCTTAGAAAAGGGGTCATCATGGTGCTTCCATGCTGGGGCTATTTGGGGGACTAGACAGGATGAAGAGTAAGCACAGTGAATGCTCAGTAAATATCAGTTATTGCTATTAAAGGAAATTGTGGAGGCAGAAGAGGATGAAGCTGTCCACATTTGCACCAACTGCCCCTCTTTTCTGTGTCCTCCGTAGAGATGGAGGCTGGCGATGGGATTTGAGGAGGAGGGTGGAGGGACCAGGGAGCACGCCCAGCTGGGGTGGAAGCTGAACATTTCTGAGATGAAATCCTCCAACTTCCTCCCAGCCAGAAAGGATGGTCGAAATGTTCCCAAGTTGGGAATTGAAAAGGGGGTGGTGATGGGAGGACAAGGAAATGCTATTTCGAGTATAAATTGAGTATAAAAATAAAGAATGTCATTTTAAATGGGATAGTTTAAAGTTGAACATTTTGTGACTATGTATAGCTGTGAGTGTGGAAATATATAAAATGATGTTATTTAAGGAAATCACAAAAACCCATATCACTTGCCTTTGTACATAGAGACACGTTATTTCTGTACATTATCAAACAGTGAATATTATTATATTCGCATGCTATTTGAATACATGGAAAAAAAATTTTTTAATGAAAATTAACCCTTCTAGAAATCAGTGGAGACCACATCTTCTCAGGTAGAATTAAGGGAAATTTAACTGGCGCTTAGTCAATAATCGAGGTAGCATGAAATGCACATGTACCCCAGGTATTTGCATCTCTTTCTTCCTGCTCAAGGAGACAGCCTTATGATATTTAATATTACCTGTAACCCAAATCGTGTTCATTGGTTAGGCCAAAAAGTGTTAAAATGACTTTATTTCAATAAGAATAAAAAGGAAATTACAAATAAAACAGAAACCTGTTGTGTTATATATAGAAAGACTATAATTCTGGGAAAGGGGGCATAGAATTTTATTTTATTTTTTTATTTTACTTATTTTGTTTTATTTTATTTTATAGGCAGTTTCTGAAAATCATTATTTTGAGGCCTAACCAGGTCTAATATCATACTCTTATTCATAGCACGAGCAGGAAATTGTGTCCACATTAGTCTGTCTCCATCTGCATTCCAATTCAGAATTGTCAGGACTTCCCTGGTGGTCCAGTGGTTAAGAATCTGTCTTGCAATGCAGGGGATGCCGGTTTGATCCCTGGTCAGGGAACTAAGGTCCCACATGCCGCAGGGCAACTAAGCCCACACACCACAACTACTGAGCCCACATGCCACAACTAGAGAGCCCTCGCACCGCAACTAATAAGCCTGTGCGCCACAACTAGAGAGAAGTCCATGCACTGCAATGAAGAGCCCACACGCCGCAATGAAAGATCCCATGTGCCGCAACTAAGACCCGAAGCAGCCAAAAAATAAATACGTAAATAAATATTAAAAAAATAAATAAATAAAAATTAAAAATTGTCCAACATGATATAATGCACACACGGTATTCTGAAGAGCTACCTCTAAATAATAATGATATTGGTAATAATTTATTAGCTACCATTTTTATTAATATTTATTTATGCAGCAGGTATTGAGCTAAGCATTTTATATATACTAGTTCACCTACTTCCCCCAACAAATTTATGAGGGAGGTATTTTAGGTATTTTGTTAGACCGATTTTATGGGTGAGAACAATAAAGCTTAGACTAGGGGGAACAACTGCCCAAGTTTTCCCAGGATGTGGGACTTCCAAGTGCTTATACCAGGAAAGTGCTGGGCAAACTGCATGAGTTGGTCACTCTATAAAAGTAACTTGCTTGATTTTTAAGGGGTGGAGAGGGATTTAACCTCTTCTCACCTTGGCTGGTCAGATTTCCTATGTACTGCCGCCCCAGCTCTAGATTACAGTCTAAAATAAACAACAAAGACATTCTTTGGTGGCATGGGGGAGGGATCTAAGTTGAAGTTTGGGACTATTATTCCAGGCGATGTAATGGAAAATGTCATTTTGCCGGTCCCTGTCCCCAAACCACTGAGCCAGTGAAGCTGAACCTCCCTTTACCAGATTTCCAAAGGGCTTGCATATCACCGTAATCTGACATTCAGAACGAAAAAGCACTCACCTTGGGAAGGGGATAGAGGTGACACAAGGGTTGGCCAGGGTCCTGTTTACAAAACTCCAGGGTGTGACACACCACATCAGCATTCACATCCGCTCTGAGCCTGGAGGGAAATAGGGCAAAACAAAGGATATTTAAAAGCTCTCAGGCATTAGGAAACAAAAGCTATTTCAAAAGAAGGTCAGTTCCCAGAATGGATTCTAGTATGGCCTTTGAGTCCAGTTCCATGCAGCTGCTGGATCATAACGATTTCCTGCCACTTGCTCTCTCCTACTTTTAGAATAAGGTCCTGGGGGTGGGGAGAGGGGGCTAACAGCACTGGGCTGTGAGCCGGCCTCTCACACGGGCACTGTGATGCTTTTCAGGAGAAGCCGCAAATAAAACTGAGAAAGGAAAAATGGACAGGGGTGTAATTTCACGGGAACAACATTATTTTTTTAAATTTATTTATTTTTGGCTGTGTTGGCTCTTTGTTGCTGCGCGCAGGCTTTCTCTAGTTAAGACGATTGGGGGCTACTCTTCGCCGTGGTGCGTGGGCTTCTCATTGCTGTGGCTTCTCTTGTTGTGGAGCACGAGCTCTAGGTGCAGGGGCTTCAGTAGTTGTGGCACGTGGGCTCAGTAATTGTGGCTCACGGGCTCTAGAGCATAGGTTCAGTAGTTGTGGCTCACGGGCTCAGTTGCCCGGAGGCATGTGGGATCTTCCCAGACCAGGGCTCGAACCTGTGTCCCCCGCACTGGCAGGCAGACTCTCAACCACTGCACCACCAGGGAAGCCCCAGAACAACATTTTAATGTTTGCTGAGCCTTATAGCAAAAAATCTTTGATATAGCCTTAAACATCTAAAATTATTTTCTTAGATATAATCCAAATCACCTCTTTTCCTTTTAAAGTAAATATGCTTATATTTGACTTTTTCCCCTGAGTATGGTGTAAGGATAGTGCTCTTCAAACATTTTGGTTTATGTCTAGGTTTGAAGGGGTTAAAACAAACCTTGCATATTCATTTTCTACATGCCACCCCCAACACTCTTAAACCAAGAAGGATGAGTATAATGTGCTGCTTCAAATGAAGGAACAAGTCATGTGTGGACTTAGAGTAACTTTTCCAAGTAAACTACTGATTCAAACTCAAATCAAAACAATAAAAACAAAGACTCCAGAAACATACATTGGTAATATCTAGAGACTAATCTTGGAAGGACAGTTATAAATTCTAGAAGCTATTTTGAGGGGTTTCTTCTCAACTCACATGATCACTTAACTGTCCCCCTTCACCTGTAGGGGTGGGTTCCTGGCAACTGTGCATATACTTCATATCTCCTGCCAGTTGATTGGTCCTCATTAGACTGCAATTCAAGTAGGACCAATCATATTCTCTCTCAGGGAAATTTGGAATTGGCATTAAAAAGTCTGACTTCATTCTGGGCTGTTCCAAGAATAGCAGGAGCTATAGTGACTGGGGACTGTAATGTCATTTCCTGCCATGAGGACAGAGCATTTGGAAAGCTAGTCTGTAGGATGGGGTTCAGGGGGCAGAACCCAATGTGTGCAGTGAGGAAGACTCTGTTCCTGGTGGCTTCCCAGTCCTGTTTCCAGCTCTGTCTGAAGCCTGGATATTTTCCTGCCTTTAAGTTCCATGACATGCTTTAGGTGCCCTTGTAATAAATCTACTCTAACACCCTCCCCCTCCAACTATTACAGTGACTATCTCTACAGCTACTACAATCACTACCACCATTCTTCTCTCCCTGACCCTCCTCCTCTTCCTCTTCCTTCTACTTCACAAGCAAAGCTAAGTTGTTTCTGTTTTTTTGCTTTTTTTGACTGAATGCAGTCACAGCCCATGCATGGGCCAGCCCTTGAGAAGCACTGGTGAGCTTGGCAATGCTTGGCCCTGTGACCAGGGCCTGGATGCAAGTCATTGGATCTTCTCCCTGGCTTCATTCCTGTTTCTGCTTTATTTCTCCAATAACCATTCCATCAACCCTCCATTAGGTTGTCCACTCCTCCAAGGGAGTTTTCTACCTGGACATGCAGAATAAAAAACAAGATTTAGAGAGGTAAAACAAAAGCAAGGTGCAAACAAAACAAAATAAAACAGAAACGCATCCTGGTTTCACTTAGTGTGCATAAGTAGCACTTTTAATAGTTGCTGAACGTTGAAACATCTTTAAAAGCTCTAATAACCTTAACTTTGGACTGCCAAGCAAAAAGTGCGAGGAGGGGCCTTGAGTCTTAATTTATATCATGAACCTTCTTGCAGAAAGAACTGCCCCAATATTAATGAAAAGCCTATCGGAGAAAGAGAGCCCATCTCAGAGATCTTTAAATATTTTGATGTGATCCAGGAATCCCATTCCTGGGCATGTATCAGGAAAAGATGAAAACTCTAATTTGAAAAGACACATGCACCCCAATGTTAACAGCAGCACTATTTAGAATAGCCAAGACATGGAAGCAACCTAAGTGTCTATCAACAGGTGAATGGATAAAGAAGATGTGATATATGTGTGTGTGTGTGTGTGTGTGTGTGTGTCTATATATATAGACACACACATACACAATGGAATAAAAAAGAATTAAACAATGCCATAAAAAAGGATGAAATAATGCCATTTGCTGCCACATGGATGGACCTAGAGATTATCATACTAAGTGAAGTAAGTCAGAGAGAGAAAGACAAATGTTATATGATACCACTTATATGTGGAATCTAAAAAATAGTACAAATGGACTTATATACAAAACGGAAATAGACTCACGGACATAGAAAAGAAACTTATGGTTACCAAAGGGGAAAGGGGAGGGATAAATTAGGAATATGGGATTAACAGATACACACTACCATACATAAAACAGGTAAACAACAAGATTTTACTGTGTAGCATAGGGAACTATATTCAATATCTCGTAATAAACTATAATGGAAAATAATAAAAAAGAATATATGTATAACCCAATCACTTTGCTGTACCCCTGAAACTAAGACAGTATTGTAAATCAACTATACTTCAATTAAAAAAAGAGAAAATATTTTGATGGTCACTAGTATGTGAAAACATAGGCTGGGATCATGGCTTTCAAATTTCATACCAGCTGAATGAGACTAACAATGTGACTGGCTAGACGGCTTTTCAGCTTTTTGTGAGCATCTGAGTTAAGACAGGAAAGCGAGCTCATCATGAGAGTCATCTGCTTGGCCCCAGGGTTCCTTCATAGGAGGTGGAGGGGAAGGTAACTTAAAGGTAACTAAGCTGTGGGACAAGCAGTTTGTGACACACAAGATCCATTACCAAAGTAATGTCTACCAAGGGTCAGTAAATCAGGAGAGGGCGGCTGTTTTCACACATCTGTTCTCAACTTAATGGTTCATTTATTTAATTGATGACTGCTGTCTTTGGGGGGATCTGGTACTTTATGGACTCAGGAGAGTAATAAATAAGGCTCTGCTTAATCTTTTTTTTTTTCCAACCTAAGGCCAATATCCCATCTGTGGCAATTCAGAACCACCAGAGCCAATTCATCATATAGTGTCCAAGATCTATTCTCTTTCCCCTGCAAACAGAGCAAAATTTCAAGTAAGCGAACTTGAATGTGGGAGTGGGGATGGGGGTCCCTCATTCAGAGAGTGAGACTTGTGTTCTCTGAACTGAAAAATTGAAGAGGGGAACTGGGTATGTGGTTTCCCTCCCCAGTCCTCTAAGATCAGAGCTTTATCATCAAAAGACTGGAATTGAGAAGCACTCCTTTGGACAAGAATAGAAAGTGCTGAGCCTCATACATCCAGACAAGTGTAAGACCATGACAATGTGCAAGATGCAAAGAAGTGGCAAAATAGCATGTGTGCTCTTAACCAACCTTGGGATAGAAGGCCTAGGCTATACATAATTTGTGAAATCCTTAGGAAATCTCCAAACCCTTAATAACTATTCCCATCCAACATTGCCTTCTTTTCCCTGGAGCTGCAAATAAGATCAAAATGGTCACATTTCAATTTACATCCTTTACTACCTTTACAGGTAACAGAGTTGTACAGGAGTGAGTCATGTGGGGAGGAAGCTTCAACACATTTGGCAGAGCTAATTAACAAGTTTAATTAAGACCATGGTAGAAGGAAGTCAATGCTGATGATTGTCATCATCATAAATCAAAAGAAGGGAGCACGGTCAGGGTTAAGTTTGAACAGACAGGTAGAGTGATAGCCTATGGCAGGGAGCAAGGACAGGGCCTTTCACACAAGAAAGCTCTCAGATTTAGACCTTTGACATCACTTTCAAAGGAGAATTTATACATTAATGTACAGCCACAGAGATACACTCACAGCATTGAAAGAAGATCTTCCTCATATGACTTAACACTTTTATCTCACTTCTGGACCACACTCTTTAGAGTGTACTAGGAATTTAATCATTTCTATAAATCTTGTCATTACCTTGTCAATGGCTCAGTTGTATTATTGTACTTTATATTTTTGCTATTTAAAAATACGTTAATTACATTTAAGTTGTACCAAAATTGTTTTAAACCCTGTTTTGCATTTTTCTTCTAAACATGTTAGTAGTTTAGGCCTCTCCTGATTTCTGAAAACCCCTAAGTTTGGAATATAAGATTTTATGATTGAGAGCATAAATAGATACCATGAAGCAAGGTGAGATGAACAGAAGACCAGCATCAGCTTTGCTATGGCAACCTCTGGCACAACAGAAGTCAAGACAAGGAAGACCGAGCACGTGGTCACTGGCTAGGCGTGGTTGCTCCCGGAAGTAGCCCCGCCCCGCCTGACCCAGGTTCTTGGGCTAATGAATGCCGGAGTACTCAGGTGTCCCACTTCCTAACAACATCCTGTGGTTCGCCTGTGGGTAGGAAATGTAGTTGCTGAATAATTAGTCCATGAATCATTGAGAATTGACCTGTGAAATAATGAGGAGGGATGCCCTCTGGGTTAGGAAACACATTTAGTATTGGAAGCCTGAAATTCAGGTAAAACTAAATCATAAGGTTGTCATGTTCAGGGTCTACATCAGCCCAGAACTGCATGTGATTGATTAAAATAAGCTATAAGAAGAGGCCACCATAGGAAGAGAAATTGCTATCAGCAAGCAACTAATATGGGTCCTGGAAAATTACACACAAACAAAACTAATAGTGGACGCAGCCACAAAGGGGGATCATTTATTATATCTATCTTTCTTCAAAGTGGCCTCCCCCATACTAATGAGAATTAGTCATCTTATGACTCTCAAAGGAAAAACTTTCTTCCCCTCCCCACCACCTATTCAGCCTCTTTCAAGTGGCTTGCCAGGTCCATTTTTTCTCAACACCCTGTGTCCACTTATAGTTATTTGAGGTGGGGACTGTCTCTTGTACAGTCCACAGCTGTAGTTATCTAGTACAGTGTCTGTCTGTCCTCTCTTTGATCCCATGCTTAACTGGCTCTTGCGCTCAGCGCCCTCTAGCCAGCTACAGAAGAGCATTGGGTTTCCCAGTGAACTCAGGCCACTTCCCTATTACTCCCAGCACACTTGGTAGCTAATCTCTGACATCCCTTTTGCATATCTGTGTGTACTGCCCTCTTTGGCTTCTGTGACTGTTTTCCACTTACTTCTCTGGTTCCCTGATCTAGGCCCAGGAAAACCTCTCTGGCCAAGCTGATGTTTCCCCCAGAGGACCTGGCTCAGACTAGGTGTGTAAACAGATTCATTGAATAGGCTAAATTGTTTTCTTTTCTTTAGTTCATCTGTAGTGATAATTTTATTTTTATAAAGAATGAATCAATTTAACAAATGTTTACTAAAGGCTTTCTATGCTCAAGTATTGCACCAAGCCCTGGAGATACAAAGCTCCCTGCTTCCCCTTCCTCCCACCCTTCCTTCCACATATTCAGTATTTTGCTTAAGATGAATAAATGTAGTCTTAGTCCTCAGAAGTCTTTCAATCTAGTTAGCAACTCAAAAAAGTAAATGGAGAATTAAAGTACAAACAGACATGATAAGTGCTGTGCTAGGGGTTTGCACAGGATAGGAAGAATGTGTGTGAGTCTGTGTGTGTGTGTTGGGGGTATCTATCTTAGCCTAGGGAGGGTCAGGAAAGCTTCCAGAGGAAGTGACCCTGGAGCTGAGGTCCAAAGAAGTAAGATTTGTTTGGGGTACAGGTTTTGGATGTGCCAGGCTGAGCGAACAGCTCATGCAAAGGTCCTGAGGCAAAAACCTTCTCATGTGTGGGGAGAATTACAAGTGGTTTGGAGCATGGTGTGCTGTGGAGCAGCCAGGGATGAGTCTGAAAATGTCCTCAGGGGTCAGTTCATAAAGAGCTTTGTGTAGGGGACTAAGGAATCCTGCAAAGGGTGTGAAAATTTTGTGTTGGAGATTGCCATAATTAGTTTTGCATTAAAAAGCTATCTAGCCAGCTAGAATGTGGATTATGGACTTGCAAGGCAATGGGCAATCCTGCAGGGCTGGGGTCCTATTAGGAGGCAGTGGCAGTAATAGAGATATGAGCTAAGAAGAAGGGGTCCCTGCCTTCCAAAAACTCCCAGTCCAGGGCTCATGAAAAATCACTGACCACAGTAGAGGGAGGGCAATATAAATAGAGGCAGGTGCACAGCACGATGGAACACTGATCATCCCTCTGGTCTGTATCATTTTAAGTTCCTTTTGTCTTTAGAATTCTGTAACTGCAGGCTACCCTTCTGTGGGGTTAGCTTCTCTGAGCCACTCTGCTCTGAGGCTAATATTAGGCATATAAAATAGGAACATGTAAGAATGTTCACAGTAGCACTGTTCACAAGTGCCACATGTGAACAGTGCAAAACCAGAAAACAACCCAAACACCCGTCAATGGGAGAGTGAAGAAATAGACTCTTGTAGAGACACAATGGAATATTGTGTGCAGTCAGAGTGCATGAACTACAGCAGTGACACAAATCTGTGGATGAATCTTAGACATACAAATGTAAGTGGTAAGTCCCCAAAGATTATGAACAATGTGATACTCTCTTCATAAAGTAAAGAAATAACCAGAATTTTAAAATATGCTTTAAAGGAATATATAAAATAAATATATTAATAATTATTTATTGTATTAGCATATGTTATTTTTATGATTATAATTTATCATATTAATAAAAATATACATATATATAAAGACTATAGAAAAAGGAAACAAGAGCAAGATAACATGGGATTTATTACTCGGGTGGAGAAAAGCTTGAGAATGAAGAGAAGGACCATGTGGTTAGGGTAAGTTATTGTCAAGGACCTAGAATTTGCCTTGGGAGGTAATTTGGAAGCTAATTACAGTATTCAAAGTAACTAGGTAAATAACTAAATAAGAAATACAAGAAAGCCATGTATGAATCCTTGATGAGAAAGTGCCATGAACAGGAATATGATTTATCTGATCCAGTGCTCTGAGCTCAAAAAAGAGAAAAGAAAGAAAGGAAGCAGACAGATAATGATAATGGCGCACATACAGGATCTTGAGGGGTGGGGCTGGAGAGAAGGCCAGGAAACCAGCAGGTGGGAGGAGAGAAGGAAAGAACCTGAGAAGCACGTGGCCCGAGAACCCAGGAGGGAGTGTAGGTCAAGCTCAGGAGAAAGGGTCAAAATCCCATGTCCAGTCACTAGGATCTTGTCATTTGTTGGCATTATTGGTGAAATTCCTTCTGAAAGCCTCTTGGAGAGAAACTGAGCCAGGTTGCCACACTGTAATTCAAAGGGAACCTTTGCCTAGGATCACAAAGGATCTGGGTCAGGTTTGAATTTTCCACTATTAACAAGAACTGGATAGAGATTACGCCCTTTTACAAAAAGTACATCCAACTGGAAATGGAGCCAGCTACCTCCCAGTTTTCCTGCTTCCCCCCCATCACGTCCCAGCAAACAAATCAGATTAATGTGCTGGCATACTTACAGTTTTATGATGTCTGGTCCAAATATGCCTACCACTAAATAGCAGGTGGTCTTCAAGAACAGTTTTTCTAAGAAAAATCAGGGGAAATAAATTATTTTTCATTATGATGAATTTAACACATGAGTTAATAATGATCTTTACTAGGAACTGAAGCTAAGTGCTTAATTTATTATTAATTCAAGTGATTAATTGTAAAGGTTTGGGAGAAATGTTATAGTTAATATACCCACGAAAATATCATTTCCATCTCAGGTTTATGTAAATGGCACTTTGTTTACTGTAGATGTTAAAGACCACTAATTTTTGATAAAAATACAGTTAAATTCTGGAGTCTCATTTTCTTTTGTACAACAGGGAATGTCTGAATGTTGGTAAGGATCTCATTTGTTGATGATGACAGAAACAGGACTTGCTTTAAAGTAAATAATCTGAAATATTGCTTCGTTGAAAATATTCTTCTCTGATGTTCATTTGGGGAAAAAAGACTTTACTTTGGCTATTTAATTTTTGCTGTTGGTATTCCACACATAAAAGGCTACTAACTGTCACAGGTGTCTCTGCATTGCCATCTACACCAGAGAAACACACACACACACACACACACACACACACATATGCAAACCCATGGCCTAGACAACCTCCTTCTCCTGCTTCCCATGTTATGAAAGTACAGGAAGGCTTTATGGATTGGTCTGTTTGGACAAGGAAACCTGTTAAATCTCTGGTCCTGTTTCTCCAGTTTGTCAGCTGACTGTGGAACCCTGGTAATTCTATGGAGGACTTTTCCATGGTTAGGATGGATGGACTGTCCTGGGGACAGATGGGAAACCCTCCCTGAGAAAAATTTTCCTTGTCATACTTACCTCAAACTGCGCTACCAGTTGCTTGGAGAATAGGGTAGTGAAACAACAGGATAAATATGGGAAAACTCTCTGGTACTTCAATTTTACTCAATGGTAAATAATGTAAATATTACTTTTGTATTAAAATAGATAGTTTCATGGGACTTTTTTTGCAATAAAGTATGAGACTTCAAACACATTATGCTTTTGAAGTAGGAACTTAAAACTAATCTCACATTATTATTGACCTTACAGAAATAAAAAGAACGATAAGGAAATACTATGACATCTGCATGGCAGCAAATGAAAGGCAAACTACCAAAACTGACTCAAGAATAAATA